>NC_081367.1:48651909-49268336 GCF_030684315.1 Stegostoma tigrinum
GTTGTTTTTTTGGGTGGGGGGAGAGGAGAAGAGGTGTTTGGGGTGGGGAAGCTGGATGCTTTATGGTGTGGTACCAATCAAGCAGGCTGCTTTGTCCTGGTTGGTGTCATAGAGCAAAACAGCACAGAAATAGACTCTTTGGTCCAATGTATCCATGTCAAACAAGCTTCCCAAACAAAAAATTTGCCTGCGTTTGACCCATATTCATCTAAGCTTTTAGAAATTATGTACCTGTCAAAATGTGTTTTAAATTTACACTCTCTGGCCTGCTTTTATAGTCACAGTATTTATAAAGCAGGTCCAGTTCAGTTTCTCATCAATATTAGCCCCCAGGATGATGATAGAGGGGAATTTAGTCAAAATAAAGCCATTAGATGTCAATGGAATATGGTTCGCTTCTCATTTGGAATGGTTGGTCATTGCCTAGCAACTGTGTGGTGCAAATGCTCTTTGTCATTTACCAGGCTAAGCTTCAATGCTATCAGGGATACACAGGCATCTTGAGTGCTGCTCGAGCTGCACCCATTCAGAGAAGTGGTGACTATTCCATCGCAGAAGTAGAGCTGGATGAACACAGCAGGCCAAGCAGCTTCACAGGAGCAGGAAAGCTGACATTTTGGGCCTGGACATTTCTTCAGAAATGGGGGCGGGGAAGGAGGTTCTGAAATAAATAGGGGGTGGTGGATAGGAGATGGATAGAGGAGAAGATGGGTGGACAGGAGACGGACAGGTCAAAGAGGAAGGGATGTAGCCAGTAAAGGTGAGTGTAGGTGGGGAGGTAGGGAGGAGATAGGTCAGTCCAGGGAGGACGGACAGGTCAAGGGGCGGGATGAGGTTAGTAGGTTGGAGATGGGGGTGGGGCTTAAGGTGGGAGGAGGGGATGGGTGGGAGGAGGGGATGGGTGGGAGGAAGTACAGGTTAGGAGGTGGGGACAAGCTGAGCTGGTTTTGGAGCTTGCCTCTACATCGCTGAGGCCAGAATCCAACTCTCCAACACCTCCTCCTACCGCCCCCTTGATCATGACCCTACCCCTGAGCACCAAACCATCATCTCCCAAACCATCCACAACCTCAGGTGACCTCCCAAACACAGCCTCCGACCTCACTGTTCCCCAACCCTGCACCACCTGCTTCTATCTCCTTCCGAAAATCCACAAACCTATCTGCCCTGGTCGACCCATTGTCTCCGCCTGCTCCTGCCCCACCGAACTCATCTCCACCTATCTGGACTCCATTTTCACCCCATGGTCCAGGAACTCCCTACCTACGTCTGTGATACCACCCACACCTTGCACCTCCTCCAGAACCTCCGACTCCCCAGTCCACAACACCTCACCTTTACCATGAACGTCCAGTCCCTACACACCTGCATTCCCCATACAGATGGTCTAAAGGACCTCTGCTTCTTCCTATCCCACAGGCCTGACCAGTCCCCCTCCACTGATACCCTCATCTGCTTAGCCAAACTTGTCCTCACCCTCAACCACTTCTCCTTCAATTCCTCCCATTTCCTACAGACAAAGGGGATGGCCATGGGTACCCGCATGGGGACAAGCTATCATCTCCATCATCTCCAACACCATTCACGACCTCATCACCTCAGGGGACCTCCCACCCACAGCCTCCAACCTCATTGTTCCCCAACCCCGCACGGCCCGTTTCTATCTCCTTCCCAAAATCCACAAACCTGCCTGCCCCGGTCGACCCATCGTCTCAGCCTGCTCCTGCCCCACCGAACTCATCTCCACCTATCTGGACTCCATTTTCTCCCCTTTGGTCCAGGAACTCCCCACCTATGTCCGTGACACCATCCACGCCCTCCACCTCCTCCAGGACTTCCAATTCCCTGGCCCCCAACACCTCATATTCACCATGGACGTCCAGTCCCTGTACACCTGCATTCCGCATGGAGATGGCCTCAAGGCCCTCCGCTTCTTCCTGTCCCGCAGGCCCGACCAGGCCCCCTCCACCGACACTCTCATCCGCCTAGCGGAACTCGTCCTCACACTCAACAACTTCTCTTTTGACTCCTCCCACTTCCTACAGACTAAGGGGGTGGCCATGGGCACCCGCATGGGCCCCAGCTATGCCTGCCTCTTTGTAGGTTACGTGGAACAGTCCATCTTCCGCACCTACACAGGCCCCAAACCCCACCTCTTCCTCCGGTACATTGATGACTGTATCGGCGCCGCCTCGTGCTCCCCAGAGGAGCTCGAACAGTTCATCCACTTCACCAACACCTTCCACCCCAACCTTCAGTTCACCTGGGCCATCTCCAGCACATCCCTCACCTTCCTGGACCTCTCAGTCTCCATCTCAGGCAACCAGCTTGTAACTGATGTCCATTTCAAGCCCACCGACTCCCACAGCTACCTAGAATACACCTCCTCCCACCCACCCTCCTGCAAAAATTCCATCCCCTATTCCCAATTCCTCCGCCTCCGCCGCATCTGCTCCCACGATAAGACATTCCACTCCCGCACATCCCAGATGTCCAAGTTCTTTAAGGACCGCAACTTTCCCCCCACGGTGATTGAGAACGCCCTTGACCGCGTCTCCCGCATCTCCCGCGACACATCCCTCACACCCCGCCCCCGCCACAACCGCCCCAAAAGGATCCCCCTCGTTCTCACACACCACCCTACCAACCTCCGGATACAACGCATTATCCTCCGACACTTCCGCCATTTACAATCCGACCCCACCACCCAAGACATTTTTCCATCCCCTCCCCTGTCTGCTTTCCGGAGAGACCACTCTCTCCGTGACTCCCTTGTTCGCTCCACACTGCCCTCCAACCCCACCACACCCGGCACCTTCCCCTGCAACCGCAGGAAATGCTACACTTGTCCCCACACCTCCTCCCTCACCCCCATCCCAGGCCCCAAGATGACATTCCACATTAAGCAGAGGTTCACCTGCACATCTGCCAATGTGGTATACTGCATCCACTGTACCCGGTGCGGCTTCCTCTACATTGGGGAAACCAAGCGGAGGCTTGGGGACCGCTTTGCAGAACACCTCCGCTCAGTTCGTAACAAACAACTGCACCTCCCAGTCGCGAACCATTTCCACTCCCCCTCCCATTCTCTTGATGACATGTCCATCATGGGCCTCCTGCACTGCCACAATGATGCCACCCGAAGGTTGCAGGAACAGCAACTCATATTCCGCCTGGGAACCCTGCAGCCATATGGTATCAATGTGGACTTCACCAGTTTCAAAATCTCCCCTTCCCCCACTGCATCCCTAAACCAGCCCAGTTCATCCCCTCCCCCCACTGCACCACACAACCAGCCCAGCTCTTCCCCCCCACCCACTGCATCCCAAAACCAGTCCAACCTGCCTCTGCCTCCCTAACCGGTTCTTCCTCTCACCCATCCCTTCCTCCCACCCCAAGCCGCACCCCCAGCTACCTACTAACCTCATCCCACCTCCTTGACCTGTCCGTCTTCCCTGGACTGACCTATCCCCTCCCTACCTCCCCACCTACACCCTCTCCACCTATCTTCTTTACTCTCCATCTTCGGTCCGCCTCCCCCTCTCTCCCTATTTATTCCAGTTCCCTCCCCCCATCCCCCTCTCTGATGAAGGGTCTAGGCCCGAAACGTCAGCTTTTGTGCTCCTGAGATGCTGCTTGGCCTGCTGTGTTCATCCAGCCTCACATTTTATTATCTTGGAATCTCCAGCATCTGCAGTTCCCATTATCTCTGGGGACAAGCTATGCCTGCCTCTTTGTAGGTTACGTGGAACAATTCCTCTTCCATACCTGTACTGGCCCTAAGCCCCACCTCTTCCGCCGTTACATTGATGACTGTATCGGCGCTGCCTCATGCTCCCATAAGGAGCTCGAACAGTTCATCCATTTCACCAACAGCTTCCACCCCAACCTTAAGTTCGCCTGGGCCATCTCTAATACTTCTCCCCCCATCCTGGACCTCTCTATCCCCATCTCTGGCAACCACCTAGAAACTGATATCCATTTCAAGCCCACCGACTCCCAGAGTCACCTAGAATACACCTCCTCCCACCCACCTTCCTGCAAAAATGCCATACCCTATTTCCAATTCCTTCGCCTCCACCGCATCTGCTCCCAGGATGAGGCATGCCACTCCCATACATCTCAAAGGTCCTCGTTTCTCCAGGACCACAACACCCCCCCCACCCTCAGTGATCGAGAATGCCGTTGACTGTGTCTCCTGCATTTTCCACAACTCATTCCTCATACTCCCTCCCCGCAATAACAACCAATACAGAATCCCCCTCATCCTCACATACCACCCCACCAACCTCCGGATCCAACACATCATCCTCTGACATTTCCACCATCTGCAAACTGACCCAACCACCAAAGACATTTTTCCCTCCCCACCCTTGTCTGCCTTCCGGAGGAACCACTCTCTCTGGGACTCCCTTGTCCGCTCCATACTGCCCTCCAGCCTCACCACACCCAGCAATTTTCCTTGCAACCACAGGAAGTGCTACACCTGCCTCTACACCTCCCTGTCACCCCCATCCCAGGCCTCAAGAAGACTTTCCACATCAAGCAGATGTTCACCTACACATCTGCTAATGTGGTATACTGCATCCGCTGTACCCATTGTGGCCTCCTCTACATCAGGGAAACCAAGTGGAGGCTTGGGGACCACTTTGCAGAACACCTACGCTCGGTTCGCACTAAACAACTGCACCTCCCAGTCACGAACCATTTCAACTCCCCAACTCCCCCTCCCATTCCACAGATGACATGTCCATCCTGGGCCTCCTGCAGTGCCACAACGATACCACCTGAAGGTTGCGGGAACAGCAACTCATACTCCGTTGGGAACCTTGCAGCCCAATGCTATCAATGTGGACTTCACAAGCTTCAAAATCTCCCCTCCCCCTACCACATCCCAGAACCAGCCAGCTTGTCCCCACCTCCCTAACCTGTCCTTCCTCCCACCTATCCCCTCCTCCCACCTCAAGCCCCACCCCCATTTCTGATCTCCTAACCTCATCCCGCCCCCTTTACCTGTCTGTCCTCTCTGGACTGACCTATCTCCTCCCTACCTCCCCACCTACACTCACTTTTGCTGGCTCTATCCCCACCTCTTTGACTGGAATGTCTCTTCTCCTCTATTCATCTTCTATCCTCCCCCTCTCTCCCTATTTATTTCAGAACCCCCTTCCCCTCCCTCATTTCTGAAGAATTGTCTAGGCCAGAAACATCAGCTTTCCTGCTCCTGTGATGATGCTTGGCCTGCTGTGTTCATCCTGCTCTACACCTCATTATCTCCTCAGATTCTCCAGTATCTGCAGTTCCCACTATCTCTGAAACTATTCCATCACACTCCTGATTTGCTCCTTGCAGATGATGGACATGCTGTGGGGAGTCAGTGAGTTACTCACCACAACATTCTTCATCTCGGACCCCCTCCTGTAGCCACTGTTTTAACTTGGTGACTCCAGTTCCATTTCAACAGTAATCCCCAGGATGTTGACAGTAGGGGATTCAGTGACAGTAATCCTACTGAATGTCAAAGGGCTGTAGTCAGATTGTCTCTTATTGGTGATGGTCATAGCTATAGCCTGGCATTTGTGTGGCACAAATGTTACTTTCACTTGGCAGCCCATGCCTGGAAATGATCCAGATATTTTTGCATTAGAAAACTTACTGCTTCTGTACCTGAGTCGTTGCAAATAGCACTGAACGTTGTGCAATCATTGGCAAACATCCTCATGTCTTACCTTATGAAGAAGGGAAGGTCATTGATGAAACAGCTGAAGATGTTTGGGCCTAGGACACTACCCTGAGGAACTCCTGCAGAGATGTCCTGAGCTGAGGTACCTGATCTTCAATAACCACAACCATCTTCCCGTGTGCCAGGTGACTTAACTAGCAGAGAGTTTGTCTCTGATAGCCACTGATTTCAGGTTTACTCAAGATCCTTGACGCCAAACTCAGTTGACTGCAGCTTTGATGTCAAGGGCTGTCATTCTTACCTAATCTCTGGAATCTGGCTCTTTTGTCCATGTTTGAACCCAGGTTGTAATGAGGTGTCGGAGCTGAGTGTCGGAATTCAAACTGGGCTTTGCTGAGCAGGAGCTACTTGATAGCGCTGTTGACTACACCTTCCATCACTTTACTGATGATTGACAATAGACTGATGGCACGGTAATTGGCCATGTTGGATTTGCCATACATTTTGTGTATGGGACATACTTGCGCAAGTATCCACATTATTAGGTAGATCCCAGTGTAGTAACTGTGCTGGAAGAGCTTGGCTATGGCAGTGGCAGGTTTGGAGCACAAGTCTTTTGGAATACTGCAGGCAATCCTGGTCCCTCTGCTATAAGAAGGATGCTGTGAAAACTTGAAAGGGTTCAGAAAAGACTTAAGGATGTTGCCAGTGTTGGAGGATTTGAGCTATAGGGAAAGGGTGAATAGCCTGGGGCTATTTTCCCTGGAGCATCGCAGGCTGAGAGGTGATCTTATAGAGTTTATAAAATCATGAGGGGCATAGATCGGATAAATGGACAAAGACTTTTACCCTGGATGGAGGAGTCCAAAACTAGAGGGAACAGGTTTAAAGTACGAAGGGGAAGATTTAGAAGAGACCTAAGGGACAAGCTATTCATGCAGAGGGTGGTGCAGAGAATGAGCTGCCAGAAGAAGTTGTGCAGGCTGATACAATTACAAGAGTTAAAAGGCATCTGGATGGATATACGAATAGAAAGGGTTTAGAGGGACATGGGCCAAATGCTGACAAATGGGACTTGATTAATTTAGGATATTTGGTTGGCATGGGAGAGTTTGACCAATGGGCCTGCTTCCATACTCTACATCTCCATGACTCTACAGTGGTTGGTAGGTTGTTAGGACCCGTAGTCTTTGCATTATTAAGTGCCTCCAACTGTTTCTTGATGTCACATGGACCAACTCAAGTTGGCTGAAAATTGATATCTGTGACACTGCGATCACTGGAGGAGGCCAAGATGCATAATCCACTTCTGGCTCTTGAGAATGCTTCAGCCTCATCTTTTGCGCTGATGTGTTGGGATTGTCCATCATTGAGAATGGGGAATTATGGAGCCTCCTCCTTTAGTGAGCTATTTAATTATCCACCACACTGCACGACTGCGTGTGGCAGGACTGTACAGCTTAGATCCATTGATTATGGGATTGCTTGGCTTTGTCTATCACTTGCTGCTTATGCTGATGAGCGTGCAAGTCGTCCTGTTTGGTAGCTTCACAAGGTTGGTATCTCATTTTTAAGTATGCCTGGTGCTGCTGATGGAAGGATCATTGACTGTGTGACCAAGCAGCACCCGCAATGGAATAAAATATTTTGACAGTTTGGGTTTTGCAGAGCCACTCAGGTCTGACCTAGTTACAGCCTTGGTCCAAACATGGACAAAACAGAAAAGGCAAGTGTTAGAGCCCATGACATCAAGGCAGAAAGTGGCAGAGTAGCAATAAGCCTTAGAAAAACTGGAGGCAATGGGAATTGGGAGAAAATCACCCCACTGGTTGGAGTCAAACCTAGTTAAAGGAAGATGGTTGTGGTTGTTGGACGTCTATCATCTCAGCTCCAGGACATCACTGCAAGAGGTCCTCAGGGGAGGCCCAAAATAAAGCTGCTTTATCAATGGCTTCCCCTCTATCATAATGGCAGGACGGGAAATGTCACAATGTGACAATGGTTAACACCATTCACATCTCCTCAGATACTGAAGTCCTCCATGTCCCTATACAGCGGGACCTGCACAACATCCAGGCTTGGACTGACAAAGGGGAAGTAACAATTACTCCAGAGATAGTAGGAACTGCCGATGCTCAAGAATCTGAGATAACACGGTGTAAAGTTGGATGAACACAGCAGAGCAAGCAACATTCAGAGGAGCAGAAAAGTTTGTCGTTTCGGATTGAAACCCTTTCTGAAGAAGGGTCTCGACTCGAAATGTCAAACTTTCCTGCTCGGCCTGCTGTGTTCATCCAGCTTCACAACGTGTTATCTAACAATTATTCCAACTTGGATGAGAAATAAACGCTAGCCTAGCTAGAGAAACACAAATTTAAAGAAAATTGACTGGCTGTAGACTTCACATACCCTGACCTTTGCCATTAATGTACTATGTAGAACTTTACCAAAGGCTTTCTGAAATAATATGTATACCAATCCCATCGCTCTACCCTTAGCACTACTTTAAATTATTTGTTGAGTCAAGTTGGACTTTCTTTTTCTAAATCTGTTTGATTAAATTACAGTATTTGTCTCTAGAATTTTGTTATCTGCCTTTGGACAAAAGCAACTGATACTCTTCGCACGATCGATGCCCAACTAACTAGACAATAGCTGCAGGCATTATTTCTATCTTTCTAATGTTTTTGGTTCACTTTTTAATAAAGAATGCACACAAGAAATTATTTTTTCTATCCTTGCTTCCTTAATTTCTGGTTGGCTTCTTCTTTCCTGAAAGTGCAAATTCATACTGGATTACAATTATACAAAGGCCCATAGACCAAAGTACATTTCTAAAAGCAGTTCACCAGCTTGGTGAATTCTTGTAATTTCATAAAGTCAAAACTGAAACTGAAGGCTATACCTGTTTTGTTGTAGCCAGCCCCTGTCATTTACACATTTTTGTGGATTTCCAGCATGCTTTGATTTCATCGGTGAAGCCTTCAAAAGGGAAAAAAAAGTTTTAATACTAAATTACCAGTTGTAATCCTGCCCAACAGAGTTCCACAGCAGTTTTATGAACCATGATTATAAAATGTGTGATGAAAGATGTAATACACACATACATTATATAGTGGGAACTAGATTTCAAAGTCAAGGCAGGTGGATATGGGGCAGTCCTGTGAAGTTTGTTTTTTAAAACAGGACAGAAAATCATTTGAAAGTGATCAAGATGCATTCATTCCAAGAAAGCAGGAGACTCCAGTGCCAAGGAGAAACCCTGTAATGTTAATGGGTAGGATATTTATATTGTTATGATCCCAGCTATATTATTACTGGTCAAGTCAGACTTCAAAATCAAGACTGGCTTGAAAGATCATAGTTTGATTTGTTTATGTTTAACAAGGTGATCTTTCATTGAAACACAAGCATACAATGACATATTATGGTTTTAACAGTAAACAAGTTTGTAACTCAAAACAAACTAAGATGAAATAGAATAAACTAAGCTATTTACATCTAATAAAATTTGAAATATTTCCAACACACTAAAATTCAAGTCACGTCTACTCTACTCTAACTACTACTTTTCAACACTCAAATATCATACAGAATTCCCTTCTGTATCTCAGCTATATCAGTTGGACTTATCTCTTTCTTTCAATTCATGTTCTGGAGGTTTTAGGGTTTAATGGCTGTAAAAGGATGGCAATGGGGAACACACCGAAATTTTGTTTTGCTGTTTGCATTAAGATCTTTCTAACTTTCATCTATATCTTCATGCACTTTTTGTTCTTGTATAATAAACTTGTGGTCAATTGTTAAAGAATATCTGCAATCTTCAGAGAATAACCATGATGGTAACTAATTACCAAGATGGAAAAAGTTATCAAATTAGATTTTCTTCTGGGAACTGATTTGTCTAGAATTATCATCAGCTGGGATCATTCAAATGAATTTTGGTTAGTATCACTAACGATGTAATCAATGAACAGAAATATGTTCTGCGTTTGTACACATTTGTATATTGTACTGCATGTACAAAAACAATCCAGTTTTTTTTGCACATTAAATTGATCTATGCAAGTAAACAGCAACTAAATATGGTACAACAATACAAGGGGTTACTTAATTAACAAGGATGAGGCTAAGTCTAAGTATTAAATTCAAACATTTATAAATATAGAATGCTTCAGTAAACTACTATTCAATCATATAAAATGGGTATAAATGACACTGTGGCTGTATTGCTGGACACCTAATCTAAAGGCCCAATTTAATGATCTAGGGAAGTGACTTCAAATGTACCATGGTAATTTGAATCGCAATTCAGTTAATAAAACAAATAGTATGGAGACCATGAAATGACCTGATTGTGATAGAACTCTATCTGCTTCACTAATGTCCTTAAAGAAAGTAAACTTGATATCATTATCTGACCTGGCTAATATATGCCACAGAGACTGACATTTACCTGCCTGCTGTAATGCCCTAACAGTTGCCTGGTTGTACAAAACTACTTTAAACAATGCATAAGAAGAATAAAATAGACGCACTTCTCAGCATCAATCTAGGTATTGGTATCGGACAGGACAAAGGCACTGGCAGCCCAGTCAGACCTACAATATAGTCATCAACAACAGCTGGGGATTTGTACTAAAACTAGGGTATCCAACAGAGTCATGCAATAATCTGATATAATTCTGAGAATAAGACTATCTTTAACCCTGTGCAGCAGATTCTTTCAGCAGCGTTCCTGTCTATGCTCTGTGCTACAAACAGAACAGACCTCCTCTGGAAACTACTGGAAAAAATACAAAAGGAGGGGAGGTGTGATCAGGATTGTCAGTATGGCTTTATCAAAGAGAGGGCAAGCCTAACAAATCTGGCTGAAACTTGATCAAGGAGGCTAGCAAGTGTGTAGAAGACGACAGAGCAGGTGGCATACTTTATATGGACTTCAGCAAGAGCTTTATCAAGGTTCGACACAGGAAACTGATAAACGTGGCAAAAACATCCAGAATTTCTTGGCAAGTTGGATCCAAAACTGGCTCAGTGGCAGAAGGTGATGGTACAAGGTTGTTTGTGTGACTGGAGCTTGGTGTGCAGGGTCCCTTACTGTTCGTGTTTGTGATATTCACAAATAACGTAGTTGAGAGTGTGGGCGGGATGATAAGTGAGTTTATGGATGAAACAAAGAGATGGAATTTAACCCTGATAATTGTCAGGTGATGCACTTCACAAGTGCCACCAAGACAAAGGAGTATTCAAAGAATAAGAGGAAGTTCAGAGGAAAAGAGGGATCTTGGGGTGCTCGACCACAGATCATTGACAGTTGCAGGGCAGGTTGATAGGGAATTATGAAGGCATATGGGATGTTTGCCTTCACAGTCATGGCATAGGTGATCGGAACAGGGAGATTATTTTGAAGCTGCATGGAACTTTGGTCAGGCCATAGCTGGAGTACAGCATGCAATTCTGATCCTCATGTCTTACAAAGAATGTGACTGACCTCGAGGAAATTCATCAGAATTTGTCTGGGATGGAGCATTTCAGCAATGAACAGAGGCTGGATAAGTTTGGCTTGTTTTCTTTGGATCAAAGAAGGTTGAGGAGAAGATCAGGCTGAGGTGTACAAAATTATGAGGGGCCTGAACAGGGAAAACAGAATGCAGCTGTTCCCTTTAGTCAAAAGGTCAAGATTAAAGGGGTACCTTTTTGAAGTGAAAGGCATGAGGTTTAGAGGGGATTTGAGCAAAAATGTTTTCACCCAGAGAATGGTGGGATCTGGAATGAACTGGGAGGATAGTTGAGGCAGATAACCTCACAAAAAAAAAGGTAGTTGCATAAGCACTTGAAGTGTCATAACATTTAAGGTTATGGGACTAGTCTTGGAAGGTGGGACAAGTGTTGGTAGTAGCGTATTTTTGGCAGTACAGACTCCATAAGCCAATGGATTACTTCAGTACTCAATGATTCTGAGGTACACAGAAGCGGTGGCATAGTTATATACACGTGGGCAGAAGTTATCCGGGAATGCTCAACATTAACATCTGATCCTAGATGTCTCAAGGCATCAGGTCAATCATGTACAACAGTCACTATTCCTTACGTCAAACACCACTTTGAAGAAGTGCTGAGAACAGCAAGGGCAGAGAATGCTCTCCGGATGAAGGCTTTAATATTCATCACAATGACAAAATGGAAGCTGTCAGTTTTGAACGAAGCAGTTGGCAGTTTGATCTTGCAGCACATAATGAGAAAACAGAGACAGCTCCTTGAGCTCGCTCTCACCAATCTATAAAGGTAAAAGAGCTGGACCATAGGGATGTTCTCTCATTAGAGAGAGACGACAGGCAGTGGTTTAACCCGAGAGTCACGGCGCCTCAGGTGAAGGGAGGGGTTGAGAACGAGAATCCTTCATGGTAACCTCTGCCAGTGCGGGAACTGAACCCACACTATTGGCACCACTCTGTACTGCACCCCAGCCATCAACCTAACTAGGTGAACCGTACCCCTGCCAATCTATATGGTCCACATCAATGACAATATTAGTAGGATAGAACACTGCACAGCTGAAGTGGTACCACATTCAATTCTAAACTGACAACACTCTCCACCTTGTGTGGCACCACTTGGTTGGCAGTGGCATGGCATGGCATGGGCTGGAAAACCCTGAGTGGGACTGCAGTAGTGGAAAGTTGGACTCTCAAGTTTTTTTTTTCCTTATCTTATTGTAAGTTAATGTGAATGGCGCCATGTAAGTATGGCAAAGGTATACACTTCTCTGCATTTTTACTTTGAATACATGCGACAACAAATGATTCAAATCAATTCTGAGTGGAGTCAGGAGATATATACCTGCAATGTTTCACACTGTGAATGAATCTATTCAAGCTTTGGATTCTTCCTCTAGCAACTGCCGACCAGGAGTATAACATGGAAAACCTCAATCTTCCCCATCTGCCACTTTACTGCCCATTCACTTAACCTGCTTATACCACTCCACAAACTGTCAGAATGTTTGTGTCCTCTTCTCAGCTGGTATTCTCACCTACAGTTTTACTGTCAGCATATCTGGATTGCAACAATCGCAGCCAGAGTAGGTTATTCAGCCCCTAGAACCTGCCCTGTCATTCTAGACTGTGACCTGTCATCTATTTCTTATACCATTCCCATTTTTCTGAGCAATAACTGTGATTAGAAACCTATTGATCTCTGTCTTGGGACATATTTAATGACTTGAGCTTACATAGCTCTGAGATACAGAATTTTAAATATTCATTATCATCTGAAGGAACTCATCACCACAGTCACAAATGGTTTGCCCCTTATTCTGTAACTTACTGTTCGCATTTACACTTTCTGTAGGTTTAAGAATTTGCTAAGCTCTAAGATAACATTATGCATCAGATTCATTGAGTGCTCTAAATTCCTGAAAATACAGACCCAGTTCCCTTAACCTCTCCTCAAAAGACATTCTTGTAATCTAGGAATTAGTCTGGTGAATTTCCGTGGTGCTGTCTCCATGGCAAGTATATACTGTTTTAAGTGAGTGGACCAATACTTCACAAGACTTCATAATGTGCATTCTCACCAAATTTTTATACAATTGAAGAAAGACATCTTTGGTCCTGCACTCAAATCCTGTTACAATAAAGGCCAGCATAGAATTTTCCTTCCTAATTGGTTGCTGCAGCATCATGTTAGCTTTCAATCAACTCTGAACAAGGACTCATGTTTCTTTGGACATCAATACTTCTCAGTTTCTCACCATTCTATAAATATTCTGGATCTCAATTCCTTCTACCAAAGTGTATGACTTCACACTTATCCATATTATTTCTCCAAGCCGTTGTCCACTCACTCGGCTGGTCCAAATATTGGAAAATCATAACCAGTGCATCCACTGTAATAAAAACCATGTCTTAGAACCCTAGGATGTAGGCTATTAAGCTATGGAAAAACTTGGATTCTGGCCATTGAAATTTCTCCAGTACTTTTTTCTACTGACACTAATAACATGAATTTCCTCACTCTTACTAAACCCTGGGTTACCCTCTATTTCTGGTTTATAATTTGTACTTGTGCCTTCAACACTAAAGACAAACACAATATTTATTCAATATCTTTGTTATTTCTTTATTCTACATCACCATTTTTCCTATCTCTGCTTCCAAGGAATGAACAGTTATTTAAATAACTTTCCTTTTAATAGTATACTTGTAAAAAAATTTTACAAGGCAGCTCCGTTAAAATTTCCACATTGTTACGTGGTGTAACCCAGTATGGCAGAGTAAGAAACAAGGCTGAAGCATTTGCAAGCATTTTCACCTGGAGGTTCCAAGTCATAGGATCCCTACAGAGCGGAAAAGGGCTATTTGGGCCACTGGGTTTGAAATGACCCCTTGTAAAGCATCCCACCCAGAGCCAGCCTCTATTCCATAACCCCACATTTAGCATGGCCAGTCCAGCTAGACTGTACATCTCTGGACACTACAGACAATCTACCATGACCAGTCTACCCAACCTCCATATTTTTAAGACTGTGGACGGGAACCAGAGCACTTGGCAGAAACCCACACAGGCATGGTGAGAACACGCAAATGCAACACAGATGGATGATTCATCTCAACCTCCTGCAGAGATAGAAGCCAGGTTTCAATTTGATTCAATCCAACTACTTTTGAAAAAGAATTAGGTATAGTTGTTCTAGTTAAAAGGGATCAAAGCTACGTGGAGAAAGCAGGAACATGGCACTGAGTTGGATATCAATCATATTGAATGGTGCAGCAGGCTCAAAGATCCAAATAGCCTACTCTTTCTCCTATTTTCTATGTTCCTATATTTTCTAATCAATGTGTTCAGACATGTTAACACACACCTTTGAAAGAGACAGGACTTGAACCCAGCTCTTGTAGTCCAGCAACGGGGACATTACCACTGTACACTAAGAGACTGGTCTGTTTTTGAATGACATAAATTAATAAGACCATAAAAAGAGGAACAGGAACAAGAACAGTCTGTTTGGCTCCTCAAGTCTGCGCCACCATTCAACAGAGTAATGGTTGATCCGACATTCGTCACATCCACTTTCGTGACTTTTCCCAAGAACCCTTGTTGTCTGACTGATCAAAAATCTATCTCAGCCTTAAATATAACAAGGACGATGCCCCCACAGCTCTCTGTGGCAAGGGAATCCAAAAAACACTTAACCCTCTGAAAGAACAAATTCTTCCCCTTATCAGTCTTAAGTTATTTCCCCTTTATCCTGAGACTCTATGTTCTGGTCCTAGACTCTTCCATGAGGAGTAACATCATCTCAGCATTTACCCTATCAAGGCAATTTCCCTACTCTTATACACCAACTCCCTTGGAATAAAATCTAACATTCAATTAACCTTCCTAATTACCTGCTGCACCTGTTTGTTAGCTTTCTATGTTTTGTGCACAAGTACCCAAAGTCCCTTTCTGTTAGAATATTAGAATATTTTTTACTGTCACACATATTCAATATCAAATACAGTGAAAAGTTGTACCGTCGCCGTACATGGGTGCCATTCACATTAACTTAGAATAAAATTAAAAATAACTTAAAGAGAGTCCAACCTTTCCTTCAGCATGCTGCCATTGGACTCTCACTCCGGGCTTCCAGCATACACCATGCCACCAAGACAGTCCCACTCCAAGCTTCCCAGTCCATGCCATGCCATGCCATCAAGAGAGTGTCCTGTTCCAGGCTGCCCAGTCTACCACATACTGCCAGCAGGGGCCCACTCCATGCAGAAGCAAGAGTCCCACTCCAGGTTTCACAGGCTGATCGGCTGTCTCTGTGGCCACGCTGCCTCTGAAGATACCACTGCCACTCCAAAGTCTACTTCCTGTCGAGGAACTCTCCTTAGCAGGGATGTTTGAGAAAAAAAGCAGAAGAAGGAAAAAGAACAAGCATGCAGCCGAAGAGCACAAGGCCTGGCAAGGAACCCATATGCTGTCTGCTCTGCCAAAACTATCTTAAAAATTTTTTGCAAGCTTTCTGCAGTTTTTCTCTGTTTAAATAATATTCTGTTCTTTCATTCTCCCTTCTGAAAGTAAATTCATATTTGCTCACATTAAACTGCATTTGCCCACTTTCTGTCTGCATATTTAAGCGAAGAATATTTCAATCAACTGCTGGCATCACCCTCACAACTAGGCATTCTACCTATTTTTGTGTTGTCTGCAAACTTGGTTATGACACATTTGTTTCCTTCCTCCAAGTGTATCTATATAGTAAACAATAGCACTGGTCACAGATCAGCAATCTGATAAAGAACCTTTTATCTCTACTCCTATGAGCCAATTCTCTATCCATGCAAACATGACGGGCTCTTATAACTTCTGTGAGGTACCTTGTCGAATGTTTTTTAGAAATCCAACACATCTGCTGGTTCCCCTCTATCCACTCTGCTTGAGACTGACTCGAAAAAATTTTAATAAAATTCATCAGACATGATTTCCCCTTCATAAGGCATGCTAACTTTGCTTGATTATGATTTTCCAAACATTCTGCTAGTACTTCCCTAAGAATTGATTTCAATAGGTTTCCAACAAGACATGTTAGGTTAATCAGCCTCTAGGTCACTATTTTTGCTTCGTTCCCTTTTTAAATAGAGGTGTCACGTTAGCAGTTTTCAAATCATCTGGTACTATGCCAGAATGTAAGGATTTTTGGAAATTACAACCAATGCATTCACTATCACTGCATTTACTTATTTTATGATCCTAGGATGCAAGCCATTAGAGACTGGGGACTTACCTGTCTTTAACCCCATCAGTCTATCTAATACTGCTTCTCCAGTGAGGATTCTGAATTTCTCATCTGTATTCTTTAGTATTAATAGGATACGCGTATCACCTTGCATAATAAAGACTGATGGAAAATGTCTGTTCAACTCCTCTGCTATTTCCTTGTTTCCCATAATGAATCTCCCCTGATTCATTTTCAAAGGAGTCAGTGTTCACTTTGATCTCTATTCCTTTTGATATATTTAAAGAAGCCCTTGTTGACAGTTTGTAATACTCCTCACTAGTTTGCCGACATAGTTTATTTTCTCTTTTTCAGTCCTCCTTTGCTGGATTCTGAATTTATCCCAGTCTACAGGGCTATCACTGACTTTGGCCTCCTAAATGGTCTTTCTTTCAACTTAATGCTCTCCACAATTTCCTCGTTTAGCCATGGTTATTTATCCATCTCTTAGAATCTTGCCTCTTAACTAAGATGTATTTTTGCTGAGAGTCATGAATGACCTTCTTAAATATCTGCCACGGCTTGCTTACTATTTCTCCCGCTAACCTATTCACCCAGTTCACTTTAGCCAAATCTATCCTTGTTCCATTGTACCGTACATATTTGTGTAAAAGTCGAATTTTTTACACTTTAAGGTTACATGGATACTACTTTGAGGGACTAAAATTTATGCTACAGTCTAAACTACTGTATCATTAAAGAAGTCCAATTGATTTCTAAACAAAGAAAAACAACAAAAATACAAAGTTCTTTTGCTGTTACACAGTTATTTGTCTTCTCTCCAACTTCAATAAACTTGCAGTTTAAACACTGCCATATATTTTGTGTGTTTTCTGGAGGGCATTTTTAAACAAAACGAAGAAATTTCAAAACCTCAACTAGGTGTAAGAACGTATTCCATGAGTGCTAGAGGGGAACTGAGCTCAGGTGAGTTGCACACAAAGGGAGGCTGTCACCTGGCTCTGACCTGATGCATCTTAAACTTACACGCCAAATTGGTTGAAGTGTACATCAAAAACATAACAGCCTGAAAGAAAAATTCATTTTCTAATTGTAATATCGTAACATTTATGAATAGGATAATACCTTGACTCACAAATGTTGATTTGTTACCTTTGAACAACTAAGGTCAACTTTTACAAGAGATAAATGGAAAATTCCAGATTTTTTGGCCAAAAATAGGGGTTTTTTTTTAAACACAAGATCGACTTGTACTTGAGTATACACAGTAATTCCCTTTATTTAAATTAAAAACATTGCTTCCAACCCACATTTTTCAAACTGAAAGTTAACTTCTATCATCTTATGGTCTATCTTCTAGGGTTTCAAAAGGCATTTGTTCGGCAATAATCTGTTTACGGCCTTGGGTCAAGCAACGGCAAGAGAAAAAAAGTTCCAGAGTTGACAGAAACTGTTCTTAAGGTCAAGGCACGATTTCATCAAGCGTGGTATCACGGAGTCAAAGTAAAATTGAAGTTAAAAGGAAATGAAGGAAAAAATTCTCTACTGGCTAAAATTGTACCTAGCTCAAGTTCATGGTATCACCAGGGATTTTTCAGGGTAGCGTTCAAGGTTCAACCATCATTAGC
Source organism: Stegostoma tigrinum (assembly GCF_030684315.1). Classification (NCBI taxonomy): domain Eukaryota; kingdom Metazoa; phylum Chordata; class Chondrichthyes; order Orectolobiformes; family Stegostomatidae; genus Stegostoma; species Stegostoma tigrinum. The sequence continues at coordinate 48,669,950 of NC_081367.1, forward strand.
AGCTTTATCAATGACTTTCCCTTCACCATAAGGCCAAAGTGTGGATGCTCATTGCTGACTGTTGGGTTTAGCTCTGTTTGCAATTCCTCAGATAGTGAATTTGCCCTATGTTCAGCAAAATCTCGACAACATTCAGCCTTGGTCTAATATGTACCAATTCATGTTTCAATATCCAAGTGCCAGGGGATGTTGATTTCCAATAAGCAAAAGCAAGAGTAACTTGCTTAATATACAGCAGTATCAGCATCAAAGAATCTTCCAACATCAACATAACAAGGGTTACAATTAACCAGGAAAATTAACTGCACTAACCACACAAATACTGTGATTACAATATTGGGTTAGACACATCATATTGTGTCATTTATAACATCTTTCCATTATCTACAGGTCAGAAATTAGCCATGGGACAAAACGTTCACATTTGTCTGGATGAAAGTATCTTCATAAACATTCAAGTAGTTTGAGACCATCAAGGACAAAGCATCCTGATGTGCTAGTAACCCTTTGACCAGAGTAAATAGGGGTAGAGGTAGATAAAGATAGAGGGGTGTAGACAAAAGATGGGAACTATAAACCAGTTAGCTTAATCAGCATAGTGGGGAAGATGCTTCAGTCTATTATCAAGGGAGAAAAAGCAAGGCATCTCGATAGGAATTGTCCCGTTGGGCAGACGCAGCATGGGTTCATGACGGGCAGGTCATGCTTGACAAATCTTTTGGAATTCTAAGATGACATTACGAGCCAGGTGGACAATGGGGACCCAGTGGATGTGGTGTACCTAGACTTTCAAAAGGCCTTTGACAAGGTACCGCACAAGAGGCTGCTGCATAAGATAAGGGTGCATGGCGTTAGGTGTAAAGTATTAGCATGGATAGAGGATTGGTTGACTAACAGGAAGCAAACAATGGGGATAAATGAGTGCTATTCTGGCTGGCAATCAGTGACTGGTGTTGTGCCTCAGGGATCGGTGTTGGGACCGCAATTATTTACAATTTATGTAGATGATTTGGAGATGGGGACCACGTGTAGGGTGTCAAAGTTTGCAGATGACACTAAGATGAGTGGCAGAGCAAAGTGTGCAGAGGACTGTGAAACTTTGCAGAGGAATATAGATACATTGAGTGAGTGGGCAAAGGTTTGGTAGATGGAATACAACGTAAATAAATGCGAAGTCATACATTTTGGCAGGAATAATGGTAAAAGGGATTATTACTTGAATGGTAAAAAGTTGCAGCATGCTGCAATGCAGAGTGACCTGGGGGTCCTTGTCCATGAATCACAGAAGGTTGGTCTGCAGGTACAACAAGTAATTAGGAAGGCAAATGGAATTTTGTTCTTCATTGCTAAAAGGATTGAGTTTAAAAGCAGAGAGGTTACGTTGCAGCTGTACAAGGTACTGGTGAGGCCACACCTGGAGTACTGTGTGCAGTTTTGGTCTCCTTACTTGAGGAAGGATGCAATGGCACTGGAAGGGGTGCAGAGGAGGTTCATTAGGTTGATTCCGGAGTTGAGGAAGTTGGCTTATGAGGAGAGACTGAGTAGATTGGGATTATATTCATTGGAATTCAGAAGATTGGGGGGAATCTTATAGAAACATAAAATTATGAAGGGAATAGATTAAGATAGAAGTAGAGAGGACGTTCCCACTGGCAGGTGAAGCTAGGAGAAGAGGGCATAGGCTCAAGATTAGAGGGAGCCAATTTAAGACTGAATTGAGAAGGAACTTCTTCACTCAGAGGGTTGTTAATGTATTTAATCACCTTGCCCAGTGAAGTAGTTGACGCTACTTCAGTAAACATTTTTAAAGCTAAGGTAGATTTTTTTTTGAACAATAAAGGAATTAAGGGATATGGTGAGAATGCAGGTATGTGGATCTGAGTCCACGAAAAGATCAGCCATGATCTTACTGAATGGCGAAGCGGGCTCGAAGGGCTGAACAGCCTATTGCTGGTCCTAGTTCTTCTGTTTGAATTCTCAGCATACTGGCTAGATAGCTATCATGTATAAGATGTATTGCAGCAGTTCATCAAAGTTTCCTCAACGGCACTTTCCAAACACACGATCTCCTTGGCCAAGCAGCAGGGGTATGGGAACACTACTGCCTCTCCCAATATTGTTCAAAGATATGTGCCATCCTGGTTTGAGGATACATATTTCTGTCTTTTCATTGTCACAGGGCAAACATCCTAGAGCTCCCCGCCTACAAAGACTGAGAGTAGCTTCTCCACATGAATTGCACCACTTCAAGATGATAGCTCCCCAGCAACTGCTTGGCAGCTAGCAAGGATTGGCAATAAATACTATCTTGGCAAAGAAACCCACAACCAGTGATTAAATTTAAAAATTCTTTACATGCAAATATTCTGACTGGTTTTAGTCAAGAACTAAAAAGTTACATCATAATTAATCCGTCGTCGTTCAATGTATGCAATGAATTGTGAGCTGAGACTGGAGGAGTCAAGTCGTTTTGGCAATCGCATATCATCTTCGTCTTCCTCCATGGCACAGCTGTCAATGTAATCAATCTGCTCCAAGTCGTGTTCAACTGGAAAGAAGACAAAAATAATTGCACCCAGTCACTGGTTGAAACTTATTTACCTCATAAAACATCCATTGTGACTGCAACTCTAAACCTTGCCTTTCCAGAATTTTCTCATAGAAAATTACTGGAACTACATGCAACATTTAAGCGTTTTATAAATGGTGGTGTCAAAGGCTACAAAAGCAATGATGAAACTGTGTATTTCTACACACATCAATTAATTTATTGTTAAAACACCATGTGCAGTTTTGGGCATACAAAACAGAATAAACTTCAGAATGCCTTCAAAAGCATGAGGTATAAATTCACTGAGACAATCTCAGAGATGGGATATGATACATTCCTCATCATATCCATATTTAAATGGTGAGTAACTCACATCATCCATAAAGAGAAAATGATTAACATGAACTACAACTGCACAGTTGCTGGTGATAGTGGCTCTAACGGTTCACTTTATTTGGTTGGAACTTTTACCCATCACTGAATTGCCTAGTTTGTCTCAAATCAGAGATAAAGCTTTGTGCTGCTGATATATATTGCCACTTCAAGGCATTTCTTACTTATCACTGGATACCACTCCTTGCCTGGACTCAGCTCTGCTGCCTGAGCTGGGATTCCCAAATTCTACGTCTCAGTTAGAACTTAGAAACCAACACTTCAAGAATGCGCCAATTGCACAGATTTTCCAAGCCCTTTGATGTTGTAGACAGTGCTATGAGAATAGCTGAGAGATAAACATTGTAATTTGTTTCAGTGCACAGCAAATATACTCAATATATATTACAACACACTGCCATAAGTCAGTGGGAACTGTAGTTATCAGAAATTCTAGGTATGAGGAAAGACTTGTCGTGTACTGACTACCTCCAGCATGTAAAAAAAACTTACAGGGGACTTTATAGCTTTTTTTAAGTTTTGATCTAGTGAATATGAAAATACCAACTTCTCTGGTTTGAAATTCAGAAGTAGGCTGAAGTCATTAATATAACATTAGCATTTAATGAGTGAAGAGAGAGTTTAGGAGAATTTGTTTGGCGGCAGGTGTACAGCATGTTTTGTTGTTGGGAATTATTAATATAGACACCAAATCTAATAAAATATAGGCAAATATTTGAAACAGAGTCAAAAGTCTGTTAGGACAGACAAGGCAATAGAATTAGTTCTAGGCCATCTCAGCAAACAACTGGCATAATCATAACCGTTGATCGGAATTCAATGCTGCAGATGACTTTGTGGGATATATTATACTGCCTTGCAAAACCTGAGCTTAAGGGCAGAATTACAGTAAAACTGTTGCTGATTCATACAGTTTGGGGTTAAGTGCAGACATAGCAAAACCCCCCCTACTCTTATACTCCATCCCCTTTAGAATAAAGGCCAACATTCCATTTGCTTGCTGAAGCTGGATGCTAGCTGTTTGTGATTCACGTGTGAGGTCCCCCAAATTACTCTGTTCTGCAGCTCTCAGCACTTTTACTCTATTTAAATAATACTTAGCTTCTCATTCTTCCTGCCCAAGGAAATAACCTCACATTTTCCCACATTATATTCTGTCCACAAATTTGATTTCCTCAACCAAGTCATTAGTATATTTCAAAGATAACTGTGGCCTCCGCTCTGTTCCATGTGGCACTCTATCAGGTACAGGTTGGCATGATAAAACTGTTGCCCTTATTGCAATTTTATCTTCTGATAGTTAGTGAATCCTCTATCCATGCTATCGCCAACACTATGGACTATTATTTTATGAGACAGCCTACTGGGTGATGCCTTTTCAAATGCTTTATGAAAATCCAAATTCATTACATTGTGACTCTAGCGTATCCCATCAAAGACCAGGGCACGAATGAGCAGAGAGTGCAAATGAAAGGTGTAAGGTCTGTCAACTTCTATTTCAAAAGGAAATCTAATCTGCTTGTCCTGTTGGTAGCAAGACATTACAAATAGAGACTCCTGGGTTTGGGATTTAATTACATCATTCTACAACATTGCTCCGACTCATAAGTCACATATATGCCGAGACTGTACCAAACAATCAGAAAATAAGATATTCTATTAATCAAAATAGTATCTGGATGCTGAGTTTAACTTGATCAAAGTGCTGGTACAATAATCAGAGACCAATGCAGAAACAAAATTGACAGTTGGAACATAATGATATTTTACATATTCTGAGGTATCTGCATATACGTGGATTACTCAAAATAAAGGAAGCATTAGTTTAACGGTAAATTTGTGCTTCTAGAAGAAACTGTGGGAAACTTTAGGATGAAAAGATCTGAAAATTGTATGAGATCAAAGCTTGTCCACAGATTTAAACTATTTTAGGTCACACTGCAAACAACTTAAAAGTAACGTGCCACTTTGCTCCGCTCACACTCTTTGGCTTAGATGTAACACATATGCCAAGTTTTAAATGAAAGAAATGTTAACAATTGGAGAATGTTTCTTTATTTTCATGGGCTGTGAACTCCTAGCAAAACCAAACATGCTCAATTGCTATGCTTGTTTCTGTCTCAGAGCTTATTTACCTGGGCCATTTGTCACGAGTGGTACACCTCGATGCTCCTGATACTGACTATCTCGCCGCTGCCGTTGCTCTTTCGCAATTTCACTCATTCGTTGTGGGAGATCAGAAAGCTCATCTGTGGGCTGTAATATGAAACGCAACACTTTATTTTGCACATATTACATAATCAATTACACAGTACTGGATTTTACACAAGGGATGCAGCGAAGTAACGACCTACAAAGATAGCAATATTTTAACAAAAACAGTTCTGCTAGTGTGCACCTATCATTCTAAGTATTACCTTGGGTCTATCAAACATGGCAAAGTAATTTCTTCTTCTCAGGCAGCTTCTCATGACTGAGGATGACTTCCTTCAAATTTGGAGTTGTACCCTGAAGTGACTAAACAGTACACTGCTGGGGCCTATACCCTGCCACTGATTGAGTTTGAAGAAACGAGTGGGTGATTTTCTTGTATTCCTTCTGTTTTGGCCTCCAGCTGGGCCTCTTTGAGATGGTTACATCTTCATGGATGCTTCATCTCTAGTTGGGAATTTTTCTTTTCATCCTGTTGAGAATCTCCAATGTAGCAATAAACAGCCTGGATATGCAGTGAAGTGTTATGGTGAGCAAGATGGCGTAGAGTGTTTGTGCAATGACCCAGTCGAGGTTAAGGCATATATGCATATAATTTGGGTATGTAGTAGATCTGTCGGTCATGATCATTACAGGCAGATTGTATTATGAAAGTGCATGAGGGTCACAGAACAGTGGAGGATCCAATGTTACAGCTGCCATAGAAGTGCAAAGAGAAATCAACATTAACATTAAGGAGGTCCATTGAAAAGTCTGATAACAGCAGGGAATAGTATACAAACTGTGATATCTTCTTCCGATGGAATAGGGCGGAAGAGACTATAACCGAGGTGGGAGGGGTCTTTGATTACGTTGGTTGCTTTCCCGATGCAGCATTATCTGTGGATGAATTCAACGGATGAGAGGCAGTGATGGACTGGGCTATGCTTAATGATCCTCTATTTTCTTCCAGTCTTGGGAAGTGCAGTTGCCATACTAAGCTGTGATGCATCCAGATGGGTGGCTATGATGCTTTTACAAAAATTTCTAAGAGTCTTTATGGAATCGCCAAATTTCCTTCACATCCTGAAGAAGCAGAGGCACTGCTATATTTTTTGACCTTAGTGTCAACACGGGTGGACTAGGACAGATTGTTGGTGATGTCACTCCCAGGCACTTAATGCTTTCTACCGTCTTCACTTCAGTACCATTGATGCAGATAGGGGTGTGGCCTTCACGCTGTTTCCTTAAGTCACAGACCAGCTCCTTCATTTTGCTGACATTGACGTAGAGATTACTGACTTTACACCATGCTGTTAGGCACTCTATATCCTTCCTGTACTCCAACTTGTTGCTATTTGAGATCCAACCTGCAACCGTGGTGTCGTCAGCGAACTTGTAAATTGAGTTGGTACCGAATCTGGCCACACAGTCGTGTGTGTCTAAGGAGTACAGTAGGGAGCCGAGCACACAGCCTTGCAGGGAACCAGTGTTGAGGATTATTACAGAGGTGGTGTTAAGTGAAGTTTGTGTTTGGATGAACAGTAACATGTTGCCGGATGTGGTTGAGGACACTCATGCTGAGCTCAGAGTCTTGGTTCAAGAGATCCTCAAGTGTTCTTTCCAACAAACACATACTGCTTTTCTGCCATTGAAGAGCACTACTCTGCTCTTAGTGCTCAATGAGGTAGGTCATTGGCTGCTAATGTCTTGATAGCACTGAAGAACTGACATATTCTTTATTATTGGTGAGTTGCTGCAATTCCTCCACACTTTCCATCCATCATCTACCATTTAGGTCGAGGGATTTTTGTTGGATCTCAGCCTTCAATTGTCTGCACACCTGCTTTTCTTTTGAGCTTTAGAAGCATTTCCTGTTCAGGAATTCCTTGCACCTGTAATTGAGAATCCCTGGATATTTAGGACATTCTGGTCAAATCAGTCTTAATGTCTGCTGGAGAGGAAATCATGAGTCTCCATATAACTGTTGTTTATCATGGAATTAAGAGCAGACCAGCTACTGAACACATTCCATGCTTTCTCACATTGAGCAATGCCAAGTTGGCTGTGAGGCAATGATTGAGTTGGTATTTCTTTGCTCAATCATCGAGTCTGTCGACATTGAAGTTAAGCTTGTTGGTGACTGTAGACTGGATTAAGTGGTGGTTTGTCGGCAGTCGTCAGCTCCTATAATGCGGCAGAAATGAATATCCTTGATGGATCTCACACAGATGATGATGTAGTTAAGCAAGTGCCAATGTCTTGAGGCAGGGTGTTGCGAGTAGTCTTGTATTTGTCTCTCTGATAAAAAAGGGTATTTGCTAATACCAGGCCATGCTCTAGACATTTCATCAGGAAGACAACACTACTGGCATTTGCCTTCATAGAACATAACAGCACAGTACAGGCCCTTTGGCCCTCGATGTTGTGCCGACCTGTCATACCGATCTGAAGCCCATCTAACCTACACTTTTCCACGTACATCCACGTGCTTGTCCAATGACGACTTAAATGTACCTAAAGTTGGCGAATCTACTACCATTGCAGGCAAAGTGTTCCATTCCCTTACTACTCTGAGTAAAGAAACTACCTCTGACATCTGTCCTATATCTTTCACCCCTCAATTTAAAGCTATGCCCCCTCGTGCTCGCTGTCACCATCCTAGGAAAAAGGCTCTCCCTATCCACCCTATCTAACCCTCTGTATTTTATATGTCTCAATTAAGTCACCTCTCAACCTTCTTCTCTCTAACGATAAACAGCCTCAAGTCCCTCAGCCTTTCCTCGTAAGACCTTCCCTCCATACCAGGCAACATCCTAGTAAATCTTCTCTGCACCCTTTCCAAAGCTTCCACATCCTTCTTATAATGCGGTGACCAGAACTGTATGCAATACGCCAAGCGTGGCCGCACCAGAGTCTTGTACAGCTTCAGCATAACCTCTTGGTTCCGGAACGCGATCCCAATATTAATAATTCCCTATGCCCTCCTCGCAATCATGCCTTTCCAGAGTTCTGTAGCACTGAAAACACGAAGGAGAATTAGCTCGTCTCCCTTTGGGAAGCAATACATCAATTATTGTCAATAAGTCAATAACTCCTCTTTGGTCTTGAATTTCTTCAAGGATTGTGGGTTACATGCTGATGACTGCACTGTACTGCTTCTGGGCTATGAATGGTAATTTTGACAATGATTGGGGTCTAGATTTAAACCATGAAAATAATTTGTAAGCTACTGGCAGTTGTAATAGATAATGAAACAGAACTTGGAAACACTGAATGAGTTATTTTAAAAAGATACTAAATCATGTACCTCATTGCCAGACCACCTCTTATCGCCACTGTCAACACTGTTGAAGCCAGAATCCAGTGCTCCATATGGCCGGCCTGTGAAATAGTCTTCTTGACTGCAGAAATTTAAGATAGCAAATATAGAAAGGCTCAACTGAAGAGGGGGAGAAAGGCTACAAAAACTGAAATCAGAGCTTGCTTATCAATATTGCTTAAATTTCACAAATGTTTAGCTTATACTGTGATGTATGCACAAAACCAAATTTTTACTTCAACAAATAAATATTTGGAGGAATAACACTGATTGATTTGATCTGCATCTTCAGGAGTGCTTCATTTTTTATTTCAGAAGTTTCATATAATAAGAACTCTCTAATAGCTCCGACTACCCCACTGAGACAGTTACTGATGGTCTAGAGATCTTCCCAGTCATGCTCTTCAGCCTGTTTCTACTCTTTCCCAAGATCCTTAAGCAATCTATTAGATCCATTCCTTCTCTGATTTCTTAATCTATTGCAACTTTCCCTTAACTCCTCTGGTCTACTATGTTTGGATTTGTGTGCATGTCGATGGCCCTACTTTTCACTAATTTTTCCAATTTCCTAACCTGTAAGTGGTAACGTCCTTTTCCTATTGGCTCTGTGAATGTTATGACAATCAGTGAAGGTAAAGTGATTAGATTAGATTCCCTACAGTGTGGAAACAGGCCCTTCGACCCAAAAGTCCACACTGCCCCTTGAAGCATCCCATCCAGACCCATCCCCCTGAACACTAAGGGCAATTTAGCATGGCCAATCCACCTAACCTGCACATCTTTGGACTGTGGGAGGAAACCCACGCAGACTTGGGGACAATGTGCAAACTCCACACAGACAGTCGCCCGAGGCGGGAATCGAACCAGAGTCCCTGGCGCTGTGAGGCTGCAGTGCTAACCACCGAGTCACTGTGCCGCCCGTATGTAAGTAATAAATAGCTGAGACAAAGAAACAAGTGTCTTAAGGAAGGGGTAATGATGTGGAACAGCATGTGAATTTCAACTACAGGGGTCCCTGTATTATGAACGGTCACCTTACAAACACATTCTTATGAATGTAGTCCTAAACAGGGGTGTAATCTTAAAGGTAAGACATCCAATTGTTTCCCTGTACTTCCCAGCAAATACTATCTCCTGTTTTGCATATCTATCTGCATACAAATCAACTTGCAGACAGACCCAAGAACAGAACCTGTTCACATCCAGGGACTATCTTCCCCAGACTGGGGAGGTCACAGCTGATGCATTCCCATCACACATATACAAGTCGGAAGAATATTTTAACTAAGCAGTTACTACTCTTTTTACTGCATTTTAGGTCTTGATTGTATTCTTAACTTTAACAATTGAGAAAAAGTGTTCATCCGAATAGCATTCAATACATATCCCACCCCCATATAGTTGCTCCTAAATGCATCTTGATTGAGCTCGAGATTCTACATTAGTTTTCAAGGAATGCATGACCTCAGTGGTTTCCGGTTTTCTTGCCTCCCAGGTGACAGGTTTGAAGATGTGTTCTTTCCATGACATCTTACTCCTCCTGCTTCCCCCTCCACCTCTACTGGCAGCCTCTTACTCTCCCACTTTATAGCATCCTTCTCTACCGACTGCGCACTTGCAACCTTTTGCCATTCTGGCAGTTGCATCCTCCTTCTGCCACCCTGTATGAAGACGAACTCCTTACAATCTTCTTCCTGCTCCCATTCCTTGCAGGGGTGCCTTCTTCCCACTCTTTGCCTTGCAGTTACAGCTTCTTCCATTACCCTTGCATTTTTCCATCTGCAATCATTCTTCCCACCTTCCTTGCAGCCTCCATCTTCACCACCTTAGCCTCTTTCATATTCCCCACAGCCATCATCGTTCTTCTCCCACAGCCATCTTCATTCCTCTTATGCAGTTGACAACAGCCCCGGGCATGGCTGATGGCAAATCTATGACCCAGAATCCAACCAATATCACATCTGAACAGACCCAGCTGATGGCCCAAACCACACCCCTCCAGACTTGGCCAACAGCAAACCCGAGACTGAACCCCCAGCATTAATTACTCTAGCACGCTTCCAATCACCACCTGCTTCCAACATTAACTTAGTTGAATACGAGTCCAATGATATTCTCACTGCAGCCACCTACTCTCAGAGCTTCTACAGTCACTTATTGGTTTGATCCTGTGTTCCCATCCGTCATCATATTAGTGGCAAACACAACTGAGAAACAGCCTGTGATTGGAGCAGTAGGAGACAAAATCTGTGACTAAAAGAGCAATTCCCCAAAGATGATTTCACCTGATTGGTGATCCATGTGAATTGCTCTTTCCTGGTCATTTTGGGGGGTATGGGGCCAAAATTTGTCCACAATGGTTTTATATTTTGAGCACTAAATGCAAAACCCTGGTTCTACCTCCACTGAATTCAGTGAAAGGAAAAGCTGATTTTTTTTTCCTTTGAGGTCATTTGATCCCACTGTTGCCCTGTGTTGTACTTGCTATGCTCCACCCAGGTGATGCTCACCATGGAAATGTAGAGAAAAATCTATTTTTTTTAAGTTAATTGCAGTTTTAAAACCTACCCTATCCAAATTACAAATGCCAATGATTACGTAGATCCTTTTTATTCAATTCAGTGTCATAGATAGAAAGATTGGAATTATTTAAAAAAAGCTAGTAGACATTTTGAAAAGGCATTTTACTCATTTAAAAGCAAAGTAATGCAAATGCTTGAGATCTGAAATAAAGTTTCAGATGTCAAATAAGGAGAATCCAAAGAAATTTTACAAATAAATTAAGGACAAAAGAGTAACTGGAGAGAGAATAAGATCCTTAAGAAGGATCAACAAGGTCAACTGTGCATACAGCTGCAGATAAAAAAGAGATACAAAATGAATATTTTGTTGTTCATGTTTACTGTGGAGAAACAAAGAAACCTACAGAACAGGAACAAGCCCTTCGGCCCTCCGAGCCTGCGCCGATCAAGATCCCTCTGTCTAAGCTGTCATCTATTTTCTAACTGTCTGTGTCCATTTGCTCCCTGTCCATCCATGTACCTGTCCAATTATATCTTAAAAGACACAAACATGTTTGCGTCTACCATCTCTGCTGACAACGCGTTCCAGGCACCCACCACCCTCTGTGTAAAGAACTTTCCACGCATATCTCCCTTAAACTTTCCTCCTCTCACTTTGAACATGTGACCCCTAGTAATTGAGTCCCCCACTCTGGGAAAAAGCTTTTGGCTATCCACCCTGTCTATATCCCTCATGATTTTATAGACGTCAATCAGGTCCCCCCTCAATCTCCGTGTTTCTAATGAAAATAATCCTAATCTATTCAACCTCTCTTCATAGCTAGCACCCTCCATACCAGGCAACATCCTGGTGAATCTCCACTGCACCCTCTCCAAAGCATCCACATCCTTTTGGTAATGTGGCAACCAGAACTGCACACAGTACTCCAAATGTGGCCGAACCAAAGTCCTATACAACTGCAACATGACCTGTCAACTCTTGTACTCAATACCCCGCCCAATGAAGGAAAGCATGCCATATGCCTTCTTGACCACCCTATTGACCTGCGTTGTCACCTTCAGGGAACAACAGACCTGAACACCCAGATCTCTCTGTTCATCAATTTTCCCTAGGACTCTTCCATTTACTGTATAGTTCGCCCTTCCAAAATGCATCACCTCGCATTTGTCCGGATTGAACTCCATCTGCCATTTATCTGCCCAAGTCTCCAGTCTATCTATATTCTGCTGTAATTTCTGACAGTCCCCTTCACTATCAGCTACTCCACCAATCTTAGTGTCATCAGCAAACTTGCTGATCAGACCACATACACTTTCCTCCAAATCATTTACATATATCACAAACAACAGTGGTCCCAGCACAGATTCCTGTGGAACACCACTGCTTACAGGTCTCCAATTTGAGAAACTCCCTTCTACTACCAGCCTCTGTCTCCTGTTGCCTAGCCAGTTTTTTATCCATCTAGCTGGCCCCCATGTGACTTCACTTTCTCTATCAGCCTGCCATGGGGAACCTTATCAAACGCCTTACTGAAGTCCATGCATGACATCGACAGCCTTTCCCTCTTCAATCAACTTTGTCACGTCCTCAAAGAATTCTATTAAGTTGGTAAGACATGACCTTCCCTGTACAAAACCATGTTGCCTATCACTGATTTTCTTCCAAATGGGAATAGATCCTATCCCTCAGTATCTTCTCCAGTAGCTTCCCTACCACTGACGTCAGGCTCACCGGTCGATAATTACCTGGATATGAAAGCTACATATGAAAGTGTTTGATAAGGTTCCCCATGGCAGGCTGATGGAGAAAGTGAAGTCACATGGGGTCCAGGGTGTGCTAGCTAGATGGATAAAAAACTGGCTGGGCAACAGGAGACAGAGGGTAGTAGTAGAAGGATATGGAAGCTACAGAATGTAGAGAAATAAACAGTGAAATCTTCAAAAGTGCCCATATTAAAGAGGAGGTGGTGCTAGATGTCTGAAAACACAAAGATGGATAAATCCCCACGACCTGATCAGGTGTATCCCAGAACTTTGTGGGAAACTAGCTAAGTGATTGCTGGGTCCCTTGCTGAGATGCATGTGCCATCGACAGCCACAGATGAAGTGCTACAAGACTGGAGGTTGGCTTTCTGTGATGCCATTATTTAAGAAAAGTGGTACAGAAAAGCCAGGGAACTATAGATCAGTGAGCCCGAAGTCAGTGGTAGGTAAGTTGGTTGGAGGGGATTCTGAGGAACAGGATTTATATGAATTTGGAAAGGAAATTAGCAATGAAAATAGAAATAGGTGGACAAGTTCAGCAGGGTGGCAGCATCTGTTGAGAGAAATTAGAGTTAACATGTCAGGTTGAGTGATCCTTCTTCAGACTGATTAGGGATGGTCATTAGCTTTGTGTGTGGAAAATTATATCTCACTAACTTGACTGAGTTTTTTTGAAGTGACAAAGAAGATTAATGAAGGCAGAGTGGAGGACGCTGTCTATACGGACTTCAGCAAGGTGTTTGACAAGGTTTCGCATGATAGACTGTTTAGCAAGGTTAGATCACCTGGAATCTAGGGAGAGCTAGCCATTTGGATATAAAATTGGCTGGAAGCTAAGAGACAGAGGGTGATGGTGGAGGGTTGTTTTTCAGACTGGAGACCTGCATCCCACGGTGTGCCGCAAAGATCAATGCTGGAACTACTGCTTTTTGTCATTTTCATAAATGATTTAAACATGAATATAGGAGGAATGGTAAGTAAGTTTGCAGGTGTCACTAAAATTGGAGACATGAACAGGACCTTGATCAGATGGGGTGAGGAATGCCAGATAGAGTTTCATTTAGATAAATGTGAGGTGTTGCATTTTGATAAGGCAAATCAGGGCAGGATTAACGATAGGGCCTTGGGGAGTGTTGCCACACAGAACTTGTGGTGCATGTTCATAGTTCCTTGACAGTGGAGTTGCAGGCAGACAGGGTAGTAAAAGGTGTTTGGTAGACTTGCCTTTACTGGTCAATGCATTAAGTATAGGAGTTAGGATGTCATGTTGCAACTGTACAGCACATTGGTTAGGTTACTTCTGGAGCACTGTTTTCAGTTCTGGCCTCCCTGCTATATGAAAGATGCTGTTAGACTTGAAAAAATTCAGAAAATATTTACAAGGGCTTTGCCAGGGATGGAGAGTTTGAGCTATATGGAGGCTGAATAGGCTAGGGCTATTTTCTCTGGAGCATTGGAGGCTGAGGGGTGACCTTATAGAGATTTATAAAATCATCACTGGCATGGATAGGGTGAATAGCCAAGGTCTTTTTCCCAGGGGAGGGGAGTCCAAAATTGAAGGGCAGAAGTTTAAGGTGAGAAGGGAGGGAATCAAAGGGGCAACATTTTCATGCAGAGAGTAGTGTGTGTCAGAGGAAGTGATGGCGGTTGCTACATTTAAAAAGGCATCTGGATGGGTACATGAATAGGAAGGGTTTAGAAGCTGTCATGACATACAAACCTCTCAGAGAACATCAAGAATTTCACCAGAAATGTATCATCATTTCTGGTCACTGAATACCAAGTACACTACTGGCCAACAATGTTTTTCCTGTATTTTGGAGGGAATGCTGGCTCAGACTTTCCTGTGGCCATACTGTCATTTCTGCACTGTGGATAAGAGTTGCACATGGGGACTCTGTGGAATTCCAAGTGGGACACTCAGACAAGTGACGAGGAAATCACAATTACACTGGACAATACCTGTGACTGGAAACCCCAAGGGTTAGGCAATTCCACATCTAATAGATCCAATCTTTGTTCCACAGTCTTGCCAGTTCAGTGTTGAATGGTGATAGACATTAAACAACTCCATGGCAGCAATATTTCTAGCAATAATACCCAAGAAACATGCTCCTAAATTAGCCACACAACTTGTGAAGCTGCCCCAGTACAGCTACAATGCTGGTATCTACCTAGCAATATAGAATAGTGTCCAGGTATATCTGTCCACAAAATCTGGACAATTCCAACATCAACAGTATTTTCTTAACCTTACCACCAGTTCCTACATTATTTAGAACCTTGAGAGCTAAATAAGTATTCATCATTTACCATTTACACACCATATTACTAGCTTCTTTCACTATATCAGAGTAAAAATCAATTCCTGGAGGCAGTGTTACCAAAAACAAAAGCAAAGGAGTTCTCTTTTCCTTTCTCCCGCCCACCCTTAATCAATTAACTCCCAGCATTCTACTTTAAGTCAGACAGAGCATTCAGTCCATTGGGCCTGCTCTGCCATTTGATAAGATAGTGTTTAATCTGATTGCCACCTCAAATTCCACATTCCTGCCTACATCTGATAACATTTCATCCTTAGCTTAGCAAGAAACTATCCATGTCTGCCTTAAATGTTTCCACAGATTCTACTTCCAGTTGCCTTTTCAGGAAAAGAGTTCTAAAGACTTACAACTCTGTCACCTCTGTTAAAGCGGGAGACTCCTTGTTTTTAAACAGTGGCCCCCAAGTTTGGAATCTTCCATTAGAGGAAAGATTGCACCCACAACAACGTTGTTAAGACTGTGCAGGGTATTGGATCTTTCAATTAAGCCACCTCTGAATCTTCCAAACTACACCAAAAACAAACCTTGCCTGCCCAACCTTCCACAAGACAAGCCACTCATTCCAGTTACTCATCTGGTGAGCATCCTCTGAATTGTTTGCAACATATTTAACATTCTCCCTTAAATAAGGTTGTAAGTACTGTATACGCAACTCCAGGTGCGGTCTCATCAGTACCCTGGATGAAACGTGATTTCCCAACTCTGTTTTTATTCAAGTGACCTTCTTGTAAGTTCTTGAATAATAGCTTCAACATGTTCTCTATGAAACATGTTAAGTGAACTGGTTTGTTGTTCCCTCTATTTCCCCTTTTAAATAAAGGAGTGATATTTCCTCTCTTCCCTACATTCGTGGATCTCTGCAAGTTGCTGTGAAATACAATTGGAAATAACTTTGAAATTTTTTATTAAACAATGTTTTATACACTGATAAAATTCAGCATTTCATCTTCTTTTCAAATCAATCAAATATTACATAGAACATAACAGCACAGTACAGGCCCTTCGGCCCTCGATGTTGTGCCGACCTGCCATACCAATCTGAAGCCCAGCTAACCTACACTATTCCATGTACGTCCATATGTTTGTCCAATGACGACTTAAAAGTACTTAAAGATGGCGAAACTACTACCGTTGCAGGCAAAGTGTTCCATTCCCTTACTACTCTGAGTAAAGAAACTACCTCTGACATCTGTCCTATATCTATCACCCCTCAATTAAAGCTATACCCCCTCGTGCTCGCTGTCACCATCCTAGGAAAAAGGCTCTCCCTATCTACCCTATTTAACCCTCTGATTATCTTATATGTCTCAATTAAGTCACCTCTCAACCTTCTTTTCTCTAACGAGAACAGCCTCAAGTCCCTCAGCCTTTCCTTGTAAGACCTTCCCTCCATACCAGGCAACATCCTAGTAAATCTCCTCTGCACCCTTTCCAAAGCTTCCACATCCTTCTTATCATGCGGTGACCAGAACTGTACGCAATACCCCCAAGTGCGGCCACACCAGATTTTTGTACAGCTTCACCATAACCTCTTGGTTCCGGAACTCGATCCCTCTATTAATAAAAGCTAAAACACTGTATGCCTTCTTAACAACCCTGTCAACCTGGGTGGCAACTTTCAAGGATCTGTGTACATGGACACCGAGATCTCTCTGCTCATCTACACTACCAAGAATCTTACCATTAGCCCAGTACTTTGCCTTCCGGTTACTCCTACCAAAGTGCATCACCTCACACTTGTCCACATTAAACTCCATTTGCCACCTCTCAGCCCAGCGCTGCAGCTTATCTATGTCTCTCTGTAACCTACAATATCCTTCATCACTATCCACAACTCCACCGACCTTCGTGTTGTCTGCAAATTTACTAACCCATCCTTCTACGCCCTCATCCAGGTCATTTATCAAAATGACGAACAGCAGTGGACCCAACACCGACCCTTGCGGTACACCACTAGTAACTGGATTACATTTTATTTTCTGCTCTTTGCTGTCTGATCCAGTTATAAGCAACATTAAAAATGTAAAATCATTCAGCGACATTATTTATCATATTTAAAATGACTTCAGAAATGAAGCAGGGAACTCCACTAAATTTTTAGAATAGGTTACATTTTGATGTTGAACTGCCTAATAAAACATATCTACTTTTTACTTGCTTCTTCCCCAAAACTCAGTCTTTCAGAATTTAAACAGTGAATTAATGCAATGCATTCAGTGCTGGCGCATACTAGCTGACCTGTACTCAAGTAAAATCAGAGAAAGCTGGGAATTCAGCAGATCAGGCAACATTTATGGAAAAAGAAACAATTAACATTTCTGATCAATGACCTTTCATCAGAACTCGTATTTGGCAATTGACAATCAACCCAAGGCATTCGCTCTGTTTCTCTCTCTATGAATGCTACAACACTTGCTGAGTATTTTCACACTTCACATTTCCAGTACTTGCTGTACTTAGCTTGTGACTCGGTCTTCACTTGTTGTTGACACACTTGAACTTTCTGAAGGCTTTAAAGAACAATAGTCAAGTGTGTGAATCTGGCATTTTTACCCTGCTTCCGACTGTAGGGTTGCTTTCTTCCAGGCAAAGGCTGAGAACAACTAGGATCATGAATCAGAATGCTAACACACCATGTTATTGGACATTAATTCTAGCCATTTTGATTCTCATCCCATTGAAGAAATCTCGAAGCACAAATGTTTTCTTTGAGAAAAATCTCATTGGTCATTACCTCAGCCTTGAAGTATTCACTTATTTGCTCTGCCAATCGAAATCGAAAGATTTTAATAATTAAACGATAAACAGGTTTCAAGGTCACTCATCAGATGATTCAAATTATAGGCACAAAGTTCTTTGTCTAAAACCAAATTCTGGTTATTAACAGTACTGTATTGTGATGAAGTATATCTTTGTGCAGTAAGGTCCTTCGGACTATCAAGTCTGCACTGCCAATAACTATCACAAAACTGCGCTAATCGCAATTTCCTGCACTTGACCCACAACCTTAAATATTTTGATATTTCACACACAAATATCTTTTAAAGATTGCAGGTTTCCAGTCTCCACTACCTTCCCAGACAGTGCATCCCAGATTCCCACCACCTGCTGAGTGAAAATGATTTTATTTCCCAAATTCCCTCAGAATCTCCTGCCCCTTACCCTAAAATTACATCGGCTCCTGGTTAATACCTCAATCAAGGACAAGCAGCTGCTCTCTAATCATTCCGTCATCACAATCTAATATACCTCAAACATGCTTCCCCTCAGTCTTCTCTGCTCCAAAGAAAACATCTGAGCCTACCTGTCCTCTCCTTATTGCTCAATTTCTCCATCTCAGGCAACATCGTGGAGAACTGCTTCTGTCCCACCTCTAGTTCTACTATTCCTTCTTGTAGTTAGGTGACCAGAACTACACATGGTACTCCAGTTGCAGCCTGTCCAACGCTCTGTGCAGCTCCAATATTACCTCAAAAACCAAAAGAACTGCAGATTCTGTAAATCACGAACAAAAACAAAGCTGCTAGAAAAGCCCAGCAGGTTTGGCAGCATCTATGAAGGAAAAACCAGAGTTAACCTTAATGCACCCAGACCCGAAATGTTAACTCTGTCTTTTTCCTTCACAGATGCTGCCAGACCTGCTAGGCTTTTCCAGCAACTTTGTTTTTGTTCCAATATTACCTCCTTGCCCTTATAATCTACACAACTAATAAAAGCAATTGTCCCATGTGCCTTCTTAACTATCCTACTCACGTGCTCTGCCAACTTCAGGGAACTGTGAATAATTACCCCAAGATCCCTGTTCCTCTAAACTATTCAGTGTGCCCCCATTAATTAAAAACTCCCTCATCTTGCTTCTTCTTCCAAAGTACCTCACTCCTCATCAGGATTAAATCTATCTGCTCTGCCCATTTGACCAACCCATTTATATCCCTCTGTAACCTACAACCATCTTCAAAGAATCCCTACAGTGCAGAAGCAGGCCATTTGGCGCATCAAGTCCACACCAACTGTATGAACAGCATCCCAGGCCTACCCCCATCCAATCCCTGCATTTTCCACCCAAGACACAATGGGCAATTTAGTTTGGCCAAACCACCTAACCTGCACATGCCTATGGGAGGAAACAGGAGCACCTGGAGGAAACCCATGCAGACAAGGGGAGAATGTGCGAACGCCACATCCACAGTTGCCCCAGGCTGGAATTGAATCTGGGTCCCTGGCGCTATGAGGCAGCAGTGTCAACCAGTGAGCTACCATTCTGCCCATGCTTCTTGGCTATTAACCATCAACATTGGTGTCAACTGCAAATTTGCTTAACGTGGTCCCCTAAATTTTCACCTACATCATTTATGTTTATAACAAACAATAAATGCCCCAGGGCTGATTCTTTTATTACACTAATGGACACCAGTCTCCAGTCACTCAGACAGCATTTTACCACTACCTTTTGTGTCCTATTGCTAAATGTGTTTCTGATCCATCTTGCCAGGCTTCCCTCAATTCCATGGGCTTTAACCTTCTCAATCAGTCTCCCACGTGGGACCTTGTCAAAAGCTTTGCTAAAACCCATAAAACTGAACATCCCTCATCCACACACTTGATCACATTTTCAATTAGGCATTACCTCCCTCTGATAAAGCCATGCTGGCTGTCCCTACTTAACCCATGCCTTGCCAAGTATTAATTCAACCCTCCAGAATTTTCTCTAACAGTTTCCCCACCACTGACATGAGACTCACCAGTCTGTAATTATCTGATTCATCTCTACCACCCTCCTTAAAAATTGGAACCACATTTGCAGTCCTTCAGTCTTCTGGTATTTCACATGTGGCCAAAGAGGAATTAAAAATTTGTGTCACAGCACCAGCAAATTCCTGCTTTGCCTCCCACAGCAGCCTGGGATGCAATTAATCTGGGCCAGGGAATGTTTCTATGTTTAACCCTGACAAAGCTTCCAAAAACCTCGCCATTTCCGATGTCAAACAGTGCAAGTTCCTCACAGTCCCTTTCCCTGAATTCTGTACCTACGTTCTTCTTTTCCACAGTGAAGAACAAAGGGAAGTATTCATTCATCTTCCAATATCCCACAGCTTCACACACAGGTTGTCCCCTTGGTCCCTAACGGGATCTACTCTATTCCTGTTTAACCTCATCCTTTAATGTATATGTAAAATATCTTAGGATTTTCCACAATTCTGTTTGTAAGTTCTTTTTCATACCCCCTTTTTGCTCATATAACTGCTTTAGGTTCAGTCCTGTACTTTCTGAACTCCTCCATGGCCGTAGCTGAATCATTCTCTTTGGACTAACTAAAAGCCCTACTCTTCTTCCTCATCCAGTCCTGAATTGCCCTAGATATTCAGGGTTCTCTGAACTTATTGCCTGTTCATTTCCCCCTAAAGGGTACATGTAGGACCTGTATTCTCTCCAGATCCTTTACCTGCAATTGCTCCATTGTAGACTTACCTAAAAAGGTGTTCCCAGTCTGTTGTGGCCAGACCCTGTTTTATTTTAACACAATCTGCCTTCCCCTATCCAAAATACTCGTTTGCAGGCCATCCTTTTCATTGTCCAGAAAAAAATCTGAACAATACAGCGTTATGGTTGCTATCAATAAAATGTTTCCTCACTGCCACATGGAACACATGTTTGGCTTCCTTCCCCAGAACCAAATCCAGCACTGCAGTCCCCTTTTGGGCCTTCTATGGATTGATACAAATAAAAATTAACCTGGGTACAGTTATGTTAGGACAGCATAATTACCCAATTATAATACACATCTGTGAGCTTTCTACAGATTCACTCCTCTATTTCCTGCTGCATCTTTGGGGGCCTGTAATATACTCCCAGCAAAGTAGCTGCTCCCTTAACATTGCTAAGTTTGACTGACAAGGCCTCACGTGAGTACCCTTCGAAGATATCATTTCTCCTGATTGCAGTAATTGACTCCTTAATTAATAGTGCTACACCACCATCCTTTTTACATCCTTCCTCTGTCTCACCTAAAGATCCTATAGCCTGGAATGCTAAGTGGCCACCCCAGCCTTTCCCTTAACTATGTTCCTGTGACGGCAACACTACCATACTTTAATGTGTCAATCCACAGAATCAACAGATCAGTCAACCTATTACATTCCTTACATTAAGTAAAGATCAGCCAGCTTTGCCTTACTCTCGGCACTCAACATAGCTGAACTCACTGCGACTTGCTCCCTTTGTTGCAGCACAATGTGGCTCTGTTTTATCGATAGTCTGTGTCCCCTCACTTTGCCAGACTAGTTTAAACTTCTCCCAAAAGAACCAGCAAATATACCTGCAAGGATATCAGTCCAAATGTGGTTTAGGTGTAGACTATCTCATTTGTACCTTCCCCAAAAATGGTCCCAGTGATCCAGAAATCTAAAACCCTCCCTTTTGTACCAAGACTTCACCCACACATTCATATGTCCTATTTTCCCCAATTTCTAAACTCTCTAGTACATGACACCGGGAGTAATCCGTAGATTACAATCAATGAGGTTTTTAATCTACTGCCCAGATCCCTAAATTCTTGATGAGAGGCCTCATTCCTTACTTGGCCAATATCGCTGATACCAACACATACCACAATATCTAACTCATCACCCACTCCTTTCAAGTTGCCCTGAAGTCTTTCAGTGACATCCTTAACCCTAGCACCAGGGAGGCAACTCAATATCCTGGGGTCACATCTTCGACCACAGAAATGCCTGCAGACTAAAGAATTCATTATCACTCTTGTTTTTCTTTTCTTCCTCCCCGACCCCGCAAACCTGTAAAGTCAAGCAGTTTATGATACCAGAGGCTTGGCTCTAACTACATTTCTCCAAGGTACCAGCACACTCATCAGCTTCCAAAATGGAATACAAGTTAGTGCATGGGACCCCAGAGGACTTCTGCAGTACCTGCCTGTCCTTTCTGGACTGTCTGGTGGTTACCCATTCCCTTCTTTCCTCTAGTCCCTTGAGCTGCGTTGTGACAACCTCTCTAGCATGCTATCCACATCACTCTCACCCCATGGATTTGCCACAGTGTCTCTAACCACTGCTCTAGCTCCAAAACCCAGAGCTCCAGCTTCTGCAACTGGGAGCAGTTCCTGCAGATGTGGTCATTTAAGACACTGGATACATAAGATATATAAACTAAGTACCAAAGCTAGTGAATCATTTTTTTGTCATTACTAGATTTAACCAAGTTTACATTGGTAGTTTCATTACCAACCATGAACTGAATCCGACCGGTCTCGTTCGATCATATTCTGGCATGTCTGGAACGCTTTTACATGCTTCAATATTCAGATATTTGAATATATGGATCTTCCCCTTTATGCAAATCTAAAAGAAAAGTATAAATCTTTAAACACTATCAGATTAAATACCAAATTCCAGTAGGGAATTGTAGCACAACACAAATCCAAGTAAATGCAGAATCTCTCAACAGGAATGAAAAGCAAACCTATTTACATTGATCTTAAAAACTGTTGAAAATAAAAGATCACTTAAACTCAAGGCATCTGCAACATGACAAAACAAACTACAATTGTTAGAACTTCAAGAACAGGAAAAGGTTGCAAGTAATACAGCATCAGTCTATCAGAAATCATTAGGAAAAGGCAGGTTACGATCATTTTGCTGTGTTCCCTTGACCAAAGACCAAAAGATAGACAGGCATTTTGTAAATTTGGTAAAACAGACTCAAAGGACAGTAAAGAAAAGGAGGAATGACACAGCAAACAGAACCAAGAACAATCAGTGAGAGGGCAGTGTTGAATGAATTTCAAACTGCTAACAATAGTCAGATGATATTAATGATTATCAGTGAAGGAAACGTGAAAATTTTCTAGTTCTGTCCATGGGGCATTAATTGTGGGCAGTTTCACCGTCTTTTCAGTTATTTGAACAATCTTTCGTTGTGCTTTTGGTTGCACTTCAGTCCCATGCTCCTGAATTTTTGGCATCCAGTGCAGAGGTATGTGGACAAGTCAGACAGCCTCGTTCTTGGTCTGCTCCCGGGTCTAGCCAATTTAAGAGCAATGACCTGCCCTGTTTCTGCAGTTAAGAATTTGCCTGGGTGTCACTGGACAGGAAACATACAGCATTCACAAATACTCTTGATGCTTTTAGAGAAAGGTGGACACTGCAGTGTGCAGAATGCCTTTTCTCTCTGAATTCCATTTTGATACAGCTTTCTCTCTCACCTTTAGTGACGTGCATTGTCCTTCCTGGGCACTGAACATAATTTGATTAACTGGAGAACACGGGTGATTTGGCAGTGGTGGATAACAGGTACAAGTACCACAGGTGATTTGATGGTAAGAAAAAGCCATTCAGTTGTGCTCTTTGACAATTCCAGATATAAAATCAAAATTTAAAAAAATGAAACCTGACAATTAACTGTCCAGATATGTGTAGTTGTACCTCTGAACTGATGGAAAAGTTACAAAGAACTCCAAATCCATCAAATTCTTGTTGTAGATAAGTCGAAACTGCCACGTCAAAAACCACAAAAGCTGTTCTCATTAATTTACCAACTTTCAGTGATTTCTTGCTCGTGATTTATAAATCAATTAGTGAAATGCTAAGTCTGAAATATAAAGTTAACAACAAAAACAAATCATTTTCTTGGAGGTCATACCTGCGCAGGTGGAGACTGCAAGGGATTATTGTCCAAAATGATTGTTTGGAGATGCCGTAGGTTTCGATAACAGACTGGAATTGTTGTCACTTTATTACAGGAGATGTCTAATCGCACGAGTGGCAAATCTGCAAGCTCTAACAAAGCAGTAAACTAAGACATTGATTTACACAATAGGTATGGTGTTTTGCCAGTTGAGTCCTCTGTGGAACAACATTACAGTATGTCTTCAAAATTTGAAAATTTTATTGCATTTAAGAAAGCTAGAACGCAGTGTCAAATTAATCTTTGAAAAGCAAACCTCACTAAGATGCTTTAAAAGAACATCACTATAACACATATTCGACAAAGATGTCTCCTGCTGGCTTCAAAGGATGGTTTAGGGCTAAAACTGCACCAGGTATACCATTTACTCTTATGAATAAACTAATTCAGCACAGTTTAAAACAAAATAATTAAACTTAAAATTATTATAAACCCAACAGGAATTTTGTCGTTTTAACTTTGCTTAATTTCAATTACTGAAAAATTCAAATTTTTTAGCTCAAATAGTGAATTGACTTCACAAATTCTGAAACACATTTAATTAACTAATGAGTCATTCCATTTGCACCAGCATAAGACAATTTAAGGCATCTGCCTACAAAAACATTCAAGAAATCACTAGTGTCTTCTGTGCATACTGAACCTGACAAGCATACTATCTGACACAAGTAGAGCAACAAAAATCCAGCA
Organism: Stegostoma tigrinum; assembly: GCF_030684315.1. Lineage (NCBI taxonomy): Eukaryota > Metazoa > Chordata > Chondrichthyes > Orectolobiformes > Stegostomatidae > Stegostoma > Stegostoma tigrinum. Next base: position 48,694,406 of record NC_081367.1, read on the forward strand.
TGAAAGAAAAGTTATGTACATTTTCCATTCGTAGTTCATTATTTTCTAACTTTTCTAGCTATTTACCATAATATACAAAATTTAGCATAAATTCCAATCCAAAGAGGTGTGTTACAGCTGCCATGAGTATTTCCTCATTTGCCTATAAATTATGCATTTACCACACAAGATTCAGCAATGCAGGCCTTTTTTTCCAGTTATCACAGCAGCTCTTTTCTCATCCCATCCTAAGACATGATCCAACACATTTTTTCACAAACGTGACTGGCACTGAGTTCACTGTCCTCAGTGCTATGCAGCAAACTGTGATTCTCAGCTATACAGCATCCATGAGCCAATGCGCAATATAACCTCTATATCTAATGGACGACAAACAACTGTATGCATTGTATTCGAAGGCTAATGCTATCAAATTATCTAACTACAACTTCTAGAAGCCATTACCAGCTCCAAAGCTCTAGATCTCTTTCTCCCACCAACCACCTTTGTCACACACTTTATTGCTACCTTTCAGGTGTAATCGAGTAGGCGCTCTCCTGATCCCAAGTTTGCTCATCATCTATTTTCCACATTTTGTACTCCAATTCAAATTCAGTTTATATTAAAATCTTTCTAAGCAGCTTCACAGGCATAGCTTGTTTGTTATTTTCAGTAAATATTTTGGAGGTAGTTATCTCAATTTTAACCAGTTAAATAACAAAATTTTGAATTTCTTACAAGTCTGAGATACAATTGTGAAGTCATTTTGTTTTCTCATTGTTTTTAGACATACTAACTATTATATAGATACTTAGCAATACAGAGGAAGAAGGTCATATAGATAGTCATTCCTCCCCACCAATTCATGCTCGTATAAAGACAGCAGTTGCTGAAACCCTCAGATCTGGCAACATCTGTACACTGAAAATCAGAGGTAATGCCAAAGTCAAATCATATTGGACTCAAAATACAGAGTTTCTTTTGCCCTAAGAGATTGTCAGACCTGCTGAGTTTCTCCATTATCAAATATTCCATAGTTCCTAGAATGGCTAGAGCACAGGAGGTCATCATTCAAACTGTTATGTACATACTGATTGGTTCATTGCAGCAGCATCTCAGATAATCCCTAAGCTTCCCTTTGACCTTTTTTAAAAATTTCTTTCATTTGCACAAACAATATTTTCAAAGCTCAATTATAACTACTTCAATCTCTTGCACACAGTGCATTCCTGATCTTAAAAGATGCGCTGCATAAAAATGTTTTTACTGGTTTATTTACATATATGTTAATAATAATGAGACTTGGTTACACTTACTCCAACCAGGACAAACCTGTGACCCTACCGGGGGGCAAAGGTAAAGTCATCATAGTCCAACTGGACCTCGCAGTAAGTTTCAAATTAATGAAAACTTTTTCATTTCAAAACATTTATTTTAATGGTCACAGTCCAATCCAATACTTGCTAAATGCAAATGATTTAGGGTTTCAGTTCCAGTCTCTATAAATAGCAACCATAACATTAAGTTTAAAATTAACTTAAAACCGTTTCAAAAGGCAGATATTTTGAAGAACATTTTGTATTCTAAGGTTACAAATGGGAGAGGTAGTCTGTACTTTATAGTGCCCCATTTATGTTATTTCAATGGAAATTTGTTTTATTAGGACCTGTTTGCTCAATTTCCGGTTGAACATCGTCATCTTTTCCCCTACCATACCCGGCTTTTCTTCTTGGCATTGTCTCCGTGTGTTGCCCTTCTCTTGGTCTCGCTTTCCTCTGGCTCTGCCTCCCACTCTCTGTTCTTAACTTTGGTTGCTACTGACACATTTTCAGCTAACAGCACTGCCAGCGCATCACATCTTCCAGTCATCAACAACTTGTGGCCTGTTTCTGTTTGGCTGTGACACACCTCCGAGGCAAGTGAGACTAGAACAAACATGAACAGGGAACAAGAGTAGGCCAGTTGGGCACTTCAAATCTATCCCACAAATCAAAACAGTTATGGATAACCTGACTTTCAGCTCAACTTGACATTCTCAAATGTCTCTTAATTTTCCACTCAGTCATTGTTCCTCCCTTCTTTTCAGTTGCTGATTTACAGCTATTTTTGGGATGCTGCCTGTATCCTTTACAATGCAGACAACAGAAATTGTGTTTGCAATTTGTTTGTCATCACCTTATCCATTACCGTTTCCCCAGAAACATTTCATAAAGGGACTGACACACTTGTTTTTTAAATATCCAAAGGAACTTTTCCAGTTTTATATTTTTAACTAACTTTCTCATACTCTAATTTTTCCCTTCTTATTTTTCTTTGAATTTTTTAAAAAATTCTGTCCCATCTTCACAAAAACTTTGTCTTTGAGTTTGATACTGTTTTTGACTTTTTTCAGTTAACCACATGGCAGGTCTATCCCTTAGAAGTTTTATTAATTTTGCAATATATCTATTTTGTGCTTTCTGGAATATCCGCTTAAATCTTAGCCACTGCATTTCTACATACTTGACCCTTAAATCAAAACTGCCAGTTCACTTTCACTAGCTCTCCTTTCATACTGTCATAATTACCCTTGTTTAAATTCAAAACACTAGTTTTGGACCCACACTTCTCACCCTCAAACTGTATGTAAAACTCAATCAAAGTATGATAATACTATCCAGGGGCAGTTTCACTACGAGGTATGTAATCAATCCAATCTTGTTGGTTAAAACCAGATCTAGGATAGCCTGCTCCTGGCTGGTGCCATAACACGCTGGTCTGAAATACGCCCTGAAAATATTCAAGTAAGTCCTCTTCTGAACTGCTTTTACCGATCTTATCCAGTCTATCTGTAGGTTAAAATCCCTCCTTAGAAATAGCTGCACTCTTCTGACTAGCTCCCATTATTTCTTCCTTGTTACCCTATCTTACCAAGTTCTTGGTATTTTGAGATCAGTACACAACTCCCACAAGGGACTCAGGCCTTTATCATTCTTCATACCGAGCTAGACTACTTCCATATCTGGGTTTCCTGAATTTAGGTCATTCTTCTCTATTATGCTAATATCATCCTTAACTAACAGAGGCATTTGTTGACCCTTTTCTAGCTTCCTGTCTTTCATAAATTTCATATACCCCTCAAAATTCACTGTCCAAATTTGGGTCTCCCTGCTGTCTTGTCTCTATAATGGCTGTTAGACCATACTTATTTATCACAATTTGTACTAGTTCATCTGTTTTGCTTCAGATGTAATATGCATTCAAATACAGTGCGTTAGGTTTTGTACTTTGATTATTTTTTGTAACCTCTGATCTTATCTGCAGCTTCAATATTGCATTTGCGTAGATTCAACGGCTGAATTCCAAACCGTTGTCAATGCATTTAAGGAAATATGAGAGAATGGAACTGCAATTGAACACTCGAAAGAGAAAAGGTCCTCCACCAGCATGTTCTTGCCACATACTGCTCCCAATCATCAAGGTCCTTTTTGATCTGCAGGATAATGCAGATCAATTCCTGCACATTGGGAGTACTGGGACAGCAGCGATCGATAAAATTCAACATTGTCCCCTTAGATGAATAAAGACTGTACTGGTACACTGGAGACTGTGTCTTTGATAACAAAGGGCTCATGTCAGATACCAACCTGCTTGGTCTAAGGGAATAGTGTTACTAGCTCTTCATGCTTTAGAGAAAAGAGTAATGTCTAGTAAACACTACAAATCACCTGAGAAATATCAGCAGGGATGTCTCTGCAAAATCATAACCCACCAACAGGATAGGCACTCAAATATCAATGCCCCCACTCAGGCAAACATCGCCTTTATCAAGACTCTGGTTACCATCATGGTGTAGAAGTGGATGAACAAAGCAGGCCAAGCAGCATCGGAGGAGCAGGAAGGCTGACGTTTTGGGCCTAGACCCTCCTTAAGAAATTTCTGAAGGAGGGTCTAGGCTCAAAACGTCAACCTTCCTACTCCTCCGATGCTGCTTGGCCTGCTGTGTTCATCCAGCTCTACACCTTGTTATCTCAGATTCTCCAGCATCTGTAGTTCCTACTATCTCTGGTTACCATCAGTCAGTTTTGTTCTATGGGCCACACTGGCTGCATGCAAACTCTCTATCGCTCAAGCTTTTTCATGGCAAATAGTTATCAGCAGATAGGGAAACACTTTAAGAACTGCCTCAGAACCTCCCTAGAAAAAATGGAATGCTCCCACTAATATATGAGATCTCTACCTCAAGAACGTTCAATTTGGAGAAGAAGCCTCATCTCCAGTTAGTTCCAAAAGAGGTCAAACATAAACAATGGAAGTAGCATGCAAAGACCTGAGCATCCCGCCCCCACATGTTCCACTTCACCTCTAGGATTCAGCTATTTTGTCCATACTTGGATTGAGGCTCCAAAAGGCCTGAGAATGAGAACTGAGTGGTCATGGTGACCCCCCCACCCCCCATTGCGACACTGCCATCTGCAGTTGCTCTCATGCCAAGATCAGTTGCTTCACAATTGACCAAGAGTAGATTATGGACTATTTTAATCTTATCACAATATGATATCACATAAACACATCTGTCAATTTAGCCATTAGGAAAACACTTTGCATTTGTTTTTTTTTTAAACAATTGTAATGTGTTAAGTTAATGTGGCATGCAAGTATCAAAATGCTTTGTGCTTCCTATTGAAGGGAAAAAAAGGCACATATCTTATTAAAAAGTACAAAAACACGAACCTTCTGGCAGTGTTACCAAGTGATTCCTCCTTAAATTTAGGTCCCTTAAAATCTCCAGGTTTCCAATCTGTGGTGGTAATGTCTGTATCTCATTACAGCTGATGTCCTATAGAAATTTAAAATAACAAAACACAGTTGAATGGATTTAGTCTTCCACATTCAAGATCAACTCCTATGTTCCCACTATGGCACCATCATATTAGGCCAAAGGTTAATAAAGAACCTACCTCTTCTGTATTCTATCTCACTTTTGCTTTAAATACAAGGTGATATAACATTGTTAATGGTTGGCAGCCTGGCTTTAATTTAGGTAAAATGAAGGAATGGGGAAGGGTGGTCTCAGCATGTGTCTACTGGCGGCAAAGTGCAAGAAATTCACGCCAGCTTGCGATGACCATGGCAGTTGAGTTGATAGTAGATACACAGTCGCCATATCCCAGGGAAACTTAAGGAATGTAAAGTTCTGTTATCAGTTATACTGAAACTAAATAGACACTTTAAAATGTAAGACAAAGTTGGAGTTCTACATATTTTTAGATCAACCTGTTCAGAGAAGTTATAGCACACTTCTGGAGCAGGTGGGACTTGAACCCAGGAACCACTACTCAGAGATAGAGGCACTGCCACTGTTTCACAACAACCCAAGGTAGGCGTCTTGATATTTTTAATCAGTACGTTCAAAGATATTCTTGCCTTTGGAGCAGGTAGGAATTGAACCTGGGCCTCTTGGCTCAGAGGTTGGCAGATTATCACTGTGCAACACAAGCCCTTCAAGTTGGGAGTTTTTTATTATTATTATTAACCTGTTTTTCTAATCAACCTGCTCAAGGATGTTATCACACCCTCCTGGAGCAGGTGGGACTTAAATCAGGCCTCTCAGTTCAGGAAGTTGGGATACTACAACTGTACCACAAGGTCGTCCTAAGCTGGGAGTTTAAAGAATAGTTAATTAGTATTTCCACCTGAATCCAAAACTCACGTGATTCACACTGTCATGATGCAGGTTTAGAGAAGGAAAAAGTACATACTAAATCAGTGCTGGTTTAGTTTAAAACTTTCCCTAGAAATATCATTGATAATGAACTTTACAAAAAAAGTCAATGTGCAAGATCTCACTGAAAAGTAAAAGAGAGCCTGCAAGAGAGGCACTGCAAATCTCTTTTGTTCACTATCCAAAATGAGGACAAAGCTTGCATTTGGTTTGAACAGGCCAAATCTTCTCGCAGAGGGAACAAGAGGCCAAACCAGGGGATTGGACAAAGTTGGCTGATAGCCAAGATTCTGAAACAGAGAAGTACCTTCAAGGGCAATCTGAAGCACCTTTGTTTTAACTTCCATGTCAAATTTAACAGCAACCTCAGGTGCAGGTAGAAGATTTCTCATAATGTTTCCTGAGCAAGTTGCATCTGCCAAGACCCCAGAGGTAACTGCACTTGTCTTGTGACCTTCTTATGCATGCCAGAATGTCACATTTCCAACCATCTGAACATTCCACACTGATTTTTCTTTTGCCTTCAAGACAATTCTGGGTCAAAAATTTTACTTGCCCAAAGTGAACCTCGGTAGAGAGAAATCTGTTTTGTTCCATTATCTGGTTTCTCATGCATTTTGGGTTAATTCGAGGGGTAATCATTAAGCGTTTATGTTACAAAATGTCGGAGATAACCAGTTTTACAGCTTTGTTGAATACGATTTGCTTTGTAATAAATTAGCAATTTTGTTTATTAAAAACCTGATGACTGGATATTTTAATTCTACATCTAAAAATAGAAATCAGCATATAATCAGCCACATTTGCAAGTGGATAAAACATCTAAGTTCATGTTGAGACAGAAATAGTGCACTCCACCATCTCAGTCAGAGCACATCGTAAAAATCAACGTTGACTCAGAAAATCACAAAAGAAATAGGCAAAATACCTGTTCATGTATCACTAATAAGAGGTTCTAACATTTTCCCTGATCCTGATGTTGGGCTAATTGGGCCAATGCTTTCCAGTTATTCTTATTTCCCTTCTGTAGTAAACAGTAGGATCACAAGGTCATCGCTTCCACTATGTCTGTAGTCACTACTTTTAAGGCTGTATGACATACAAGATTCAAGACATTTTGGCAGCTTTTAGATCCAGTTATTTTCCTAGTACCATTTCTCTACTGGCATACAGCTGTCTATGGCATAGATGATGCATAACGTTAAACCGGCAATAACATAAACAGGGATAATGAGGAAATTGACCCCAGGAAAACACAGGCAAACAAAATAATGATAAATAGAACACTGTCACATGAGGACTACCTGTTCTAAATTCTTCAAACTCTACATTCTTACAGGATGCAGTGCTCTATCCTATTTCTGACATGCGCTTCAGTTCAGGCACAGCCAAGATGGGTTTCTCCAGGAAAAGCCGCGGCAAACAAATGCTCAGAGCTCTGGTTGAAAAATGAGGCGCAAACTATATTATGAAGGAAGAAGTGTGCTTCTAACAGGTATTAGGTAGAAGATGACAATTGAGAATCAGGCTGAATATACAAGGCTCAAGAGGGTGACAAAAAAGCAACCAGCTGTCTTTTCCCAAATTTTATCAAAATTCCCACTGCCTCTCCAATCTCAACAACGTAGCTTTCTAAAGACCAGGCAACATAAAATTCTGTAGTGCTTACAAGGGTCCCTGATTTACGAATGTCTGACGTATGAATGCTCGTACTTATGAGAAAAATCCATTCAAGGGTGTAATTTCAAAGACCTGGAAAAGAGACATTTCCAGTTCTTACAAACAGCTGCTTTACATCGTCCTTCACTATGCTTCGACTTCTGTCCAAATCAACTTGTAGTTGGACTCCAGAACAGAATCTGCTCACAAACGAAGGGCTTTGTGATGCCAGGTATGGGATTTATCTACTTTTTACATCATTTATTTCAGAGTTTGCAATGGAGCTTGTGTTACATGCGCTTTGGTCTGTGTCTCTGAATGGGTTTACATAGAACATAGAACATTACAGCACAGTACAGGCCCTGCGGCCCTTGATGTTGTGCCGACCTGTCATACCGATCTCAAGCCCATCCAACCTACACTCTTCCATGTACGTCCATATGCTTATCCAATGACAACTTAAATGTAACTAAAGTTGGCGAATCTACTACCGTTGCAGGCAAAGCGTTCCATTCCCTTACTACTCTCTGAGTACAGAAACTACCTCTGACATCTGCCCTATATCTATCACCCCTCAATTTAAAGCTATGCCCCCTCGTGCTCGTCGTCACCATCCTAGGAAAAAGGCTCTCCCTATCCACCCTATCTAACCCTCTGATTATTTTATATGTTTCTATTAAGTCACCTCTCAACCTTCTTCTCTCTAATGAAAACAGCCTCAAGTCCCTCAGCCTTTCCTCGTAAGACCTTCCCTCCATACCAGGCAACATCCTAGTAAATCTCCTCTGCACCCTTTCCAACGCTTCCACATCCTTCTTATAATGCAGTGACCAGAACTGTACACAATACTCCAAGTGTGGCTGCACCAGAGTTTTGTACAGCTTCACCATAACCTCTTGGTTCCAGAACTCGATCCCTCTATTAATAAAAGAGAAAACACTGTATGCCTTCTTAACAGCCCTGTCAACCTGGGTGGCAACTTTCAAGGATCTGTGTACATGGACACCGCGATCTCTCTGCTCATCTACACTGCTAAGAATCGTACCATTAGCCCTGTACTTTGCCTTCCGGTTACTCCTACCAAAGTGCATCACCTCATACTTGTCTGCATTAAACTCCATTTGCCACCTCTCAGCCCAGCTCTGCAGCTTATCTATGTCTCTCTGCAACCTACAGCATCCTTCGTCACTATCCACAACCCCACCGACCTTAGTGTCGTCTGTAAATTTACTAACCCGTCCTTCTACGCCCTCATCCAGGTCATTTATAAAAATGACAAACAGCAGTGGACCCAACACTAACCCTTGTGTTACACCACTAGTAACTGGTCTCCAGGATGAACATTTCCCATCAACTACACCCTCTGTCTTCTTTCAGCAAGCCAATTTCTGATCCAAACTGCTATATCTCCCACAATTCCATTCCTCCGCATTTTATACAATAGCCTATTGTGGGGAACCTGATCGAATGCCTTGCTGAAATCCATATACACCACATCTACCGGTTTATTCTCATCTACCTGTTTGGTCACCTTCTCAAAGAACTCAATAAGGTTTGTGAGGCACGACCTTCCCTTCACAAAACCGTGCTGACTATCCTAATCAATTTATTCTTTTCTAGATGATTATAAATCCTATCCCTTATAACCTTTTCCAACACTTTACCAACAACTGAGGTAAGGCTCACTGGTCTATAATTACCAGGGTTGTCTCTACTCCCCTTGAACAGGAGAACCACATTTGCTTTCCTCCAGTCATCTGGCACTATTCCTGAAGACAATGACGAGTTAAAGATCAATGCCAAAGGCTCGGCAATCTCCTCCCTGGCTTCACAGAGGATCCGAGGATAAATCCCATCCGGCCCAGGAGACTTATCTATCTTCACCCTCTGAAGGATTTCTAATACCTCTTCCTTGTGAACCTCAATCCCACCTAGTCTAGTAGCCTGTATCTCAGTATTCTCCTCGACAACATTGTCGTTTTCTAGAGTGAATACTGTTGAAAAATATTCATTTAGTGCTTCCCCATCTCATCTGACTCCACACACAACTTACCACTACTATCTTTGATTGGGCCTAATCTTACTTTCGTCATTCTTTTATTCCTTAAATACCTATAGAAAGCCTTAGGGTTTACCCTGATCCTATCCGCCAACAACTTCTCATGTCTCCTCCTGGCTCTTCTGAGCTCTCTCTTTAGGACTTTCCTGGCTACCTCGTAGCCCTCAAGTGCCCTAACTGAGCCTTCACATCTCATCCTAACATAAGCCTTCTTCTTCCTCTTGACCAGAGATTCCACTTCCTTCGTAAACCACGGCTCCTGCACTCTACAGCTTCCTCCCTGCCTGACAGGTACACACTTATCTAGGACACACAGGAGCGTTTCCTTGAATAAGCTCTACATTTCTAATGTGCCCATCCCCTGCAGTTTCCTTCCCCATCCTACGCTCCCTAAATCTTGCCTAATCTCATCGTAATTGCCTTTCCCCCAGCTATAACTCTTGCCCAGTGGTATACACCTATCCCTTTCCATCACTAAAGTAAACATAACAGAATTGTGATCGCTATCACCAAAATGCTCATCTACTTCCAAATCTAACACCTGGCCAGGCTCATTACCCAGTACCAAATCTAACGTGGCTTCGCCCCTTGTTGACCTGTCTACATACTGTGTCAGGAAGCCCTCCTGCACACACTGGACAAAAACTGACCCATCTATAGTACTCGAACTAGTGTTCCCAGTCAATATTTGGAAAGTTGAAGTCCCCCATGATAACTACCTTGTCTCTCTCACTCCTATCGAGAATCATCTTTGCTATCCTTTCCTCTGCATCTCTGGAACTATTCGGAGGCTTACAGAAAACTCCCAACAGGGTGACCTCTCCATTCCTGTTTCTAACCTCAGCCCATACTACTTCAGTTGACGAGTCCCCAAACATCCTTTCAGTAACTGTAATACTGTCCTTGATCAACAATGCCACACCTCCGCCTCTTTTACCATCTTCTCTGTTCTTACTGAAACATCTAAATCCCGGAACCTGCAACAACCATTCCTGTCCCTGCTCTATCCATGTCTCCGAAATGGCCACAACATCGAAGTCCCAGGTACTAACCCACGCTGCACGTTCACCGACCTTTATTCCGGACGCTCCTGGCATTGAAGTAGACACACTTCAAACCAACTTCTTGCTTGCCGGTGCCATCTTGCTTCCCTGAAACTTTATTTTGGACCACCCTACTCTCAACCTTTTCTATAGTCGAACTACAATTTTGGTGCCCATCCCCCTGCTGAATTAGTTTAAACCCATTATCCTACAAGTATTACAGCAGCCCACGGGGACTTCTTTTTTAAAAATAGTCAGAGTGTGTTTTTGGGAGGGTAATGTGAATCTGTTAATATTGGGAGAACTTTCTTAAGCAAAGTACGGTTGTGCACGAAATTTTCACTTCAGTAGGCCAGAGGTTGCTTTACTTTCTTTTAATTAGGGAAACACCCGTAGCTTAGCAAAAACTGCTGTTTCAGTTGTGTGGTTTACAATCGTGCTGTCTGAAGCTGAATGTCTAAAGAAAATGTCTAGAGAAAGTGAGATAGCAAAAACTGCAGATGCTGGAGTCATTTAATAGTGTGGAGCTGGAAAAAAACAGCTCAGGCAGCAGAGGAGCAGGAAAGTCGACATTTCAGGTTTACACCGTTCATCAGGGCTGGGAATGGGGAAGGTAGCTGGGAAATAATAGAGGGAGGGGTTGGGCTGGGAAAGGTAGGTAAGATGATGATAGGTGGGTGCAGGTAGGGGATAGTGGGGATTAGTCAGTGGAAAGGGTGGAGCCGATAAATGGGAAAGATGATTTTCAGGTAGAGTCAGGTCAGGGAAGCAGGGATAATAAGGAGGGTCAGATATGGGATGAGGCCAGGGGTGGGGAGATTTTGCAACTGGTGAATTCTACATTGAGGCCTTCGGGCTGTAGGCTCCCTAGGCAGAACGGAAGGTGTTGTTCCTCGAGTTTATGTGTGGCATCATTCTGACAGTGGAGGCGACCCAGGGAGAACGTGTCACCAAGGGAGCGGGACAGGGGAGGGTTCCCGATTTGGCCTCATCTCTATCGGTGAGACCAAGTTCAGACTCGGTGGCTGATTTATGGAGCATCTGCGCTCTGTACACTATAATCAATAGCGCATTGCAGTTGCCAACCATTTTAACACCACCTCAACCCCATCCCTCCTCTCTCTATTTCCCAGCTCCCTTCCCCCTCCCCAGTCTTGAAGAAGGGTGTGGACCCAAAACATCTGACTTTCCTGCTCCTCTGATGCTGCCTGACCTGCTGTGTTCCTCAAGAAAGAAAGATCTAAGTCTTGTTTTAAAGTCTCCAATGAAAAATGGTTGGTTAAAATGATGAAGGAACTGTGACATGAGAAAGGGTAAGCTTTGTTGTATAAAACATCAAGCAGCTATCAGGTTGTCAAGACCAGGAACTGAAACCATGCTTAAATCAAATGTTGTGATAGAGGAGAAGGGAATTCGTTCTGGTATTCGAATTCTGTAATGGGTTGTAGGTCCCGTAGGGATTAAAGGAATTATATTTTACTGTGAGATTTGGAATCTTTTAATGTGTTCACATGAATTGTTTGGTTTATGCTGTTTTATCTTCATTTCTTTTGCATAACAAACTTGTTTTATCATTAAAATGAGGTCTGCAGCATTGAGTGTCTGAAAGGCCTCATTAAAACAGAAAAAATCCATCAAGCCAGATTTCAGTCTAGGATCAGATTTGTCCAGTAATAAATTCAGCTGAGACAGTAACATAATGTTTTCTACAGCATAAAGTTTTGTGGGCCTAGAATTTTGCAAAGTGCTGCATTCAATTTGTAAGGCTCCATGATACACAGTTACATGACGTACAAAAGTAAAGTTGTTTGGACCACGAGTAATTATTTAAAACAGACTTGGGTTGAATGCACTTTGTTTCATGACTTGAAAGTTATATAAAACAGCTGAAACGCAATAAAACAGAATCAAAATGCTGAAAAGTATCCATTAACACGGCCTTCAAGCCCAAGAAGTCCAATCAGCAGGAATGAGTTCCGATACCGCCTCATGATCGAGTGTGTTCATCTTACATTGACTTTTTTGTAAAATAAATGGGATGTTCTGTCATAAAATGGGAGTCTAAAACACATATGCAAATAGAGATTCATTACGTAATGTGTTAGGAAAGATTTTACATTGAAATTCAAGTAATGGGTTTCTGTTTTAGAAGTCACAATTTTGAAAGCATGTCTACTTTTATAGGGACATAAGTTAAAGTCATGCAGAATGCCCCAATCACCATTTTGTAAAACTACCATTATTCTGAATGAAATAAGAAATCACTGTTACGTTAGTCCCCAGTTATCAAAATATGAACAATTTTAGTGAATCCCTCTGGACAGAAAATTGCACATGCCATTTCTCTTATTTAAAGGGATAATAGGAAAAGAAGGGGATTACAGACCAGTTAGCATGACACCTATGGTGGGAAACTGTTGGATTCTATAATCTAGGATAGCATAACAGAACGCCTCAAATTTTCAGTTAATCATGGACAAATAGCATGGATTTGTGTCAGGTAGTCATGCTTGACAAACCTCACTGAATTTTTTTTTAAAAGAGGTGAGTCAAGTAGCGGACAGGGATTCCCCTACTGATGTTGTTTATTTGAACTTCATGGAGGCCTTTGATAGAGACCCACATAACGGACTATTAATTAAGGTAGAAGGCCAAGGAATTGAGGGCAAATTATTAACATGTCTGGGAAACTGGTTCAGTGGCAGACGAGACACAATCGGGATAATGACTAGGTACTCAAATCGGCAGAATATGGCCAGTGGCATCCCACAGGAGTGTGTTTGGGCCTCAATTATTCACATTACTTATTAACAACTTGGATAATTCCTTAGAAAGTCAAATATTCGAATTTGTCGATGACACAATGTAATGACCAAATTGCAAACTGTGCAGAATGGTAACCATAAAATTACAACAGGCTATTGGCAGACTAGTGAAAAGTCAGAGGTGTGACAGATGGACTTCAATGTAAGCAGATGTAAAGTTATCCATTTTGGACTAAATAAAGATTGATCAGGGTACTTTCTGGATGGTATGAAGTTAAATTCAGAGGCTGTTCAAAGAGACTTGGAGTTTCAGGTATAGATCTATAAAATGTCACAAAAAGATGCAGAAAATAATCAAGGCGGCAAATGGAATGCTGACCATAATATCTAGAGGGCTGAAGAATAAGGACATAGATGTTTTCCTGCAGCTGTACAAAACTGCGATGTGACCCCATTTGGAGTGCTGACCGCAGATCTGGGCACCAGGCCATTGGGAAAATATACTGACCTCAGAGTGAGTATAACATAGGTTTATAAGAATAATACCTGGACTTCAAGAGTTAAATTATGTAGACAGGCATTACAAAACAGGCCTGCTTTTTCTAGAATCTACAACGTTGAAGGGAGATCTGATTAAAATCTTCTACTGTATTAAAAAAAACTTTAAGGGATGAGAACATTGCAGGCACAGCCCAAGTATACACTGCCCATTCTTAATTATTCTTGAAAAGATAGTAATGTGGTCTAATGAAAATAAAATAGCATGAGGTGCAAATTGGCTACAGTGGGTTGAGAATCTGCACTAAAAGGTACAATGGCAAACAGCAATGAATGAATGCAATAAAACACATTCCTTCAATACAAAAGGAGGGGGAGAAACCTGGCTCAGGCACAACTTTTCTCAGCTTAAATAACAGCAATAAAGAAGTCATGACACAGAGCTAGCTGGAGTATCCTGGAAAGGAATTTAGCAGCAACGGTAGTTGAAGAACAATGGCAGACGTATAAAAATCAGTTCACGTCACAACAAAGACATATCCCAATGAGATAGAAGCATTCTAGGAAGGAGGGTAAGCCCATAAACATTAACCAAGGATTTAAGAATAGCATCAAATTGAAAGAAAAAAGTGTGGCAAAGTTACTGGCAAACCGAAGAATTAGGAAGATTTTAAAAAGCAACAAAAGATGACCAAGAAATAATAAAGAGGGAGAAAATAAACTTTGAAGATAATCTTGCAAGTACTATCAAGGCAGACAGAAAGTGTCTCTTTCAACATATAAAAAGGAACAACATGGCCAAAGTCAACATAGGCTCTTTAGAGAATGAGGCTAGGGAAATAGTGGGGAATAAGGAAATAGCGGGGAATAAGGAAATAGCAGAGGAGTTGAATAAATATTTTGTATCAGTGTTCACGGTAGAGGACATAAACAGCATTCCAAGAATGCTAACTAATCAAGAGGTAAAAAGGGAAGGAAATAAAAATGCTAACTATCTTTTGGATGGAATATATAGAAATTTAGATATTTAGACATGCATAACAGAATCAAGTAGAGTCAGCACTAAGAGGAAACCAAGACTGACAAAAGTTATTAGAATTCCTTGAGGAGGTAACAAACAGGATACATTAAAGAGAGGCAGTGACCTAATATTATTTGATTTTCAGAAGGCATTCAGTAAGGTACTACACGTTATGCTACTTAATGAAGAGTTCACAGTGCAGAAGGTGGTATATTAACATGGATAGATGACTGACTAATAGAAAACAAAAATGGGATCAGGGAGAGAACTTTCAGGATGGCAATTCTAACTAGTGGAGTGCAACAGGGATTAGTGCTGCAGTCACAATTATTTACAGTATCTATGAACAAATGTACTAGAGCCAATTTTGCTTCGGAGATAAAACTAAATAGAAAGGCAAACGGTAAGCCTGCAGAGGGATTGCAGAAATGTTACATGTGTGAGCAGACACCTGGCAAATGGAGCATAATATGGGGGATTTAAGGTTATGCACTTGGGCTGCAAGAACAGAAAAGCTGAATTATTATTTAAATGAAGAAAGACTGTGGAAAGCCACAGCACAGAGGGATTTCGGATTCTTTGTGCATAAATCACAAAGCTGGTATACAGGTTCAGCAGGTAATACGGAAGGCAAAAGCAACATTGGTCTTTATTTCAATAGGGAATGGAGCATACAAATAGCCAAGTTTCGTTAAAGCTATACAAGGCATGAGTTAGATCATAGCTGGAAAAGTGCACAGCTCTGGCCTCCTAACCTAAGCAAAGATGTACTCACCATGGAAGAAGTCCAGAGAAGGCACACCAGGTTAATTCTGGTAATGGACGGATTTTCTTATGAGAAGAGGATGATTAGATTGGTATAGTACTCATTTGAGTCTGTAAGAATGAATAGTACGCTTATTGAGATATACAAGATTCATAGAGGACTTGAGACAGTAGTGACTAAAAACAAACAAAAAGCATAAAAATAGACCATAAAAGCTTTTATGTGAAAAGGAAAAGTAAATGCACTGGTGGCCAACTTTCAAAATTCCATAAATTCTGAATGGTCCCTAAAGATTGGGAGGTAGTAAACATAGCTTCACTATCAAAGAAAGGAGTGAGAGAGAAGACGGGAAACCACAGATCTGTTAACCTAACATCAATCCTGGGGAAATTGTGGTAAGTAATATAGTATACAATAAAGATACACAAAATAATGGTAGGATTGGGCAGAGTCAACCTGGATTAAATGAAAAGGAAATCATGTTTGATAAACCAATAGTTTTTCTGAGGATGTAATCAACAGGATCAATAAGGGAAAACCAGCCTATGTAATGTATTTAAAATTTTCAGGCAGCTTGTGATGCAGTCACACATAGGAGGGCGTATACTAGCATAGCTTCAGAACTGGTTAACAAACTGAAAACAGTAAGTAGGAATAAACAGGTCCTTTTCAGGTTTGCAGAAAACAGCAAGTGAGTACAAGAGAGTTCAGTGCTTTGCTCTAGCTATCCACAATCTATCAACGATTTGGATGCGACGATTCACTATGACATTTTCAAGGATCTAGATGACAAAATGATTTGGGAATGCGAATTCTTGGGAGGATGCAAAGACACTTCAACAGTATTGGAAATGGCTACATTTAATTTCATCTACCAAATGTTTGCCTATTAATGTGGAGAATTGTGAGGTTATCACTATAATAAGAGAAACAGAAGCAGAGTTTAGGATTAAAGATGCCTTGGTGGAATTATGTAGAGCCTTTGTGAGACAATGCCTATAGTATTTTGTGCAGGTTTGAACTCTTTACCTATGCAAAGATAGAGAAGGAGTGCAGCGGAGGTTCAGCAGACTGATTCCCAGGATGGACTGATTGTTCTATTAGGAAAGATTAAATAGAATAGGCCTAGATGAACATAATTTTAGAAAAAATAAGTGGTAATCTCTTTTGAGCATGTAAAAGTCTTGCAGGGATAGACAGGGCAAACGCAGAAAGGATTTTCTCCCATCAGGGATGTCGCAAACTAGGGGAGAGAATCTCAGGTTAAAAAATATGCCATTTACAACTCAGATGAGGCAGTAATTCTTTCAAAGTCCCTGTCCCAGAGGGATCATTCAATACCAGTCATACAGCATGTTTAAGAATAAGACTGACTGCTTTCTACATACTAAAAACATTAAGGAGACAGGAATACACCAAAAAAACTCAAGTAGAAAAATAACAATGACCTTACTAAATGCTCAAACAGGCTTGAAAGGCTGGATGGCCTACTTCTTCTCCTATTTCTTACCTTTTCATTGCAGATGATAACTAGCTAATTGAATTTAAATTCCACTGCTGTCATGGTGAGATTTGAATTCATGTCTCCAAAACATTAGTTATACTACTGACCTAGTAAATCCTAAGGGCTAAATTTTCACAAGTTGAAGAAAATGGCAGGCAGAATTGGATTCTTAGGTTCTCTACCTCATTCCCAAAGGCCCGAATTTTCACTTGCACAGGTTAAAGATTTCAATTGCAAAGCTAAACCTATATTATGAATGCTTATAAAAAATATTTTTCAATGACGTTTCATTAATTAGTCTGAACTAAAATACTTTATTCAGTAATTTCTCCATATACAGCATGAAAATCCAATATGGAGTAAGCTTTTATTTGCTTGAGTTTCTTGCTATGATGCAGTGTTTTCTCCTTACTGACTTTTATCTCTAAAGAATGCATTCAGTGAATGAACTCAAAGATTATTTTAAACCTTACGATAAACAATTTTGGCAAAATATGCACACAATTTTACAGAAAACAGATTGGTGTAGCTACACGAAATTTGCAATTATATACTTGTTCCAAGTGAAATTGACATGAAGCAGCAATGTAGTCCTGGATGTGCCCCAAGAAAATACCTACCAAATCCCTCATCTCAGTTCAAATTGCTTGACCATCAGCTTGAACTTCAATTAGGACAGTTCCTGATTATCAGCTGTGATGAAAGGAGCCCACAAGTATTAAGTGCAATCTCCACGTAAGGAATCTAGCTAAGTGTAAGTTTGCGAGGTTGTATATAACGCAAGAAACTTGGCTGAATTTTATGCAAGTATTCAGCTAAATTTAGATTTGTTTAAAAAAAATTAATTTGAACTTGCAATTCCAACATTCAGCTGGATCATAAAGAGAGAAGAAACAAATTAAAGACAGCAAAGAAAAATAAAAAGAAGAAATGCCAGTGCATTTTCTGTAAAACACCAAAGGATGCAGTACAACATCTTTTCACAGTTTTTCAATTAGAAAGCTTTTTTAGATTGTTGCATTGGATAAGGTAGAGGTTCAAACATACAATTGTTCAATGGCTTTTCATTTTCAACATCTTTACTGATTAACACTGTGCATTATTTTCAGCCACTGAAATTGGAATGATATCTGCCATTTCAGCTCAAAAATTTTTCACTTTACATTGCAGTTGATGCCGGTCTATGGTCTGACATGGGGTTTACAGCAACGGATTTTCTTCTTGATCCCAACCAATGTTTGAGGCCATATGCACCACTTTACCTCTCCAAGGGTTGCTTCCAATTCTTAATTCACTGATTTCAATTAACTGTTGAGTAAGGAACCCAAGTCCAAGGCAGATTTTTCTTGCATCATCCTCTACTCATTCATTATCCAGACAGCCCTGGCTTTGTTGTCCTTACCTTTCCCCAAAATGGCCCTGTCTCTCCCTCTATTTACCGTTGCCAACAATGCTGCTCAGGTAATGATGTTTCTTTTTTGGAGCTTCAAATTATTTTAAGTACCTTAAAGATTATTTGGACATCAAGTTTGGCCAAGAAGAAATGAAAGACATTCCCTTCCATGTCATGTCACTTCTTTGTTCCAGTCTAAAAACAGATTTTGCATTCATACCACAACTTTATGCAGCATAGGGGAAAATGCCTAAAAACCAACATTCAAATTATAGTTTAAACACACCCTTTTAATTCCACAATTATGTGGCTTCTGGGTGTAACTGCAAGCATTAAATTTCTTCTGAACTGATTTGAAGGCAACATCCTGAAGCCAAGCTGCTGTGTGCGCAGAGGTGGGTACACATCAAAAAACCCAAATTATTAATTGCATTAAATGGAACAGGTTCAAAGCTTCTCAATGGGTCAATAAAATGGTGGAGCCTGTTTATCTGGTGCCTCAGTTAGTACGCAGCAAACTGAAAACACCAAGACCTCCATGGGTTTCATCCCTATCTGTTACTACATTTCAACAAGAGAAACAGCTGAGCCACACGAATTGCCACTTAACACAGTTTAGAAAACAGAGGAAGGAAGTAAACAAGAAGGAACCCATAAAACAGTTACCAAAGTTCTGGAACCAGAAGAAAAATGCGATTCAGATGCACAATTTAACTGTGGACTCTTGAGAATTTAACATCCTTTTAGATACAGTGACATCAGAAATCAAGTTATGCTTGTTGGCTCTGCCAATAGTTTAAAAAAGGGAAATATGCAAATAGAGTTTACGAATAAGAAATTAAGAATGAAAAGGACCAGGAAAGAAACACAATTAGAGGCCAGTGATATTCAGAACTATATCATAGAAATAAAGAATAAAATGAGACGGGACAAGGTAGATGGCCATTTTTAAAATCATAAAAATACAAAGGGAACTGCAGCGACATCACAACCCATCCGTGAGCCTCTGATGTAAAAAAAATCAAATTAAAGTCTTAAACAAATATGGTCAGAGCTCCAATCAGCACACTCAACAGTGCTCAAAATAAAGCCTATTCATTTCTTTGCATTGTGTCTGGTTGAAATAGCACTCAACAAAATATGAAACAATGTGCCAGTAAAGCAGCAAGAGAAATACAAAATACTAAAATGCAAATTACTTAAAACTATGCATCCGGCTGCCTTGACTCCACTTGATTTCCTATGAGCAATAAAAAGTATAAAAATCCAAACACAGCAGATCAAACTGACACTAGTTTAGGCAATGCAGAGCATTGTTAGGGACAGTTAAGGCAGAGCGTTCACTGATCTTAAATATTGCTCCAATTTCCTTCAGACAGGAAGAATCACTGGGACGGAGCCAGTGTGGCCTGGTAGTTGTGGGGAGGAGCCACTTTTGACACAGGCTTAGTGGGTTCTCTTCCACATTCTCAGGCCTCCGGAGCCTTCTGCTGTTTACTACATTCTGCACGCTTCCCATTTGCTTTAACCTGTTATTGTACAACATATATTTCCTCTGGTATCATCCACCATCTTTTTCTTCACTCTTTCTCTTATCATTCCTTTTGGCCATACACTATGCCCTATTGTCCTTTGATTCCATCTGTCCTCCTAATTCTAACTGGACTCGACAGGGTAGATGCAGGAAGGATGTTTCTGATGATGGGTACGTCCAGAGCTGGGGTCAAGATTCACCACACTGATTCCGGTGATGGCAAGTCAGATGTACGAGGAGAGATTGGCTAGGTTAGGATTGTTTTTGCTACAGTTCAGACGCATCAGCAGGGGATCTTGAGACTTAAAATTCTCGCAGGACTGCTCAGGGTAGTTGCAGGAAGGATGCTCCTGAAGGCAGGTGTGTCCAGAACCAAGGTCACAGTATGAGGTAGATGACTTAGGACGGAGAAGAGGAGACCTTTCTTCAACCAAAAAGTGATGACCCTGTGGAATTCATCATCACAGGAAGTAGTTGCTACCAAAACAATGAATGTATTCAAGAGGCGACTAGATTTGGCACTTGGGGCAAAAGACATCAAAGGTTACGGGGAGATAGCAGGATAAGGTTGCTGAGTTGGGTAATTAGCCACGATCATCAAAGAATGGTAGATCAGGATCGAAGGCCCAAATGGCCTCCTCCTTCTCCTATCTTCCATGTTTCTATGGTTCCACCCTATCACAGACACCCCCCCGCCCATTGCCTGCTACCTCTGTCTCTCCCCAATTTCACTGGCTGTTATTGCTTAAAATTTGTTAAAATCCTGACAGTTTCTAGATGATTGAAACTTCTCTGGTGTCTCTTTACAAGTGCTGCCTTCCTTGTTGAGTGTTTCCAAGAGCTATTGCTTTTATTTCACATTTCCAGCATTTACCGGATTTATTTTTTTTAACCATATACACAATATCAATGGAATCAAATAGTAGTTAAGTTAATTCAAGATAAGATTGAGAGACAGTGTAGAACCAAGAGAACAATAAAAAAAGTTACAACAACAACACCGTTCTGAGGAATGGCCACCGGACCCAAAACGTTAACTCTGTTTTCTCCTCCACAGATGCTGCCAGGCCTGCTGAGCTTTTCCAGCGACATTGTTTTTGCTCCTGATTTACAGCATCCCCAGTTCTTTTGGTTTTTATGTAACAAAGAAAGTTAGACCAACATAATCCTTGATGTAACTATGGATAGGCAAGTGGCCACGAAAGGGGTCAGAGAGCAGTGCAGAAATATTTATTACCTGGTATTTTTTTCATAGGATAGGTGACGCTCATGCGAATCTGAATAAAAACATTTTTTTTGCTGGACAGAAATGAATGATGTTGAGAAATAATTTACCATAACAGGCGTGTGCGTGCGTGCGTCTGCCATCCTTGTTCTTCTGGGTGATAGAGATTACCGGTTTAAAAGGTGCCTTGACTGCAATCTATCATGTAGATAACAGACACCATGACCACTACACACCATTGCGCAGGAACTGAATGCTTATGGTGGTGGTTGGGCTGCTGATCAGGAAGATTGCATTTTCCTGGATAGTGTCGGGGGCCCCGTGTGTTGTTGAAGCTGCACTCATCCAGACAAGTAGGCAGTTTTCCAACGTATGTTTTAAACTTATGCCTTGTAGATAGATGGCTGGTTTTAGGGGAGTAAGGATGTGAGTTACTTGTTACATAATTTCCAGCCTCTGAACTGCTGTGGCCACAGTACACTTAGGTGGTTTGCCCAGTTCAGTTTCTGGTTAATGGCAACCCAAAGGACATTGAAAGAGAGAAAATCAGTGATGGTAATGTCATCAAATATCAGACGGACAGTGAAGTTTTCACTTGTTGGCTATGGCTGTCTTCGAGATAGTGTCAGAGAGGCAATGGCCCTAGTTCTTGTCACAAGACAATTAATCCAGAAACTCAGCTAATGAACTGGGGACCCAGGTTCAAATCCCACCATGGCAGATGGTAGGATTTGAATTCAATAAAGAATGGTGACCATGAAACCACTGTTGATTGTCAGAAAAATCCATCTCATTCACAAACGTTCTTTAAGGAAGGAAACAGCCATCCTTATCTGGTCTAGACTAGATGTCTGTATTCCACTGCCACCGCAATATGGTTGATTGTCAACTGCCCACTGAGCTCTTCAGAATGGGCAATAAATAGTGGCCTAGCCAGAGATGCCCAGATTCCATAAGTAAATAAAAAAAACACTAGTGAGTCCACACCTGCATGTTGTTCAAGTGTTTTAGAATCTAAGAGTAAAAATAAAACACTGCAGTTGCTGGAAATCTGAAACAAATGGAGAATACTGGAGAAACTTAGCAGATCTGACAGTATCTGTAGAGAAAGAAACAGAGTTAACATTTCAGACTCTCATGTGTAATCAAGAGGAGTCATACTGGGTTTGAAATATTAATCCTGTTTCTTTCTTCCCAGATGTTGCAAAATATCCTGAGTTTGGTATCTGAAGAGTTGCAAATGTTACTGAACATGGTGCTATAGTTATCGAATATGTCCACTAATGATCTTTCACAGAAAGGAAAGTCATTGACAAAGCATGTGAATTTGAAGCTGGTCCTAGCATACTGCCCTGAAGAATTCCTGTAGTGAAGTCCTGGAGTTGAGCTAATCAGCCTCACAACCAAAATCAAATTTTCTTCATGCTTGGTACTGTTCTAACCATCGGAGATATTTCTTACAGATTTCCTTTAACTTCAACTTTGCTAGGGATTCTTGATGTTACAATCTGGTCAAATGCAGCTTTGATGTTAAAACCAGTTACCCTTACTCTGGAATTCAGCTCTCACAGCATGTTTTGAACAAGACTATTGAAATCTGGAATCAAGTGAGCCTGGTGAAACCCGAAGTGAGGAACAAAGATTTTGCTATCGCATTCGCCACTTGACAGCATTATTAATGTCATTCTCCAACACTTTGCTTACAACTGAGTGTTGACAGGCAGGACTGTAACTGGCCTGATTAGATTTAGCCAAAATGTTGTGGCCATGGTATACCTGGATAATTTTCTACATTCGTGGCTAGGTTCAGTGTTGCAGCTTTACTAGATTAGTTCGGATAAGGCTGGTTAGCGTGGCAGCATTATTCTCCAGGACCACATCCTGGATATCGTCAGGATCCAACATTTTTGCTGCAGCCATTGTATGCTATTTCTGGAAATCATGTGAAGTAAAACTTTTGGCTTAGGATGTTTGTGAATACTTCAAGAGCCTTCTCTTGTACTCTGAAGAGCTAATCTCTCCCCATCAAGAGCTACACATATTACCTAAATGTAGTTTTTCATTTCACAGATGAAGACTAACGGTATCATTCTAGTATAGGATGGACACGAAAACAAACTACACAACAGGTTACTTCACATCTTTTCCAATTATCAATAAACAGCAATCAAAACTTCACAGCCAAATTTTAACAAGATTAGCAATTTGACAGTTTTGAAAGTGTTATTCAGCTATGATAATGTTTCACATATGAAGGCATCCCGTTCCATTCTGGAATATATATTGGTGAATACGACTGGCAAAGCCAGCATTTACTGACTGCCCAATCAATTTATGGGCAAATAATCTATTTTCAAACATTCTGACCAATTTAGTACCAGATTATTAAACACAAGTTGACGTCTAAAAGATTAGTGAAATTTTCTACTTCTCTTGGGTCTGATTAATTATATGACATTATCTAAGAGTTTAATAATGAAAATATGGGAGTAGAACTCTGCTGAGATCTTATTTTTCCTCGACTTCATTCTGTATTAGTTTTAACACTTTTCACTTCATTTTGTAGAAAAATAAAAATGAAAATAAGTGACAATCATAATTTTAAAAATAGCCATTTCTTGAAAATCATTCAGGTATGGCCATAAGACATAGGAACAGAGGTAGGCCATTTACCCCATCAAGTCTGCTCTGCCATTCAATGAGATCATGGCTAACTTGAAAACCCTCAACTCCATTTTCAACCTTCTTCCCATACTCTTGATTCCTTTACTGATTAAAAATCTCAGACTTGAATACATTGAATGATCCAGTCTCAACAGTTCTCTGCAGTGAAGGATTCCACAAATTCACAACCCACTAAATGAAGAAATTTCTCCTCATCTGTTTTAAATATTTTAGTATTCTGAGAGTATGCCCTTCACAAGAAAAAGCTTTCCGCAACTACTCTGTCAAGTACCCTAAGAATTTTGGATGTTTTAATCATGTTGCCTCTCTTTATTTGATATTCCAACAAGTATAAGCCCAACCTACTCAACCTCTCCTTATAATTATCACAGAATCTCTACAGTTTGGAAACAGGCCCATAGGCTCAACAAGTCCACAGTGAACCTCAGAGAATCCCACCCAGACCCATCCCCCTATAACCCACCTAATCTGGACATCCCTGAACACTACAGGCAAATTAGCATGGCTGATTAACCTAGCCTGCATGTCTTTAGATGAAACCGGACCACCCGGAGGAAGCCTGCACTGACACGGGGAGATTGTTCAAACTCCACACAGTCGCCCAAGGGTGGAATTGAACCTGGGTCCCTGGTGCTGTGAAGCAGCAGTGTTAACCACTTAGCCACCGTGCCGCCCATAAGACAGTCTCTCCATACCTACTATCACCCTAGTCAACTTTCACTGTATTGCCCCCAATGCCAGTATATCTTTTGTCAGATGGGGAGCCCTCAAGCGCTCACTGTATTCTTGCTGATCCAATGAGTGCTTGGCATCATTTTAGCAAAACCTCTTCACTTTTAAACTCCATTCCATCTTCCCTATTACCCGCTGAACTTGGATGCTATTTTTTTGTGAACCATGTGCAAGGCACCCAAATTCCCATGTTCTATAACTTTTTGCAAACTTTCTCCATTCGAATAATGTTCATCTCTATTCTTCCTGGCAAAGCGCATATCCTCATATTTTCCAAAATTATATCCCACCTGACAAGTATTTGCTCACTCACTTAATCTGCCTCTATAACTTTGTAAATCCAGACAATCAGAATTCTCAAGTACAGAAATGGCCTTTTGGCCCATCAAGTCTGCATCACCAAAGTTACACTAAATCTGCACTACTTCCACTTTCCAGCAATAGGTCCATTTCAAGTGCTTGTTCAAATATTTTTTAAAAGGCCATGTGTTACCCGCCTCACCTCTCCTCCCAGGTAGTGTCCCCCAAACCACTACATCCCTCTTGGTGAAATTTTTTTTTCCTCATATCCTCTATAAATCTGTTGCCTTTTATCTTAAAAGGTGTGACACTCATGCTTTCAAGTCATTCATATATATTGCATATAATTGTGGGCCCAGCACTGATCCTTGTGGTGCACCACTTGTTACAGGGGACTTATCATCTTTTAGTCTCATTAGCTTGCCAAGCACTTTCCCTCGAATGATTGTTACTGGGTTTATTTCCTTGCCTCCTTTAGCCCTTTGACTACTTCAGCATTTTGGAATACTATACGTGGCTTCCACTGTGAAAATTGATGCAAAGTATTGATTCAACTCCTCTGCCATTTTCTGGATTCCCATTATTATGGCCCCAGTCTCAAGTCTCTAAACAGCCTATGTTCACTTTGGCTTTTCTCTTCCTTTTTAGAACTAAAGAATATAAAATAAACCAATTTACAAATATAACTGACATCTGAAATCACAAGTTTTTTCGTGTACATTCAAAAACAAAAGGCTATTTTAATGTTAGGTGTGCTGGGCAATGTACGTATCATAACAGTCAGGTATTGAGACAGACTGATGGACGAGTATTGTCTTTCCTGTCCATTATTTCTTGCATGTTTGTATTATCCAACAGGGATTTGGTACTTACAAGTTCTGTTAATTGTCGTAGTAACCCTATTTCTTCTGGTACTGATATTAGCTTGTTGTTACTTGCAATTAAAACTTTTAAAGGGAGACTGCAAACATGTCCAGGTAACGTTGCCAGCTGGTTACGACTGTGAAAAGAAAAAGGACAGTGGAGTATTATTACTTGAAAGGCAATGTCAAGCATGGTCTGGAGTCTTGCTTTTTTTTTGTGTTGCCTGAGAAATAGCAAACTCTTCATGGAACCATCTTCCAGCAAAAGACAGGAAATGACTTGTACTCCTTTCAATATAGTGTAGTTAATTGACTGTAAATGACATTTTCCCTTGTTTGGGAGATGAAGCACACACTGCACCATTGCTTTGTGGAACAATCTCTTTCCTTCAACCAATATGATTCTGAATTTCTGGACATCTGTCATTTTAATGTCGACTCCCACTCAAGCCTCTCCATCTTCGCCTTCCCAACAATGATGCTCAACATTAACAAAAACAAAAGTTGCTGGAGAAGTTCAGCAGGTCTGGCAGCATTTGTGAAAGAAAAAAACAGAGTTAACGTTTCAGGTACGGTACCCATCCTCAGAACTCAGACCTGCTGAGCTTCTCCAGCAACTTTGCTTTTGTTTCTGACTTACACCATCTACAGTTCTTTCGGTTTTTACGCTCAACATAAACTCAGGGAACAGCACCTAATCTTTTTCTTAAAAACGAACTACTGAGAATGCTGGAAATCAGAAACAAGCACAGAAAATGCTGGAGGAACTCAAGAGCTCTGGTAGCATATATGGAAATGGTAAAAATCAAATGGTAAAAATGTCAAGATGACAATCATGTGCTTTATCGCTCATTTAAATGTTACTGGACATCCTCAAATGCAATATTCCTGCACAATTCAGCAGGGGACTGCTAAAGTATGAATTGGAAGATACAGTGTGTGACTTTGCAGTTATTGATTCTTATCTGACCTTTGGCTTCCCGTTGGATTTTAAGATTACAGGAGGCGCACTCCTCATGGGTGGCTGTGAACAATGCCTGGATCATCTTTAAAAATTCGACGATAACAAATGCTCAGTTTGAGAAGGCTTGTAAAATGCTTGACAAGTCCAAACAGCATCAGAGAAGCAGGAAAGTTGACATTTTGGTTCGGGACCTTCTGAAGGAGGAAGGTCCCAACCCAAAACATCAACTTTCCAGCTCCTCTGATGCTGCCTGGCCTGCTGTGGTCCTCCATCTCCACACTGTTATCTGACTCCAGCATCTGCAGTCCTTACTATCTCTGACATGTCCAAGCAGTTCTGTTTCATCGTTCAGATTTTGCTGCCCGTAACTGAAGGGCTTACTTTGGTTATGCACGTATTCCAGCATCAGAATAGATGGGATTTTTCTCTGCTGAATACCAGATAGCTTTTCTAGTCAATGACCTAAAGTGTAAATTGTTTGCAGTACAATGATAACCGACAATGTATGTTTATCTGCACATTGTTAACTGTTAAACTCTTAGTACCTCTACGGAAACCAAAGGATCCAAAAGCTTGGCTGTTGCAGGAAACTGTCCAAGCTCTTTGAACTTCATACAAGTGAGGAAAGAATGTGCATTCCACAGTAGTCCGTTAAGTAAAAACTTTGTTGATTTCTAGGCACTTAAATTTAAAATTCTAAATCGTTTTCCATTAATATCAACAGAGCAATCAAAAATCCTTATGGACTTAGAGAAATCTGAATAACTTAACAAAAGGTTGTTAAGTAATCTGGGGTTGGAGAAGCACCGTAGGGTGGTTTAAATTCATGCAGCATTGGGACTGGTTCCGGGGAAGATGGAACCTAAACAAGCTGGATAGGTTACACCTGGGCAGGACAAGGCTGATGTCCTTGGAGATGTACTTGGTAGAACAAAGAAAATTACAGCACAGTAACAGGCCCTTCGGCCCTCCAAGCCTGCGCCGATCGGAATCCTCTGTCTAACCTGTCATCTATTTCCTAAGGGTCTGTGTCCATTTGCTCCCCGCCCATCCAAGTACCTGTCCAGACATATCTTAAAAGACGCTAACATGTCTGCAGCTACCACCTCCGCTGGCAATGCGTACTAGGCACCCACTATCCTCTGCGTAAAGAACTTTCCACGCATATCTCCCTTAAACTTTCCTCCTCTCACTTTGAACTCATGACCTCTAGTAATTGAATCCCCCACTCTGGGGGAAAAAGCTTCTTGCTATCCACCCTGTCTATACCCCTCATGATTTTGAAGACCTCAATCAGGTCTCCCCCCAATCTCTGTCTTTCTAATGAAAATAATCCTAATCTACTCAACCTCTCTTCATAGCTAGCACCCTCCATACCGGGCAACATCCTGGTGAACCTCCTCTGCACCTTCTCCAAAGCATCCACATCCTTTTGGTAACGTGGCGACCAGAACTGTACACAGTATTCTAAATGTGGCCGAACCAAAGTCTTATACAACAGTAACATGACCTGCCAACTCTTGTTGGAAGACAGGTTGGAAAGGGTTTAAGCAAGTGTGGCAGGGGAGTGGAGGCCAGAGGAGTACAGCAGTAGATGCGGAATCTCTGGGAGAGTAGAAACCAAGGCAAACATGACGAAGAACAAGAGGAGGTAGGGAAATGCTGCTGAAAAGAGGAGGGGAGCTAGTCAGAAATACATGTGTTACAATAGCATAGCTAGATTAAATGCAGTCAACACGGCTTTGAGAGGGGCAGGTCATGCCACACAAACCTTATCGAGTTCTTTGAGGATGTGACTAGAAAAGTTGATGAGGGTCGAGCTGTGGATGTGGTGTATATGGACTTCAGTAAGGCATTTGATAAGGTTCCCCATGGTAGGCTCATTCAGGTCAGGAGGAATGGGATACAGGGGAACTGAGCTGTCTGGATACAGAATTGGCTGGCCAACAGAAGACAGCGAGTGGTAGTAGAAGGAAAATATTCTGCCTGGAAGTCAGTGGTGAGTGGTGTTCCACAGGGCTCTGTCCTTGGGCCTCTACTGTTTGTAATTTTTATTAATGACTTGGATGAGGGGATTGAAGGATGGGTCAGCAAGTTTGCAGACGACACGAAGGTTGGAGGTGTCATTGACAGTATAGAGGGCTGTTGTAGGCTGCAACGGGACATTGACAGGATGCAGAGATGGGCTGAGAGGTGGCAGATGGAGTTCAACCTGGATAAATGCGAGGTGATGCATTTTGGAAGGTCGAATTTGAAAGCTGAGTACAGGATTAAGGATAGGATTCTTGGCAGCGTGGAGGAACAGAGGGATCTTGGTGTGCAGATACATAAATCCCTTAAAATGGCTACCCAATTGGACAGGGTTGTTAAGAAAGCATACGGTGTTTTGGCTTTCATTAACAGAGGGATTGAGTTTAAGAGTCGTGAGATCTTGTTGCAGCTCTATAAAACTTTGGCTAGACCGCACTTGGAATACTGCGTCCAGTTCTGGTCGCCCTATTATAGGCAAGATGTGGATGCTTTGGAGAGGGTTCAGAGGAGGTTCACCAGGATGCTGCCTGGACTGGAGGGCTTATCTTATGAAGAGAGGTTGACTGAGCTCGGACTTTTTTCATTGGAGAAAAGGAGGAGAAGAGGGGACCTAATTGAGGTATACAAGATAATGAGAGGCATAGATAGAGTTGATAGCCAGAGACTATTTCCCAGGGCAGAAATGGCTAACATGAGGGGTCATAGTTTAAAGCTGGTTGGAGGAAAGTATAGAGGGGATGTCAGAGGCGGGTTCTTTACACAGAGAGTTGTGAGAGCATGGAATGCGTTGCCAGCAGCAGTTGTGGAAGCAAGGTCATTGGGGTCATTTAAGAGACTGCTGGACATGCATATGGTCACAGAAATTTGAGGGTGCATACATGAGGATCAATGGTCGGCACAACATCCTGGTCTGAAGGGCCTGTTCTGTGCTGTACTGTTCTACGTTCTACGTTCTACAATGCGAGTAGTATAATAGGCAAGGTAGATGAATTTAGAGCTTTGGCTGGTACTTGGAACTATGACATTATTTCAATTATGAAGACCTGGCTGCTCAATGTCCCAGGATGTTTCAGGTGTGATAGAAAGGATGCAAAAAGGGTGGATGAGTTGCATTACTTGTAAAGGAATATCTCACAGCTGTACTGAGGGAGGATACATCAGGGGACTCACGCAGTGAGGCAATATGGACAGAATTCAGGAATAAGAAAGGTGAAATCACAATGCTGGGGGCTAGACTACAGGACTCCCCACAGCCAGCAGGAGACAGGGGTCAGAATATATAGACAAACTTTGGAAAGATGTAAAAACAGCAGGGTTGTTGCAGTGGGTGATTTTAACTTCCGCTATATTGACTGGGACTCCCTTCCTGCTAGGGGCTTGGATGGGGGAGAATTTGCAAAACCATTCAGGAGGATTTCTTGACACATAGTGGGAGGTTGCTGACTTGCACACCAAGTTCGTTTGTTTTCATTCAGATGTTTTGACACCACGCTAGATAACATCAGCGAGGCCTCTGATTAAGCGATGTTCTACTCCACCTGGAGTTTATACTGTACCGTCCGTTATGGCAAGGAGTGTCATTTCCAGTTTTGTTCTGTATGGGTTTGTATATGGGGTCCAAATCTACACGTCTGTTGGTTGCATTATGGGTTGAGAATCATCCCTCTAGAAATTCCCGAGCGTGTCTTTTTTTTTGCCAAATTTAAGCGAGGAATTAGAAGGCTAAAAGGGGTCATGAGAAGTCATTAACAAACAGGATTAAAGGAGAATCCCAAGGTTTTTTAAGCATATATAAGAAGCAAGAGGGTAGACAGAGAAAGGGGTGACCCCCTCAAGGACAAAGGAGAAAATGTGTGGAGCCAGAAGAGGTAGCTGGGGTCCTAAACAAATACTTTGTGTCAGTATTTACCAAAGCAAAGGTGGCGCATGATTTCAGGGAAGGGAATGTTGAATTTCTAAGACAAATGGCAATTAAAAAGGAAGAGATATTGCCCATATTAAAAAGTACTAAGGTAGATAAGTCCCCAGAGCCTGATGGGATATATCCCAGAATTTTGAGGAAGGCAAAAGAACAAACTGGAGCACTGACAGATATCTCTGTATCCTCTTTGGCCACAGGTGAGGTCCCAGAGGATTGGAGAGTAGCCAATGCTGCCCCATTGTTTCAGAAGGATAGCAGGGATAATCCAGGAAATTAATAGGCATGTGAGCCTCACATTGGTGGTAAGGAAATTATTGGAAAAGATTCTCAGGGACAAGATACATTTGCATGTAGAAGCGAATGGACTTATTAACGATAGCCAGCATAATTTTGTGTAGGGGAAGTCATACCTTCCCTCACTCACTTGAATGAGCTTTCTAAGGATGTGGCAAAGATGATTGACCAGGGCAAAGTCGTTGATGTTGTCGATATAGAATTCAGTAAAGCCTTTGACAAGGTCCCTCATAGCAAACTGGTACAAAAGGTGAAGTCACATGGTATCGGCATGAGCTGGGTAGGTGGATACAGAACCATCTGAGTCACAGGAGGCAGACAGTAGCAGTGGATGGATACTTTTTGGAATGAAGGATTGTGGCTAGTGGTGCTCCAAAGGGATCAATGCTGGAACCTCTGCTGTTCGTGGTCAACATAAATGATTTGGAGGAAAACGTGATTGATCTAATTAGTAACTTTGCAGGATTATACAAAGATTGGTAGAGGTGCGGATAGTGAGGAGGATTGTCAGAGGATACAGATTAACTGGAAGTATAGACAGAAAAATGGCAGCTGGAGTTTAATCTAGACAAATTTGGGGTGATGCATTTTGGAAGGTCAAGTACAGGTAAAAGTTATACAATGAATGGCAGAACTCTTAAGAGTATTGATATGCAGAGGGATCTGGGTGTGCAGGTACACAGATCACTGGAAGTAAAAAGAGCATTGAGTGTAAAGATAAGGCAAGTCATGCTACAGCTTTACAGAGCTTTAGTTAGGCCACACTTGGAATACTGCATACAGTTTTGGTCACTACACTATCAGAAGGACGTGGATGCTTTGGAGATGGAACAGGAAAGGTTTACTAGGCTGTTGCCTGGTAAGAGGGATTTTAGCTTTGAAGACAGGTTGGATAGATTGGGTTTGTTTTTACTGGAACACAGGAGATTGAAGAGAAACCAGAAAGTAGTTTACAAAATTGTGAATGGCATGAATAGAGCGGAAAGTATGCAGCTTTTTCCCAGGGTTGAGGATTCAATTACAACGGTCACGGGTTCAAGGTGTGAGCAGGGAAGAGTTTAAAAGAGATGTATGAGGCAAGTTTTTCCACACAGAGGGTAGTGTGTGCCTGGAAAGCGCTACCAGAGGTGGTGATGAAAACTGACAAAATGGTAGCATTCAAGAAGCACCAGGAGAAATACATGAATACGAAGGGAATAGTGGGATACCGATCCTCTAAGTGAAGACCATTTTTATGCAGAAAGGCAAAATGTGTTGACGCAGGCTTAGTGGGCCAAAGGACTGTTCCTGTGCTGTGCTGTTCATTGTTCTCGTTCCTCTGAATTTACATCAAAGAGAAATTTGTGTGGGGGAGAAAGTAGAAATTTTTCTCAGGAAAGCAGTGATGTGATTTTGCTTCTAGATGCTTTTCCAACAAAATAATTCACTTTTTGTCAGACTGGTCTTACTTGAGGATGGAGGAAATCTACCTTGTCTGCGTCGTGATGGAGGCTAGAAAATGCATGTACAATTCATCAATATAAATGCAATATGAAGTGCTGGAGGTCTTTTACAAGAGTGTGATTAACTGAAACAATTGGTGAAGGATCAAACGTCCCAAGGAATTTTTTTCTAAATACTGGGAAGAAACTAAATCCAGCAACCCAGAACTTTATCTTTCTGTAAACAAAGATCAAATTGATGACTATTCTTCTTTCTGGTTCAAACAAATTGAAAGATAAAAGCAATGCCATCCAAGCAATGAGATCACTTTCTGCTACTTGGAATCTTTATTCCCATTGAGTCTCTTTGTTCTTATAGATAGAAATATTGTTAAATAGGATGATGTGGTTACACATGATGGGTACAAGAATCTGCTTACATGTGATTAATTATAGAATCTCAGCATTGTTATGGTGCGACCCATTCAACCAACTGATTTTGCACCTGCTTGACTGTCTACTGCCAATCTCCTGACTTTTCCCAATATCCTTGCACAACATTACATCCAATAAAGTACCCAATGCCTTCTTTAAAGCCTCAACTGAATCTGCCTATAACACATTTCCAGGTTGGGCATCCAGACCCAAACGGCTTGCTCTATGAGAAAGTTTCTTTCTTCCCCTGACAATACCCTTGCTTTGTTTGCACATAACTTTAAATCTAAGCCTTTTTGTTAATTGCATTATTTTAAACAAGAATGATTTTTCCATACCTGATGTTTAAGAAGGTTAAAGATTGTAGGTTTAAAATGGCTTCTGGAATACTTCGTATACAGTTCTGATAGAGGTTAAGGCTCTCCAATGATACAAAGTAACAAACTTCAGCCGGAATCTCTACCAATCGGTTCTTGGAAAGATCTAAGAGAGGAGGAAAAAATCCACACAGAAATTACTGCAGTTGAATCTGGGGAGCATCAGAATTGGTGACTAAAATGAATAAGTTGCTAAACTACCAAATTCTATAAGGATAGCACAATGTTGCACAATAATACACACAATAATGTAAAGTAAAAAGATGAATTTCAAGTAATTGCATCTGATTTAGCATGGAGTCACTAAACACAGCCTAAAATCAATGACAGATCTCATGCAATCCATTAAAAGCTTGATGCCATATGTACCAGTAACCTCCTAGCATTTCTTTCTGAAAATAGTTAGTTTCTTAAAAAAAAAAGAGGTAAGTTGTTAGGATTGAAACAATGAAAATGTGACATTAAGTGCACAGAATGGCTGAATGGTAAAAAGACAAATTTACAAAATTTTGAGGAACAGAAACATTTTACATCGACACTCCACAATTTACACATGGGTTGAGGTTCAGGAAAAAAGGATTTATTTTTCATACTCTGATTTAAAATCTGCGCCAACGAATCCATACCTTTTTCAAAGATAACATTATCGTAAGTCAAATACTTTACCTAGCACCCCTCCCATGACATTGTTGAGTCTGATGTGCTGCTGTCCTTCGTAACTCTCACATTCTGCTTTTAAAGTTTAGGAATTTTTTTTCCCCCCTCCATCTCCCTTCTATATCTCTTTTTATCAGCCCTAATTTCTCTCTCTTCCTCTCATTATTTTATGCAATGAGTTATAAACCAAAAACTTGTGGATTAGATCTAGAATCTGTCAATTTCTTTATCTGAATCTATGAAATTCTTATTTTATATATCTCACTATGTGCTTCGTTGTAATTGTCTACAATCAGCGTATCCTGGGCAAGTGCATGTATGCGTGAGCACGCTCTCTGTCCAGGATGTTTTTTTTAAGACTGA
The DNA here is from genome assembly GCF_030684315.1 of Stegostoma tigrinum. Classification (NCBI taxonomy): domain Eukaryota; kingdom Metazoa; phylum Chordata; class Chondrichthyes; order Orectolobiformes; family Stegostomatidae; genus Stegostoma; species Stegostoma tigrinum. The sequence goes on from NC_081367.1 coordinate 48,728,599, forward strand.
CTTTGCCACATGATTTCTCCCTCTTGCTCCGTCTGTCAACGTTCTACATTTTTTAAAGCCCCTTTTACTGTTTAAAAGATAAGTCTTCATTCACTGGTCATGCCTTGTATATGTAGCACAAGCACTGTTTCTTTTTCCTTTTATACAATCCTTGCTATCTGTTTCCTTCTTTCTGTTCCCTTCCCTAGCTGCTCTCTTCTAATGCTGGTGTGTTTCTTCATAATCCTAGGTTGGGCTAGTCAAAAAGGTTGTGAATGACAGTCAGGGAAGAGGAGCAAAAGTAGACAATTAGCATCCCAAGCCAATTCTTCCATTTATTTTGATCATGAACCATTTCTACTTTCCAATGCACACCCCTTAAAGAAACAATGTAGCTGGGTTGCTGTTAGGAGTAAGCCTGAACACAGAGGTAAAGCAGATCTGAAATGATACGGACGATGGGACCAGAAGACACTGAAATATAAGAAGGAGGCAACAGTTGGGAATTGTCAGGTTGGGAGGTCAGTGGCAAGAAATGCTTGCTTTGTTGTGACAACTATGAAAAATCAGAGACAATGATAGAAAATGGTCACATCGGCAGCAAAGGCTGCTTGTGAATGTAATAACAAGGGGTCTAAAAGGGGGAAGAGACAGTAATGCCTCACTGGGGTACTGCACCAGGAATCAAGCCGTTGCTCCCAAGGTCATCACAAAATTTATAGATTTTAATCGAAGAATACTAAATTCCCCAAATTACTCCTCATTTTCTAGATTAAGACTGACAAAGCAGAGTACAGAAACTTAACAAGAATAACTATTTAGGATAAATATATTGAATCTAGTTAGAGATAGATAATTACAAACTGTTGACACTCAACTCTTCGAGTTAAAAACTCCACAAGTTAAAACTCTAACCCTTTTATCAACTCCTCAATTCACATATATAGGAAAAAACTGGATATAACAGGTAGAGGGAAACAGTAGGAAGACGGTTTCATGGTCCCTATTCAAAGGACATGTAGAATAGTCCTCACAGCTTCTCAGGAACATGTTGTTCTTTGATTCTCCTTCTAAAATTTTCACTTGTTTGCAGAGGCACAGAGTGGCTGACTTATATATAAAGGCTCCAATTTATGGGTTAACAGCCACAGCTTACAGCAACTGCTGAGAGGAAAATAAACTAGGTTTCTTCAGGTTTAAGGTAGCTTTCAACTGCGGAGCAGAATTATATTTCATGGCTTTGCAGAGATCCAGTTCATCTGCAACCAAGCTTCTACTGCAGTATCAGCAGCACTTACAATAGAGATGTGTAGGACAGGATTTCAACAAAATGAAAAGCAACATGAGTTGGGTGAAGAAATATGTAGAGAAATAAAAAGGAGTGGGTTTTGGCCAATGGTGGCTGATGAGGCGGAGACAGAAGGTGGCAGAGATAGAGGGGGCATTGAAAGTAACTTTTAAAAAATTAAGGCAAATAGATGAAACTAAAAGTACAATTTAACTGCAGAAAAAAGGGATAAAAACATTGGACAACCCTGAGCAAATTAGATTATCTGTGGTAAAAAGCAATGGGAGCATAAGTACAGCCTCTGATATTTCAATCATCCACAACATCGTGGGCAACATCAGATGCCGCAAAAGGCAATATTAAAAAGAATTGAGTGTGCTAGTTATTTTAAACTAATATCACATCTTTATCAATTCCTATCCCATAGAATAAAAGCTGCTGAGGGTTGCAGTGGGATTTAGAAATTTTCATGCACGCTTCTATGCTTGCATTGTTTGTTCTCTACTAGGATATTGCAACTTCCGAGAATGGTGTTGAGTTACTTGCATGCTTCAGGACCTGCATGTGATCCTTCTCAATTATTGAGCTACTTTGGACAATTTCAATTTGCAGCTCAAATCCAGGTAAAGAACTTGCAAAACAAATTCACAGAAACTCATTTTTATAAAACAGAGAATAAAGATTTGACACATCAAATATGAACTCATCCAACAGTGGCATGACATTATGACTTTAGGCTGTGCAATATAAATTTAGCACAAATGTCAGAAACAAATAGAGTAACAGAGTGGTGCACATCAGAAATACAGAGATAGTAGGAACTGCAGATGCTGGAGAATCTGAAATAACAAGGTGTAGAGCTGGATGAACACAGCAGGCCAAGCAGCATCAGAGGAATAGGAAAGCTGTCGTTTCAGGCCCATATCCAGAGATCAGTTTTGCGGAATATCCTTAAAGGAAAAAAGGCAGGGAAGTTTTGGGGGACAGTAGACATATTCTTGGGTTTTGGACCTTGGCAGCTAAAGGCATAACATCAATGGGGCAATTTAAAGTTTTGGCAAAGATCTGTAGCTCAGATTGTGGATGAGCTTGTTGACTTGCTCGCCGAGCTGGCTTGTTTTTGTTCAGACGTTTTGTCATCACGCTAAGTGACATCATCAGTGGAGCCTCTGCTGAAGCAATGTTATTCTACTCTGCTTTGAATTTACACTGTCCAGTCAAATCTTTATTCTCTGTAACGGCGAGTACAATCATTTCCAGTTTTAATCTGTATGAATTTACATATAGGGTCCAAGTCCATATGTTTGTTGATTGAAGTATGGATGGAGAACCATGCCTCTGGGAATTCCTGCATGTTTCCATGTTTGGTTTGGGCTACTATGGTTACTTTGTCCCACTTAAACTGATGGCCTTCATAGTCTGAATGTACAGATATTAAGGCGAGTTCATTGTGCTATTTGGTTGCAAGCTGATGTGTGTGTTTTCTGGTGGCTAGTTTCCTTCCTGTCTGTCTGCTGTAATGTTTGTGGCAGTCATTGCATAGTATTGTGGGAATGGGGTCTTTAATTCTTCTAAGTGGCTGTGGGCTTGTGGTCTCAGGAGTCTTGACGTGCTCCTGATGTAGGGCAGTGTGATCAGTGCGTTAGGTCATACTGTGTCCTCCAGTTGTTGTCTGTTTTGTAGGCATCTATGGATGAAGTTGCGGGGATATTCATTTAAAGCCAGAATCTTGTACAAGTGTTCTTCCTCTTCTTGGCGCAGTTGTGGAGTGTGCAATGTATCCTGGCCTGTTTAAATAGTGTCCTAATGCAGCTTTGTTAGTGAACATTGAGGTGGTTGCTGTGTAAGTTGAGGATTTGATCTGTATGGGTTGCTCTTCTGTACACTGAGTTTTGGAACTCGCCATTTGTCAATTGTTCTACTTCAACATCCAGAAACCCAAGTTGATTGCTGGTTCCTTCTTCCCTTGTGAATTTAATCCCTGTGAATATACTGTTGATGAGATGGTGGGTCTTTTCTAATTTGTTGCATTTAATAATGACAAACTTGTTGTCTAAGTACCAGATCCACTGTTTAGGTTGAATGCGGGGGAAGGTGGTGTATTCTAGTCTTTGCATGACTGCTTCTGCGATAAGTCCTGAGATGGGTGAGCCCATTGGTGTACCGTCGATCTGTTTGTATATTTGACCATTAAAGGCGAAGTGCATGGTGAGGCAGAGGCCTAATTATTTATGTATGTTGGCCTTGCTGATAGAGTTGCTGGTCTGCATTGCAGTTTCATCTTATAATGTGGCCACCATTTCTTTGGCTAGTGGGCTGTCCATTGATGCAAATAAAGCTGTGACATCAAAGGATACCCTAATCTCATTGTCACTGATTTTTTATCGAGGATATCTTGCATTGAGTGGATGGACTGGGATGATTCATCTACTAGGCGTTTCAATCTCTGTTGTCCTTGGCCAATTTGTGTGAAGGTGTGCCTGGTAGGGAGACAATGGGTTGGAGAAGGATGTCTGGTTGTTGTACTTTATGTTTGTCCATTGAAGCGGGGGACAATTGTACCTTCTGGTTTCAATTTCATGAAGTCTGTCTTGGTTAACTGCCCTGCATTCATTAGTCACTTCAGTGCCTGAGCGATCCTATTAGCTAGCTGCGGTGTTGGGTCTCGTGCTACCTGTTGGTAAGTGGCTGTATCTGCAAGCAATGTCTGCGCTTTCTGAATGTAGTTTGATTTGTTCATAATGACAGTCATGTGCCCTTGGTCTGCTGGTAGGATTATGATGTTCATGTCTTTCCCGAGTTTGTCTAGTGCTTTTCTCTCTGCTGTGTTCAGGTCATTCCTTTTGTTCCTTCTGTGTAATTTTATACGTATTATACTTTGTCAGATGGCTTGTTGTCCTCCAACAACAGAACGACACACTATGACCTAACACAGTGACCACAGTGCCCTACATCAGGAACTTTTCGTCACTGACAAGACTCCTCAGAACACTAGGAATCATGGCGGCCCACAAACCTACATCCAGTCTACGACAAACACTTTCAAGAATTAAAGACCCCATTCCCAAACATGCAGAACGAATGTGGTTTACAAAATACCATGCAATGACTGCCACAAACATTACAGCAGACAGACCGGAAGGAAACTAGCCATCAGAATATATGAATATCAGCTAGCAGCAAAATGGCACAATGAACTCTCCTTAATAAGTGTACATTCAGACAATGAAGGGCATCGGTTTAACTGGGACAAAGTAGGCATAGTAGCCCATGCCAAACACAGACATGCATTGCAATTTCCAGAGGCATGGTTCTCCACCCATAATTCAATCAACAAATGTATAGAATTGGGCCATATATATAAACGCACACAGATCACAACTTGAAATGACAGTACTCACCATAATGGACCAGACAGTATAAATTCCACACGGAGCAGAGTAACATTGCTTCCTTGGAGGCGCTACTGATGGCATCACCTAGCATGGTGACAAAATGTCTGAACAAAAACAAGCCAGCTCGGCAAGCAAGTCAACAACCTCATTAATGGAGCAGTACTGAAAACTGGGAATATGCAGGAGGTTGCTGTTTGGTACATGTATGCACTTATCAGTTCGAAGTTGGATGGGATGCAGTCCAGGCTTTGGTGCTTGTGGCACAAACTCACAGGCTACTTAATTATCTAAGAAATTATGAACAGAACAGAACAGATTGTAAACTATAAGCATTTTATTAATTTCAAAACTTGACATCCGATTAGTTAAATAAAATGCAATAGGGGTGGTAGGGCAGGTAATGTGTTGGAGCGGCAGATGTGGAAGCTGGTGGAGAGCAGTGTAATTCACAAAAACCACACCAACAGCTCGAAGGATTGTCACGCTGCATTGATGAGGTGGAGTTTAAGCTGCAGTAATATATTGTGGAGATAAAAAGAAATCTGAACAGTTAGTTCCAGTAGGCAGTGACACCTCTTAAAGATCTGGTCAGTGGCCAGAAATGGAAAGAGGCGACAAGGAATGAAGCAGACCTGGGGATGCAGAAGTACTGGAGGAAACTCAGCCTTTTCTCTTTTCTAATCTGTATGGGGGTTATGCAGTTTGAGCTGACAAATGGAGGGAACAGCAAGGAGGACAAGCAAACAAGAGCATAACATCCTGGTACAGGCTCCCTTTCAAATTGGGGGAAGGAATAAGAATGTATTCGTGGAAATGATTTATGGGGGTAGACATTTATGGGGGTAGAATTTTGCAACTGAGAGCACAATTCCCAAAGTTTGGGGTTAAGATCTCAGAGCTGGAAAGGACTTTAGAATGGGCAGAGAAAATCCTGCTGTCAGGGTCCGGACAAGTTATCAACGGCATATATAGGACTTGAAAAAAATGTTGTTTTGTTCAGGTGGTCTAAGTAGGTAATGGCTAAATTGAAAGCAGAAAGTCTGGACTGCAAGCTGACCCTTAAGCAACGGTCAACGGGGCATGTCAATCGATGTTCTGCCTCAAAGATTTGAGGGAAAAAAGTAATCTTATATTCACGGGGCATAGGCAATAGTAGGGCAAGAGGGATCTGTGCTAATGGGACAGGCTTCAATTGAACTGTGTTGTGACCAGTGTACTAGCAAATTTAATAACTAGGTCTAGACATGTAAATTTAAACTAAATTGCTGGGGAAGAGAGTTTATGCGAGACGAGATTTACAAAGACAAATGAGAAAGGATAAGGCAATGGTTGCAACATGTGCCAATTTTGGTCAGTTACTCCACCTAGACAAGACACTGACAAACTTATAAACCATAGTCTTTAGATGACAACTGAAACTGTTGTCAAGGGAGTGTGTGTTGACAAGACTTCCCGTGAATGCTGAAGGTGTGAAAATATTAATGTACTTTCGTGTTAAGACAGGTGCAATGTCATTAGACACATGGCACAGGGCCAGGAGAAGACCACATGGCCTTCAAGTACGTTGCATCATGACGATGGGAAATCTTGGGCTCTAATTCCAATTTCCCATCAGTGCCCAGATTCTTTGATTTAGTAATAGATTTTCTGAAGAAGGGTCTAGGCCCAAAATGTCAGCTTTCCTTCTCCTCTGATGCTGCTTGGCCTGCTGTGGTCATCCAGCTCTACACCTTGTTTTCTTTGATTCACAGACTCACCAAAACAATGGTCTAACTCAGCCTTAAATTTATTCAATGGTGGCATAACCACACCTCTCCAAGGCAGAGAACACAAAGTTTGCAACCTTTTCAGTGAAGAAATTTCTTATTTCAGTTATAAACGATTGACCCTTGATCCTGATTTCTGAACCAGGTAGCACAAAGTCACAGTATCTACCTTGTGAAGGTGCTTCATAATCTGGAATATTTCAACACCATCATCTCTCACTGTCTGAAACTCCTGAGAATGGACCCACTTTACGCAGAGACAAGAACCTTCACAGTACCGTCTCCAATGAAAGTGTATCCTTCCTTAAATGTGGAAGATATGCCAACTGTAGTGTTTCTGAGACAGAAAGAAAACATGTGACTGATCTCTTTTGAAAGTTAGTAAGGGAGGGGGAGGCGTTAAATAGATAGCCAATTGGTGTGTTGCCACATCTAATAAACATACAGTACTTTAAATGGGCCACTGACTTATTTGCTTTTTCAGTTTCCTTCCATTTCAACAATTTAAGAGTTTAATTTACAGTTATCCCAAGCAAGGTATAGTTTGATGTTTGCAGCCGAGAAATGGCTAGTTGAAAGATACAGTTCAATAAAGAACAAATAAAGAAGCAATAAACACTCAGAAAAGAAACACCTTTCTTGCTGAAATCCTAGGAACTTGATCTACACGTTTGCACTGTCCCTGTGTAGGGACTGAGTTTCAAACTGCTGCCCTCTGCTGTAGAATTATGAAACATCACAGATGCTTTTACACTTGTATTAAAAGAAACACCCATGATTTAGTCAATATTTTGAATACTGCTCGCAGAGGTATATTGTCAAACTTTTTCATCTTGTACTCATCAGTACAAATGAAAAGAAAATGACAAATTTCAAATAATCAATCAGAACAACTTAAGCCACAGGGGGAAAAAAAAAGTCCAGATGTATAAAGGAAGTTGACTTTGATTGGCCATATTGTTGCCAAGAAGAAAGCAAAGGGCAGAAAAGCCTCTTCAAGCTTCTGGACATCTTTTAAAAAAGTTCAAGGCTTGAAACTATTTCCTTTTATTTGCTCACCTTGCAAGCCTGATGCAGAAAAAGAGCACAAAGCTATCCCATGAGATAATGGCTATCCTGATCAGACCATTGCTCAGTGTATCATACAAACTCATGAATGCCCTGAAAAGTGCCCAGTCTACCTCAAGGTGCCCTGGGAATTATCCCTATAATTTGAACAACAGGTCAGGAAGGCAGTTTCATGCAGACATAAGCTGAATGGAAATCTCTACTAACAGGATGTTGTCAGTCCAAAAAAAATTTTCTGCATAGCACACATTTAAGCATAATGCAAGAAATTCAATGCTCGCATGATGCCAGGTTATCTGGTCCAAATACTGTTGATCAAATCAAACAGTACATTTGTTCAGAAGCTTGTGATGGGTAGAGTACAGATCACTTTCGACCAACCCATGTTTGGAAAATTCAAAACAAAAATGTATGCCATTAGATACAACTCCACAATGACAGAGCACTTGAATAACCTTGAGCACACTAATAGCTACACTAACAACCAATTTAAGATAATCAATTGAGTTTGTAATATTTTAGATGTTTTCTGAACAACCTGTTATACAAATCTGGAGCAGATGGGACTTCAACGTGGACTCAACGAATGAAAGTGACATAGACTCACACAGAGGGAGCTGTTACCTGTGAACAATATAAATTGTTCAAGCCTTGGAAAGCCAGTAACTCTCCTTGGCTTTCGACAAGGCAATTTCTCGACAAATCAAAATCAACATGCTAAACAAGAGGGACTTGTTTTGTCTGGTATATGAACCTGTTCTGGGTGTGTGCAGCTTGACATTTTAGCTTTGGTCCAGAATGCAAGACAAAAAGGGTTCAGTTACATGGCTCATTTTAGCAGGATTCAAATTCTATACTACCAAGCAACTGATAACCATTTTGACCAGGAATGTTTTGATTCAGAAAGATAGCTGAACAGAATTCTATGGTATAGTGTCTATTACTTTTTGTCCACTCAGGGGATGGAGGCATCACCAGCTGCATCACTGTTTATGGCCAGTCCCTAATTATCCTTCGGAAGTTGGTGGTGAACAGCTTCTTGAATCACGGAAGTCCATGTGCTCACAATGCTATTAGGGTGAGGGAATTCCAGGATTTTTACCTTACAACATGGAAGGAATGGCGCAATACTTGCAAGTCAGGACAGCTTGGACGGGAACTTAGAGGTAGTGGTGTTTCCATATAACTGTTATCTTTGTCATTCTAGATGGAAGTGGTCATGAGTTTGGAAGGTTCTGAGGAAGGTTAACCCAAAAAGTTAACTCTGATTTCTCACCACAGATACTGTCTGACCTGTTGAGCTTTTCCAGCAATTTCTGTTGTTATTCATGAGTTTGGAAGGTGCTGTCTAAGAAATTTGGTGAATATCAGAGTGTATCTTGTAGACGGCACACACGACTGATTTTAAGCATTGGCGTTGGGGCAGTGGACATTTAAGAATGTGGTACCAATTAAGCAGATATCAAGCATTTTCCATGTTTTGGATATGTACTCAGTCAGGCAAGTGGGGAAGAGTCCACTGCGTTCAGGACTTGTGCCTTACAGATCGTGAACAAGCTTTGGGGAGTCAGGTGGTGATTTGTTCACCGAAGGATTCTGAGCCACTGACTGGTTATTGCAGTCATTGTATTTACGAGGCTAGTCCAGTTCAGATTCAGAATCAGATCAAAATGGTAATCCCAAGGGATTGTGGGAGTGGGAGTCCAGTGACAGTAACACCACTGAATGTCAAGGACAATGGTTAGAGTTGGAGATGACCTATCGGAGACGACCATTGCTTGGCATTTGTGTGGTGTAAACATTACTTATTACTGATGAGCTTAAGCCTGGATAATGTCCAGGTCTTGCAGCATTTAGAATTGTACTGCTTCAGAATCTGAGGAGTCGAAAATGAGGCTGAACATTGACTGAACTTCTGGAGGCAAGGTAATTGATGAAGCAGTTGAAGGAGGTTCTTGTACACTACCTCAACAAATTCCTGCAGAAATATCCCAGAACTGAGATGCCTAACCTCTAATAACCGCAACCTTTTCCTTGTGGCATAAATCCAACCAACAGTTTTCCCCCACATTTCTAGATACTCCAGATTTGCTAAAGCTCCTTGATGCCAAGCACTTTCAAACGCTTTAATGCACACTGTGATAAACACAATGGGTGTTAGGAATTAAAGCACTGTGGAAGTATTCTAACATTCCCAAAGACCATTAAATATACAATTCCAAATGTAAATTTGAAAAGTAACATTTCTGGGTACTTATCCAGCATGCTTACGTAAATTTACACAGTGTGCATCATATAAATCTTAACTTTATGACAGGTCCTGGCATCTAAGGTATCATTCCTTCTCTGATAGATGTAGTCTTATATCCTACATTAGCAGGTGTTTGAAATGAACTAAGCAGTGTTTCAGATATTTATTCAAAGAATGCTGTATATTTGCAGAGGACATTCAGTGTGGATCAATGAAGGCAACGAATAGAATTGTCATTATTAATTTTCAGGCTTTAATAATTAGCATTTGATAAAATCTGAAGGTATGAGGACATTACGGATACTAGGCTCAATTACCAAGATTTATTGGACCAAAATCTCCAGTTAATGAAAAATGTTTCCCTTCGAAGAATGTTGTCAGCGCGCGTGCACACCCGAGAGAGAGTCAGAGTGGATAAGAGAGAGCATGTTGATGGACGAAATTAAAAATGATTAAGAATCAGAAAATTCAAAACCCTTAATACTTCCCTTAATTACTTGGAAGTGTAATGAATAATAATCAAATACAGTACACTTCATGTGGTAATGTTATGAACGGCCAGTCATTATTTCAGCAAAATAGAATCATGGTTTTTGCCCCATTTTCTGAGGGCTGCTACATTCTAAGAGATGCTGTTTATTGAATGGACAGTTGAGCCTTTAATTTTCTCAGTCCAATCAGTAAAGCTAACAATGTACATGTGCTGTGCCATTGGAAAAGGAACAATAGTTTTAAAAATCCTCTGGTACTAAAACAGAAAACACAGCAACAGGTCATTCGTTTTATTGCTACTTTAGGAATATTACTACCATCTTTTGTCGTCATATTTAACAACATAATCATTGTATTTTCAAGTACTTAATTACATATATTTTTGAGATATTTTAATACATTATGTTGTAAGAAGGCAAGAATTGTTTGTTCGTATAAAAAATAGAGACAGAATTTATGGTATATTGTTTTAATGTCTGTAAGCTGTTAGATTTGATGCAGGATTTATCTACTGATTGATTGGGCTGGGAAAATCTGAGGGCTTGTTTCTGATTTGATGAGTAAATTTTGTATTTTTATGGTGACCACAATCTTAGAACATCACATTATTTTGAAGTTACAGATTTCCAGTGACCAATCTGTACTGAATTTTAGTATCTATTGCAACCATGTAACAATTCAAAATTCTGAAGTGTTGCCCAAAACACATCCTACTTCAGGAAAAAACAGAACCAACTTTTTCAATGCTGAGAATCAACAATAAAAATTCTACCACTATTTTACGTTAAAAATGACCAATCACGAAGACATAACTGGGCCTCCAGATACTTAAAAAAGATGCGAGATCCCAGCAACAGCCAGGTAGTTGTTAACCATCCTAAAAATGTAAGAAAATACAAACTTCATGTCACCAAACTAATATATTGACTAAACATTCAAAGTTAATTGGGGATGGCATAAAAATTATGGATTGAAGTAAATTCTGTACCTTTTATGACAGTAGTCTTAGTAAGAGAACTTCATAACAACACACTACCCGGGAGTCAACAAAATAGTGTAAAAGTTAAGGCTCTAAATTCAGGAGACATTCATACCGCTAATGGGCTTCCGTTAAAGCAATAAATTCCAACATCACTCATCCAATAATTTCCTCTGTCATACACAAAGCAACATTTCAAAAATTGTTTTCTTCAACCAATAATTCCCTTGTGACATACCTTCCAGGGCATTTGATCCTAATCTGTTCTGTTTCATGCACTTCTGCTCACCCTTTCCCCTCTGTCTCAGAATCACACAAGGACTGCTCATTCCTCATGTGCCTTCCCACGATTCTTTCATGAACCGAACACCCGCAACCCTTTGCCACCAAGGCAAATGACTGCTGGGCTCTATTTCAAAAGGTAATACAGAATAAAAATAGGCAGAGAAAAGTTGTTTCCCATCATGGGCAAATCAAGACCAGAGGCCATAATCTCAGTATAAGGAGATGCCCATTTAAGACATAGAACATAACAGCACAGTACAGACCCTGCGGCCCTCGATGTTGTGCCGACCTGTCATACCGATCTCAAGCCCATCTAACCTACACTATTCCATGTACGTCCATATGCTTGTCCAACGACGACTTAAATGTACCTAAAGTTGGCAAATCTACAACCGTTGCAGGCAAAGCGTTCCATTCCCTTACTACTCTGAGTAAAGAAACTACCTCTGACATCTGTCCTATATCTTTCACCCCTCAATTTAAAGCTGTGCCCCCTCGTGCTCGCCGTCACCATCCTAGGAAAAAGGCTCTCCCTATCCACCCTATCTAACCCTCTGATTATTTTATATGTTTCTATTAAGTCACCTCTCAACCTTCTTCTCTCTAATGAAAACAGCCTCAAGTCCCTCAGCCTTTCCTCGTAAGACCTTCCCTCCATACCAGGCAACATCCAAGTAAATCTCCTCTGCACCCTTTCCAAAGCTTCCACATCCTTCTTATAATGCGGTGACCAGAACTGTACACAATACTCCAAGTGCGGCCGCACCAGAGTTTCGTACAGCTTCACCATAGCCTCTTGGTTCCGGAACTCGATCCCTCTATTAATAAAAGCTAAAACACTGTATGCCTTCTTAACAGCCCTGTCAACCTGGGTGGCAACTTTCAAGGATCTGTGTACATGGACACCACGATCTCTCTGCTCATCTATACACTGCTAAGAATCTTACCATTAGCCCTGTACTTTGCCTTCTGGTTACTCCTACCAAAGTGCATCACCTCATACTTGTCTGCATTAAACTCCATTTGCCACCTCTCAGCCCAGCTCTGCAGCTTATCTATGCCTCTCTGCAACCTACAGCATCCTTCGTCACTATCCACAACTCCACCGACCTTAGTGTCGTCTGCAAATTTACTAACCCATCCTTCTACGGCCTCATCCAGGTCATTTATAAAAATGACAAATCGCAGTGGACCCAACACCGACCCTTGCGGTACACCACTAGTAACTGGTCTCCAGGATGAACATTTCCCATCAACTACCACCCTCTGTCTTCTTTCAGCAAGCCAATTTCCGACCCAAACTGCTATATCTCCCACAATTCCATTCCTCCGCATTTTGTACAATAGCCTATTGTGGGGAACCTTATCGAACGCCTTGCTGAAATCAGATGAGTAGGAGATGAGAAGGTAGTCTCTGTGGAATTCTTGACCACCGAGGGCTGTTGAGGCTGGGTCAACAAGGAACTTCAAGGCTGAGATAATCATAGAGTCTCAGAGTCCTACAGCATAGAGACAGGCCCTTCGGCCCAAACTGGCACATGCTCCAAGTGTCCATCCACACTAACCAGATTTCCCTGCACTTAGCCCAGTACCTTCTAAACCTTTCCTCCCCTTGTATTCATCCAAATGCTTTTTAAATGTTGTTAATGCACCGGCCTCAACCACATCGGCTGGCAGCTCATTCTTTAGGCATACATACCACCCTCTGTGTAAAAAAAGTTGCCCTTCAAGTTCCCACGTATTCTTTCCTTTCTTCCCTTAAGGCAAGTCCTCTAGTTCTCGATTCCCCAAACTGGGAAAAAGACTGAGGAGTGCAATCACCCTATCCATGCCTCTCATGATCTTATTCGTTTCTGTAAGACACCCCTTCAGTCTCCTATACTCTGAAGAAAAATGTCCTAGCTTGTCCAACCTCTCCCAAAAACTCAGTCCCTTCAGTCCTAGCAACATGCCTACAAATCTCTTCTGCACGCTTCCAAGTTTAATAACATCCTTCTAATAGCAAGGTAACCAAAACTGAACATAATACTCCAAGTGCAGCCTCACTAACACTCCGTACTACTGCAATGTAACTTACTTTATACTCACTGCCGTGACTGAAGGCGGCTCGTGGCAAGAGCTTTTGTCACTGTCCTGTCTACCTGTGACTCTACTTTCAAAGAACTATGCACCTGAACTCCAAGATCCCTCTGTTCCACTACATTCCTTAAGGCCTGACCATTCACCATGAAACTCCTTCCTTGATCCAACTTTTCAAAATGCAACATCACACACTTGTCTATATTCAACTTCCCTAGCCGATCAAGATTCTGTGGCAATTTCTGATAACCTTCCTCACTGTCCATGATACTACTGGTTTTAGTGTCATCTGCAAACTTACTCATTATGCCTTATTTACATACTCATCCAAATCATTGATATAACAGCAGCAATGGGCCCAGCACCGACCTGAGGCACACCATTAGTCACAGGCCTCCAGTCCGACAAACATCCTTCCACTCTTACCCTCCGCTTCACACCATCAAGCTAATTGTGTATCGAAGTTGCCAACTCTCCCTGGATTCCATGCGATCTAACCTTCCAGAGCAGCCTACCATGTACAGCCTTATCAAAGGCCATATCGAAATCCACACAGACCACGTCTGCTGCCCTACCCTATCAACCTTCCTGGTCACTTCGAAGAACTCTAACAAATTTGTGAGGCACGATCTCCCATGCATGATGCCATGCTGACTACTCTTAATCAGAGATAATAGGAACTGCAGATGCTGGAGAATCCAAGATAATAAAATGTGAGGCTGGATGAACACAGCAGGCCAAGCAGCATCTCAGGTGCACAAAAGCTGAAGTTTCGGGCCTAGACCCTTCATCAGAGAGGGGGATGGGGTGAGGGTTCTGGAATAAATAGGGAGAGAGGGGGAGGCGGACCGAAGATGGAGAGAAAAGAAGATAGGTGAAGAGAGTATAGGTGGTGAGGTAGGGAGGGGATAGGTCAGTCCAGGGAAGACGGACAAGCAGGTGGGATGAGGTTAGTAGGTAGATGGGGGTGCGGCTTGGGGTGGGACGAAGGGATGGGTGAGAGGAAGAACAGGTTAAGGAGGCAGAGACAGGTTGGGCTGGTTTTGGGATGCAGTGGGTGGAGGGGAAGAGCTGGACTGGTTTAGGGATGCAGTTGGGGAAGGGGAGATTTTGAAACTGGTGAAGTCCACATTGATACCATTAGGCTGCAGGGTTCCCAGGCGGAATATGAGTTGCTGTTCCTGCAACCTTCGGGTGGCATCATTGTGGCACTGCAGGAGGCCCATGATGGACATGTCATCAGAAGAATGGGAGGGGGAGTGGAAATGGTTTGCAACTGGGAGGTGCAGTTGTTTGTTGCGAACTGAGCGGAGGTGTTCTGCAAAGCGGTCTCCAAGCCTCCGCTTGGTTTCCCCAACGTAGAGGTAGCCACACCGGGTACAGTGGATGCAGTATACCACATTGGCAGATGTGCAGGTGAACCTCTGCTTAATGTGGAATGTCATCTTGGGGCCTGGGATAGGGGTGAGGGAGGTGGTGTGGGGGCAAGTGTAGCATTTCCTGCGGTTGCAGGGGAAGGTGCCGGGTGTGGTGGGGTTAGAGGGCAGTGTGGAGCGAACAAGGGAGTCACGGAGAGAGTGATCTCTCCGGAAAGCAGACAGGGGTGGGGATGGAAAAATGTCTTGGGTGGTGGGGTCGGATTGTAGATGGCGGAAGTGTCGGAGGATGATGCGTTGTATCCGGAGGTTGGTGGGGTGGTGTGTGAGAACGAGGGGGATCCTCATTGGGCGGTTGTGGCGGGGGCGGGGTGTAAGGGATGTGTTGCGGGAAATGCGGGAGACGCGGTCAAGGGCATTCTCGATCACTGTGGGGGGAAGTTGCGGTCCTTGAAGAACTTGGACATCTGGGATGTGCGGGAGTGGAATGTCTTATCGTGGGAGCAGATGCAGCGGAGGCGGAGGAATTGGGAATAGGGGATGGAATTTTTGCAGGAGGGTGGGTGGGAGGAGGTGGATTCTAGGTAGCTGTGGGAGTCGGTGGGCTTGAAACGGACAGCAGTTACAAGCTGGTTGCCTGAGATGGAGACTGAGAGGTCCAGGAAGGTGAGGGATGTGCTGGAGATGGCCCGGGTGAACCGAAGGTTGGGGTGGAAGGTGTTGGCGAAGTGGATGAACTGTTCGAGCTCCTCTGGGGAGCAAGAGGCGGCGCCGATACAGTCATCAATGTACCGGAGGAAGAGGTGGGGTTTGGGGCCTGTGTAGGTGCGGAAGAGGGACTGTTCCACGTAACCTACAAAGAGGCAGGCATAGCTGGGGCCCATGCAGGTGCCCATGGCCACCCCCTTAGTCTGTAGGAAGTGGGAGGAGTCAAAAGAGAAGTTGTTGAGGGTGAGGACGAGTTCGGCGAGGCGGATGAGGGTGATGGTGGAGGGGGACTGGTCGGGCCTGCGGGACAGGAAGAAGTGGAGGGCCTTGAGGCCATCTGCATGCGGAATGCAGGTGTATAGGGACTGGATGTCCATGGTGAAGATGATCGGTTCACCCGGGCCATCTCCAGCACATCCCTCACCTTCCTGGACCTCTCAGTCTCCATCTCAGGCAACCAGCTTGTAACTGATGTCCATTTCAAGCCCACCGACTCCCACAGCTACCTAGAATACACCTCCTCCCAGTTGCCCAAGGCTAGATTTAAACATGTGTCCCTGGTGCTGTGAGGCAATTGTGCTAATCACTGACGCTGTCAGGCAGCAGTGCTAATCACTGAGCCACTGGCAGATTTTCAATCAGTAAGGAAATCAAGGTTTATGGGGGTAAGGAAATCAAGGTTTATGGGGATAAGGCAGGAAGGAGGATTCAGATCAGCATGATCTCTTTGCAGAGCGGAGCAAACTCAATGGACCAAATTGCCTACTTCTGGTCCGACATTGTATGGAATTAATCAATTACATCTCTTCCCCTTCCATTCCAAAGGAAACCTCCGCTCTAAAATATCCCGACCCACTTTTCAGTCACCTCCAACACCCCTGCCATGTCTGCACAGGAAATACATTACCTACCCTTTTACCCAATTCCTTTTCACCATCCAAGTTCTCATCCAAATTGTATATTCAAGTGAAAAACAGTTTACTTAACTTTTGAAATTTAGTATCCATATTCACTACTTATATGATCTCCCTAACATCGGGTGATTCAAATGCAGGCAGGGTATAATTTTGTGAAACACTTCCATTTATGATTTGAGGAACTTCCAAGTTCCTAGTTGCCTGTTATTTTAATTCTCTACTTGTTCCCCTTCTGCTCTTCCTTTCATCAGCTGGTTGCATTGTTTCAAATAACTTCAACCAATCTGGAGGAACAGCTCATTGTCTGACTGAGCATATTACAGCGTTCTAAACATTTTTAGTGTGCAACCTCTGTTCTCATTTTGTTTCATTTTTCTTTGCTCTATTCCCAACCATTTCTCTCTTACTTCAATGATTGAGTTTTTGGAAGTATATTTCCAGGGTTCTTCCATTCACACCTCGTACAGACACAACTTTAGTTTCTTTCCGTGTCCCATTACCTTTTTGTCAAACCATATGAAAATTGTTGTCATTTAATCTCTCCTGCTCCTTATCCACAGACATTCTCTTTGTTACATATGAAGATACAAATCAGGGGCAGGAGCAGACCACTTGGCCTCTCAAGCCTGTTCCACCATTCAAGACCATAGTTCATAGTTCATAGTTTACCAGTGGTAGTCGTGGAAGCAGAGTCATTAGTGACATTTAAGCGACTGCTGGACATGCACATGGACAGCAGTGAATTGAGGGTTAGGTTATTTTATTTTTGGATTAGGATTATTCCACGGCACAACATCATGGGCCGAAGGGCCTGTACTGTGCTGTGCTTTTCTATGTTCTATATCTGAATACTCTGTTCCTGCCTAGCCGAGATAACTTTGCACTTTAATTATTAAGAATCTTAGTAAGAATGAAATCGGTTTCAAAATGTAAGTGTGTTTGAAAAGTGCATGTAAACTAACTGGGTTAGAAATACCATTTAAGGATAAAGATTAATCTACAAGTGAACAATTAAAAACACAACTACAACTAGCAGGAAATGCTATACAAGTCCACTTTGAAATCAGGATATTTGTAGAAAGAGATACGAAGAATACACACATTTGCTATCAATAAAACTACCAGACTGCTGCTCAGTACAGACAACAAAAAGACCACAGTTTCATCGTTGAAAGAGACAGAGGCATGGCAATGTCACAACTAAGCATGTAATTAACATCTATTTACTAGAGGAATATTAGATGCTAAGATAGGACATTACTCAAAGATAGGGAATAAGTATATTCTTTACTGATAAACTTTTAATAAAGGAATCTTTTAAGGTTGAAAGAATAAGATGAAAGGAATATCCATATTAAACAATAAAATATCACAGATTGGCCAGATAAAAGCTCAACTTTCTAAAGGAATATCTCCAGAATAATTGAGGAATAACGTTAAATGATATAGTCTGGGTGGGATGCTCCAAGGGGCGGTGTGGACTTGTTGGGCCGAAGGGCCAGTTCCCACACTGTAGGGAACTCAATCTAATCTAATTGAGTATGCAAGTGGGAGGAAGCCATACAGAGGGTTAACACCCACATCTGCAAAGCCGGGAGACTGAAACAAGATAAAAATAAAACCCTTTAAGTAAATTTCAGCAGTATTAGGAATCCTCAAGCAACAGTTTTCAAAAGTTATTTTCTTCCACCAGGATAAGATACTTTATTCACTTGGGGAATTAATGTAAACTTTCGTTTACATGTTGATGAACATTCTATTCTTGGATATTGTTAGATATTTTGTTTCTAGATGTTCTTGAACAGTTGGAACAGTCGAGAAGTCTTTAAAGACAACCAAAATGCGATCACTGAACTCGTGAGGACTTTCACTTTACTTTCACAGCAAAAACGTACATGTTGTGGGATGACATATAAAACTTTTATTTAAACAGCCTGAATGCATAATTAGTGCTGAACAATCTTTGCTACTCAAAAATTACTTTCATCTTTGTAGTGTGTCAAAGTTCTCCATTATGATAAAAACTTCACAATTGTACAACAGTTGTGATATTTCAGCTTTAACCTTTTTTCCTTGTTATGTCTCATCGTTCTCAAGCTGTAAAATGATCCCAGAAAGTAAAAGATAATATCAGGAGTCTACAATTTCTTGCTTTTGGCTGTGAGAGAACTTCACAATATTGTTGGTATCTTACCGTGCTTGACAACATTGCTAGCTTTTCAGCAGCAGTAATCTCTTTGACTTAGAGCCAGATTCAAATTTATCTGGGAAATCTGGGAATTCAAACCAGACATTTCTAAATATTTGTGGGCAGCTTTGCACCATTATAATCACCAAGAAATAGAGTTGGTGCTCTGCTGACATTAAACAGCATTTTGTAATTATCCTTCTCGTTATATTTGCTGTTTGATATTAAAAGATCTCAGGAATGATTTATTGTCATAAGGCAAAATTATCAAATGTAAAGACCTGTCGATTTCAGAATACATTTACAAGGAAAAAACTTTTCATTCTGCAGTTTCATTAAATGGAAACAACTGTCTTATGGATAATGGAATTATGAAACAAATAATAAAAGGGTAACTAGGGATAGGCAATTAATGCCGGCCAGCCAGTGAGGCCCACATCTCAAAATTGAATTTAAAAAAAAGACTACCAGAAAAGAATCCAAATATTCAAGCACAAAATCCAGAAGGACTTCATTTCCTGTGAGATATACAATGGCAACAAACAAATTACTGTCATTTGTAGAAGAGTAAATAAATAACTCAATACAGTCAGTACGAATGGCCAGGGATAGTCAGAAAAAGGTCTCCAAACACAAGTCAGTGAAATTAAAACTGGGATAAAACACAATTATTCCATTCAATCTAATCAATATTTTATGATGCACATAGTTGGCAGAAAAAATACTGGTCTGGACAGTGTCATTTGCCATCTGCTGTCTATCCACATTATTTTTAAACAGATACCAGTAGTCATAGGAAGTCTGACCCATAACTGCAGGAAATGTTCATCCCAGCCACTGTGTAGTTCACGTTTCCTTTCCCAGTCAGCTGAAAGAATGAGTGCCAAATCCTTCTTGCATTGTATGAAGTGGATCAAAACCACTTTAATTACTTCCCTAATAATAGGCAAAGTTATAGCCAGGGTTCGATAAAACCTTACAAAACAGTAGTCTTTTACAATATGAACTGATTTTGTATCTTTGAAAATTCACTTTACATAACACATATTTATAAAACAGTTAACATAAAATCACCTAATTCGCTTCACAGAAATATTAAGCAAAATTTCACTTGGAATGATGCGACTTGACATTAGAACAAGACATTTGGTCAAAGAGATAGATTTAAGAAGCATGTTATATGACGAAAGAAAAGGAAAAGAAGTTCAGAGAAGTAGTACCTCAGTTTCGATTCTACACAGCCAAAACCACAATCATTCATGAAGGATCAGTGAAAATCAGGGATACTCAAGAGAACAGAATTAGCATGTGTTCAACTCAGCTGCAGGGCTTAAGGAGGTTATGAAGATGGGGAGGGACAAGGCTCTCGCAGATTTGAAAATGAGGATGAGAATTTTAAACATAAAACATTGGTTAACTAGCAGCCACTATAGATCAGTGAGCACAGGCATGAGGTACGAATGAGACTCGCTGCTGGTAGGACATGAGCAGTTTAGATAACCTCAAATTTATGGCAAGTAAAATGTGAAAGTCTCACTA
Source organism: Stegostoma tigrinum (assembly GCF_030684315.1). Lineage (NCBI taxonomy): Eukaryota > Metazoa > Chordata > Chondrichthyes > Orectolobiformes > Stegostomatidae > Stegostoma > Stegostoma tigrinum. Next base: position 48,748,909 of record NC_081367.1, read on the forward strand.
GGAATGTACTTAATTAATTAAATCTAGATGTAACAAAAACATGCTGAGACTTTCAGCACCAGATATGTTGAGGCAGGGACAAGGCCCAGAAGTACTGGCGTTAAAACAGGTACTGTGATTGGAAGCACAACTCAGTTAAAATTGACAATAGGGTTGCCAATGGGAGGGGTGGAATAAACAGTTAAGGAATGCAGTTCATAATCGTTTTGATCTTCCAAATATTTAATCACAGGAAATCTGATTATCCGGTTGCAAATGTTGGACAAGCAAGTTGATAATTCCGAGAGAGAACGCGAAGATCAAGAGGAGTGATGGTGAGGTGAATCTTGAGCCGCAAGCGTTCCAGTAACAAAAAATTGCTAACAAATCAGTGCTTAGTTTTCAGAATGTTTGAAAGGAGTTTTATAAGTTTACATTAATTGCTAAAAGATGAATACCAATTTTCTTGAATTACTAGCTGGTGACCTTTAACCTGGACAAAACAACAGAAAGCAAGTTAACATTTATGCCTTGACAATGGCAGTCACTGAACAGAAATAAAGGAGAAGAACACGCATGTGCAATATACATGTACAGGAGAGAAATCCTAACAGAGGGTCAGAGGAGAGAATGTAAGTGGACTAGTTTCCTGCTGCTGCTTCAGTCGATGGGGTTTATTTAACAGATGATATAATTCATACCCGAAGAATCCATGCCATAAGAACCGTCATGAAGTAGCTGAGAAAATTCTGCAGAAACATTCTGTTCCAGTGATGGCCATTTTTTTTTTGGGGGGGGGGGCGGTGGTGGGGGTTCTTGCGGATGAAGGTGATTCAAGGGCCAAATCAACTGAATTAGCTTTACTGTCAATCTATGCACAAGTGAAAAGTTCACGTCTCCACTTACAGCACCATCTTAGGTAGTGGTACCTAGGTACACAGATTCTGGAGTACAAATTCTTAGGGAAAAAAGAAAAATAAAGAAATAAATAGTTCAGAATAACAGTGCTTCCATGACTGTATAAGAAATTTTTAAAGAAGAGAATTCAAAACAAAAGTCCACATAGCACTGCGCACTGAAAGGAGTTGTGAAGAACTCTCAAATGAGATGGGTATTTTTGTGAAGTTTTAATATGTTTATGATTAATTTTACTTATGAGGGTAAACAACTGTGATCAGGTGAGACTAATAAATGTTATACCATCACTATGCAAGTGAAGAGCAATTTGGTGATCTGGCACTGAAAGCAAGACAAATTAAATTAACGGTCTGTTTACATTATGCATGTACCATTACATATTGTCTGGCAGAAAACTGCTTCTTGGGGAAATTTAAGCTCTCAAATGTTTTTGTGTTATATGGATGTGAATATTTACCTGAATCTTCAGTATTAATTTAAATGATTATGCCTGCTAACTGTACCTAAACTGGGAATCACTTTAATGGTGGTCAAGAATCTGTGTGCATATTACAAGAGGAGTACTTAATGTATGACCCTGAGCACTGGAATATAGAATTGAAGGACAGTATTTGTTTGATTATGTGTTGATGCTAGCTTGCAAAAACAACTCAGCTTGACCTACTCCCTCACAATCTTTCACAGAGTGGAACAAAAAGAGATCCTACATATTGAGGTTGTACAGGACATAAGTGAGTACTCATCTGGAATAGTATGTCCAGTTCTGGTCTCCCTAATAAAGGAAGGATACGATTAATCTGGAAAGGGTTCAGAAGCATCTTACCAGGATGTTGCCAGGACTGGAGGCTTTGAGCTATAAGTAAAGCCTGGATAGCCTGGGACATTTTTCACTTGAGCGTAGGAGGTTGAGAAGTGATTTTATAGAGATTTATAAAATAAAGGGTATAAATGAGGTGAATGGCAAGTGTCTTTTCCCTAGGGTGAGGAAATTTCAAGAGCAGGAGCATATTTTTAAGGCGAGAAGAGAAAGATTTTAAAAAAAGACATGGGGGCAATTTTTTCTTTATACTGTGTGGAATGAACTTCTAGGAGAAATGATCAATGCAGGTACAGTTACAACATTTAAAGGGCATTTAAATAAGTATATGAATAGGAAATAGTTGGAGGGATTTGAGCCAAGAACAGGCAGGTGGGAATAGTTTGGGATTATGGTCAGCATGGACTGATGGGAGCAAAAGGTCTGTTTTCATGCTGTCTGCCTCTGTGAATCTACACACGAAAGGCTGGCATAGAGAACTTTAGAACTGCACATGGTGCCACATACGATTGGAGAGATGCAGGTGATCGTGTCTGTCTAAGACATACCTTTGTCGGATCAACTACTTAAAATGAAATTTAACTTTTTTATTTTAAATATCATCTACCTGTTAATTCATGTACAATTTATGTTGCTACCTTCTTAATTAAAAATACAGAGAACAATATCGTGATAGTAATTTCTTCATTTATAAGTAGTTTGTTAACCTTGGTTACTTTAGGTTACGGCTTCATCCCTCAAAAGAAACAAATTCTAATCCTAGAGATAATGGGAACTGCAGATGCTGGAGAATTCCAAGATAATAAAATGTGAGGCTGGATGAACACAGCAGGCCAAGCAGCATCTCAGGAGCATAAAAGCTGACGTTTCGGGCCTAGACCCTTCATCAGAGAGGGGGATGGGGAGAGGGAACTGGAATAAATAGGGAGAGAGGGGGAGGCGGACCGAAGATGGAGAATAAAGAAGATAGGTGGAGAGAGTGTAGGTGGGGAGGTAGGGAGGGGATAGGTCAGTCCAGGGAAGGCAGACAGGTCAAGGAGGTGGGATGAGGTTAGTAGGTAGCTGGGGGTGCGGCTTGGGGTGGGAGGAAGGGATGGGTGAGAGGAAGAACAGGTTAGGGAGGCAGAGACAGGTTGGACTGGTTTTGGGATGCAGTGGGTGGGGGGGAAAAGATTCTATTCCCAATTCCTCCGCCTCCGCCGCATCTGCTCCCACGATAAGACATTCCACTCCCGCACATCCCAGATGTCCAAGTTCTTTAAGGACCGCAACTTTCCCCCCACAGTGATCGAGAACACCCTTGACCGCGTCTCCCGTATTTCCCGCAATACATCCCTCACACCCCGCCCCCGCCACAACTGCCCCAAGAGGATCTCCCTCGTTCTCACACACCACCCTACCAACCTCCGGATACAACGCATTATCCTCCGACACTTTCGCCATTTACAATCCGACCCCACCACCCAAGACATTTTTCCATCCCCTCCCCTGTCAGCTTTCCGGAGAGACCACTCTCTCCGTGACTCGCTTGTTCGCTCCACACTGCCCTCCAACCCCACCACACCCGGCACCTTCCCCTGCAACCACAGGAAATGCTACACCTGTCCCCACACCTCCTCCCTCACCCCCATCCCAGGCCCCAAGATGACATTCCACATTAAGCAGAGGTTCACCTGCACATCTGCCAATGTGGTATACTGCATCCACTGTACCCGGTGCGGCTTCCTCTACATTGGGGAAACCAAGCGGAGGCTTGGGGACCGCTTTGCAGAACACCTCCGCTCAGTTCGCAACAAACAACTGCACCTCCCAGTCGCAAACCATTTCCACTCCCCCTCCCATTCTCTAGATGACATGTCCATCATGGGCCTCCTGCAGTGCCACAATGATGCCACCTGAAGGTTGCAGAACAGCAACTCATATTCCGCCTGGGAACGCTGCAGCCATATGGTATCAATGTGGACTTCACCAGTTTCAAAATCTCCCCTTCCCCTACTGCATCCCTAAACCAGCCCAGTTCATCCCCTCCCCCCACTGCACCACACAACCAGCCCAGCTCTTCCCCCCCACCCACTGCATCCCAAAACCAGTCCAACCTGTCTCTGCCTCCCTAACCTGTTCTTCCTCTCACCCATCCCTTCCTCCCACCCCAAGCCACACCCCCATCTACCTACTAACCTCATCCCACCTCCTTGACCTGTCCGTCTTCCCTGGACTGACCTATCCCCTCCCTACCTCCCCACCTACACTCTCTCCACCTATCTTCTTTATTCTCCATCTTCGGTCCGCCTCCCCCTCTCTCCCTATTTATTCCAGTTCCCTCTCCCCATCCCCCTCTCTGATGAAGGGTCTAGGCCCGAAACGTCAGCTTTTATGCTCCTGAGATGCTGCTTGGCCTGCTGTGTTCATCCAGCCTCACATTAAATTCTAATCCTAATTGTTTTGTTAATAATGCTCAGAAATGTGTAATTCAACTTATAAAATCAAAAGTTATTCACATGATAACTATCAAACAATCTGAGAGTAGGCCATCCAAGAAAATACTGAGAGGTTGTGAGGGAAGCTATAACATACAGGAGGCCATTTGATCCATTGTGCCTGCACCAAAGATCTGACTATACCAAAACCATTTCCAACTCTTGGCCATATCCTCAGGAAAGGTAATGCAAGTGAAAATCTAAATACCGCTGAAATGTTACCAGAGTTTCTCATTCAAGCACTCTTTTAGGCAGTGAGTTCCACATTTTCTCCACTCTCCTGAGTGGAGATTTTTTTGGGAGGCATTTACAGAGCTAGAAAGTTTATATTTACTTATGTTTAATATTAGATTGGCAATTTACATTAACTAAACATAGAAACGGCAAAACAGAGAAGCAAACAGATACTCTGATTAAACAGTATTCGATCCATTTGCTGACACCAATGCACTGTGTGCACGAGACTATTTCATTCAAAGTATAATTGGCTGGTATTTGTAGATATTTATAACACTTCTAACTGATATTAGTGCTAATGTGCATGTTTCTTGGTGTCAGAAAGCACAGTCTAACAATAATCCTTCAGAGGTTTTTTTAACCGAGCTAAGATATTTATGTGTTGACAATACGTGACATTTGATCAATGCCCAGTTAAAACTTAAAATATGATACTAGAAAGTGACCAGGATTCTCATGAATAACTAATAGCATACTCAGTAACATATATGGGAACATTAAACAATAAATTGCTGTTACACTAGAGACAATGGCACATTTATTTTGACTTAAAGACGTACTTCATTATAGTACAAAAGGTCTTAGTTGTCCAAAGATATTCACTAATCACTATCATCAGTGGCAACCTCAGATCAATGATGTCAGCATCTGGCAAGATGCCCTTACATCCAAACACTACCATTCTCAGTTTTCGTCATGAGATCAAAAAAGGGATCCCAGGTTACCTAGCTTCTTCAGAACAATTGTTGAATTTTCCATTTGTTCTATTCAACCTAAAAACATTTCCTAACACTACCACAATTAGACCCTTAAAAAGGAATGACTAAACCATTACTTTCACATTGAACAAGGATTCTATCAATTGCACAAAAAACACAGTACCAGCCAGCCTTAAGTACGAGTGTCACGTATTGATAGCAGGGTCTTCAGGATGTCCAACAGGAGTATGCCATTCAATACCTCTGGTCTGGTCTATCATTTAATAAAATCATTGCTGACCTCAACTCCACTTTTCTTTCTGCCCCACTAACACTCAACTCTGTTGACTGATCAAAAATCTAACTCAGTCTTGAACATATTCAATGTTCTTGCCTCCACAGCTCTCTGGGGAGGGGGAAGAAAATCTCTCCGTATCAGTAATAAATGGAAGGCCCCTAATTTTCAACTGTGTGCCCCTGGTTCATACTCCCAGACAAGGGGAAAATTCTCTTAGCTTGTGAACTGTCCTCATGGTCGGATACATTTCAAAATGACTGCCTCTCATTTTACTAAATTCTAATGGGCATAGGACCAAATCATCTTTTACCTTCATCCCACGAATCAATTAAGTGAACTGCTACCAATGCATTTATAAGCTTACGTGGAGACTGCAACAGTGTACTGTATACTGGGCGTCATCTCCTTCAGGGGCCTATGAAACTGGAGCAATAAAGCCTTACATATACATATACATTCCATTCTGCTCACAATAATTACCAACACTCCATTTGATTTTCTGTGCCTGTGTAGCTCCTTGTGACTCACATACTCGGGTACCAAGATCCCTCCGTACTATAAAGTCCACCAACCTCTCTCCATTGAAGTAACGGACTGCTTTTTTAAATTCTTCTTTAAGTTGACAAGTTCATTTTCCCACACTGATCTCTATTTGTCTAATTTTTGCCCAGTCACACAGCCTATCCATAACCCATGGCAAATACTTAATGTTTACTTGACAATTTTTCCACTCACCTTTGTGTCATCAGCAAACGTGCCCATTAAATATTCAGTTCCTTCATCCAAATCATTGATATAGATTGTAAATAGATGAGACCCAAATATAATCCATTTATTTTTACACTCTGTTTCCTGTTCTTTTTAAGCTAATCGATTCTGTATGCAAAAACTGATTTCAGTGTTACCAAAATTTAATTGGACGAAAGGAGGGTCTGTTCATTCAGTACTAGCTGTCAGTTAGGCAGTCTAATATTTTAGCAATACTGATGTCGTCAAAAGAGTTGGCAATGATGTAAAATGTCAGTATACTTAAGGAAACAAACACTGTGCCTTTGGATAATGTCGAGGTGTAAGTCAATAGATCAGAAACAAAAAGAGGCAAGTGAGAATTCTTGAAAGGCATCACAAATAGCAACGCATAAACAAGGTAAGAATTCACTGAAAAGTGATTCTTTGGCTACATATGCATGAATAGGAAGCGAGATCCGTTTCACCCAGCGGGACAACAGTGGAACTGTGACTGAAGGACGACAGTATTGTAAACCATGTCAAAACCTGCCAAGTGGTCAAGAAAGGACAAGGAAGAATACTTTGCCTCTCTCAAGGTCACATAGGGTGTCATTTTGGCATAGTCTACAGCCATTTTGGGACTGCAGCTAGGAGAGAATCTGACATGACAGAATCAGACATGCAATTCCAGAAAAGGGGATAATAGATTTGAAAGGGAATTGGGCTTGAAATAGCAGTAAGATTGGAGATGGGATGGTTGTTTGGAAGGGCAATCAGATCAAGAATCGTCTTTGTTTTGATGAGGGGTCAACGACAACTGATTTAAAGGAGAACAACACCTGACCAGAGAATAGTAAACAAAGCTAGTTAATGTGGGGGTCAGGAGGGATCAGCTGTTTAGTGGGAACAGCAGAGAAAGAACAAGAGATGCCTAATATAAGCTTAAATGAGAGGGATGAGGGTAGATAGGAGATAACAGAACCTTTTCTAGTTTTCAAGTTCAAGGTGAAGCAGGGGAGAATTAAAGAACATTTCTATTAGTAGTCTAAGGAAGGGAGAGACACAGCAGCCATAGTTGAACAGACTGCCCCAATCTTAGTGATAATAAAAAGGGCATGACATCCAACCTTGTTCGAGGCAAGTATAGAAGGAATAGGAAAAGTGCTTTAAGAAGACTGTCAGCAGTAGAAAGTCAGAGGTAAACTTTGCATTTTGGGGCAATCCTTGAGCAGTTTCGGCAGACAACAGCATGACTCAGTTACGTAGCACGGAAACAGGCCCTTCAGTCCAACTTGTCCACGCCAACCAGACATCCCAAACTGACCTAGTCCCATAAGCCAACATTTGGCCCATATCCTTGTATACCCTTATTCATATACCTATCCAGATCCCGATTTGAATCTTGTAATTGCACCCGCCTCCACTACTTCCTCTGGTAGCTTGTTCCATACACGCACCACCCTCCGTGTGAAAAAATTACGTAAGGTCCTTTTTAAGTCCTTCCCCTCTCGGCTTAAACCTATATCCTCTACTTTTGGATTCCCCCACCTTACGAAAAAGACCTCGGTTATTCACATTATCCAAGACCCAGGTGAATTTATACACCTTTTCAAAGATTACCCCTCAGCCTCCGATGGTCCAATGAAAAACGCCTCAACCTATTCAGCCTCGTCCTATAACTCAAACTCAAGTCCCTGCAACACCCTTGTAAATCTTTTCTGCACCCTCTCAAGTTTAAAAACATCCTTCCAATAGAAGGGTGACCAGAACTGCACGCAAATTTTCTAAAAATGGCTATGCCAACAACCAATACAGCCATAACATGACAGCCTAACTCTGATCTCAACACAGATGCAAAGCTTACTCAGATCTTGGGTAAACAGTTAAACGGTTCATTTGACAAACAGCAGAACCAACAATTAATGTACCTAGATGTCAGGAAACTGTTGACATCTGCAGTGTATACCACTGTATACTTGCTCTTCATTCAAATGAATTATTCAGAGGAGAACACACTAAGTCTCCGCATTTGCCAGCAATAACCAGTAGGGCAGGCAGCAATTGTACACAGAAGAGAAGTTAACAATTCTGGTCAATGATATCTCATTACTACAAAAGGAAGGAAGAAATGCAAGAATTTTAAGTTCACAGAAGAGAGTGGGGAAGTGGGCAGGTAGAACAGAAGGGAAGGTCTGTGTTAAGCTGAATAGCAGGAGAAATTAATATACAAAAGATTTAATGATGTGAAAGCCAAAGAGAGTGGGAATGGGTATAGCAAGAAACAAAGTGCGTGCAGGGCTCTTGGGGACCTACCGCATTTAGGTCCAGGCTATGAGCCACACTGAACCCATGATTTCTGTCCCTTGATTTCAACAGCCCTTTTGTTTCACAACTGTGTAGCAATGGCTTCCTACACCCAAGTGAAGCTGGATAAACAAAGTAGTGATCATGTAATTGAAATGGTCTTCAGATAATGAATCTTATCATCCAAGAGGAGGGGAGACCAGTCTGGACACCACTGGTCATGAAAGCCAATTCTTCCAGTCAAAATGGCAGCTTGAGGGGAACTGCTTTGTTTCATGTGTGAAGAATTTGCCTCGAGAGAAATCTGGCTATAACCTCAACAGGAAATCCACAGACTTCCAACTTCACACTGAAACGGAATTTTTTACAGCAATGTACGCATCTCAAAGGACTAAAATTTAAACATGTAGTTCAGTTCTATGTCTGGTAGTAACCTAAATGCATACTTTGTCCTGAGAATCTATCCTTACTTGTGTATCTGCCAATGTGTCCAAGGGAGGGAGCATGTCTGCTACAGTTGTATATTCCAAAAGGTTGTGTGAATAAACACATCTTTTCTTCTTTTTTAAAACTTAACTGAAGGCAAGCTTCATGCTTTTCACCAAAGTTCACAACCCACCAAAGTGAAACACTGCTTCTGAACACGAAAGGTGAGGAAGAAAGGAGAAAGTTACCCTCTGGAATAATTGCACTGAGGCCAGTATCCTGTCACCAAGTCACCCTTCATTCATGCGAATAGTGCATGGGCTCTGACCAGTCCCTAGAGGGTCTCAGCCCGAAACATCAGCCTTCCTGCTCCTCTGATGCTGCTTGGCCTGCTGTGTTCATCCAGCTCTACATCTTGTTATCTCTTACCCTACAGTGAGGAGTCTGTCTGAATCTCCTGATTGCACCTACCAGTCAGGGCTCTTTGATTGGGGTTGTTAACCTGGGCCAATCAAGCTTCTCAGTCAATGAGATCCACCTGGCCCTCATTGCAATCACCAAATCCCGCTCCCTGACTTAGTCCTAAGATATAGGCCTGTTTTCTTTTTTGTATCTTGTCCTGGAACATTTTCATCCCAGGTCTGGGTCCTGTGAAACTGATGACATGTACCAGACCATCTGATACTTCTCATGCACCCAAACATCTTGGGGAAGTTTCCTCCTCTTCTTCAGGCAGTAATGGTATCGAGGCTGCATCCATCTCGGACTAAGATTTCTCTGATACTAGATTGAGGGGAGAACTCATGGTCTTGGACAGATGTTGCCTGTTGAGAGGCCATGTACATTTTGTTTCTGCTCCATTTGAGAAGGAGCAGCTTTCATGTGTTCCACGTTTGTCCAAGACTGCCTTACATACCTGATCTTTTTACGTCACGAGACATGATCTCACGTCAACCTCACCCCCGTACCCATGCAGGACCATCTCTGCAGTTTTGACACAAAACTTTGTACCCCGAAATAAACTGTCTCTCTCACTGCCTGCTGCCATTTCACATTCCCTCTCCAAATCCAGGAATATCAGGTTTCATCTGATAAGGAGTCTTTTCCTCATCAGCAACTCTGCTGGAACTATCCCTGTAATTGCCTGAAGGGTGGTCCTATAATTGAACAGAAACCAGAACAGTCTGGTAGCAAGTGAAGCTGCAGTCTGTTTCTTTCAGTCGGTCTTCAGCATCTGGACTGCTCTTTCCATCAGACCATATGATGGATGGACGGTACAGAACTGTCCAAACATGCCAAATGCTATTCAACTTCGGAAACGCTCAAATACCCTGCTGGTAAATGACGCTCCATTGTACATGAACAATACTTCCCCGAGTCCATGTATTGAAAACAATTCTCGCAGCTTTTCAATCGTCATCCCCGAGTTTGCAGAATGAACTCTACGCCTGTCCAACCACTTTGGATAGTTGTCCATAATGACCAAGAACAGGGAGACCATACAAGGACCAACATTATCAATACATAATCAATTCCAGGGTTTATCCGGCCATTCCCACGAATGTGGGGATGCTGGTGGTGGTAACTTTTGTCCTTGTCACTCTGGGCACTACTCCACCAACGCAGCTGTGTCAGCATCCAATCTTCAGCACCAGGCATAACTTCTTGCCCACATTTTTATTTTGGAAATCCCTGGATGACCACGGTAGAGTTCAGGCAGTATCTGGCAATGACCTTTTCTCACGACCGTCACTCTTGCACCCCATAGTACTATGGCATCCGCTGTGATCAGTTCTTGCCGGATCCAGAAAGGTTTCAGCACTGGATGTGATGGCCCCTTTGTTTCCCCTATCACCACCTGCTGGTTTAGTTTTGCCATCCTGGGTTCTTTTCTTGGTGTCCACTGGTGGATATTGTCAGCGGTGATCTCAAGATGACCAGAAAGTTAAAACAGAAACAGATTCTTCTGGGGGAGGCACCATTGGTGGTGTATCTGTCAGTGGGAAGCAGCTCAAGGCATCCGCATTCGTTACTTGGCCACCTGGACAGTGTTCCAACCTATAAAATTGTATGCGCTGAGAATAAAGGGGCCCACCACTGACTGATTTGAAGTTATGAGCAGCATGGCCCCGTCCTCTTTAAGTAGCTTTCACAGGGGTTTGTGGCCTGTTACTATTACAAATTTACATCAGTAAAGATGCTGGTGGAACTCCCTCACACCAAAGATGACCACCAAACCTTCCTTCTCTATCTGGGTATATGTGAGTTTGGCATCAGCCAAAGTCTGGGAAGCGTACACCATCGGAAATTCTTCTCCATTGCGCCACTGGTGAGTCAACACTATCTTGAAACCGTACGAGGAAGCATCACATGTCAGTGCCACCTCTCACTTGGGACTGCAGTGGGCCAACACCTTACATGACAATAGCTGCTTTATCACTTCCCTAAGGGTTACTTCTTGGCTACGTGACCATTTCCAAGGCTGACTCCTTTTCAAGAGGAAGTGTAGGGGTGCCAAGACAGAAGCCAGGTTATTTCCTGAATTTCCTGTAATAATTCACCAATCCAAAGAAAGAAAGACCTAAGCTCTGGTACAGACATGGGAGATGGGGGACACTTTTGAATGCCCTCACTTTATGCTTCAACAGACGTAGCCCAGACTTGGTCGACTCTGTAGCCCAAGTAGGTTACTTGAGGTGCCTAGAACACAATTTTTCCCTCCCAAGACATACATGAGTGGGAGAAATGCTTAAACACCATGTCCAAGTTCTCCAAGTGCTCTTTACTGGTCTTCTTGGTTATTAGCACATCATCTAAATAAACGGCAACTGGAGTAGGCCTAGTAAAATGTTCTCCATCGTCCACTGGAACAGAGCACAGGCTGATGATACTCCAAATGGCAGTCTCTTTATTGGTACAAACCCTTATGGTATTAATTCTGGTATACTTCTGGGACTGGTCATTTAGTTGCAGGTACACATGGCTCATACCAGCTTCGTACGGGACAGCTCCCTCGGCCAGTTTTTGCATACAAGTCCTCTATGCAAGGGACTGGTTATCTATCCTGCTGTGCAAAATAGTTTACTGCTTGCTTGAAATCCCCGCAAAGGCAAACCGACAATTCAACCTTCATAATTGGTATGACTGGTGCTGCCCATTCTGCAAACTGTACCGGTTTGATGATTCCCTCGTTCTCCAGGCTCCTGATATCCACTACCTATGCCCGCAAGGCAGGTGGCACTGAGCAGGCATTGCATAATTGCATAATTGCAGAATTGCTTCCCGGTCAACAGCGACGGTGACCTTCGCTCCTTTGATAGCCCCAAAACCTTTGAGAAACCTCCAGGTGTCTAATTAGGACTTCACTTAGGCAGCCATTTTCGAGAAGAAAAATTTTGAGGCAATCAAGGTGAATCTTTCTCAACCAATTTCACTCCATCAAGTTTGGGCACAAGCCTTTTCCTACAATCAGTGCGAGATGTTAATGAGTTAAGATCCCTTGAATTTTTATGCTCCTTATCTCCTCATACAGGGGTACGTAAACACTTCCTGCCTGAATAGGACTGGATGTGAAACATCTGTAGGGGTGTGAAGCATCTGTAAACACAAAAAGCATTAAACTCTAATCTTTACAGCTCTACCCACATCACCACTTACCCCTATTTCTGCAGAAATGGCCAGGTCAGTGATCTTTAATCAAGCCAGGCAGTTGTCGCCACTTGAAATCGCATCCTGTCGTTATCATACACTTCATGAAGAAAACTGTATCCTGTTCTCGTTATAGTGGCGTGACCACATTCTCGTCATGTTGCAGATGTAGTAATTGTTTTATGTATCCGCCAATTCAAAAAGCGTAAAAGCGGAGACTGTCCCCTGTTCGGCACTCTGTGCCAGGTTGCGTACAGCAATCCACTGCAGCTTGGACTTGCTTAATAATAAAGGATTGTGTTTTTGTAATCAGGTCAGTGACTTGGTCTTGCATCAAGTCTCTGAAAAACGAACTTAACATTTGGCACTGCAAGCACGGTTCCAACGCATACAGAGGTCTTACATGGAGGGCTGAATAAGCGATCGTTCGAGTGTGGGTGATGTGAGACAGACGGGCCCACAAGGTATGATTCACCTTGGTCTCTCTCACTAACCTACTGCTTGTCCGGCCCCTTGTCCCTTCATGGCTCTGTACTGACAGAACCCTAAGACGACTCATGATCTTGTACATTGATTGATCCTATGCCTGGAGGTTAGAGTCCCCAGGGCTATTATAAACTACTTCGGGAGGCTAGAGTCCCCTGGTAACTGAGATTCAAATCCCCAGGTCAGAACAGATTGGCAAACTAATTCCAGGAGGTTAGAGTCCCTCAATGTCCAGGCTTTGAATTCCCAGGTCGGTATAGGTTGCAGTTTGAGACCTCTAGATTTCAGACGTGTTCTAAATACGTAAAGGTTGTTTACCAATGGGTCAAACTTTGGATAAGTTAGTGGATGGAACCCCGTAATACAAAATGTGTCATGAAAACCCAAGGACGAGGAGCGACTCAGATGTTTATCGGGGTGCCTGAACAAAAAATTGGGAAGTGAGAATTGGCCATTAGGGGGAATGTGGGATGTAGATTAATGTATTAAAGCCATAGAGGCCATTTGGAAACATAATGCATGAAGCAAATGGAAAGGTTTAATGTCATCCTGGAGAAAAAGAGCTGAGGAGCTGACTGAGAAAGCAAAACTGACCAGTTGGGTGGATAACACACGGACAAGAGGAATTAGTGCCTGTGATAATGAGGGGAAACCAAAATCCTGGGAGGTTTTAAAGCTGCAGTGTGAGGATCATGAAACGAATGAAACGGAAAGGGTTAAAACAAGAAAGGCTGGAAAGGGCAAGACGAAGCAGAGAACAGGGATTCGAGAGGCAGGCTGAATTGATGAAAAAGAAAAAAAAAAATCGGACGTACCTCCTGACATATCTGGCTTGCCGATATTGTTCCAAAGTAATGACACAGATGAGCAAGATGAGGAGGACTGGAGAAGGCACCCCTCTGCCCCACCGGGACCACTAGCCCCTCCACAGCTCTACCCGTCTTTGACCAACCAACACCTACAGACATCCCAGCACCACCATGAGCATATCCTGACCAAGCCCAACCCAAAACTCCTGCCCTAGAATCTCCAGGTCCTTCAGTAACTAGCCCACATGATTCTCTTGGTGAACCCGCGGCATGTACTTCTGCCATGCATCCGACTTAGGGTTCATTCACGGATCCTATCTCCTGTCATACTAGGTCTAAAATTAAATAGACAACTAAGAAACTGGATACGAGAAAAGCAGCTAGTAAGCCAAAGGAGGTGGGGGTTGGGGTGGGGTGTGGTGGTGGTGCTGCATGACCTTTCTAAGATCACAGGGGGAGCCCGAAAAAACGTAAGCCCCATGTAAGCATTCTTCTTGTCCCTCTAGTGCCTCTCTAGTGTTTCCTAGTAATTCTGCAAGTAGTGAAGACTACGTTAGTACCAATTCACAGGTGGAGGATGACGAATCTGAGAATGGTGTTTGAGAGGGATCCTCAGATAAGCGTTCCCTAAAGTAGGACCTCTGTAAGAAAAATCATCGACAATTTCCTAATTGCACGGTGCCTCACCCAAACCTACCACAGGGGGATCAAAATACCATGCAGGTCTACGCCCCTTGGAAGCCGCAAGAGATGTGTTTAATTTTGTCAAGGGCCCCTGATTGAAAGATAGAACCTGACAACTTCACAGACAACATCCTGGGCACTATTCAGATGTAACAAGCCACCCCCCCCAGGACCTATTTCGCCTGGCTGTATGGCTCTTACCTCTAGTGAATGTACTAGGTGAAAAGGTCACCTAGGAAACCCAGCTCCCCAAGACTGGGATGCTTTTACGGGTCTTATGGCTGAAGGTCTTTGACTACAAACAATTAAAGATGCACTTAAGCGAACATTACAGAAGCCGATAGATGTTACCAAGGTACTAGAGTGAAAACCCAAACCTGGGGAGGACAGCCCTGATTTCTGGGACCGTGTCTGCTCCACCTATGCTGGTGATACTGCTTACACTGCAGGGAATGCGTCACCACAGTTCAATGCTCTTTTGCTGCAGTGTATACTTAAGGCTGTGGCAAGAGCCATTCGTATTAATAACATGGATTGGCCAGATAATAGTCGTCCCCAAATGAGAAGGGCCTTGACCTATTACTGGAACACTGCTAAGGAATCCAAACCGACCAAGGTTAAGTATGACATGGTGCAGCAACCCCCACACCAACCCAGGTCCAAAAACCCAGCCTCTCTCGCGTCAGGCTTTGAATTAGAGAGGGCATATCAAGTGGAACCCCAGTACTGTGACGCTGGCTGGATCGGCAATTACGGTAATGGTTATGTCACCCATCCAAAGAGTCCTACTGCTTCTCAATATGCACTGCCATACGCACCCGCTCCCCTGTCTGTGGACCCAGTGCCGCTTTGCCACGAGGCAAAACACCCCATTCTGCCCAGAGATGTTTCAACTGTGGCAGCCAGGATCACTGGAAGAGAGACTGTCCTCAAAATCTACTTCAAGAGAAACCCCAGGGACGAAGGCAACCTTTTTCCACTAGTAACCCTTTTCCAGGCTGACTACCTTTGCGCCATAATTTGCGTGTTTTAACTAGAGATCCGGAGGGTGAACCAATTGTTAATCTAACTGTACAATTCCCTTGTAGCAATTCCCTTTATGATAGATGCTGTGGCCCCAGTATCAACGCTGGATGCTTCATGTGTACAGCGATATCAGTTTAAGCTTTCACCCGCCTCAGTATGTCTTAGCGGGCTTACCGGGCAGGAATACGTCTACTCTTTAACAGAACCATTTACAGTCCAATTTGGCCCTTAAACTTGTGTAATTGAATTTGCCCAGGCCCTCAATTTGGGAGTTAATTTGTTGAGAGATTTGTTGCGCCTTCTTTGAATTGAAATTCTGTCTCAACGAGGATATTAGCATAAAAAGTGACCCGATTAAGCAAAAGTTTTGGGTTCATCGATCGCCACAATGGTGGACAATTGATTTATCTGCTGCTACACAACATTAATTGGAAATCTCAGCTTGACAGGTTATCACACTCCCTCCAACAACAAAAAAATCAAAATTAGAATAAAAATTGGTTTTAGGTTTGACTTATTGAATGAACAAATCTAAACTTTTTTTAAACAAGAATGATCAGAAAGCACAAAAGCATAAAAGGTTAATAATAAGGCTCTGATGAAGGGTTGAGGCCCGAAACGTCAGCTTTTGTGCTCCTGAGATGCTGCTTGGCCTGCTGTGTTCATCCAGCTTCACACTTTATTATCTTGGATTCTCCAGCATCTGCAGTTCCCATTATCAAAGGTTAATAATTTCAAACAAATAACATTATAATGTAAATATTAGTTGCAAATTGTAAGGTGCTACAATAAAATCACACAAACATGGCTTGGACCTGAAGGCTGAAGGGCACTCAAAATCTGCACATGATATAGACTCTGAAGTGTATTACAATGAGAAAATTATAGTAATAGGACAGGGATAACCTGGTGAAAATTACGGACATGTAGCAAGTGAAATTCAGTACAGGAAAATGTAAGGTGACGAATGAGGAGAGATAATATAAACTAAATAGTACAACTTTAAATTATGCACAATTTTTTGAAGGTGGCTGTAAAGATGAAAAAAGGAATTAATAAATTTAAGGGATTGTGAACTCTACAAACTACTATAGCAAGAAGTTGTGCTAAATATAAATAAAATACTCAATCAGCCCCAGCCAGATTACAAGATAGGATACAAGAAGATGATTGACCAGAACGATGCCAGGAACAAGGAATTGCTGTAATGTGGAAATATTGAAACTTGTTCCCCTTTGAGCAGAAAGGACTTAGATGGCATTCTGTCAAATGTTCCAACAAAGGAGGTTGTCGTTTGGTCCACTGCAATTGCACTGGCTCTGTCAAAGTGCATTCCATGCCCCTTCATCACTATTGTTGCATTTTTTCCCTTTCAAGTGGTTTATTCAATTCCCTTTAGAAAGTCACTACTGAACTTGCACCCATCACACTATCAAGCTCTATATCCCAAATTGTAACCATTTGGCACAATAAAAACTGCCACATCCTCACTGCTTCTTCTTTCTAATCGCCCTCATCTGTTCCATCTGGTAATCTATTTTTCAGACAGGGAAATATTGTTGTATTTATTGTAACTATAACTTTAAATGCCCATTATAAAATCTCTTCCTGCACTTTGCTGGTTTAAGGAGAAGAATTTCATTTCTTGCAAGTCACACATTTTTAATTCCTAGCATCATTGATTCCTACCCTATTTTCCTCAAAGCACCACAACTTAATCCACATCTGTACATTATCCCCTGTTCTGTGTTTTAATTTTGCTCACCAACCTAGTGCAGGGAATTTTGTCAGGAGCCTTCTGAAAATTGAAGCATACAACAACCATGGACT
This sequence comes from Stegostoma tigrinum, assembly GCF_030684315.1. Taxonomy (NCBI): domain Eukaryota; kingdom Metazoa; phylum Chordata; class Chondrichthyes; order Orectolobiformes; family Stegostomatidae; genus Stegostoma; species Stegostoma tigrinum. The sequence goes on from NC_081367.1 coordinate 48,766,275, forward strand.
GCCATTGATCAATTTTGTTCTTAATGCGTTCAAAGAACTGTAAGAAAATTGTCAAACACAATTTGCGAATAACAAATCCATGCTTACTATGCTTAATCAAAACATTGTCATCATTTCCTTTATGATAGATTTGAACATTTTCCCTACATCTAATGTAAGTCTGATGTGCCTAATTTCCTGCTTTGTCCCTTGCTCCTTTGTAAAATAGTAATAAATGTAATAATTACGAATTGAGAAGAGTACGATTGTCAAAACAAAAAGCAACGAGCTGATGTACTAAGTGCAAAACATCTACTGTTGTACGTCACTGGAGTAGCACAATAGAAATCATACTCCACCATTCCCAAAGTTTTTACAAAAGTTAAAAGTTGGTTAACAGAAAGAAGGACAATGTTTCTCTATCAAACAAGAATTCTTTTTCTATTTGTTCATGAAATGACGTCATTGTTGGCGAGGCCAGCATTTACTGCACGTCACTAATTACCCAAAAAGACTGCTGCCATGGATCTGGCCATCACATGTAGGCCAAACCAGGTAAGCATGACCAATTTCCTTTCTGAAGGGGCACTGGCGAACCAGATAGGTTTTTACAACAGTCACGATGGTCGCCAATGGGCTAGCTTTTTTTAATTCCAGATGGTTTTAAATTGAATTCAAACATCATTACCTGCCACGGTGAGATTTGTAACCATGAACCCAGGACATTAATCTGGGTCCTCGAGTATTAGTCCAGTGATATATCAGAACACCACCAACTCCACTGATATACAGATAAATTCTAGCTACAGGTAAACAAGCACAAATCGTTGACATATAACTCTACGAATTAAAACTTCAACCCCTTATAAAACTGCCTCCGTGCGCATACATACAAACACAGAAAAATTGGTGTTACAGGTGGTGGAAAAAAAAACTAGGAAGTCATTTCAGTCGTCTCTCTCCACAACATTTTGACCTGTTAGGATGTGCTGCTCTTTGATTTTCCTTTGCCAAGTACTTTCACTTGCTTGCTGGACTAGGCACAGAATAATTTGCTCACATTTCCAACATCTCTCACTGAATGGTTTAAAAACCACGGCTTACATCAACTGATAGGGAAGAGAAACTGCCTTTCTTCAGGCTTGAAGTTTTATTTTACTGAAGAGAAATGATAACTGCTTTCTTTCAAGAGGTCCCAGTGGCTTCTCACCAAACATTCACACACAAGCTTCTCAGCTACCTGGGAGCCAATCTCAGTTCTTAGCAGATGGGAGGGCTGGTCTATGGAGCAGCGTCAAATGGTTTCAGTTGTCAATCAGAGATAATGGGAACTGCAGATGCTGGAGATTCCAAGATAATAAAATGTGAGGCTGGATGAACACAGCAGGCCAAGCAGCATCTCAGGAGCACAAAAGCTGACGTTTCGGGCCTAGACCCTTCATCAGAGAGGGGGATGGGGGGAGGGAACTGGAATAAATAGGGAGAGAGGGGGAGGCGGACCGAAGATGTAGAGTAAAGAAGATAGGTGGAGAGGGTGTAGGTGGGGAGGTAGGGAGGGGATAGGTCAGTCCAGGGAAGACGGACAGGTCAAGGAGGTGGGATGAGGTTAGTAGGTAGCTGGGGGTGCGGCTTGGGGTGGGAGGAAGGGATGGGTGAGAGGAAGAACCGGTTAGGGAGGCAGAGACAGGTTGGACTGGTTTTGGGATGCGGTGGGTGGGGGGGAAGAGCTGGGCTGGTTGTGTGGTGCAGTGGGGGAAGGGGATGCACTGGGCTGGTTTAGGGATGCAGTAGGGGAAGGGGAGATTTTGAAACTGGTGAAGTCCACATTGATACCATATGGCTGCAGGGTTCCCAGGCGGAATATGAGTTGCTGTTCCTGCAACCTTCGGGTGGCATCATTGTGGCAGTGCAGGAGGCCCATGATGGACATGTCATCAAGAGAATGGGAGGGGGAGTGGAAATGGTTTGCGACTGGGAGGTGCAGTTGTTTGTTGCGAACTGAGCGGAGGTGTTCTGCAAAGCGGTCCCCAAGCCTCCGCTTGGTTTCCCCAATGTAGAGGAAGCCGCACCGGGTACAGTGGATGCAGTATACCACATTGGCAGATGTGCAGGTGAATCTCTGCTTAATGTGGAATGTCATCTTGGGGCCTGGGATGGGGGTGAGGGAGGAGGTGTGGGGACAAGTGTAGCATTTCCTGCGGTTGCAGGGGAAGGTGCCGGGTGTGGTGGGGTTGGAGGGCAGTGTGGAGCGAACAAGGGAGTCACGGAGAGAGTGGTCTCTCCGGAAAGCAGACAGGGGAGGGGATGGAAAAATGTCTTGGGTGGTGGGGTCGGATTGTAAATGGCGGAAGTGTCGGAGGATAATGCGTTGTATCCGGAGGTTGGTGGGGTGGTGTGTGAGAACGAGGGGGATCCTCTTGGGGTGGTTGTGGCGGGGGCGGGGTGTGAGGGATGTGTCGCGGGAAATGCGGGAGACGCGGTCAAGGGCGTTCTCAATCACCGTGGGGGGAAAGTTGCGGTCCTTAAAGAACTTGGACATCTGGGATGTGCGGGAGTGGAATGTCTTATCGTGGGGGCGGAGGCGGAGGAATTGGGAATAGGGGATGGAATTTTTGCAGGAGGGTGGGTGGGAGGAGGTGTATTCTAGGTAGCTGTGGGAGTCGGTGGGCTTGAAATGGACATCAGTTACAAGCTGGTTGCCTGAGATGGAGACTGAGAGGTCCAGGAAGGTGAGGGATGTGCTGGAGATGGCCCAGGTGAACTGAAGGTTGGGGTGGAAGGTGTTGGTGAAGTGGATGAACTGTTCGAGCTCCTCTGGGGAGCAAGAGGCAGCGCCGATACAGTCATCAATGTACCGGAGGAAGAGGTGGGGTTTTGGGCCTGTGTAGGTGCGGAAGAGGGACTGTTCCACGTAACCTACAAAGAGGCAGGCATAGCTGGGGCCAGTTTCAAAATCTCCCCTTCCCCTACTGCATCCCTAAACCAGCCCAGTGCATCCCCTCCCCCCACTGCACCACACAACCAGCCCAGCTCTTCCCCCCCACCCACCGCATCCCAAAACCAGTCCAACCTGTCTCTGCCTCCCTAACCGGTTCTTCCTCTCACCCATCCCTTCCTCCCACCCCAAGCCGCACCCCCAGCTACCTACTAACCTCATCCCACCTCCTTGACCTGTCCGTCTTCCCTGGACTGACCTATCCCCTCCCTACCTCCCCACCTACACCCTCTCCACCTATCTTCTTTACTCTACATCTTCGGTCCGCCTCCCCCTCTCTCCCTATTTATTCCAGTTCCCTCCCCCCATCCCCCTCTCTGATGAAGGGTCTAGGCCCGAAACGTCAGCTTTTGTGCTCCCGAGATGCTGCTTGGCCTGCTGTGTTCATCCAGCCTCACATTTTATTATCTCAGTTGTCAATCAACTACCTGTTTCCAGCTGAATCTCTCTTCAGACACACCCTTCAGCTCCAGCTGATTTGTAGTAATGTCGCCAACTGCCTGAACAAGCAGCAGTGCAAACAGCACGTACAATGGGTGTCAGATTTCCCAACATCCTTTATGCATCCCAACTAAAAGCGACTCTTCACTTTGCCATGCCTCACTGAAGTAGAACAGTGGAAATGGAACTCCACTGTTCTCAGAGTTGTCAATGGAGTTAGCAAGTATATCAAACCACGCAAAGTTCCCAATTTACCTGCCAGATGCCTAATGTCAGTTAGCTAGTTTCATGCATTTAACAAGTTCTGTTATTCATAATAAAATAGATTCTAACCATAGGTTCCATCAATATACAATTCTTATTAGTTACTAAACACAACAACACACACACAAAATGTTGGTGCTATGGACCTAGGGGGAAAGACAAGCGGTGCCCCGATCACCAGGTTTGCTGAGATGATCCTTCAGCTTGCCAGGATTTTCTGTTCTCAGTCTCTTTTCTCCAGGTTCTTTTCATTTCTTTGCAAAGGGCACAGGCAATTGAGACCTTGGCAATTAATATTCACATCTCTCAACTGTCAGGTAAAAACAAACAATTCCTAAAGACAGTGTCTTACTCCCCGGGCAGAACAATTTCTGAATCCCTTCTTCTCAAAATCTGCAAGGCTGCCATTGGCCAGTAACTGAACAGGCGCAGGTAATATAAATACTATGGTTACAAGAGCAGATCACAGGCTGGTAAGTCTCATGAACAGTACACTTCTTGATTTCAAACAGTCCAACCATTGTCTACAAGTCAGGAATGTGACTTGTCTGTCTGAATGCAGTTCCAGAACAGCCAAAAATCTCAACAACATTCAAGATAAAGCAGTCCTCTTGATGGCACTCCATTCATCACTTTGAGCATTCTCTCCTTTGACTGCCAAATAAGATTGGCAACAGTGTGCAACACAGACAAGATGCACTGTAAAAATTCACCAAGGCTGCTTCAAAAGCATCTTTTGTATAACAACCTCTATTCCTATAAGAACAAGGGCAGCAGATACAATAGGATATCACAACATGGGATCTTAAAGCCACACACAAATCTAGCATGGAACTATATCACCATTCTTTAATCATTTTTGGATCAAAATTCTGGAAGTCCCTTTCTAACAACACTGAGCATTGTTGTTCTCAAGGGCATCTAGCAATGGGCACAAAAATGCTGGCCTTGCCAACAGTGCCCACATCCCAAGAAAAGAATTAAAAAAGCAAGGCTTAGCAGTCCATTTCTCCAAATCCAAACACATTTGATGTAAGTAAAAGTTAACCAATCCCTTCACTTTTAATTGTAATTTTTACAGATCATTAAATAAACAATAGGACAAATACAGGATATTGAGGTAGAAGCTTGCAAAGTGAAAGGAACAAAAATCTGCAAGTTGAAATTCAGCATTATAGAATCATGTTAAATTACTTTCAGGACCAATGATGCTGTTTAAGGTTAATCAGGAATTTCTAACACCATTAATAATCCAGTTACGCATCATTCAACAAGGTATAAATCAAAGATTTTTCAAAGGGCCAATGCAATTCAAAAAAGAGCAATTTTGCTAATGCGTTTCCTACTCAACTGTAGCCTGGGAGTACCATGTAGGAAAGAGCAGAATCACTGACAACAATTTATAGAATCATACAGCATGGGAACAGACTCTTCAGTCCAACTCATCTGCACCGACCAGACATCTCAATCTGATATTAGTCCCACTTCCCTGCATTTGGTCCCATCCCTCAAAACCCTCCCTTCTCGTATACCTATCCAAACATGTTCAAATGTTGTAAATGTACCCGCTCCCCCACTTCTTCCTTTCATTCCATACGCGCACCATCCTCAGCGTGAAAAAGTTACTCCTCATGTCCTTTTCCAATCTTTCCCTGCTCCCCTTAAACCTATGCCTTCCAGTTTTGGACTTTCTCAGCCTGGGGAAAGACTTTGGCTATTCACCCTACTCACGCCCCTCACAATGTTATAAATCTTTATAAAGTCACCCCTCTGCCTCTGGTGCTCTAGGGAGAAAAGACCCAGCCTATCCCGTGTTTCCCTAAAACTCAAATGCTTCAGCCCCTACAACATCCTTGTAAATCTTTTCTACACCCTCTCAAGTTTAACATCCTTCCTGTAGAAGGGCGACCAGAATTGTAAGCAGAATTCTAAAAGCGGCCTCATCAATGTCCTGTACAGATACAAAGTGACATTCTAACTCCTCTACTCAACGTTCAGACCAATTAAGGCAAGTGTGCCAAACGGCACCTTCACCACCTTGTCTGCATGCAACTCAAGTTTCAAGGAACATGGCACCTGCATCTCTCGGTCTCTGTTGGGCAACACTGCCGCATCATGAACTATTTAAATCCTGCCCTGGTTTGCCCTACTGAAGTGCAACACCTCACATTTATCTCAATTAAACTTCATCTGCCACTCCTCAACCTATCTGATCAAGATCCTTTTGTATTCTGAGATAATCTTCCTCACTAAGGTCCATTATACCACCTAGTTTGGTGTCATCTGCAAGCTTACTTACCATGCCTCTTACATTCACTCCAGATCATTCAAGAATTTTGCACTGAGTTGTGTTCTACACAGACTCGATCTGTTGTTGCCAGATTCAAACGAGTAATGACAGCAAAAACTGAATTTTGATCAGTAATGTGACTGCCAAATCCAGTCTGATTTTTGGATCCTTTAGCTGAATTTCATCATTTCCACCTTGCAAGGTGATTTTAAACCGGCAGAAGTTATAGTATAGCGTGGAGTATGACATACAATAGCAACAATTATTCCTTATAGAGAAACTTAGATGGAAAGTCAAATAACACACACAAAAATGTAGAAACACAAGACATAGGAATAGCTCAAGGAAACCCTGAAGAAATCAGGCCCTATGTGGATACACGTTTTCTGACATTCTGTCAAAAAATTGCAAAGAAATAAGCAGAATGGGTATTAATGCAAAGCAATTTTCAACTGAGAATTCAACTACTTTTCACCAACTTCAACTCCCAAATTGAAAATTGCAACATGGAGGTTACTCCAGAAGAAAAAGCTTGGGAAGAACTGAGGTTACATTTAAACTTTAGTCATTTAACAAAAAGAGAAGAAAATGTACATGAGGCACTTTAAAAAATGTTATGTTAGTCCTTAAAGAAAGAAAATAAAACAAAACAAACCATTTTGGAACAATTTCTGATCCAGGGCAATTACAGCATACATTTAACATTTGAAGAAGGAGGAATTGCTTTTCAATCTCTTCCAAAGTTAAGGTTTTTGAAATGAAACAAGAATTATGATATGCATTTTAATTCATAGAATCAGAGTCATACATCACGAAAACAGGTCTGTTGGACCAACTCGCCCATGCCAACCAGGTTTCCTGAGGTGAACTAGTCCCAATCTGCCTGCATTTGGCCCATATCCCTCTAAAACTTTCTTATCCTTGTACCTGTCTAAATGTCTTCTAAATGTTATAACTGTAACTGCCACTACAATTTCCTCTGGTAACTCGTTCCACGTTTACACCACTGTGTCCAGAAGTCGCCCTGTTGGTCCCTTTCAAATCTTTCCCCCTTCATCTTAAACTTATGCTCACTAGCTTTGGACTCCACTACTCTGAGGAAAAGACATTGGCAAATCATATTATCAATGCCCCTCGTGATTTTATAAACCTCTATAAGGTCACCCCTTAGCTTGCAATGCTCCAGGGACCAAAATCCTCAACCTATGCTGCCCCTCCTTAAAACTCAAACCTTCCAATCTCGGTAACATCCTTATAAATCTTATTAGCACCCTTTCCAGTTAAAAACATTGTTTCTATACCAGGGTGACCAGAGCTGTACGCAGTACTCCAAATGTGGCCTTACCAAGGTCTTAGCCACACATGATGCCCCAACTCCTGTACTCAATGCTCTGTCGAAAGAAGGCAAGCATGCCAATTGCCTTTCTCATCACCTTGACAACCAATGATGCCACTTTCAAGTTTCTCTGTTCGAAAACACTACCTGGGGCCTTACCAAATTTTTAAGTCCTGCCCTGGTGGTCTTACCAAAATGCAATATCTCACATTTATCTGAATTAAATTCCATTTGCTGTTCCTTGGCTCACTGGCCCAGTTGATCAAGTTCCCACGTAGTCTTAAATAACCTTCTTTATTGTCCACTTTACCACCAATTTTGGTGTCATGCATAGACTTACTAACCATGCCTCCACGCTTCTCATCCAAATTGTTTATATAAACGAACAACAAGAATAAACCCAGCACCAAGCATTGCAGGACAACGCTGGTCACACGCCTCCAGTTTGAGCAACCCTCTATGACCACCCTCTTCTTCTACAATCAAGCCAATTTTGTATCTAATTGGCTACTTCTCCCTGGATCCCATGCGATCTGACCTTGCTGATCAGCCTACCAATTCCCCAAGTGAAAAAGCATTACTGAATTATTTAATATCAACTCCGGGAGCTTTTTCACTCCATGATGCTCTAGAAGCCAAATTTACAAGTCATCATTTATATAAATGAATTGGATATGAACACAGGAGGTATGATTAGTAAGTTTGCAGATGACACCAAAATTGGAGGTGTAGTAGACAGCGAAGAAGGTAACCTCAGAGTACAATGGGATCTTCATCAGATGGGCAATGGGCCGAGGAGTGGCAGATGGAGTTTAATTTAGATAAATGTGAGGTGCTGCATTTTCTAAAGGCGAATCAGGGCTCAGGGCAGGACTTATACACTCAATGGAAGTGGGTCCTGGGTAGTGTTGCCAAGCAAAAAGACCTTGGAGTGCTGGTTCACAGTTCTGTGAAAGTAGAGTTTCAGGTCAACAGCATTGCAAAGAAAGTGTTTAGTATGCATGTCTTTGTTCATCAGTGCATTGAGAGGTCATGTTGCACCTGTACAGGACATTGGATAGGCCACTTTTGGAATACTGCATGCAGTTCTGGTCTCCCTGTTAGAGGAAGCATGTTGTGAAACTTGAATGGGTTCAGAAAAGATGTACAAGGATGTTGCCTGGATTGGATAGTTCAGCTTTAGGAAGAGGCTGAATAGACTTTCAATGGAGCATCAGTGGCTGAGAGCTGCTCTTATAGAGATTTATAAAATCATGAGTGGTACTGATAGGGTAAATAGAAAAGTTCTTTTCCCTGGGACAGGGGAGCCCAAAACCGGAGGACACAGGTTTAAGGCGAGAGTGGAAAGATTTAAAAGTAATCTAGGGATCAACTTTTTCACGCAGAGGGTGATGCATAAATGGAATGAGCTGCCAGAGGCTGGTAGAATTACAACATTTAAAAGGCATTTGGATATATAAATAGTAAGGGTTTAGAGGAATATGGGCCAAATGCTGGCAAATGGGGCTAGATTTATTTATTATATCTGGTCAGCATAGGCACGTTGGACCAAAGGATCTGTTTCCATGCTATACAGCTCTATGACTCAAGTCCTCTGTAGCTGTATTAAACTGAAGCTCACAGTACAACTCTTGCACAAATTAAGCCCTATTTGAGTCAATGGTGTGACAAGTCAATTAAAGCTGTAATCCTTTACACGAAATGAGGACCTAGATCTTCCGAAAGAAAGACAGTTGCTGCAATAGTTTAGCTGAGAGTTACATGTCTGGACGACGTGGAAATTCCAACAAAACTGCTGAAACTGCTGACAGGCAATTACCGAGCAGCTGAAACCCTCTAAAAAAAGGTCCTAACTCTGTTAAATTGGATGGAGGTTTGGAATGATAATATTTTGAATCTTAAATGAGAAACCATGTTTCTCACATGATACTCATGCTATAAAGAGTATAGAAGCAGAGAGGTGCATGGAGTTCAGAACCAGATCAAATCAAAATCAGAGACCAACATAATTAAATTTTAAACAGGGCACAGAGTACATTTAGTACATGACAAAAATAAGTGAATCAAAACACTCGTCAATGGCTTGTAATGTCAATTTCTGCATGCCTTCTACAGAAGGTAATGAAGCCAGCACATAGGGGGACTGTAGTCATCATGGATTTCAGACCAAAAAAAATGTCGAGAGAAAGTGGAATTCTTTTCATTGCAATATAAATAAAATAGCATTGTTCAAAATTGAGATGTTTATGGTAAATTGGAAAAATGAATTTCTCCAGTCAAGCGACAAATATTATACAAGCACAAAGAATATGGATTTATTTTCTCTATGCAGAGTATTGATTGGAAATGAAATGTCTACCACTAACAGTAATGAATCAAGTGATTATTTTTAATAACTTTTAAAAACAACGTGGACAAATTTGTTGATATGGATTAACAAACTACCAGAGAAAGTGGTAGAAGTGGGTGCAATTGCAACATTTAAAGACATTTGGATAAGTACATGGCTAGGAAACGTTCAGAATGATATGGGCCAGATGCAGGCAAATGGGACGAGCTCAGTTGGGTAACCTGGTCAGCACAGAAGTGTTGGGCCAAAGGGCCTGTTCAGTGCTGCATGACTATGACTCTGACTCCATAACAGAAATGAAGTGGGATTAAGTTGTTAGCTCTTTCGAGCCAGTGGGTATAATTTTCCAAACAGCCACTTATCATTGCAAAAGATTTTCAGATTCTACCTGCAGTTTCAACCACATGGCCCGCTTCAGGTGATTATTACTAACTTCACTTAGTTTATGAGAGCTAATTGTACACCACAGTTGTAATAATATCCAATGACAGAAGTGGTCAGATAGCATCACAATTTCATGCATCCTTGTTTAAAGCCAAATATCAATCACCTTTTCAGAAAATTTCCACCTGGCCCAAAATGCAGTATGAGGTGTCACTCCCTGCTAAAAAATCACTCTATCCTTATCAAGCTTCATTATTCACCTAAACCCTATCAGTCAAGGGTCTTGTCTGTAATTTCATGGTTTTCTCCCTCTTGGTCAACTTACATAGGAGTGACACTGCAATTTTCCAATCCAAGTAATCGTCCCTGAATCAAGAGGTGTTTAGATGTTCACAGTTTCGGCACCTGCAATGTTCGCAACAAATTCCTCTAAAATCCTGAGGTGGAAATCACCTGGCGCTTGGGATACCACTCTGACTTTATTACATTAATTCTCTGATTTAATACAAGGATTTTTTTGGAATTAGTGGGATGCCATCCTTCTCTTCCTTGGCTATAAATAATAATGTCAAATAAGTATGCAACATGTTCCCCCCTTTCTTTGTTTTAATTTAAAAAGAGTCATAATGGCACAGAAGCAAGCCATTTAACTCAGTGTGTCAACGAAAGCTCTTTATTCAGCAACATTTTTCTTCTAATCAACCTGTTAAGAGATGTTATTACACACCTCTGGAGGTGGTGAGGCTTGAACCTTGGCCTCCTGGTACAAGGGTAGGGGCAGTACCACAAGAGGATGCCCTAAGACAGAACATGGTCTCAAGAATTCAATCATCTCATCCTCCAAAAATCGCTGGATTACAGGTGCATGCCACTAATGCAGTCAATCCCATTGACCAATTTCCTTTTAAAATCATTGATCATATATTTTCAGCTCATCCACAAAGCTCTTAACAGTCTTTTTTGTAACATAATTCTAAAAATATTTGCAGTTTTAGTGGCATTTTATGCACATCTTTGACATTTCTATTTTGTAGTTCTTACTGGCTGCTTTGTTACCTTCTGCTGTTCTTTACATTTCTGAGTCAATCAAATCAGTTCTTTTTCTTCTGCATTTGTGCACTTAACCTTTTAGCTTTAGTTTTCTGTTTTGACATCTATGGCATTTTCTAAACAAGTATCATTTATATAAATGATTTGGACGTGAACATAGAAGGTATATTTAATATGTTTGCACATGACACCAAAATTGGAGATGCAGTGGACAGGCAAAGGGTTTAGAGGGATATGAGCCAAATGCTGGCAAATGGAACTAGATTTATCTAGGATATCAGGTCAGCATGGTCAAGTTGGGCCAAAGGGTCTGTTTCTGTGCTGTACATCTCTATAACTCTAAGTCGGCCTCTTCCCTAGACTGTATAAATAACTTGTAATCATGTCGTTTTCAACACTGTCCAATGAGCTTCTATCATTTCATCCAATTATGAATTTACCCAGCTACTGTAGGGCAGTCTCTCTTGTAAAATATAACTAATCAAAGTTGGCATTTTTTACCCGTAGAGTATTTGCCAATGTCATGAAAGCCACCAGAGAAAAGCGGGTAGAATCACGGCATTGCTAACGAGCCTTAAAAATCTGAAGATCCGGTTCAATAAACCAGATACTGACTTAACTGTAATGTTATTATTGATTACTATCATTGTATCATTCCAAACATTAATACTCCTGACAATCGTCTGAAATCCGGAGGTGAGACTGGGCTTATTGGACAGATCGGCTGGATGGGTTAAATGATATTTATGCATGACTGATTCAAGAAAACGTTCAGTTTCGTCCAAGTACACAGGAGGAAGAATTGGAAAAATCATGCAAGGGACGAAACAGAATAGGTGGTTAAAACCGCAGGAGTAGAAATAAGTGCCTAAAATTACACGAACGACGGTTAATGCAACATTTTAAACAAATGAAAAGTAGTATGGATTGTTGGCTCTTCCCTGCCTTCAGCTGGATCGGTGTTTTGACTCTTCATGGTCCGACACAACAATAAATCTACCATGAACGATACAGATGGAATCAATCCAGAATTACGCTTCTGACGTTGTGAAAATTACATTTTGTCGTAACTTAATTTCAAAGTACTCAGGCACGAGCACCAAAAACAGCAAATTACTGCATCACCGGTTAGTGACCAAGGGCGGAGTCAGAGAACCACTGACGAGCGACCCTTGGTGTCGCACGCCTAGGTCTCCACCCGTGCGCGTGTCCCAGAGCTCGGACACACGAGCCACAGCGCTGCTTGTGCACGCGCCGCCCCGTTTAAATTACATTGGTCACCTCCCAAAACATTTCCGTTGGATCTAAGCTGCCATCGCCCTGGCGAAGTAGGCTGCCCGAGTGCGTGCTCTCCCTTACCCGCCTGCGTGGTGTCCGTCAAGTCCTGGTTCGCCGCGCTCCTGGGGAACTCCTTCAGTTTCCTCCCGCTTAAGCTCAACACTCCCGTCGCAGCGGCTTCCTCCAACGCTCTCTCTAGACTCCTGTTCCAAGGCGGCTGGACCGATCCAGAACCATTGTGACCACTACCTCCTCCCCCTGCCTCGCTGAATGCGTTCAATCCGACACCACCGCCTGCAATCCCGAGTTGACACTCCGACATCACCATCGTCGACACCGTCGCCATTACGAATCCTTGGTCAATACTGCGCAGGTGCGAACAGCTGGACAAACCGCGCGTGCGCGCTCAACGGTCAATGTGACCGGTCCGTTTGTTGGGCTGTCGGCGAAGTGCATCTTATCGGAGAGACGTATACAGTGAAAGTAGGAAATGCCCGATGGTGGAGAATCTGAGAATGACAAGGTGTAGAGCTGGATCAACACATTGGGCCAAGCAGCATCCTGCTGCTCTGAGACGTATATAGTGTCTTTTTAAAAATTGCAACTTGCATGATTCGTGCAACGTGATTCACTTTTGTTGAAAAAAACGAGAGCAGGTAGGATATCCATTTCAAGCCTAACGACTCCCACAACTACCTAGAATACACCTGCTCCGACCCACCTTCCTGCAAAAATGCCATCCCGTATTCCCAGTTCCTTTACCTTCACTGCATTTGCTCCCAGGATGAGGCATTACATTCCCGGACATCCCAGATGTCCTCGTTTTTCAAGGACTGCACTGCAACTCCACCGCCGCCCCCCACACTCACCCGCCGCTGATAATGCCCTCGATTGCGTCTCCCACATTTCCTGCAGTTCATCCCTCACACCTCTCCCCGCGATAACAACCAAAGCAGGATTCCCTTCGTCCTCACGTACCACCCCACCAACCTCAAGATCCAACGCATCATCCTCCGACACTTTAGCAATCTGCAATCCGACCCCCCCACCATCAAAGACAATTTTCCCTCCCCACCCTTGTCTGCTTTCCGGAGGAACCACTCTCTCCGTGACTCCCTTGCCCGTTCCACGCTCCCCTCCAGCCCCAGCACACCTGGCACTTTTCCCTGCAACTGCAGGAAGTGCTACACCTGCCCCCACACCTGCTCACTCACCGCCATCCCAGGCCCCAAGAAGATTCCACATCAAGCAGATGTTCACCTGCACACCTGCTAATGTGGTATACTGCATCCGCTGTACCTGTTGTGGTCTCCTCTACATCAGGGAAACCAAGTAGAGGCTTGGGGACCGCTTTGCAGAACACTTATGCTCAGTTCCAAATAAACAACTGCACCTCCCATTTCAACTCCTCCTCCCATTCCTCAGACGACATGTCCATCCTGGGCCTCCTGCAGTGCCACAATGATGCCACCTGAAGGTTGCAGGAACAGCAACTCATATTCCACTTTGATACCACTGGGCTGCAGGGTTCCCATGTGGATTTTACAATCTTCAAAATTTCCCCTCCCCCCACTGCATCCCAAAACCAGCCCAGCTCATCCCTGCCTCCCTAACCATCTTCTCACCTACCCCCTCCTCCCACCTCAAGCCGCACCCCCATTTCCGACCTACTAACCTCATCCCACTCCCTTGACCTGTCTGTCCTCCCTGGACTGATCTCTCCCCTCCGTACCTCCCTACCGACACTCACCTTTACTGGCCCCATCCCCGCCTCTTTGGCCTGTATGTCTCCTCTCCATCTATCGTCTCCTCTATCCATCTTCGATCCGCCTCACCCTCTATCCTTATTTATTTCAGAACCCCCTTCCCCTCCCCCATTTCTGATGAAGGGTCTAGGCCCGAAACATCAGCGTTCCTGCTCCTAAGATGCTGCTTGGCATGCTCTGTTCATCCTGCTCTACACCTTGTTGTTCCAGACTAGCAAACATTGTCTAAACAGAATACCTACAAAATTCAGTCCAGAAACAATCAGATGTTTTCCTTTAAGTGAGTTCAAATAGCCAAGCCCAGAAATTTTGTAGCATCATTTTTCGGGGTTTCCAAGAAATGCCTTGTGTTAAAAAATTTTCATGGGTCTTTTCATTGACCTTACAAAAAACAATTTCGGGTATCTCAAAGATCCTTCAAAATCAAATGCATAATAATCATGAATTTTTTTAGATTAGATTCTCTACAGTGTGGAAACAGGCCCTTCGGCCCAACAAGTCCACACCGCCCCTTGAAGCATCCAACCCAGACCCATCCCCCTATAACCCACACACTCATGAACACCACGGGCAATTTAGCATGGTCAATCCACCTAACCTGCACATCTTTGGACTGTGGGAGAAAACCGGAGGACCTGGAGGAAGCCCATGCAGAAACGGGGAGAATGTGTAAACTCCACACAGACAGTTATCCAAGGCTGGAATCGAACCTGGGTCCCTGGTGCTGTGAGGCTGCAGTGCTAACCACTGAGCCACCCTGCCGTCCCAACCATTTTCATAACACAGGCTGAGAGACTGTCCTATATTTTGTAGACTACAGTACGATGTAGGAAAATATGAGAATATCCAGTTTGGTTTGAAGAATAGAAAAGTAGAATATTGGGATTGTGGACTTGCTCACCAAGCTGTTTGATTACAGATGTTTCAACACCCTGCTAAGTAATATCATCAGTGCACCTCTGATGAAGTGTTGGTGCTTTGTCCCGCTTGTTATTTATATGCCTTTATATAACAAGTGGGACAGAACACCAGTGCTTCACTGGAGGTGCACTGATGATGTTACCTAGCAGGGTAATGAAATATCTGCAATCAAACACACCAGCTCGGTGAGCAAGTCTACAATCTCATCCACAACCTGAGCTACAATTCTTCTCAAACTTTCAATTTGAATAATATTTAAGTGGAGAGAGATACAGAACTTTATGGTTGAGGATTTGGGTATTTTTGTATGTGCAATACAAAAAAAAGTATGTAGACACAAATGAATTGGCAAGACCGATGCAACTTTTTTTGTCAGTTATCCCTTGAATGAAGGATGACATCTACTCAGGAAAGCAAGTTTCTGCCTTGGGTCTTTGTGTGACTGAAGAGGTTGCTTCTTGACCTACAGACCTTTGGATACAAGGGACAGGAAATCCCACATGGGAGAGGAATCTGGAGTACACAATTTACTTCCTTTCTTCTGCTTCTCTGCAACAACTCTGCTTCATTATTAAAATATTTGAACTCATAAAGAGCCATTACTGTCAATGTTGCCATGCTTTAAGAAGAGCTTCAGAGTGTTTTTGTAGAGTTTTCACTCTCCCCATTGGAATGCTGGCCATTTGAATTTTAGGAGAAAATGACTTCAGAAGAGAGACACTTGCAGCCATTTGGTCAGTGTCTAGTCATCATAGTTGATTTTACCTGAATGTTTGTCAAGCTGGCCTCATGAGGACACCAGCTTTTGTTCAATGATCCTCCGAGTGAATCCAGAGAGTGCGGCACAGGCACTGCTGATGAAATTTGTCTTGTGTTATTATGTATCACTGATACATGGCATCAGTCTCACTGCAGTACAGGAGTGTGATAATGACATTGCTTTTAATAAGTAGTGAATATCTTTTGTTGTCAAATACACATTGTTGTAATTTGTTGAAGGCTGAAATGGTAGAGTTTGGATAGCAGGGAGGATTTCATCAAGGTCAGAGTAGAACGTCTCTTTTCATACATTGATCTGAATCAAGGGTTTGAGATATTCAATTCATGGCTATGGTACATCATTTTATGGATGAACTGGAAGTGTTGTGTAACGTGCCTTTCATTTGTACAATTGGATAGTTGTGGTAGTTTATCCAAGTGTTGCAACTGTGAAAACCAACTCCATGGATATCAGAGTCACTGTCAGTTCCGCTTTCAGAGTAGACAGTATACAACCTGCTTCTTCTTTCAGCTGTCCCTGACCATCAAAGCAGCGGTGTCAATTTGGAGTCTTGATGGTACATGTGATATGATTGCAGTTCTTCTTATAGTCACTCCTAAGATTAATCGCAAATGATATAAGATTCCAAGTTGTAAAATTTTAGTTTTAATTTTCTTGATCACAAAGTTGGTGATCCTGCATAGTGGAGTTCCCCAGCCAGGAGAAAGTGGGACGGTCTATTCTTGTGGCACTGTTTCTATTCCCTTCTGTATTTGGGGAGAACAGAGGGTATCCAGAAGAGGACTGCTTAGTCACAACGATGTCCAACTTGTGTGCAGATTCTTGACTAAAGACTCCCAAATTCACAGTCCTATCTGGGACTTGGCAAATGGATCCTTATAGAAGCCTGTGCAGTCCACATGATCTTGATGGGTTCATGGTCAGATTGCAATGATGTACCACAGCAATCATGACCTCTTGGCCACTGCAGCCTTCACAGCCAGTGATATGTAGTCTTCCTTCACCTGCTTTGCATTGAGGACTTTCTGGCATCTCGCCTTTATCTCTCACCAAAATCAGTAACCTTACCCAGAGCAAGAAGCATGACTCAAACATCAATGGAGCACACAGGCCTCACCACCATGTCAAAATGGAGATCTGTGGAGGAGGTTGCCTTTCTTGCAAGGAGAAATGGAATGCAGGGCATTGCTGAGATCATATTTAGTATACTATGGACGGTTCATGCCTCCTTATTTGAGGACGAATATACTTTCATTGATGTCCTTACATTAATCCGAGGAAAATTCATGGGTTTGAGGCCTAGTTTAACAAAGCAGCACCATGATTGCACAAAATTAGTCTCTACCAGGGGAAATATGGTTGGTTAATATAGACCACTTCACTAAATAATTACTGATGAAGAAGATATTTCATCCACCTTAATTTATTCAGCAAGATGTACCATACAGTCACCTATTTAAGCATTTAATTGTTTAAATCAGCCTGTCTTAGTTCAGGGTCTAGCTTAAAATCCAATAAAGTCCAGTGGTTTTTTTTTTAATGAAGTAGCTCTTCCTGTTGTTAATTCTTTAGTTCCCCACTGGTTTGTGAAATATAAGTACTTAATGTGTGGTCAGACAGGGTACTATACAACTTCCTATATTTTGGTTTGATGACTCAGTGTAGTATTGGCTATATTATCTGCTACTCCACATTGTTGAGCCTGTAAAATCTCCGAAGTCCTTCATTTATTTCAGCACTATCCAGAGAATATGTGTCTTGACTTTCTTTCTTTCTTTCTTTCTTGAGTGCAATAATTTGCACTTCTCTACGTTGAATAGGTTGGTCAAGGGAGAGAAAGTTCTGCTGGTGGTAAACTCTAAAACTATCAGTCAGAAAATAGCAAAATTGATTAAATCCAACAGGGAACGAAGAGCAGAAGGCCATTTGGTCCTTGCAAAAATTCAGATAAATTTCTTTCCTCATTGATTAGAATGTGGAACTCATCATGGGAAGGCAAAGCTGCAATAATAAAAAAAGAACATGTGTATGAGAGAAAAGGGAATAGAAAATTATACTGCAAAACCCATTTGAGGTAGGAGGCGATTCAGACAGTCGAGTTATGCTGAATTACTTGTTGGGGTGATTATATTCCTATTTAATTCTGTACAAGGCAAACATCAACTACAAATGAATAAAGCTCACCAATATAATAGTGTGAAGCTGGATGAACACAGCAGGCCAAGCAGCATCTCAGGAGCGCAAAAGCTGGCGTTTCGGGCCTAGACCCTTCATCAGAGAGGGGGATGGGGTGAGGGTTCTGGGATAAATAGGGAGAGAGGGGGAGGCGGACCGAAGATGGAGAGAAAAGAAGATAGGTGGGGAGGAGAGTATAGGTGGGGAGGTAGGGAGGGGATAGGTCAGTCCAGGGAAGACGGACAGGTCAAGGAGGTGGGATGAGGTTAGTAGGTAGGAGATGGAGGTGCGGCTTGGGATGGGAGGAAGGGATGGGTGAGAGGAAGAACAGGTTAGGGAGGCGGAGACAGGCTGGGCTGGTTTTGGGATGCAGTGGGGGGAGGGGAAGAGCTGGGCTGGTTGTGTGGTGCAGTGAGGGGAGGGGACGAACTGGGCTGGTTTTGGGATGCGGTGGGGTAAGGGGAGAACCCTGCAGCCCAATGGTATCAATGTGGACTTCACCAGCTTCAAAATCTCCCTTATAGGACCGATAGGATAATTGTATGCAGCTAAAGCCTCAAGCCTACACTCTACATACAAATTCTGCCCTTGCCACAAATGAAGAGTTGTAATCAGTATCAGCAATTGCAATCTATCCAACCAGTGCAGTATCTCATCTTATTCCTCAACTGTTGTAGTTTTAGCATTCTTGATCACACCACCTCCTCTATCTCTCCATTTTTGCCCGGGTGGCGCATACGCCATCCCCTAGTTCCAGCCTTACCCATCTTATATTTGCTGCAATGGATATTTCTTGGATGAATCTATCCATTGTCCCCTGGTTACCTTAATACCTCTTGGCAAAATTATTCAAGAACAGTATCAGTTTCCAAAACAGTTTAAATGAGACTATGCTTTACTTCAACACCACCATCCTCAACTTCTCCTGTGCATTGATTGCTGAAGTTCTTGTCTGAAAAATATGATGTGGAGTTTCCAGTGTTGGACTGGGACGGACAAGGTCAAAAATCACATGACACCAGGTTAGAGTCCAACAGGTTTATTTGAAAACACAAGCTTTCTAAGCTCAGCTCCTTCCTCAGGTATAGTGTGAGAGAGAGGGCATAAGACACAGAAATTATATGAAGAAAGGTAACATCCCTAAAACTGGCCACCTCTTGTTGAATCTTTAATCAGTTAGAAAGGAGACTGCTGGTCAAAATGCAAAATCCAGATTCCTTCCAGATCAAGTCATTATCCCGTGATGATTAAAGGTTTTGTCAACGTAAACAAGAGGTGACACCTCAGGTCAGACAGTGCATTGTGGTGTGACGTCTTCAGTGGAATCTGTCTATGTTTTAAATTGGGGTCTGGTTTTTTTTGAGCAGCACAATCTATCTGCAACTACACAAACATCTTGGGTGAAATAAATCATGTGTGTCTGTGTGTGTGCACACTTAAGAGTGAGAGTGTGAGGAGTGTACATGTATGAGACTGTGTGTGAGAAAGAGAGGATCTGTGTAAGTGTGTGTGTGCGTGGCGGGGGGGGGGTGTATTTTGTAGTGTGGTGGAGTCACCTGTAGTGCACAGATTGTACTGACTGTTTCTGGTTTGACTGGTCTGTGGATGCTGAGTTTCTGTAGGAAAGCTGTGGTGTCATGACGGGAGCTGGGGGTTCTTTATACAATGGGTTTCAAGATGCCCTTGACATAGCCCGGGAAGTTTTCACACAGGGTCCCATTGCCCAATAGATGGGATGTTTAAGTGTGTTGGCTTTCTTGAATCTTTGGAAGGCTGTAGAAATTTCAGCACTCTACACCAGCATCCTCCACAATGACAGCATCGCTGCAACTGCATCAGTACTTAATACCAACAACTGCCAATTTCCAGATGCCATCTTGCAACTCATGCGCTTCATCCTTGACCGTAACATCTTTAACTTGGACAACCGGTTCTTCATTCAGACCACGGAATACCCCGGGGACCAGATTTGCACCCCAATATGCCAACATTTTCATGCACAAGTTCTTCTTTGCTGCACGAGACCTCCAACAGCACTATACACCAGATATATTGACGACATTTTCTACCTTTAGCCTCATGGCGAGGTTATCAACAAGTTTCATCTCACAACCAGACCTACCATTGACTACTCTTTTGAGTCAGTCTCATTCTTGGACACACACATCTCCACCAAGGATAGGCACATCTGTACCTCACTCTTCTGTAAGCCCATGGATAACCTTACAATGCTGCAATTCTTTAGCTTCCACTCGAAACATATTAAAAAAGCCATCCTCTACAGACAAGCCCGACAAATACACAGAATCTGCTCAGATGAGGAGGAACATGACAGACACCTGAAGGTGTTAAAGGATGTCGTCCTAAGAACAGGATATGATGCTCAGCTCACCAATTGCCAATTCTGTTATGCCACAGTGAAAAACCGTAATTACCTCCTCAGAGGTACAACCAACAATTCTCCAGTAATTCCCTGAAATACAGAAACTGCACCATGTTCTTTGCAGCCTTCAACACATTATCAACGAAAATGAGTACCTCACCATGATCTTCCCTAAGCCTCTACTTCTCTCCTTCAAACAACCACCGTACCTTATACAGACCACTGTTGGTTGCAAACTACCCAACCTTTGGGACAACATCAGCCATAACCCTACAATGGCAATCTCAGCAAGACATGTCAGATCATTGACATGGATCCTACCGTCACACATGAGAACACCATCCACCACACAAATAGCAGATACTCATGACTCTGCCAATATTGTCTATCTCATATGATGCAGGCAAGGATGCCCCGAGGTGTTGTATATTGGTGAGACTGTGCAGATGCTATGACACGGATGAGTGGACACCAGACAATGATCACCGAACAGGAATGTTCCCTCCCAGTGGTGAGCAGTTCAGGGGTCAAGGGCATTCAGCCTTCAATCTTCAGTTAACCATCTTCCAAGATGGACTTTAAGATACACAACAACACAAGATCGCTGAGCACAGGCTGATAGCCAAGATCCATACCCCTAAAGGCCGCCTCACTGGTGATTTTGGATTCACGTTGCACTTCAGGTGACTCCATCACACTATATACTCACACATACATACACAATCCCTCATACGCACAATCTCTCATCCTTTCTCTCGCTCACACAGTCAGACACATGCTTGAATTATTTCATCCAAGAGGTTTGTGTAGTTGCAGATACACGTTTTGCTGAAAAAAATCTGACCCCAGTCTAAAACATAGATTCTAATGAAGACCTCACACCTACAATGCGTTGTCTGACCTGAGGTGTCACTTCTTGTATACATTGTTAAAACCTTTAATAATCTTGGGGCAATGACTTGAAAAGAATCTGGATTTTGCCTTTTAATCAGTAGTCTCCTTCCTAACTGATTAAAGATTCAACACGAGGTGGCCAGTTTTAGGGTTGTTACCTTTCTTCACATAAATTCTGTGCCTTATACCCTCTATCACACACAGGGAGGACCTGAGCTCTGAAAACTTGTGTTTTCAAATAAACCTGTTGAACTATAACCTGGTGTCAAATGATTTTTGACCTTGTCTGAAATACAGCAAAGAGCAACAAACATTAGTAAGAGTGGTTTCTAGGCCACCAATCAGTAGAGCTAATGAAAGGACACAGTGTAAATCTGGAAATGAAAATTGCTTACAGCAAGGGGAATGCAGTAATCATCAGTAACTTCAATCTGAATGTAGACTGGATAAATCTAATAAGCATCAATGCCGTGGAAGAAGCATAAGGTAATTTAGATCTCATTTGTGCAATGAGAAAGTGATAATTAATAATCCTCGTGTAAAAGAACACTAGGGAACAGTGATCATAACATGGCTGAATTTTCCATCAAGTTTGAAGATGATGTACTTCAACCTGAAGCTAAGATGTTATATCTAAATGGGGGCAAATGCAAAGTTATGAGGAGGAAATTGATGATGCTGGATTGGAAAAATACTTTAAAAGGTTTGATGGTAGATAAGCAATGCCTAGTATTGAAAAAAGTGATTATTTTAAAAAAGTACATTCCACCTGTCTACATAGGTAGCTGCTGGGAAGGTGAGTCACTGTTTCAAAAACTTACTGCGAGCGTCGGGGCCCTCCATTTTTGTTTCAGCAGCAGGAGGAGCAGGAGCGTCGACCAGGTAGCTGCCGGGAGGGTGAGTTACTGTTTCAAAAACTTACCTCATGAATAGGCGGAGTCTACGCTGAGCAGGAGCAGACACGGGACTGCTGAGTAAGTGAGGTAATATATATTTGTGTGGTTGCGTTACCCGAAACACTACTTGGGTAGTGTCTCCCATCCACCCCCCTCCTCTTAACAAAATAAAAAGGTTCTGTGCGCCAGATTGGTAAGGTAACTAGTCTCTTTGGGAATTTAGAATAATGGGAATGGAGGTCAGGGCAGTTGAATGTTCCTCCTGCAGAATGTGGGAGGTAAGGGTCACCACTAGTGTCCCTGCTGACTACATCTGCGGGAAGTGCACCCAACTCCAGCTCCTCGAAAACTGTGTTAGGGAACTGGAGCCTGAGCTGGATGAACTTCGGATCATTCGGGAGGCAGAGGGGATTATTGAGAGGAGTTACAGGGAGGTAGTCACTCCTCAGGTACAAGAAAAAGGCAGATGGGTTACGGTCAGGGGACGGAAAGGGAACCAGCAGGCAGTGCAGGGATCCCCTGTGGCCATTCCCCTCAACAATAAGTGTACCGTTTTGGATACTGTTGGGGGGGACGACTCACCAGGGAAAAGCAATGGGGCACAGGTCTCTGGTACAGCATCTGTCCCTGCTGCTCAGAAGGCAAGGGGGAAGAGGAGCAGAGCAGTAGCCATTGGGGACTCCATAGTTAGGGGACAGATAGGAGGTTCTGTGGGGATGGGAGAGACTCACGGTTGATGTGTTGCCTCCCAGGTGCCAGGGTATGTGATGTCTCTGATCGTGTTTTTGGGATCCTTAAGGGGGAGGGGGAGCAGCCCCAAGTCGTGGTCCACATAGGCATCAACGACATAGGCAGAAAGAGAGATGGGGATTTAAGGCAGAAATTCAGGGAGCTAGGATGGAAGCTTAGAGCTAGGACGAACAGAGTTGTCTCTGGTTTGTTGCCCATGCCACGTGCTAGTGAGGTGAGGAACAGGGAGAGAGAGGAGTTGAACACGTGGCTACAGGGATGGTGCAGGAGGGATTTTTTTGGATTCTTGGATAATTGGTGCTCTTTCTGGGGTTGGTGGGACCTCTACAAGCAAGATGGTCTTCACCTGAACCAGAGGGGTACCAATATCCTGGGGGGGAAATTCGCTAAGGCTATCCGGGTGGGTTTAAACTAATGCAGCAGGGGGATGGGAACCAAAATTGCAGTTCGAGTATAGAAAAGGTTGAGAGTAGGGAGGTCTGAAATAAAGTTTCAGGGACACAAGATGGCACCGGCAAGCAAGAAGTTGGTTTGAAGTGTGTCTACATCAACGCCAGGAGCATCCGGAATAAGGTGGGTGAACTTGAATCATGGGTTAGTACTGGGACTTCGATGTTGTGGCCATTTCGGAGACATGGATAGTGCAGGGACAGGAATGGTTGTTGCACGTTCCAGGATTTAGATGTTTCAGTAAGAACAGAGAAGATGGTAAAAGAGGGGGAGATGTGGCATTGTTGGTCAAAGACAGTATTACAGTTGCAGAAAGGATGTTTGGGGACTCGTCAACTGAGGTAGTATGGGCTGAGGTTAGAAACAGGAAAGGAGAGGTCACTCTGTTGGGAGTTTTCTATAGGCCTCCGAATAGTTCCAGATATGTAGAGGAAAGGATAGCAAAGATGATTCTCAATAGGAGTGAGAGAGACAGGGTAGTTATCATGGAGGACTTCAACTTGCCAAACATTGACTGGGAACACTATAGATCAAGTACTATAGATGGGTCAGTTTTTGTCCAAGTGTGTGCAGGAGGGCTTCCTGACACAGTATGTAGACAGGTCAACAAGGGGCGAAGCCACATTAGATTTGGTACTGGGTAATGAGCCTGGCCAGGTGTTAGATTTGGAAGTAGATGAGCACTTTGGTGATAGCGATCACAATTCTGTTATGTTTATTTTAGTGATGGAAAGGGATAGGTGTATACCACTGGGCAAGAGTTATAGCTGGGGGAAAGGCAATTACGATAAGATTAGGCAAGATTTAGGGAGCATAGGATGGGGAAGGAAACTGCAGGGGGTGGACACATTAGAAATGTGGAGCTTGTTCAAGGAAAAGCTCCTGTGTGGGAGGAAGCTGTAGAGTGCAGGAGCTGTGGTTTACGAAGGAAGTGGAATCTCTGGTCAAGAGGAAGAAGAGGGTTTATGTTAGGATGAGATGTGAAGGCTCAGTTAGGGCGCTTGAGGGTCACAAGGTAGCCAGGAAAGACCTAAAGAGCGAGCTCAGAAGAGCCAGGAGGAGACATGAGAAGTTGTTGGTGGATAGGATCAGGGTAAACTCTAAGCCTTTCTATAGGTATTTAAGGAATAAAAGAATCACAAGAGTAAGATTAGGGCCAATCAAGGATAGGAGCGGGAAGTTGTGTGTGGAGTCAGAGGAGATATGGGAAGCACTAAATGAATATTTTTCGCCAGTATTCACTCTAGAAAACGACAATGTTGTCGAGGAGAATACTGAGATACAGGCTACTGGACTAGGTGGGATTGAGGTTCACAAGGAAGAGGTATTAGAAATCCTACAGAGTGTGAAAATAGATAAGTCCCCTGGGCTGGATGGGATTTATCCTAGGATCCTCTGGGAAGCCAGGGAGGAGATTGCTGAGCCTTTGGCATTGATCTTTAAATCGTCATTGTCTACAGGAATAGTGCCAGATGACTGGAGGATAGCAAATGTGGTTCCCCTGTTCAAGAAGGAGAGTAGAGACAACTCTGGTAATTATAGACCAGTGAGCCTTACTTCAGTTGTTGGTAAAGTGTTGGAAAAGGTTATAAGAGATAGGATTTATAATCATCTGGAAAAGAATCATTTGATTAGGGATAGTCGCACGATTTTGTGATGGGTAGGTTGTGCCTCACAAGCCTTACTGAGTTCTTTGAGAAGGTGACCAAACAGGTAGATGAGAGTAAACCGGTTGATGTGGTGTATATGGATTTCAGCAAGGCGTTCAATAAGGTTCTCCACAATAGGCTATTGAACAAAATGCAGAGGAATGGGATTGTGGGAGATATAGTAGTTTGGATCAGAAATTGGCTTGCTGAAAGAAGACAGAGGGTGGTGGTTGATGGGAAATGTTCATCCTGGAGACCAGTTACTAGTGGTGTACCGCAAGGATCAGTGTTGGGTCCACTGCTGTTTGTCATTTTTATAAGTGACCTGGATGAGGGCGTAGAAGGATGGGCTAGTAAATTTGCAGACGTCACTAAGGTCGGTGGAGTTGTGGATAGTGACGAAGGATGTTGTAGGTTAGAGAGAGACACATATAAGCTGCAGAGCTGGACTGAGAGGTGGCAAATAGAGTTTAATGTGGACTAGTGTGAGGTGGGAGTAACCGGAAGGCAAAGTACTGGGCTAATGGTAAGATTCTTGGTAGTGTAGATGAGCAGAGAGATGTCAGTGTCCATGTACACAGATCCTTGAAAATTGCCACCCAGGTTGACAGGGTTGTTAAGAAGGCATACGGTGTTTTAGCTTTTATTAATAGAGGGATCGAGTTCCGGAACCATGAGGTTATGCTGCAGCTGTACAAAACTCTGGTGCAGCCGCACTTAGAGTATTGCGTACCGTTCTGGTCACCGCATTATAAGAAGGATGTAGAAGCTTTGGAAAGCGTGCAGAGGAGATTTACCAGGGTGTTGCCTGGTATGGAGGGAAGGTCTTACGAGGAAAGGCTGAGGGACTTGAGGCTGCTTTCGTTAGAGAGAAGAAGGTTGAGAGGTGACTTAATTGAGAAATATAAGGTAATCAGAGGGTTAGATAGGGTGGATAGGGAGAGCCTTTTTCCTCAGATGGTGACGGCGAACACGAGAGAGCATAGCTTTAAATTGAGGGGTGAAAGATAGAGGACAGATGTCAGAGGTAGTTTCTTTACTTAGAGAGTAGTAAGGGTGTGGAACGCTTTGCCTGCAACGGTTGTAGAATCACCAACTTTAGGTACATTTAAGTCGTCATTGGACAAGCATATGGACGTACATGGAAAAGTGTAGGTTAGATGGGCTTCAGATTGGTATGACAGGTCGGCACAACATCGAGGGCTGAAGGGCCTGTACTGTGCTGTAATGTTCTATGTTCTACATTCGTTTAAGGCAAAAATACCCAATCACAAAAAAGAACTATTGTTAACAAGGCAAGTTAAATATAGTATTAAATCAAAGGAGGAGACTTCTGGAGTTTGCAATAACGTTTTAACCCCGAGAATTGGGAACATTTTAAGAATTCAGCAAAGGAGGACCAAGAAAATGATCAAGAAAATAGAACGTGCGTAAAATAGCTAGGAACAAAAAGATTGTCAGAGCTTCTATAGATCTCTAAAAAGGCACAGATTAGCAATGACAAGTGTGAATCCATTATGGACAATGAGTAAACAGGGAAATGGCAGAGAAGTCAAAGACAGACATCACACCCTTAATAGAGGAAGATGCAACAAGTGTCCGTGAAATTGTTAGAGTCCAAGGAATTAGTGAGGATGGTACTAAAAACAATCAGTATTAGTCAAAAAAAAAACCTAGTCATGGAAAAATCAGTGCGGCTGCAATTTGACAAATCCCTGGACCCAGTGACCTTCATCCTAGAAGGCTGGAAGAAATGGCTTCAGTGACGTTGGATACATTAGTAATCTTCAAAAAGAAATCAATTTTGGAAAGGAAGACTGTAAACTTAACCCTTTAAGAAATAAGGAAAGAGAAAACAGGGAACTGCAGACCTATTGGACTATTGTCAGTTTTAGGGACAAGACTAAAATCCATCTTAATGCATGTTATTACCAGGGGATATTCAGAAAATATTTGTCTGATTGGACAGAGCGAAGATGGATTTAGAAATGGCATTTGACAAAGCTGATGCATTTTTGAAGACATTACTGACTGAATAGATCCAAGGCAGCTTTTGGCGGTGCTACATTGGCTAGTGAATGTAATTGAATGGCATGAAATTGTGGACAATATACAACCATACTTAGAAGATCAGTTACCAGACATAAAGTTTAAAGTCAGAATAAATAGTTCACTCCCAGGTTGGCAGATAATTGCATACAGAGCATATTTTGGTCAGTGCTTGAGCCCAACTGTTCAAAATCTTTCAATGCAGGGGAAAATTGTCATATTTCCAAGTATTTAATATAATACTTGGTAGAAATGAGTATTGTGAGAAGGATACAAAAAGGCTTCAAGGAGATTTAGACAGTGAATAAGCAAAAGAATAGCAAATAGAAATCAATGGATAACTGAAGTTATAAACTTTAGTGTGAGAATGAAGTTGCTGCATATTTATCAAACAGAGAGAGATTGCAAAGTGTTTATGTTCTAAGGCACTGATGTGTATTTGTTCATAAGTCAAAGGTAGCATGGAGGTATGGATAGCACTTCAGAAGGCAAATTATTGACTGTTTCAAGAGTCTTGTTTCAATTTTACAGAACACCAAGACCATACTGAAATATCGTGGCCAGTTCTGAAGGCACTTCCCAAAGGAAATATATATCTCACATAGAGGAAATGCAGCATAGGCTCATCAGACTAATTCCTGGAATGGTGGGATTGTCCTACAAGGAGAGATTGAGGAGACGGGCTGTCTTTTCTTGAAATGATCTCTCAATAATTTACAAGATTCATAAAAGGATTAACAGTAGAAGATCTAGACAATGAGGTAGTTCATCAGTCATTATCTTATATTGCAGTGCAGGCTCACTATGTGAATTGCCTAATCCTACTCTCCTGTCACTAAGCTTAGAATGTTCCAGATTATCCGATGGTCAATCATAACTAAAAATATACTGCTTTTAGAACTCAATGAACTGTTCATGATCACCGATTACATTTGCCTTTCTTGTCCAGTCTGATTGAAATAAACTGTTTACAACTTGTGAACTTTATTAAACCTCAAGCCAAGCTTTCAACTCTTTAAACTCTCTTTCATACGACCATGTGGACTTTCACTTCATTTGATATAATTTTTGCTCCTCATTCAACCCAACTAAAATCCTGATGCTTTTATCATCTCCAGAATTGTCTATGCCTATCCTGTGTCTTCTCCCCAGGATAAATGCAAACAGATCCAAAATACTGATCCCTGTACCGTAACTCACATCAATTTCGGACAGTCTACCATTTCAGTCTCAAAAGATTATTGGGTCCACATATGATTATTTTAAAATTTTTGCCTTAGTGGTGTATTCTTAAGGCAAGGGCAAGATCAAAAACACTCCAGCAGCCCGACTCCAAAAAAATGCACATTTCTCCAATTCCAGCCTCTTTGATCATATTTTTCATATAACATTTCACCCCCACAAAAGCTACAGCCAGTTTGAACTACCTTAATAATATTAGATAGTTGAGTACATTGGACATGGCAAGGATATTGGCCCGAGCACCATCCCCTCTGTCGTAACCAAACTTTTGTTACAGGACTAACTCAGCTTCTATGTGCAGTTCCATATTTAGCTAGATTGCATTTTTAATCCATGATGATGAGTTGCCCAGGTATGTACTGTCCACACAAGGGTGGATAAATTTAATCAAGTATTAGTTAAAGTTATAAGTGTAGATTAAATAATTGAATCTTAATTGAGAAGTATAGGAACTAGACACAGGCCATATAGCACGTCGATCCTGCTCTTCATTCATTTATTTCTAGGAGAACCTGCCATCCCATGGATTAGCCTGAGGAACCTTCAGACTTCATTAGGCAATGAGACTAAAAGGGTACAGACGACTGCGGATACCATCTTACCCAAAAAAGCATTTGAGGTTCTTATGCATGAAGCACACAGTCCTTACTGGGTAGGAGACTCCATTTCTGATCTGAATGACAAGAATGCACTAGGAATGTCTTCCCCTACCTCAGTAACACATTGGCACAAATGTCAGTATGTAAAGTTCTTCTGATTTTTTATATAATTATACACCTGGATTTGGAAGTTTATTTTTGTAAACATTTCCTCATGTAGCACACAACAGGATTTTCAACTTTTTTTTAAAAATGCAAACAAGTACAAGTTGTATATGCAAAACTATGCTCATGTCCCTCATGTAATGTGGCATCGGACAGAGGATTTTAAATTATTAAACGGTTAAGACAGAGGATAACAGCTCGTCCATTTTCAAAACTGGCAAGCTGTGATCAAATGTCCCAAGTCATATCTCCTGTTTTACAAGTGAGACAAATTAAATCTTTTAAACACTGCACTCATAATTAAAACTGAAAGTTCAAGCATCTGAATGTCTCAGTACAAGAACTTCACTCAGATGGTCCTATCTTTGTTATTGAGATTTAATACAAAAGACCCAAAAATAGTGCTTGATTAGTTGCTGCATAGCCACCTTCAAGGAAATCAAATGCTTTCCCATCTTTAATTTTCAAACATGGCATCTCATTTTCCCAGACCATATAAAGCATAATTTCACATCAACTCCAAATGTTAAGAAACCAACAACCGGAGTCCTGAATTATTACAAAGTTTCATTTTACATTGAGGTTTTCCGTAGCCACCTTTTGAGAATTCATATGGTGCTTTATGGTGAGTTGGACTGACAAGCTTGGAAAATATTTGCAATCACTAATTAAAAAGGAATTTCCTTTGGATTCTTTTTGATGAGACATCATTATGCCAACAGACTTAACCCTTGTTACAAAACTGTGAAACAAGCAAACTTGAATAAAAAAAAGTTTCTAGATCGAAACATTAACAAGTCTTCAAAAATACTGGATTTTAAGTTTGTGCTGGATTTAGATATTCTCTTCATCTAATGAATTGTTGCTTAAAATTAACAAACTTCAGTCTTTGCAATGAGACAATTTAAACAGATTGTTCAATGTCATCTCCAACTGCCATTCCTCAGGCAAAAGCAAAACTTTAAAACATAATTGGAATGTCAGCAGTTCTTCCATACAGTTACTGTACAATGATCCTTAAAGTACAGTAAAGTAGATCTGCTTATACGTGTATAGTGTCAGTTTGTAACAGCAAATCATTCATTCCATTGTTCCTGGAGCAGCTTCCCAACAATTCTGTCAGATGAAATGTCATTTGGCTCATTTAACCGACAGTCACAAAGCGTCCTCCTTTATTTGGTGTCTCTGCTGTTCTCTGCTCTTTGAGAATGGCAAATCGTTCATTTAAGGTAATACCAGTCTATAGGAAAATAAAATTATTTTGTGAGATATTTGTCAATGCATTCTATCTGCGTAACTATTTAAATTAACCAAAAGACGTTAATGTCGATAGATCAACTGGAACAGGTAACAGTTCTCATTTTATAATCCTTCCCTTCCTCTTCAAAATGCTTGCCCATGTTGAACCATGTTCCCAATAACCAGTAACTGCTATCTCATCCTATTCCCATTTTTCACATGGAAGCCTAGGTGCCTAAGGTAGGGGAGTTCAAGGCAAGGTGACAGGGTAAAGTTTTGTTTTAAAAAGAAGGAAAGAAGGTAGGCAACGTTTTTTTTAAAAACACAGGTTGGTTATGTATGGAATGAACTGCCAGAGAAAGTGGTAGATGCAGGTACAGTTACAACATTTAAAAGATATTAAGGTAAGTACATGAATAAGAAGTTTTTGGAGAGATAGGAGACAAACACAGATAAGTGGGACTAGTTTAATTTACAAACATGGTCGGCGTGGACTAGTTAGACTGGAGGGCCTGTTTCCATGCTGTATTACCCTATGACTAAATGGAATTTCACATACGCCCTAACATGGATTGCCCTTAATATCCATCTGCACATTTAACAGCTAGAAGATGCCACTTCAATTATTGTTTCCCTACTCTAGCAATACCAAGGCCATCCAGCAGAAATCAGTTAACGGAGTACAGGCTGTAATTACATTTTAGAATTTGTCTGGTACCCTTTTAGATCCACATATAAAGGGTGACTTTTGAGCTTTATCAAATCCTGAGAGGACAGATAAGGTGAAAAACCAAGGTTTTTTCTCCAGTGTAGGGAAGTGCAAAACAAGAGGGCGTAGGTTTAATATGATGGGGGGGGGGGGGGGGGGGGGGGGGGGGGAGAGATTTACAAGGGATCCGAGGGGCAACTTCTTCCACACAGGATGGTACATGTATGGATCTGACTGAAGAGACATTTAAGGAATACGTGGCACAAAAGAAAAACATCCAGTTTGGGCTACCTAAGTCAGCTTCTCCCCACTGCAGGATCCAGTAGTGTGCTATGTAATTCTCATAAAAATTAGACAATTGGGACTGCCCAAGGGAATAGATATACTATTCTACTCAAGTCCATAATAAATAATTTGCAATCAAATATCTGGATTGGTGTGACAAGTTTGATGTGCAGGCAGAAATTACTGTCAGAGTGCAGCATAAGATCTGCCATTGAAAAACTAGTTCGAACTGTGGTATTTCACAGCAAAAAAACTGAAATGAACAATATTAAAATCCTTTCGCAAATGTTTACCTGTCTTCCAACACTGTTGATATCAAACTCCAGAGGCACTCCTTTTGGTGGATCTTTCTTTTCATCTATTTCTTTTTTTACCGCAAATGGCACCAAAGAGGGACGCCTGATTTGGATCTGTTGGGAACTATGGAAAAATATTCATTATCAAACTAAATAAAACATGTTCTCTTACTTTTGGACAATAACCACTGTTCATGAGGGTGTAATTGAAAGAGATTGAAAGGAGTTGGTTTGCTCAGGTGGTCTGTAATGCAGAGTGATGCCAACAGCAAGGGTTCTATTTCCACACCCCAAGGTTACTGTGAAGGATTCTCTTCAACCTCTCCCTGTCTCAGGTTAAGCCATCACCAGTTGTCTCTCAAATGAGAGTGCAGTCCTATCATCTGGTGAGACTATGGCAAATTTAATTTAAAAAAAAACCATTTACTGACCCAAAAGGAGATATTAGCAGGGGTGAATAATTTTGTTGTTTACAAAGGTGGCTGGTTTTAAGAAGGTTCTTCAGACTATACAGTAAGATGGAGAAATTAAATGTGCAACATCCAGATCTCCTAAGATTAGCACATCTACCAAAGGTAGGGTGGAAGGAAAGAAATTTGCATAAATGCCAAAGGGATAGAGGAGTCACATAGCATTTGAAAATTCGCCGAGGAGGGTGTATGGAGCAATGCTGAAAAGAAAATAGATCTTAATGCGTTACATCAAATACATCAGTCTATTGTACTCCTGTATACAATAGCTAAACTCAATAGGTCAGAAAAGTAATAAAAATCAAAAGTAAAGAAATACAAACTCTGTATTTTTGGCAGATGGGTTCTGAATGGACACAGTCAAAATTCCTCCACTGCTAACGGGAATGCGACCTCTAAGATAGGAGAAACAGCTTTAACCAATCGTGTTTTCAAGTATGTATGTAACTAGCATCATATACATAATCATGAAATAATCTACTTTATTTCATTATATTCCAAAATATACTTTGCATTGTGCTTTCGAAAAATATCTGCCATTTCTGTCCACAAATGCATCCATGGAATGTTGCATTCATAGAAATATAAAAAACAAAAGCAGGAGTCAGTCACTTAACTCCTTGGGGTGACCGCACCATTCCATGGGATCATGCTTGATCTGATTACACCACATTCCTGCCCAGCCCTTTAACTTCCTTGCTGATTACTCCAACCAGGTGAGGATTGGTGATTGGCTCCTCTAATTTTAACTCCTTTGGTTAGTTGCATAAATGCTTTAACTTATTTTTAAGCAAGTAACAGGCACAATGGCTTGGTGGTTAGCACTGCTGCCTTACAGCACCAGGGACCTGGGTTCGATTCCACCCTTGGACGGCTGTCTGTGTGGAGTAGGCACGTTCTTTGTGTCTAAGCCTATTCCTCCAAGTGCTTTAGTTTCCACCCACAGTCCAAAGATGTGTAGGCTTGGTGAAATGGCCACTCTAAATCGCACATAATGTCCAGGGATGTGTAGATTAGGTGGACTTGCCATAGGAAATGCAGTGTTACAGGGAGAGGGTAGGTCTGGGTGGGATGGTCCTCAAAGGTTGGATGTGGACTCGATGGATGAATGGCCTGCTTCCACAGTGTAGGGATTCTACATTTAATTCAACGTAACTAAGCAGATCAAAAATGGAGAAGAGTTAATTCCAAGCTTTTCTTGGGTGACAGTGGAGATTGACTATCAAACGTGCAAAAATAACAATATATGCCTTTACTTTCAATTTATGCTTTTATTGGATGTGAGCATCACTAGCCAGGTCAACATTTGTTGTCCATGCTGAATTTACCTTGAATTGGGCAGCCTGGTAGGTCATTTCAGAGTGCAGTTAAAAATTTTGCTATACTCATTTGTTTCTAAATCCGCACTGAAATTTTAAATATTGAATAGAAAATATTCATTCATGTGTGAAAATAGCAGCTTCTTTCTATTTTAGGTTAACTAATTAAATTAAATTTTCAACTGCATAGTTTAAGCAAGACTCAATTACAAGTACCAACTTGCTTTGTTCCACACATACCACAACAATTATTCACTTATCCACCCAATAATGATTTTGCAACTGAGGATAACATTTTCACTAATCTTCACAATTTAATGACTTACTGGTCAAATGTAGTGGCACTAGAATCGGATAGCCACCTGAAAAATAAAACTTAAAATCAATTTCTATATTTTAAAAAGTTACATTCTTCAGTCATTTGCTGTGGCAGTATGCATTCTGAAATCAAGGTAAACAAAAGGGAAAACACTGACTTGTGGTCATTTCAGTTACCACAAATCATACAGCAATTTCTGATTGTAAGAACATGCTCATCAACAATTTTACTGGCTATCTTGCACAACTTGCTTTGAAGCACAGCAATATTGTCCATTAAAAAGACAAATGTTGTGGGGGGAAGCAAAGAGAGACTCGCAATTTCCACACTCCCTTTTTTTTAAGATTACAATAATCATCTTGCATGAGAATTACCACACAAAATACTCAAAGCAGCCCATACATCACAAACCTGATTGTTTATTATGGCCTTTTGCCTCTGAAAGAATCCAAAGACAGTAGCAGGAGACATAGGTTCTGAACTTTATCTACAATGGGTTTGAAGGTATCAACTCAAAACAAATGCACAGTTGCAATTTATAGCTATACCTAAATAAATGAAGCACAATCTTGAGATTCTCTTCAACATCAGGCTTAGTGTTGGAGTGTGAAAACATCATTGAAATATGGAAAGTCATCTTAAGCAGTTATTTTTTAAGCATCTAGTTGAGTTTTTAAACTTACATTTGTGTCCTTTTATTAGTAGCTGTTTCTTTCAACCCTTGTTCGGTTTGCATGTGCACCTGTATTTGATAGTACAGATCAGACAAGGATTCATTAAAAGCAAAAAACAATGAATTCTGGAAATCTGAAATAAAACAAGTGCTACGCGAAGTCAGTCAGTCTGATTGCATCTGTGCAGAGAGAAACTGTTAACGTTTGGAGTCCTATGACTTCTTTGGAACTGAAAGGAGCTGGAAAATGACAGTGTAAAGTTTTTTTTGTATTTTTGGATATAGACTGAAGTGGGAAAAAAGACTATTTTGAAAACAAAAGGATAGTGAAAGGGATGCCTGCTCTTCTTAAAAGCAGGAACTGATACTTCTAAGTGCTATTTACACTGCTGTTTGTTCAAGTGGGGAATGTTACTGTAGACAAGCTGGCACCAGGCAGAGTGCAGGAAGGGCAATTCAGCCTGCAACAAATAGTTTGCTGGTCTGTGGAACGACCAGTTGTTGGTGATAAAGGCATTCTGCTTACCATCAACTATGTATCAACACCAAGGTAAGAAGACTTCAGTTTTGTAGAAAGGGAGACACACTCTACAGTTTTTAAAAAAATCTAATGCCTGAAGAAAGCCGTTTTTTTTCCTCTCACCAGTTGCTGTAAGCTGCAAGATGCTAGACGCTTTTTAAGTTCTGAAACTTGTCACTATATCCCTCCTGCAAGAAAGTGAAAACACCTAGAGAAGACAGAAATCGAGGAGCAGAAATATTTGGCAAACCAATGGGATCAACGAGTAAACCATGGGGGCAGGGAGCTTGACCTACATTCCCCATCTTTCCCTCCACCCATAAAATCCATTTTTAAAAAATCTCTCTGTACGTGTGTGTAGGAGACGTTTAAGGGGATTAAAGTTTTAACCAGTGGGGTCATATGTCAGAACTTCATAGATTCTAGCTGTAAGTGAACAACTATTTACTTGTAATAAATAATCCTTGATAAGTACAGACACCTCTTCCATGCTTTCTATCAAACTGAGTATAAAAGGATAAAGATGTGAGGGAATTTCGTGTATTTTTATAAAATCTTTATCTTACAAAACAGAGCAATACTTAACTGTATCTATGCTTCCAAAACAAAAGTCAATTTTTTGCTCAAGTGGCCTACAGTGAACAAATATTCAATGTTTGTGGAAAATGTACTACTTTCTGAATTTGCACTAAAAAGGATTATTACTGTCAGAACCCTTTTAACAGGCTACAAAATTGACCTTAATTAATCTAATGAAAGAACACAAAGGAAGTGGAGAATAGTTAAGTTGTTGTACAAATCCAGTTTCGCTCATGTTCTTCAAAAAAAAATCTGTATTGATCCTCTAGATTTAACCTGTAAGAAAATAGTCAACATTGTTTGACCCTTACTGTCCTATAACGTTGCATAGCATTTCAAAACAGATCCAGTCTCCACCAAGTAGAACTGAGCAATAGCTGCAACCTGCCCATCACAACCTGCAGTCATATGAAGACTTATTCAAATTTATGAACTTTGCAGTGAGTGCAGGTATATAATAAACAAAGCCAAAGAAAAACAATGCCCAGATGTCAGATTTCGTACAAAGTGCAAAGGGTGAGATTCAACAACAACAAAAAAAAATCTATCTTCAGGTAGGCGAAAGGCCCAGTATGCTCAGAAAAGGGGGAGAAACTTAGTCAGAATTCACACTGCTAATCACTGTTCAGTATTGCTTCCAAACTGAAATGGATTAACTAAAATACCTTTGGTCATTGATGCATGGTAACTCAGTGGTTAGCACTGCTGCCTCACAGCACCAGGGACTCAGGTTCAATTCCACTCTTGAATGACTGTGTAAACTCCACACACATGCTCGGTGTCTGCGGGAGTTTTTTTCTGGGTGCTCTGGTTTCCTCCCGCAGTCCAAAGATGTGCAGATGAGGTGGATTGGCCATGCTGAACTGACCCATTGTGTCCAGGGATGCGTAGTTTAAGAGGATTAGCCATGGTAAATGTAAGGTTATGGGGATAGATTGAGTCTGTGTCTCGAAAGGATGCTCTTCGGAGGGTCTGTTTTGACTTGATGGGCTGCATGGCCTCTTTCCATCTCGTAGGGATCATATGATTCTTCTTATATGATTTTAAATTCAAGTTTCCACCACCAGAACAACTATTTGGGCAAAATATAAAAAAGGATATTCTCATGTTTTTGGTGTTGTACATGCATCAACACCATCAAGAAAGGATGAAAAATATTCAGGTAAGGAAGGACTGAAATGAAAAATCCAAACATAGTAGCAACGACCAGAAACTTGAATGTTACATCATCTAAGTGGACATACAAAAGTTATTCAAATCAAGAACAGTTTTCCAAAAAAAAGGTCACACCCTTGGGGATTTTCATTTGAAACTGACATTCAAAGCAAGTTCATTTAATTTCAAAGATTCATATTATCAATGTATAAATACAACATAGAAAGAGAAGTAGACCACAAGATAGAAGACCATTAAAATATTGCAGAGCAGAGTTAGGCCATTCAGCCCATCAGGTCTGCTCCACAATTTGATCATGGGTGATATGTTTCTCAACCCCCTTCTTTTGCCTTCTCCCTATAGCCCTCAATCCCCTTACAAATCGAGAACCTATCTGTGGCTTACATACACTCAGTGGCCTCATTCAGCCTATTAAGCCTGCTGTGCTATTCAGTTAAATCATGGTTGATCATCTTCCTCAATGGCCCTTTCCCACACTATTTCCGTATCTGTTGATGTAATTAGTCTCCAGAAATCCAATAATTTCTGGTTTGAACACACTCAGTGATTGAGCTTTCACAGCTCTCTGGAATAGACAGCTCCAAAGATTCACCACCTTCTTAGTGAAGAAATTCCTCTTCATTCCAGTTTTAGATGAGTTACCCATCATCTTGATATTATCTCCCTGGCTCGAGATTCATCCTCAAGGGCAAACATCTTCCAAGAGTCACCCCTCATTCTACAAAACTTGAATGAATATAGATCATGTCTGCTCAATGTGTCCCCATAAGAATATCCTACCAGTCCATGGAGTATAGAGATAACAAGGTGTAGAGCTGGATGAACACAGCAGGCCAAGCAGCGTCAAAGGAGCAGGAAGGCTGACGTTTCGGGCCTAGACCCTTCTTCAAAAATGGGGGAGGGGAAGGGGGTTCTGAAATAAATAGATAGAGACGGGGGAGGCGGATCGAAGATGGATAGAGGAGAAGGCAGGTGGAGAGGAGACAGACAGGTCAAAGAGGCAGGGATGGAGCTACAGGGATACACTGAATAGGCTGTGGCTATTTTCCCTGGAGTGTGGGAGGCAGCGGGGTGACCTTATACAGGATTAAAAAATTATGATGGGCATTCATCGGGTGAACAGATATGGTCTTTTTCCCCCAGAGTGTGGGAGTGCAAACTTAGAGGGCGTAGGTTTAAGGTGACAGGAGAAAGATTTAAAAGGCATCTAAGGGGCAACTTTTACACACAGAGGGGGATGCGTATAAGAAATGAGCTGCCACAAAGTGGTGGAGGATGGCACAATTACAACATTTCAAAAGCATCTGGATGGGTATATGAATAGGAATGGTTGAGAGAGATATGGGTCAAATGCTGGCAAATGGGACTCGATCAATTTTGAATGTCTGATCAGCTTGGATAAGTTGAACCAAAGGAACTTTTTCCATGCTGTACAACTCTATTACTCCAAGTAACATAGGCAAAAGAGAGAATGCATCATCTGAGGAAGGACAAACTCTAAAATTGATAGGAGAAAAATGGTCATTCTTTATTTTATGATATTGGATGTATCTTTGAAAATTATTTTCATAAGACTGCCCAAATTGAGCTTCCAGAGTGTTATGGACCAGATCATAACCTATCAAAAAGATGCCTTGACCCTAACCTTTTCTTATCTTCAAGGCAAACATAAAGTGCCTATTCCAGATGCAATGTGACCGGTCAAACTACTCAACACTAAAGTAAAGCACAATTTATTTCAACACTAGTTAAAATGCAACCAGAGAGGAACTTAGAATAACAGCTGTCTTGGAAAACTTAATAGAATAATATATACAGTAATGACTAATTATCTATCCCAATATAGTAACATCCCAGAAATAGATCCCTTGACGAAAATAGGAAAATTCAGACAGAGATTCTCACATACAGTTCTCCAAACTAGGATGAAAACATCAAGAGAAAATTCAGAGAGAGTAGCTGCCAGGAAATATGTACCGAAACTTCCAACTCCAGTCTTGATGCTACTGAAAACTCAGAACCCAGAGAATTCCTAACCTAAGACAGCTGGCTACACCCACTCAAAAACACGAAGGCCTCCCGAGCTGTTCACTCAAGTGGTATTAACTAGTCAAGCTCTGCACCTCTTGTTCAATTTTGCTCTTAAAAAGAAACCAGGACAAAAACAACCTCTTAAAGTTATAGCTGTTATTGTCTCTATTATCAATGTATATTCATGATACGCTTAGTGAACAAAATATATTTCCTGAAATGGAGATGTTGAGCTATTTCTTTCAGGTGAACTTTTCCATACCTTTAGGCCTCTTCTGAAAAGAAATGTAGCTTGTCGCACTTCTTTGTTTTGCTGTATCTTTGCTGGAGTCCTGAAGGAATTGGTTTGTACTGGGTTCCTGAAAATCATATTGTATGAAAGTTTGTGACTGAAAGGACATAACCTTAGAGAATGATAAATCTAAATCATGTTTGCTTTAGTCCTAATGAAATGCAATTATTTCAGGTAGTTTTCATAGTTTCTCTGTATTTCCTTTAGTTACAGTAACATTTGTGTTTCCAACGTGCTGGAATTACTTTGGCCTTTATGCTCCATTATTAAACAGTGCCTCCCTACACTCACCATCTTAAACTTGACACTTAAATCATCTCACCTGCTCTTCAGCTGGATTGAATGCTTCAGCGTTGGCATGCATCTCCACTGTTCTTCATTCTGTCTCAGTACTGACATGGTGCTCTGAAGCGGAGCTCTTGACCTCTGTCCAGCCTGCTGAAATCATTTAGAAGAAATCAACACCAAATACAGACAGCCTAGAGGAGAGGGTTGGAAGAGTGAAGGGAGGAGAGAGATGAAATCAGATTTCTTATAAAAATCAAACCTCACACCAAAATATATCAAATTACACAAGTTCGAATGGGTATCCAAATGTACATTTGCTTCATATTGTGATTGATTTAATTTCACCTTGCATGTATCCATTTGTTTAAGGACTTGGCCTTATCAGTAGAAGAAATGTGTCTTTTAAGAATGCTTGATATGAAATTAGTTGATCCTTACATTGATAACTCACAGCTATTTCCTATCTGATTTTTCATTTAGTTCTCTTTTTACACCAGTTTATTTAAGTACTGCAAGTTACTATTGCATACAGTAATGCAATGATTATGCCACTAGATTAGTGATTCAGATTTTGTGTTACTGCTTATAAAAAGCAAACTGGTTCACCAATTGACAGTAAAAATTTTGAGGGAGTGAAAATTCCATATAAAAGCAAGTCGGTTGGAACAGAAACTGCCATATTTAAATCTATTATGGTCTGGATGTGACACCTTGGTCTTACATTAATGTGATTGATTTAACTAGCCTTTGAAGTAGCCCAGTAGGCCACTCGCCTTAAGAAATGCCCCATAACATTCTCAATAATCACCAATATTAACGGCCAGCAAATAAAAGCAGCACCCACAGCCCAAGGACTGAGTGAAACTTGCGTCGTAAATTCAGTAGAATCTAGTCACATAATTCTTGGCTCTAAACACAGTGCCATCAAAATGATTCAGAAAAACTAAATATTCCACAATTGGGATTAGCACCCATTAAAAAGGCATGGCAAAAACAGAACCAACATTAGCCTGGGTTCCCACTCAAATCGTTCAAAACTACTGTGGCTGGGAAGCAAAGATTGTGAAAAACAGGCAAGGAAGAATCAGTTTTGACTCGAATATCTCGTGTTGTGCCGACTGCTGGTATCATCTGGACAAAGTGTCTAGTACGCATTACAGCAGGCAGTCAAACAAGTGACATACTGGACATATGAAATTTAGATTTTTGACAGCAACAAGCTGTTTATCTTTAATATTCCCTGTCAAATTATACAGGATCATCTCAATTGACAAATGCATCTCTTAGTAACTGAATGCAATAATTAGTGCAAAGACATTTTGCTCAATTGCTGTCATTGCAAATTATGGAGATCAAACCAGGTGGCTACTGAAAAAAATAAACACCAACGGCTCTTCTCGCTTCACTCAGTGAATCTCCTATGACTGGCTCATCAGGAATTTCAAACCATCTTTGTTTTAAAACAGGCTAAACCAATTTAAAGATCAGATTTGCAGCAAAGCAGAACACCATAATACCTGAGTTTTTTTAAGAGGTATCTGGTGGATGATTGTGACTGAAATCTATCGATCATTTAAATATGCAGATTTTAAACACACAATTGTTCTCAACAACTGAATGGATCATAAACAGTAAATGCAAAGCAATGAAACCCTGTAAAATTTTACCTTCCGACTTGGTGCTCCCCTGTTCAATGGGTTGATCCACTTCCGTAGCGTTAAAGCCTTCCTTGCTGCCAGGCCAGTTATTACACCATGAAACCGTCGCCGCCATGGACCAGAACCTCTCCTCTTTCCAACAGGTACCTGTCTATTTACAGCTGTTCCTGCAATGGTTTATGACAATTGCTTATTTAAACATTGAATTTTTTATCTTTATGCTCAGCTAAATATGACATGTGAAGACCTCTCAGGATAAATATTGAAGTTTTTTTAAAACAGTTCACGTTACAGAAGAGCAAGTTCAAATACAAGGGAGGATAAATCTCTGGGACCTGATCTAATAAATTCCAGAACACTGTGAGAACTAAGGGAGGAAATTGTGAGGCCCCTTGCAGAAATATCTACATCATCTATAAGTAGAAGTGAGACTCTGATGACTTGGGGAATGGTTAATGTTATGTGTGTTTTTAAGAAGTGTTGTAAGGAGAAACTGGGGAATTATAGACCTGTGAGTCTGACTTTGGTTGTAGGTGATTGTAAAAGATAGGACTCATGGACATTGAGAGGCAGAAATTGATCAAGGATAGTCAGTATGGCTTTGTATCAGGAAAATTGTGTCTCACAACCTTGACTGAGTTTTTTTGTAGAAGTTACCAAAGCGATTGCTGGGGGCAGAGCTGTCGACATTGTTCACTTGGACTCAAGTAAAATTTTGACAAGGTTCCACATGGTGGACTAATTAGTAAAGTTAGATTACATGGGATTCAAGGTGAGCTTGCCAATTGGATCCATAATTGGCCTAATGGGAGGAGACAGTGTGATGGTGGGAGAGGGTTGCTTTTTGGACGAGAAGCCCATCACCAGTGGCCTTCCACAGGGATCAGTTCTGAGTCCTCTTCTGTTTGTCATTTACATGAAAGGATTCAAAGGGGTGGTTAATAAGTTTGTGGATGACACCAAAATTGGTGAGATGGTAGACAGTGAAGAGGGTTTTCTAAGATTACAAAGGAATCTTGATCAAATGGGTCAATAGGCTGAGAAATCGCAGATGGAATTCAATTTGGACAAATGCAAGGTATTGCATCTTGTTAAAACAAATAGGAGCAGGACTTATACAAATAAAGGTAAGGCCTTGGAAGTGAAGAAGAGGGACCTAGGGGTTCAAGTACATAATTCTTTGAAGTTTGCATCACATACAGACAGGATGGTTAAACAGGTGTTTGGCTTGCTTGCTTTTGTTGCTCAGACCTTTGAGTAGAAGAACATAAAACACAGGACATCGGACATTACAGCACAGGCCCTTCAGCCCATGATGTTGTGCCGAACTTTTGTCCTAATCCTAAGTTCTATCTAACCTCCACCCTTACCTTATACTACCATCCATATTCCTATCCAATAGCCACTTAAATGCCTGATGAGGCTGACTCCACTAGCGTTTCCGGCAATGCATTCCTCCCTCTGACGTCTCCCCGATATCTACTTCCACTCACTTTAAAACTATATCTCCTTGTAAAAGCTACCTCCATCCAAGGAAAAACTCCCTGATATCTATGCCTCTGACCATTTTGTACACGTCTATCAAGTCAGCTCTCATCCTTCTCCGTTCTAAAAAGAAAAGTCCTAGCTCTCTCTCAACCTTTCCTCGTAAGACCTTCCCTCCAATCCCGGCAACATCCTGGTAAATCTCCTCTGCACCTTGTCCAACGCTCCACATCTTTCCTGTAATGAGCTGAACAGAACTGGTCACAATACTCCAGATGTGGCCGAACCAGGGTTTTGTATAGCGGGAGCAAAACTTCATGGCTCTTGAACTTAATACCTCTATTAATGAAAGCTAACAGACCATACACCTTCTTAACAACTCTATCCAGTTGGGTGGCAGCTTTCAGGGAACTGTGGTCATGAACCCCAAGATCGCTCTGCTCCTCCACACTGTCAAGAATCTGTTAACTCTGCATTCTGCTTTCAAGTTTGTCCTTCGAAAATGAATCACCTCACACTTTTCAGGGTTAAATTCCATCTGCCACTTCTCAGCCCAGCTCTGCATCCTATCAATGTCCCTTTGTAACCTAGAACAGCCACCCGCACTATCTACAACTTGACCCACCTTTGTAACTTCTGCGAACTTACTAATCCACCCTTCCACTCCTTCATCCAAATCATTGTCAAATTTTTTTGCAGCTCGCTGAAGTCTATTCTCAGGAAGCAGCGACTTCCCTGATGCAAATCTTGGCTACATCAGCCAATTAGCATCAGCGGTCTGCTGGCCAGTTCTGGACACTTGCCTTCAGTAGAACAAAGGGGGAATCTCTGAGGTCGACTGTCCGGAACAATCAGCTTCACAACTCAAGTTCTCTGCCATGCACTTGCCTTCATTTGAAGGCAGACTGTGGCTTGCTGAAATCTACTATCGGGAAGCAGCATCTGCACTGAGGCAAGTCCTGACCACATCAGGTAACCAGCAG
Source organism: Stegostoma tigrinum (assembly GCF_030684315.1). Classification (NCBI taxonomy): domain Eukaryota; kingdom Metazoa; phylum Chordata; class Chondrichthyes; order Orectolobiformes; family Stegostomatidae; genus Stegostoma; species Stegostoma tigrinum. The sequence goes on from NC_081367.1 coordinate 48,809,684, forward strand.
CAGCGCTCGGCTGCCCAGTTGCAAGAGTCGGGAAGTCATGCGGAGGTTGTACAAGACTGATGGAGTAGAAATGCGTCCACTTCTGATCACCCAGTTGTAGGAAGGATATTATTAGGCTAGAGAGTGTTCAGAAGAGATTTACACAGACGTTGCCAAGTATGGAAGGTACGAGTTACAAAGAAAGGCTGGGTAGACTGGGACTTCTTTCACTGGAGTGTAGGAGGTTGAGAGGTGACCTTATGGCAGTGTATAAAATCATAAGGGGTATGGATAGGGTTAATGGTAGGTGTTGTTTCCCTAAAATGTTGTATTTCAAGACTAGGGGCATATTTTTAAAGTAAGAGGAGAAAGATTTAAAAAAAAGACATGGGGGCAAAGTTTTTATACAAAAGATTGTTCGAATGTGGAATGAACTTCCTCAGGGAGAGCTGGATGCAGGCACAATGTTTAAAAGATACATAGGTAAGTACATGCATAGGAGGAGTTTGGAAGGATACGGGCCAGGCGCAGGCACATGGGACTAGTTTAGTTTGGAACTATGCTTGGCACAGACTGGTTGGACCAAACGGACTGTTTCCATGCTGTATGACTAAAATACGCTGATCTGATAGTTTAGGAACAAGGGAGTGCCTCACTTTCTGAGAATGTACTCTCATATAGCCCATCATTTGATGTCTTCTTAAACAGGAATGGTCAACGTGAACTCAATGTTTGTTGTTCGATGCCGTGGACCAAAGTAAATAGAACTAAATAATGACCACGTGCACTAATTATAATTCAATGAACAAATTTATATCAATCCTGTCCATTCTATAGCAGACTGAGAAGCAAATCCAAGATCATCAAGACAAAAAGAATCTTTAAACTTTAAAATGATGAACTCATGTTATGGTCCAGTAGAGCTGAGTAATTTTTTTTTTCTTTTCTAGACACCCAAAAACCTAATTATTTACCAAAAAGGATAAAGTCACAAAGCTCATGAATTAAACTAAATGAATTTTACTATACGAAAGAAAACAAAGAACAACGAACACTAATAACAACACCATCTTAAATAGTCAGTTACATGAAATAAATTGAAAATACACTGAACACAATTACTTAAATTCTAAACGCAACTTGTCAATTCAAAATTTCCTCCTACATGGTTAAAGATATTTAATTATGTCAGATTAACCACTTGATCTGTGTATTGCTTCAAGGACTCATTCAAAAAGTTGAGATTTCTTGTGCCTTCCACGTGCTTCTGGCAAGGTTGATATTGAAAATCTCCACAAATGGCCACACAGACTGCCAGATCAACAGGGACACTCTAATATGCCAAACCGATTCACCTCTGGTCAGAATTCAAGTGTTTTGTAAACAATGGCATGTTTTTTAACTTTGGGTAAAGAAGTTAAGAACTCTCACCGTCTTCCTCCCTTTTTGTGTAAGGTTCTAGAATCCTATGCATTTTCATTGAGTCCTTCAATTATCAAGATTTTCAAATGCTTTTGGCTCACACACAGCAACTAAAATTAATTCCCTGCAGCCAGCTTGTTCTAAATCAAACTGTTTGAATACAAAACCACACATACATAGTAATCTAATCAACTACAAATAACTTGTTGTTCATCCATTGCTTTTTAAAAATAAAAAAAATCACTCAGTTCCCAGTCAGCTTGGTCACATATTTCCTGAAAGTGAGTTGTAGTTCACTAATCATCTTTTAAGAACAAGGTTACTAAGCAAGAGATGACTAACCCAACTAATAGATTTCTCCCCAAATGCCCCTGGTTGTCACGTAAAAGCTTGTCACCAATGCTAATTTCAAAACTTTAAAAAAACCGCAAAACAATGCAGTATTCCAGTGTTACAGCAACTTTACTAAACTTTAGGGGCGGCATGGTGGCTCAGTGGTTAGCACTGCAGCCTCACAGAGCCAGGGACCCAGGTTCGATTCCCACCTCGGGCGACTGTCTGTGTGGAGTTTGCACATTCTCCCTGTGTCTGCGTGGGTTTCCGTCGGGTGCTCCGGTTTCCTCCCACAGTCCAAAGATGTGCAGGCTAGGTGGATTGGTGATGCTAAATTGCCTGTAGTGTTCAGGGGTGTGTGGGTTATAGGGGGATGGGTCTGGGTGGGATTCTTCAAGGGGCGGTGTGGACTTGTTGGGCCGAAGGGCCTGTTTCCACACTGTAGGAAATCTAATCTAATCATGACACTCATAAACCAATTTCACCGCAATCAGATAAAAGCACAATATGGTGTGGCTACTGGAGATTTGAAATAAAAACAATGTTGGAAACACTCAGCATCTGTAGAACATGCAGTGTTAATGCTTAAGAATGCAACAATACCCTTCTTCTAAACGACTTCTTTTTTATTCCCTCCACACTGAGTGCCTTCATAAGTCAAATGATGCACAAGAAATGTCTCAAGGCCTCAAGCCTAAAATTCGCTTTGAATTATTAGTTAATCCAGATTCTCCCCTGTCAAATACAAATTTTCTTCATCCTCCCCACATATTCAACTCATATTATAAAATCAGTTGGATGATTGGCAGGAACATTGTAACATATTCTCAACATAGTTCTACAAAACCTAAGATTTAGTAGCTTCCAGAGCCTGTTTATCCATCTCAAGAATTCCTGTTGACTGTAATGCTAAGCTCAACTGACATCCATGTATGCACCTTCCAGCAGTGAAAAACGGTCATGGGCAGGACAGGTTTGCTTTTTTTAAAACCACCTTTTGCTCAAAGCTAACTGATAAACTTTAAAATTGTGGCATCTGCGCTGACCAATATAAGCAAAACTACCCCACTAAGCTAAGAGCAAACCTGGAATTATTTTTAATAGGCAGTTAAGTTACAGACATGAACTCTGAGCAAGGATTTTAGAAGGGAACTTTTTGATAATTAATCAAAATCCACAGGACTGCTTATACAGCTTGAGGGGCAACAATCCACATAAATCTTGGGCAAGCCAAGTAGGCAGGCTTCCATAGGTCATTGTAGCCTGTATGGAGATTAAACACGTCAAATGAGTTAGCCAACCTGAACAAGACGACATCATAATTCTTTTATTTCACTCAAGGGTTCTGTTTAAAATGCATTTTAATTTTTTCCGTCAATGTATTAAGAAGAGCATTGATACAGAGATTACATGCAAGGAAAACAAGATGAATCCAGACATAATTGTTTTTTAAAAATTATACAAACTTCAACTTTGACAGAATAAATGACCAAGTGCCCAACTGTGCTTAACTCTCATATGCTCCAGCATTCCAGGGAATTCTCGGCTTACTGTTTAAAATTCGTTTGTGGGAGTTAGGCGTCGCTGGCCAGCATTTATTACCTGCCCCTAGTTGCATTTAAGAAGGTGGTGGTGAACTGTCTTCTTGAACCGCTACAGTCCACCAGCTGTGGGTTGCCCGCAATGCAATTAGGGAGGGAATTCCAGGATTTTGATCCTGCAACAGTGAAGCAATAGTGACATATTTCCAAGTCAGGATGGTAAGCAGCTTGGAGGGGAACTTGGAGGTAGCGGTGTTCCCATCTATGTGCTGTCTTTGTCCTTCTAGATGGAAGTGGTCAACAGTCTGGAAGATAATCGCTGAGGATCTTTGGCAATTTCTGCAGTGCATCATGGTAGATAGTGCACACTGCTGCTACTGAGCATCGATGGAGGAGGGAATGGATGCAGTACCAATCAGTGCGACATTTGTTCATGACAAAACATACGGTGGACTGAATAGGAACTTCATAAAGTTCTCAACTTACCAAATCGCTGTGGAATTCCACTCCAACTGCTTGATCTCTTCTGTTGCATTTTGAATTGGAGAGATCCATTTAACGCCCGTTTTCCCTTCAGTGGCAGAGGTTTCTTTACATTCCGCTGTTGTTTATTCAGTTTAATTATATCATCTGTTGTACCATAACATAAAGTCAAAGGATGCTTTGGAAGTCAATTGTACTCAATGAAAAGAACGGTTTTGAAAGAACCAACTAAGTAACAGCAGCTGTCTTAAAATCAAGTATCTACACGGCACCAGAGGGGCTGCCACAAACAACTCCTCTGTTTTGAGCTGGCAAGGGGAGAGGCAATCTACTGAGGTTCTTGTACCAACTTGAAATACAACAGTGATGGTCAAGTGAGGAAAGCATCAGGTTTGGCTGTGATACCACTCAAAACTAAAGCAACCAGGGAAATGCTCAAAGTTAAAGTTTGCATAAAATAAGTGGCATCTTAGGGGGCATGCGCTGGTGCAAGAGGAGTCATTTCCACAAAAATCAGTCCCTTCAGGAAAATGGAAGAAAAAAATTGGGAAAATAAAAATAATTCCATGCAATTTTTGTCAAAGCCAAGAAGCTTATTCTCCAGATCCAGATGATGAGTAATAGAAATGTAAAATACTTTACAGATTTATACTTAAACATTCTAGTTTGTTGAACGAGAACATCTGAAAACTTCTAACCACAGTTGAGATGGGACTTTTTAAAAACAGAAATTTCTGCACTGGAGTCTGTTCTATTGTTGTAAATATCAGCAAAAGCACAACCATGTCACATCACTTGGTTTATGATCAAAGTTTCTTGTACTAACATAATTCTTGGACCTCCCTGAAAGTTTGAGGGAAACTTGCTCCCATCTTCAAGTAACAGAATTATTCCCTTGCTAGCACATTGTAGTTGCACCACATCACAGTTCAACAACTCAAAACACAAAGAAACAACTCCTGATCATTAAGCAAAGACATCTGTTGAAAATTATGCATACATAGAAGCGTCAGTTGGAGGCAGGAATTCACCACAACTTGTGATGTACCAAAAGGTGTATTTCTAAACACAAATGCCATTTAATTGATAACCTGCCATCAAGGATCACTGAAACCTTGCTCAACTAGAAACTTATAAAGACATGAGAAATGTGACTGAACTTTTGGTCATTACTATTTCAGAGCTGTAATTATAACAAGATGTGCTGGTTCATACTCACCTTCGGGCCTCTCAATTGAAAACAACAGAACATCTCTAAACCATCTGAGAGTTGTCAGAGAACAAAGTTTGTCTCAAACCTGATGTTCCCTGTTATATTCCAAACAGCTATAAAGATGACTTAAAAGAATCTCAAATTAAAAATCAAGAAATCATATACAGTTCAGAAAAGGGGGGGGAAAAAAGAGCTTCAAACAACCACTGGCACACCTCTGGGAACTAGTTGCAGGCTAAAAAATATGGTGTAAAATTTCTTGCTTGCTCTTGAACTGAATATTTCTTTGCAGTGCGATCACCCAATGTGACAACTGAGTTTGAGGTAAAAGATCTACATGACTTGTGAATAAGCAGTTTTAGTGATAATTGGAATGGAGGTACACAGACCCACTATTATTTACTTACATCAGAATAGGTTAAAAGTTATGAAGAACTTACTCCTGTTTCAACGTCTGAAGGTAATGCAATGTCAAGACTAATTAAATGTCTAAGTAACCATCAATAAATATCCACATTTGTATAGGATTTACTACCACATCATGGCACAATGGAGTACTGCTTAAATTTTATTGGCATAAAGTACAAACTGATTTTCAATAAAAAGCAATAGCCTCAAAATATTCACAGAGATAGTAGGAACTGTCGATGCAGGAAAATCTGAGATAACACAGTGTGAAGCTGGATGAACACAGTGGGCCAAGCAGCATCAGAGGAGCAGGAGAAGGATCCGAGGAAGGGTCCGGTCCTGAAACATCAAGCTTTCCTGCTCGGCCAGCTGGGCTACTACAAACCTATCACTTCCAATCTAACCTAAAATTGATTCTTGCTACTACATTGCCTTGCCAGGATTTCTGCGGTACTGCCTCCTCTAAAATTTCTGCCTGACTGTTTTTCATTCAGTACTGCACCATGGATTTGTATGACAAGTATTCAACAATTTGCTTCTTGATAGACTGCACAAAGCTTAATCTTTGAATTTTTACACTGGGTAAGCACAAAATATAAAAATGCACAATGCATTTTTATATTTTGTGCTTACCCAGTGTAAAAATTCAAAGATTAAGCTTTGTGCAGTCTATCAAGAAGCAAATTGTTGAATACTTGTCATACAAATCCATGGTGCAGTACTGAATGAAAAACACAGTCAGGCAGAAATTTTAGAGGAGGCAGTACCGCAGAAATCCTGGCAAGGCAATGTAGTAGCAAGACCTAATTTTAGGATAGATTGGGAGCAATATAATCCCAATGCTATTTAAACCTTGAAAATAACAAAAATGCATATTAGTTTGCACTATGTAAAGCAGAAATGGCAGCAAACAAAAGCAATAGGAGTCTAAAAACCAGTAACCAAGAACGGTTAGAATTTACTCTTCCGGACCAATACAGGACAATGGGCAGCAAGACTCCACCATTAGTTCATGGTAATCTCTTTTGCTTCAGCCCAGGTTCCCACCACTGAAGGTCATCCCCTTAAGTGGGCTAAACCAGGTCTTTATTGGCCAGCCAGCGGTGTCTATTTGATCGCCATTCTGGCTGGGCATGCATCTGTACGGCAAAATAAATGCCCTACCAGTCTCAGTCATCTCTCCCTGGCATGATGTTCTGTAAGTCTTTTATCAGTAATGTATAGCATTTCAATGGTAATGTTGTCTCTCCTAGTGATGCCCAGGAAGCTCTCACTGGTGGAACAAGTACAACTTAAATAATATTTTGCTGTTCTCTTCCACATCTCACCAGCACCGACTGCAACTGTTTCTACAATGGACATGTAGAATTACAGTTTCCTGGTCATGTTGATGGGAGTGGATGCCCACAGCACGTTGAGTCTCCGCAAGACCGATGCTGCTTTCCTGGTTCTCATTTAGATGTTCTCTACATCATCCTCTTGGAGACATTACTTCCTCGGTAGGTACTGGAGGTCCTCCGGTGCCTGATGCTAATGTAGGGCATTGTTGCTATTCAGACAGCATTAATCTGGTTTCTCACAGCTGATACTTAAATAAACCCTACTGCCACTACTCTCAAGACTGGTGATCATCGTGCAGCTTGCAATTCTTTAGCTAGCAAGGTACTGTCATCCATGAAACCCAGATCTGTCACCTGGTGGTGGTGACACAGGATGTACATGATGCCACCCACCATAGCCTTTCTCATGACAAAATTAATAACTGAGGAAAACAAGGAATAAGGACAGAATTTTATGATTATGTTGAAGGCATCTGTAATGCCCATGCTGACCTTGACGCAGAAGCTGGGAACTGCACAATAAAGCTTTGAAGATGTTTATGTACTGCTCCAGGATACCATATTGTCTTGTGATGTACTAGAGGGACTGGCTGGATAATGGATGGACAAAAGCCCTTTTGAAATTAATTAAGCTGATAATAAATGGTTTCTGGTATTTTAAGGTATGGTCTCCAAAATGATTCTAAACAAAATGATCTGCTTTGCTAAAAACTGCCTGTTCTTCACAAGTGCACTGTCTATTATGCTTTCAATCTGTTCAGGAGCACTGTGCTGAAGACCTTACCAGATACTGAAAGTAATATTTCAGGAAATGCAGGGTTTCAGGAATAGGATGGCGGAGGGGGTGTGATCTGGATGGGATGCTTTTCAGAGGGTCAATGTGAACTTGATGGGCTGAATGGCCTGCTTCCACACTGTAGGGATTCTATGATTATTTTGTCCTTGGTTTATGTTGGATTTCCATGAAGAACGTGAATCAATGGATTTACTTCAAATCACCAAAGTAACCTCAGCATGTCAACATACAAATCATAATTGAAGGAAGAACAAATTTACAAGGAAACTTCTCTCATTGTAATCTCCCAAGAGAAAGATGAAACATAGTGCCTGCACAAGTACAATTCTGTTGTCATGCCTTATTTCCACATTCAATCATGTTCCAAGCAAGCACACAGTCAACACAAAAACACAGTATATTGCATGTTCTATTTGAAGTAATCTACGAAAGCGTAGTATGGACAGAGAATAAAAAACAAGAATAATTAATCCTTTTCAGCTTGGTAGGCCCTTACTATGGAATGCTGCAAGGATCAATGCTTGAGCACAACTTTTGCAAAGTTGCAATCATGAGTTTGGATCAAACAACGAGATGTATTATGTTTGCTGACAATGCAAGATTAGGTGGCAAAGCAAGTTTAAGCTTCAAGGAGGACAATTTACAGAAAAAAAGTCCAGAGGTTACATGTTAAACAGGTGGGAAACTGTTCAGTATGCAAAAATCTGAAATTATTTGCTTTGACAGGAACAGATAAATTTATTTTCAATATGTGAAAAACCAACAACTGTTGGTATTGAGAGAGATCTAGATGCCCTTGTTCAAGAAACAAAATGTTAATATGCTAGCATAGCAAATAAATAGGAGACCAAATAGTATGCTGACACTTTTTTTGGCAAAGGGTTGGAGTAGAAAGGAAGCCTTGATACAGTTGTACAGGGCTTTGGCAAGGCTACACCTCGAGCACTGTATAGTTTTGGTCTCTGTACCTGAGGAAGATTAAATTTGCTTCAGAGCGAGTGCAATCAACGTCCATAGTGTTGATTCTGGTACAATTAGGTTGGCTTAAGAGTCAAATTGAGGAAAATTTGCCGATTCCTCTAGCGTTCAGAAAAATGAGAGGTGATCTCAAGAAAATAGAATCCTAAGAGAACTGGGAACAGCAATTTTGAAATACATGGAAACAAGGAAGCAGTGTTATGAGGATAAGGGAAAGACATTTCAAACAAAGACGGAAAGAAAAATCTTCACTCAGATTGTGCATTGGGCTGCAGCTGCTTGAATTGGACAGCAAAGTGGAGTTACAGCAAGGATCTGCCGTGGTCCATTAGTTGCTAAGCTCATTTGCATCTTTCACTTACGTCTTAGAAAATTAATAAAAACAATAAATATTATTTTCCTGAGCGTAACTTTCAGCATTAAAAGTCAAACAAAGTCAGTGAAGAAAACCGTTCCATGTCAATTCTTCAAAAGTTATTTTTTCAAGGGAGTATCGGATTGAATGGTTTGGGGGAGTGAAGGGAAAATATTTAGGCGATTTACATATACAGCCCAACTATTCTCAAAGTTGCTCATTTTAAAGTCCCAAACAATTAAGCACAAGGTAATGTGTTCTACAATATCACGTTTAATGTTATGTTTTGCATTGTTTATATCACAATACAACTACCCGAACGCGTAATACAATGCAAAACGAAACTGATCAATCCCAGGATTACAGGAAGGAAGATCTATATTTTGTTGATTTTAGTTATGTACGTAAATCGTCAGTAACACAAGGTTTCGGTGGACGAGTTCACATCTCGCCACATGAACCGGCCACGCACACCGCCCTCCCTTTGCCACTAACAGCCCTGTGTCCGTCCCTAGCTCCGGACGCTGTCCAGGCCAATGGCGCGGTTACTCACACATTTACCCTGGACCGAACATCAATCCCCACGTAGAGTTTAAAAAGTTCAACGGCTGCGCGCCCCCACTTACCAAGAGACATGTCAAGCTTGTCAGGCCAAGTATCTCCCAGTGCCGCCACATTCCGGTTCATGGTGACCGTGCCGCCGATTTCCCATCAGCCGCCACGTTTACGTTCAGCGCCTACCTCATCACGCAATCTCACGTTACCTTTGTTTTATTTCTCTCCGTTCTCAAACTGACTCTAAAGTGGATACCACACTCTCCACGGGTTGATGAAAGGTGCTCCTGCTTAAATTATCACATTGAGCGATATAAGTTTGTAAACCTCCTTAAATTATTTAAGAATATTCCATGTGGTGGGTAGCACGATTGCTGCCAGTAACCTTTATTTGCATAAAATGAGATAACAAGGTGTAGAGCGGGATGAACACAGCAGGCCAAGCAGCACTTGTGGAGCAGGAAGGCTGACGTTTCGGGCCTAGACCCTACGGAAAAATGATATCGGACGTCAATGACAAACCTTGTAGAAAAAGTATTTGTCCAAACGTCTTCCTTTTAATTATATAAGAAAAGCTCTATCATTTACAAATTACTAGAAGTACATGGATGGGGTAGAGCGAACAAGAAGAACAAAAAAAAGCATATTCTTGCCAGAGTGTTACAATTTTGTCTGTCCACACGCACTGGACGCACTGAATTGAATATTTCCGTTTCTGGCAACAGAGTTATTGTCTAGAACACAATATACCTCCTGCTCTGAAGAAAGATCACTGGACTTGAGACATTAATTCTGATTTCTCTCCACCAGTGCTGCCAGACCTCCTGTAGCAATTTCTGTCGTACAGTCCAATTCCCTGATAAGCAAACTGATCTGGTGTCTCATACAGACTGACAGAGATACGATAACAAGGACTGGATCTGCACTTGCTATGCAGCAATCTATTCTGCCTTCTCCTTCAGCCTGAGGCTTACATCCCAAGTCAATGACATGCCAGTCATCTCCCTGGTGGTAGCATCTTTCCCCATGATCTGGATGATGTGATCTCATGTGTTGAAGAAAGACAATTGAGATTTGTCACTACAAGCCTTTGCGACATAATTTGGACGCTCCCATCCCTCATTTCTTCCTTTAGGCAGTCCTTCTGCTACCCGTCCCTGATCGATTGAAGGATTGATGCAGGAAAACATTTCAATCATACAACTTCACCACCTCCAGGGATTTGGAGACCAAGTCCTCCCTTTGCTTACTTGCACTTATAAACCCTCTGCTGTTGCGATGACAGGACACTCATGTCTCTAAAAGAAGACTCTCGTTGGTACTTCAAAGAACCATTGCAGACTACTTTGTACATTTATACCTCTTCCCAGTATTTCCTGATGGGCTTTCTGAAACAGATGTTCTGTTATGAGCTTGTTCCCTCCATATATTCAAGGAAACACATTATATCATAAGATAGCAAGGTGTAGAGCTGGATGAACACAGCAGGCCAAACAGCATCAGAGGAGCAAGAAAGCTGATGTTTCGGGTCTGGACCCTTTTCTGAAGAAGGGCCCAGACCCAAAACATCAGCTTCCATGCTCCTTTGATGCTGCTTGACCTGCTGTGTTCATCCAACTCGACACCTTGTTATCTCAGATTCTCCAGCATCAGCAGTTCCCACTGTCTCTGAACATATCATATCTGGTTTTAGCCTAAAGCTATGATACTCAGTGCCAATACCTAAGTCCTCAGTAATCCTGGAGTAGCTTCAGCTTTCCTCATACACATTACCAGTTTCAACTCCTCCACCATCCACTCCACCTTGGCTGGCCAGCCTTTCAACTTCATCCACCATGATCTGATGCCGGTGCTGTGGAGTTCTGCTAACTATGACAACAAACCCAAAGATCGTGAATCAGGGATTCTTTGTTTGACTGGCATCAGTCATCACAAACGTGAAGGGAGATTAGGGTTAATGAAGTAAGTATTTGCAGTATTTAGATGGAATGAAACCTGAGGTTTACTTTTGATAAAGAAACCTTTTGTCTGTCTGCTCCTCCTTCCCATGAGACCTCTTTTCCAGAACACACCTTTGATTTCCCCAAAAAGGAACTGTTGAACTCCTCCAGCTGTCTTGCTTCACTGTTACTGCCTACTGTTGGAGATCCTGGCATAACTCCTTCAGCTCCCCCTCTCCACACTTTCTCTTATTGTCACCACCTACTAGTGCAGACTTGCATTCAAAAAAAGTTGTATAGTTTTTGAAATTTTTCAAAGAATTTGCAAATCACTGGCTGGACCATCATTTATTGGCCATCCATACTTGACCTGGAAAATGTGGTGGTGTGCTATCTTCTTGAACCACTTTAGTGCTTGGGTGTAGGGACACCCACAGTGAGAGTAAGAAGGATCTTCCAGGATTTTGGCTCGTCAACAATGAAGCATGAGCAAGCAATGAAAGATGCATGCTTAAAATACACATTTAACTACATTTAAGATGTTCTGGAAAGTTATTAACTTACGATTCACATAACTTGACTTAGAAAAGCTGGTAATATATCACCATCTGCATCAAACCGAAACTAGGATAACCGTCATCACTATTTTAAAATCCAAACCCCGAAACTTGTTTACAATCAGACACTTTACATCATAATACAAAACATAAGTTATAGAGGACACCTGGAAAATGTGTTCAATTTTCAGCACCAATTTTTAGGAAGAACAGATTAGCTTTGAATGAAGTAAATTTACCTCATATTGCACTCCATTAGTTCAATTACGAGGAGAAATTACACAAACTAACGTTGTACTCCCTGTAGTTTAGAAGGCTGTGGGGTGATGTCACTAAATTTTTTGATATATTCAGGGGAATCTGTGGGGTAAATATATAAATTAATGTTGCTAGTTGGGGAGTCTAGGACAAGGAAACAGAGTCTAAAAATTGAAGCCGCACTGAATCATAGAATCCCTACATTGTGGTAACAGAGATTTGGCCCATCATGTCTGCTCTGAACCTCTGAAGAGCATCACTTCCAGATCCACCCGACCCTGACTCTATCCCTGTAACCCTGTATTTCCCATGGCTAATCCACTAGCCTACACATCCTTGGACACTTTGAGCAATTTAGCATGGTCAATCCAGCGTGGATAATCCACCTAAGGCGCACATCTTTTGGCTGTCGGAGGAAACTGGAGCACACAGAGAAAACCAACCCGTCACAAGGAGACTGTGCAAACTCCACACAGACAGTCACCTGAGGCTGGAGTTGAACCTTTATTCTTAGAACTGTGAGGCAGCAGTGCTAAGAAATGAGCCATCGATGTTTCAAGACTGAAGTTAGGAGAACTTCTACTCATGAACATTGAAGAAACTTGGAATTTTCTTTTGCAACACTTATTACAGAAATAACATTTTTATAGCATTCCTTAAGTAATATAACACCTCAAGTCCCTTCTCAGGATCATTATAAAACAAAATATGACACTTAGCCACATAATAAGATATTAGGTCAAATCACTAGAAATCTGGTCAAAAAAGTCAGCTTGGAGAGGGATAATGGGAACTGCAGATGCTGGAGAATCTAAGATAACAAAGTGTGGAGCTGGATGAACACAGCAGGCCAAGCAGAATCTTAGGAGCACAAAAGCTGATGTTTCGGGCCTAGAACCTTCTTCACAAAAGGGGGAGGGGGAGAGGGTTCTTAAATAAATAGGGAGAGAGGGGGAGGCAGATCGAAGATGGATAGACAAGAAGATAAGACAGACAAATTAAAGGGGCAGGGATGGAGCCAGTAGAGGTGAGTGTAGGTGGGGAGGTAGGGAGGGGTTAGGTCAGTCTGGGCAGGACGGACAGGTCAAGGGGGCGGGATGAGGTTAGTAGGTAGGAAATGGAGGTGTGGCTTGAGGTGGGAGGAGGGGATAGATGAGAGGAAGAACAGGTTAGGGAGGTGGAGACGAGCTGGGCTGGTTTTGGGAATGCATTCGTGGAAGGGGAGATTTTGAAGCTAATGAAATCCACTTTGATACCATTGGGCTGCATCTATGCACGAATAGTGATTTAATCACAGTTGTTGGAATATCCATGCCTTATCCATTCAGTTTCAAGAATAAGCAACATCGTCCAGAAAGTTTTTTTAAAATGTGAAGCATTGGAGAAAGAAACATATTTCCCCCATTATTGGAAGTGTGTGTGTTTGTGTGTGTGTATGATTTGGGTGACTTGGAGGGGTAACATTTCTATTTTCATGTTACGAATTGTAAGTGTTAACCAATTCTGTATCATCACTGAATTTGTTTTTAAGATAATTAACAAACAGAAACAAGGAAACTCACCAGACCTGGCAGCATCTGTGAAGAGAAACAGAGTTAACATTTAGAGTCCAGTGACCCTCCTTCAGAAGTAGAAGCAGCTAGGAAAAGGTGTTATTTATGATGATTACAGGGCTGGGGGAAGGAATGACTAAATGCATAGAGATAGAGCCCAGTGAGAGAGGGAATAAAGGGTGGGCAGAGAAAGGGATTGTTGATAGTAAGCCAAGGAAGATGAGAAGGTAGGTAAGTGATGATGTGAACTATGAGTAGATGAAAACGAATTGGCTGTGTTGGAAATAAATCTGGGGTTGCACAGATAGGTAATAAGAAGGAAGGTAGTGTTCATAGTCTGAAATTGTTAAATTTGACGTTGAATCCTGAAGGCTAAGATACCAAACAGAAGATGGTGTTGTTCTTTCAGTGTGGGCTGAACTTTGCCAGAGCACTGCAAGGGCCTGAAAAATAAAAGTTGGCATGGAATTGCATGGGAAGATGTGGGGCGGTGCTGGAGTGGACCTGCGTGTCCCAGAGCGAGTGGTCCCTGCAGGATGTTGACCAATGAGGGGAGGGGAATATGTGTCTGGTGGTGGCATCCTTCCAGGGTAGGCAAAAATGGCAGCTCTTGATCCTTTAGATGTGGAGTCAGATGGTAGTATCCCACTGGGTGAGGCATAAATGCTACCTTTTACCAGCTGCTGCTTGTTCTGAAAAAGGATCACTAGGCTCAAAATGTTTACTCTGTTTCTCTCCACAGACGTTCTCCAGCAATTTCTGTTTACACTTGCTTTAGATCTCCAGCATCTGCAATTGTTTTAGTCTATTCGATGGGTCTTATTGTTCAAAGTCCAATATAGAGAAAGGCTAACATTAGCTATTTTGGGAATTTGGTTAAATATTTTTATTTAATGTTGTGACTGTTGGAGTAGTGAGACAAGAATGACCGTGCACTCCTCCCCTCTCTGTCACAACATAAAAGTGGGAGTTTGTGACATCTAGTGCAGACTATGTTCAACTGGAAGTGGGTAGGAATACGAAGGATAAAGGGAAATACCAGTTTCTTGTGCACTATGTCAAAATAACATAGGCATTTGTTTAGACCTGTCTGGAGGTGGTTACTTTTTCTAATCTCGCAGGAATAAATCTTCCAAGTCAAGGTAATTAGAATGGGTGGACAATTTGAACTTAAAATTAAAAGCAAGGGCTGGAAAAGCACAAGTGTTTGAGATAATAGCACGACATTTGAAACTGGAAGAATGGCAAAGGAAAACATATAGCAGTTCTGTAGAGTTAATGAGAACTCATTTGCCAGTGAAAAAGGGTTGAATAGTAAGTAGAATTCGAATTGAAGGATATTTTGCATTTTTAAGGAAAGGAAAGTACATTTCAGAGAAGTTAAAAAATTAGTCGTAGAATTTAACATGAGGACAAAAGATATTGTTTGAAACTCAAGAATATAGACCCAGTTTCCACAATCTCTCATAAAGCAATCCACTGTTCCAAAGATTACTCTGGCTAACCTTTGTTGCCCTCCATTCATGGTAAGCATATATTTCCTTGGTTAAATTAACCAAAATGGTATATCATACTCCAAGTGAGGTCTCACAAAGGTTCTGTACAGCAAGATATCTTTTCTTCTATACATAAATTTGTTTGAAATTAAGACTGCCGTACGATTTGCCTCCATAATTACATGCACACCTGCATGCTAGATTTTAGTGACTCAAGGAAAAGGACACCCAGATCCTCTTGCACAGCACTTTCCAACCTCTCACCATTTAAAAACAATTCTGCCTTCTTTTTCTGCCAATGTTAATAAGTTACATTCCATCTATTCTGCAGTTGGCTGAAGACAGACATGTTACCCAGTGTACAAGTAAGCCCTCTGCTTCAGCAGTGTTACAGCTCAACTTCAACAATTTCACCTATTCCATTTTGATTACACCCTTACACAGGGAACAGCTGAACTGGATAGTATTTTATGTTCTATAAATTCAGAGAATCCCTACACTGTAGAAACAGGCCCTATGGCCCAACAAATCCACATCAAACCTCACAGCATCCCACCCAGGCTCATCCCCCATTACCTACCGTGGGAGTAAACCCACACAGACATGGGAAGAGATAATGGGAACTGCAGATGCTGGAGAATTCCAAGATAATAAAATGTGAGGCTGGATGAACACAGCAGGCCAAGCAGCATCTCGAAATCTCTGATGAAGGGTCTAGGCCCGAAACGTCAGCTTTTGTGCTCCTGAGATGCTGCTTGGCCTGCTGTGTTCATCCAGCCTCACATTTTATTATCTCAGACATGGGAAGAATGTGCAAACTCCACACAATCACCTGAGGGTGAAATTGAATCCAGGTCCCTGATGCTGTGAGGCAGCAGTGCTACCCACTGAGCCACACCATTCTGGCATTTGATAGAAAAAAAATAAGAACTATGGTAGGTTTGGATTTGACCGTTAATGGCTTGACTATTTCACACAAGGAACAGTTCTAGAATTCTCCCCTACTCAAGAGTGTGGACGGTAGCTAATCGAAAATTTCAAACCTTAGAGCAATAGCCTTGAACTATCAAAAACATCAGTCAAGAACTGAACGTGGATAAAAATCAGTTAAAGATGAGCCATAATTTATTTGGATGATGCAGCACATTCTTGCGGTTGAATGATTTTGCATTCTTCAGTTTGCCAATCAAGACATCTAGTTCAAGAGTTTTCGCTTTATTAATAGTCTCAGGCAGTTAAAAGTGAGTGATGCGCAGTTTATAGCCTACAGCTCAATGAATGTTTAAACCTATCTGTTAACGGCGTCCATATTAGCCCCGTCAGATACGAATGGCACACTTCATACAGCATGTTGGCCATGTTTGTGTCCGGAAGCCGGTGTCTAACACACAGCGAAACAGGTTCGCGCCAGTGGAAGGGAGAGGCGGAGCAGTTGCTGAAGCCAGCTGGTTGGTATCCTGAGCGGTTACCATGTGAGAGATTGGGCCTGAAGGCAAGGCGCTCTACACGCGTATCGGGGGACGGTATTAGCTGGTGTGCGGCGGGGTCCGATTCAGGATGAGGGACCGGCTGGTATCTGCTAGATGTTCAGGAAGTGGCATTAGCTGGTATCCGGTTGGAGGTGAGGTTCCGGCCGCGATCCGTGGAGGCGGCGTTTTATGTCAGCGCTGGAGGTGGGGCCTGGCACGAACTGCTTTCCGGGTCGGTTACTGGGGCGGTTCAGAGCGTGGTATCACGTGGTGTGTGTGTGTGTGTGTGTGTGTGTGAGAGAGAGGAGGCGCGGGAGGGAGTGGCCGCGGGAAAACAGCCTATGGGTCGCTGCTTGCGACATTGAGAGCTTCGGGGTGCGGTTCCGATGCGCTGTGACGGAATTTGAGAAGCCGCGACGCAGAAAATCGGCATCTCTGGGAATACCCAGAGAGTCGTCTGAGCTGGTGGTGACATGTTGTCAACATGGAGAGAGAATAATTGGCACCAGGACATGGAGAGCGCGGAGGAGGCAGAGTGCAGGTAATAGCCTGAGACTGCTGTGGCCAAACAGAGAAGGTTAAGAGGTGACTTAATCGAGACCTACAAGATGATCAGAGGATTAGATACAGTCGAGAGCGAGAGCCTTTTTCCTCGGATTGTGATGGCTAGCACGAGGGGACATAGCTTTAAATTGAGGGGTGATAGATATAGGACAGATGTCAGAGGTAGGTTCTTTACTCAGAGAGCAGTAAGGGCGTGGAATGTCCTGCCTGCAACAGTAGTAGACTCGCCAACTTTAAGGGCATTTAAATGGTCATTGGATAAACATATGGATAATATTGGAAAAATATAGGTTAGATGGGCTTCAGATTGGTTTCACAGATCGGCGCAACATGAGGGGCCGAAGGGCTGATACTGCATTGTAATGTTCTATGTTCTATCTCAGTGCCCTCGACTTGAGTTTCTTGTTAACTGGCAGCTCCTGACTACAGTTTGGGGTGGGGCTAACCTCTGCCTCTTTGATGACAACAAATCTTGTACAGGACTCTGGTGATACACTGTTGAAGACTGCCTAGTTAACAATTACAATTTATTTAAAAACTTACTTGTAATGATGGGGTGGAGGCTGCTGTAACGATAGGTATTTCTGAAAGGCATTACTAGGCTCCTGAAAGAATATGTCAGTTGTCTTGATGGACAAATTCACAGCACGTTAGTGACCTGATCTGCAAAGTGAGACTGAGTTTTTACAAATTGTGAGACTTGTGTGTATGAATGTAAAGGTATTTTAATTTTTAAGTGTTAGGTCAGTGAAGAATTTTTCTGTACGTGCGTAGTAAAAGTTGAAGGCATAAAGGCAGATAGATGTCTGTGATTTGAATCCTTTAAATTAGTACAGGGAGTAAGGACAGATGATTGTTCTTTCATATGGTTGATGGCAGGAGTATGCTAATGAAGGTGCTACAGCTCACCATTTTGCAGTCACGTTGCAACTCAAAACATGTATTCTGGATATGTCTAATTTGCAAAATGAGTGGTGCCCTCCACGAAAACTGCATCTTCATTTTCAGCACTGATCCCTTTACCTGTACTCGAGCTGTGTGTTTTTGTTTTTGATTAGCTTGAGATGTGGGCATCGCTGGCCAGCATTTATTATCCACCGCTAGTTGCCCTTGAAGGTGGTGATAAGCTGCCTCTTGAATTGTTGCAGCCCATGTGCTGTTGGTTGACCCACAATGGTCAGGGAGGGAATTCTGTTTTTTTTTAACCCAGTGACACTCAAGGAACACTGAAAAATTTCCAAATCAGAATGTGCTAAGAACCAAGACAAGTACAGCACAGGGACATGCCCTTTGGCCCTCCAAGCCTGTGCTGATCCAGATCCTCTAACTAAACCTGTCGCCTGTTTTCCAAGGATCTGTAGCCCTCTGCTCCCTGCCCATTCATGTATCTGTCTAGATACATGGCAACATGTTCCAGGCACCCACCACCCTCTGCATAAAGAACTTGCCATGCATATCTCCCTTAAATTTTTCCCCCCTCACCCTGAAATCGTGACCCCTAGTAATTGACTTCCCCACGCTGGGAAAAAGCTTCTTGCTATCCACCCTGTCTATACTTCTCATGATTTTATGGACCTCAATCAGGTTCCCCCCCACCCCAACCTCTGTCTTTCTAATGTAAATGATCCTAATCTACTCCACCTTTCCTCATAGCTAGCACCCTCCATACCAGGCAACATCCTGGAGAACCTCCTCTGCACCCTTTCCAAAGCATCCACATCCTTTTGGTAATGTAGCAACCAGAACTGTACGCAGTATTCCAAATGTCGTTGAACCAAAGCCCTATACAACTGTAACATGACCTGCCAACTCTTGTACTCAGTAGCCTGTCTGATGAATAAAATCACTAATGAGCGGCGGGTGGCTTGGAGAGGAACGTGCAGGCTCTACTTCTGCCCTGAGAAGGACAATATCGTGGCCCATATGTGGCAGTTGTTTTCCTCTTGAACAGATTTTCTTGCTTTTAAGTGTGATTGTTGATATTAGTATGCTGCTGTAAATGAAATGTTGATTTGGGTTCGAATGGAATAATTCAGGAGCATGAATTAAATATTTTCAGTTTTCTGCACCAGTTCTACGGACAGTTTTAATTGAACATTCAATTTTGAATTGAGCAAATTTGTAGTGCCGAGTTACTCATTGTACAATGCGTAGACTAATGCTAATAAAAACTGTAATAAGGCTGCCCTTTTTAGTAATAAGATATTTACAGTCAGTGAACTTTGGTGTAGTTTGTGCTCCATTTGGATTTACTTTCTGGTGGCGAAAGTGTTTTGCCTACTTTACTTGTTTCCAGTTTCTCTTCTGTTGTTTCTTTAGTTATTTTCGGGTCCTTTTGACAGAAGATACAGAATTTATTCCAGTCCCCTTATTTAGTTTTGCAACTGCATTATCGTGTCTCTGGCAGTATGATTTTTTTCTGCTTAGATTAGCACCTAAATATTGTTGGAGGATCATGGAGAGGAACCCCACATTTCCAGCACTTTGTGAAGCTGGTTTGTTCTAATTCTTTACTTTGGTACATGTCACCTTATTTGTAACAACTGATGTTGCTCTGTTCTGAAAATAACAAGTGGTGGAGATCATAGCAGGTCAGGCAGCATGAAGAGTCATCTGGACTTGAAATGTTTGCTTGTTTTCTCTCCACGAATGCTGCCTGACTTGATCTCCACTACATATTTGTTTTCAGTACAGATTCCAGCAGCTGCACTAATATGTTATTATGTGCTGTTCTTTTGAGTCCTTTCAAGTCCTACCTAGTCTACCCTGCTCCTGTCAGCTAAGTGCAGTCTATTTTTATTGAATCATTGTACTTGTCCAGATATCTTCCCTTGTGTTTTTTGCCTTTTAAGTAGCTTTTTTTAAAGAAAGGGCAGAACAGCGTATTTGGACAACTTTGTATAAAATGTGATCTAGTAACTTTGAGTTTGTGACCGACATTTCTTTGCAATGCTCAATTCATTTTTCTAACCACAGGAAATATAAAAGGTAATTTTCTCTAGCTGAAGTATGTGTTAGTCTTAAAATAATTTATATAGCTGGCGCAAAGGCATGCACATTATTGCCATGTTCTTAAATGGCTGACTGCTTCCCTGGTACAGTTTTTTTTCTTCAGAGTTTGAACTTACTGAAGCCAGAGTGGCTCAGAACCACTCAGCCCTTTCTTGTATAATCTGCAGCTGTTTCTGTTGCTTGTTCTGCTGATTTCCCCAACTGCTTGCATGATTGGTCACACTTCCTTATTATACAGTAAGAATTCAGTTTTTGTATGCCCTCAGAACAATCCTCTCCCTTGCGTAACACGGTCAGCAGTGTACCCTTGAGTCTGATCTACTTTATTTGCATATTATGTACTGTCACTTAACAATATTGTGCAGAAACAGAAATCAGATTTCCTTGTGCGCAGTCAAAGCTGCCTTAACTTTCTACTGTGTCTCGATTTCAAGGTTATCGCTTGAACCTCCATTGCGAGTTGAACATCATTTTGGATGAGCCAAACGACATCTGTTTTGACAAGGGCCTTCACGTTTTTTTTTCTCTAATAGTATATTTCCTTTGCATCTACTTCCTTGTCTAATCTTCATCTTTTCAGTTAATGTTGACTCCTATGATGTAATTGGCTGATGCTGACTTTCTCTTGCACTCACCTCACAGGTCTCCCTGCTTCCACTCTGAATTGTAATTAATTCAGGGTGTTATAACCTGCATCTATCACTACTGAAATCTTTGTATTGTGATAATCTCTGTATTTGTGATACTTTCCTGTGATTCTGTACTCTTTGGACTTTTAATTTGGGAATATTTGCCCTTATTCTTGGAAATCCTTGATAGCCTCATTATCATATGTCAGCATTCAGGCCTATGTTACTGCTTATATACTTCATTCCTCCATCACTTATGTGCTTTTTCATGCATCAGGTTATTGCTTTTTGAATTCTCTTTCAAAATCTTAATGTCCCAGTCTCTCTATCTCTGCTTTAAAACTCTTGTTAAACAAAAGCTTGTATTGTCCATAATTCTCAGCAGTCAGTGTGGAGTTGGAGGAACACAGCAGGCCAGGCAGCATCCAGTGTATCACTTTCCACCATGTCAGCTACCTACAACCTGACCCCACGACCAAACAGAGTTCCCTCCCCACCCCTATCTACCTTTCCTAGGGACCGCTCACTCCACAGCTCCTTCGTCAGCTCAACACTTCTTACTAACCCCACCGCACCCTGCACCTTTCCCTGTAACTGCAGGAAGTGCTACATCTCCCCCCTTACCTCCATTCAAGGCCAAAAACAAACCTTTCATATCAGATGGGTGTTCACCTGCGCGTTTGCCAGCTTGGTCTACTGTATCTGCTGCTCCCGATGTAGCCTCCTGTACATTGTTGAGACAAAGCGTAGACTCTGAGACAGTTTCGTAGAGCATCTGCACTCTGTTCTTGACAAATGATGATACCTTCCGGTTGCAAACCATTTTAACTCCTACTTTCTGGGTGACGTCCATCCTGGGCCACCTCCAGTGCCACAATGACACCCTGTGCAAACTGGAGGAGCAACACCTGACATTCTGCCTCTGGAGCCTACAGCCTGCTGGCTTTAACATGGAATTCACTCGGAACAAAAACAGGTTGCTGGAAAAGCTCTGTGGGGAAAAAAAAGTTAACGTTTTGGGTCTGGTGACTGTTCTGAGGAGTGTACACTGAGCCCCAAATGTTGACTCTGATTTTTTTTTTCCTTCACAGATTTTGCCAGATCAGCAAGTTCTGGTTTTGTTCCTTATTTACAGCATCCACAGTTCTTCCCGTTTTTATGAAATTCACTGGTTTTAAAATCTCCCCTCTCCCAGCCTCCCTCTCATCCCTGCCACCTTGACCTGACACAATCTGTCCATCTTCTGTCCCACTCATCCTACTGACTAATCTCCACCACTCCGCTGTCACCATCCCACCTACTTTACCCAGCCCCACCCCTCCTCTCTATTTATTTCCCATCTCCCTATCCTCTCCCCATTTCTCAAGAAGGGCCCTGACCTGAGTCGTCAACTTTCCTGACTCTCTACTGCCTAGCTTTCTGTGTTCCTTCAGTTTCACACTGTCTTGTCTCTGACTCCAGCATCTGCAGTTCTTGCTATCTCATGTTGAGAATTATCTCCTGAATTCATTCCATTCTTTTGATTTCTGTTCAGTTAAGACTTATGTTGTAATATCTAATTGAGGAATAATAAATCAAATTGTAAGTGTTTTATCATGGCAGAACACATTTATGTACACACTCTACCTCCTGGCTTTCATTTGTTGGCTGGCCTGCGATTTCGAACAAATTAAATGTGCTGGTTCGGCAGTTATTCTGGATCAATGAGGTTAATTTGAAGGGACTGATTTTAGGTAAAAGAAAAATGGTATTCTCAGTTGCCTATTCTCTCAGTCCCGGTTTCAAGATTAGTTTATTTGCCTTTTCTTGATGGTACAAATCTGTGTCCACAGCATACCCACGAGGTTGTTGATTTGCTCACTGAGCTGGCCCAACGTAGACACGTGCTGGAATTCCTCAAGGCATAGTTCTCCACCCATACTTCAAACAACAAATATATAGAATTGGAGCACCCCATATATAAACCTATACAGTTCAAAACCCGAAATGACATTACTCTCTATAACAGACTGGACAGGATAAATTCCAAATGGAGTAAAACAATGTCACTTCATTGGAGGCTCCACTGATTTCTGAACAGGAATAAGCCAGCTTGGCGAGCAAGTCAACAACCTCACCCACAACCCGGGCTCCAGATCGTTGCCAAGACTTTAAACGGCATACCCATCTTTAGGTTATTTGTACTGTTACGATGGTGCACCATTTCCACAAAGCATAAAGGAAGTACTCATTAGTGACTATTAATTGTTGAGCTTAAATTACTTGTTATTTTGCATAAGGGATAGCATTTTTGGTTGTAATTGCGAGTGACATTGGAAATGGGTCAAATAACATCTGAACTTTAAATCCAGTGTAGATGAAACATCTGGCTCAACAACCTCTCTTAGGTTTGCAGTTTTCTTTTGTTCATCTGCAGACAAGAACAGTGGAAACTCTTGGGCGGCCTGAAGACCACTGTGGAAGGGCTGCTGTCAACAAATAACCCTAATGTCTGGTCTAAGTATGGAGGATTGGAGCGTCTCTGCAAGGATATGAACAAGATTTTGTGTCATGGACTCCTGGAGGATGAGGTCTCTGATTGTAATTCATTTCATTTGGATGGATGGTGCTCCTGTTGGAGGTTAATGATCTTATTTGTTGTGGGGAGCAGAACCTGAGCAATTGAATTATCTAGCCATCGTAAACAATTAAATGTAATCTACGTTGTGATGCTCTTTGGTTCATAACTTCAGTGGGACATGTGAAGTATTAGACTTGTGAAGGATTTTTGGTTAAAATAACCTTTTATATCTGTATTCAAAATCCTATGAACGAGAAGTAACTGGCATTTTTTGGCATTTTTTAAAAATTGTAGATGGGGGAGAGACTGCAATAGACCTTTTTTGTAATAGGTTATGATTCATGCTTCTTTTGATCATTTTCTAAATTATGTTTTCTGCTATTACCAGCGTAACATTGCCTTTAATGACTGAAACTTTATAATTGGATTCCATCTAGTTGCACCACATACCTTTGTCTTGCTGAAGTGAGTCAGTTTCTCTGTGGTTGTTAACATTTGTTGGAGTAGGCTTCTGTTAATTGGAAAATCTCCCCAAAATTTTGCCTGGGTGACACAAAAGTCTATTAATGACATACTGTGCTGGCTTAATTGAATCTAGTCTGAAACTAGTTTTCTTTAAACTGTTTGCTTTTGGCTATTGCTTTTTTTTTTGCCTTATCTTTATCTCCTCTGTTCAGTCCCCACTCCCTGCCTCCCAAAACACACACAGCAAAGTCACCACCACAGAAACTTGAAGATGTGCTTGATTTATAATCCAGAATATGGATTGTGTAAAAGGTCTGCTTGAGAGACCTATCAGCTTTTGCTTCACCTGATGCCATTCGTCTCTTTATGGAGAGATTTCAAACACCTTTTCCTAAATTAGACATAGCTAAAAGGAGACTAGAAACTTATCTTTCATCTTGAACTCATCTGAATTGGGATACAAGAAACGGGCTTGGGGAAAGGAGACACCAGTTAGATACAGTTTTCGTAAGTATTATACTGCAGCTAAGGAGCAAGTTGTTTTGCGACTTTAAGTGTACTAGGAGCATAAGGACAGGCCTAGTCCATTCATGCTGTCAAGTCGACTCTGTCATTCACTATAATCATGGCTGATTGAATACTTTAATGCATTTTTCCAGTGTTATCCATATAATCCTATATGTTGTTGATCATCAGAAATCTAACAACCTCTAAGCATACTCCCATACTAACCTTCCACAGCCCTCTGAATTAGAGAATTCCAAATATTCACCACCTTCTAAGTTTTATTTTTAATAAAAGACAGCCCTCTTAATCTCACACTTATATGATACACAACTAAATTTTAAAATATTTCTCCTGGTTCTAGACTCCCCAGCCTAGGTAGATGCAAGTAAGATGCCTGCATCTACCCTCCTAAGTATTTTGTAGGTTTCAGTGAGATCACTTCTCATTGTCTGAATTTCGAGAGAGTACAGGCCCAGTTTGCCCATTCTCCCTTGCATAAGAGTCCTGCCACTCCAAAAATAAGCCTGGCGATCCTTTTATGGCAATTAATATCTTTTGCTGATATAAGGAGACCATAACTACACAAAACTCTAGGTACAGTTTAACAAGGTTTCTATGTAATTGAAGTACATTTTGCCAAGCAATACTAGTTATTCAGGTTGTTTTGATTGCACAAGATACTCTACAAGGGAATGCACATTAAAATCCTGTTTTTAAAATCCTGACAATTTTGTGGAAGGCTTAAGTTGCAGCCCATAGATGCTGATGGTAACTAGAGTTTGATTTTAAGTCTTTGAGATAATTTTGTTTATCTGTTGGTAACTTTACTCCAAATGATGTCAAAGACTTTTACTGGAATCATGGTTTAAACCACTACATTTTGATGAACTATGCTTGTACAAAGGCAAAAGGTGTTTTTTAAACTAAGCTTAAAATGTTCTTTGAGTGTGTAACACAGTGCTGAACAGTTTTGGGTTGTGAGTTTGTTCTTCACTGTCAAATGGATTTTTGAGGATCACTGATAATGCTACAGATTTGTCTATGATCTTCCACATGTAGAATTCATGTCAGTGAGAGAGCAGAGGTTTCTTCCCTAATTTTTATGGTGTCAATTGAAAATAGATAGCTGTCTGGCATACACTAGTGTAAGGTTTAGATGATGTCCTGAGCTACTAAATTTTGCATCATTTTATTTTAAATTTAGATAACCAGTTCCCATGACTGTATTACATGAGTACTACTGCAGTACTAACTGACTCATACTGCAGACATGGGGATTTTTGCTCACTGTGAAAATAATATAGGTATAGCTCCTTACTGCAGTATTAAAACAAGCTCTATTTCCTTTCTCGTAATGGGAAGTTCACAGGTTCAAAACATCTGCATTGCTCAATTCAGGAACTTGATGGATGTGTGTCAGTCACTCGTCGCACATGAAAGGAATCTGTTTCAAAGGAGTTATGGAATCTTTTGCTTTTGTATTGCAGTTGTTTCCACCTTTTTGCTGAAATCTCTGCACTTAGTGTAACTATGGAAGGGAAGATGGATTTTACCAGGAAATTAACACTCAAATAAATCTGATTGTGGTCTCAAGTATTACAAGAGCAGCAAATAGATATGGTTAAAGAAAGGTCTTTTGTGGATGTAACTGGTTCTGTGTTCTAGGTTTATCTGTAGTTTGTGCAAGTTGCAAGGTTGTTATTTTCACTTCACTTGGTGTTATTGTTCTTGATTTAAGTTTGTTTGTTGTTTGTGTGCTGAAATAGGAACGAATTAGCTGCTTTCAAGATTTTCTTTTGCACTAATGTTCACTGAGACTGAATCAAAGAAGAATTCGAGGTGTAAATTGTTAATACTAGAGAGTTAATTACGTAAATATGTAATTGTTTTTTTTGTTCTAAATCAATAGGTATATTCACAGCATAAAGATTATTGGCCATTTATAACTGATTGCCACTGGCTCAGCCCCAGCCTTGTTCATCATACTGTGCAGGTAAGTCATGGCAAGGTGTATGCTATCACTGTTGCAATGAAACATTGTGTTTGGTTAATCCTTTGACACTTTTGTATGTAAATAAGATTTCCTTTATTCGCATTTAACTGTTTAATGTCTGTGCTACTTCTTGCAAAATGTGTAGAATAAAAATTAAGTTACTATATTTGCCTTTAACTCAATTGCCAGTTTTTTTTAAAAAAATGCAGTTTCTATGTAGCTTAGGTGATATGGACTATGAAATACTTATGAATCCAATGTGCAGTCTGCAGGTTTGACCAGGTGGTGCAGAGATGTTTTGATGTCCAGGAAGAGTTTCTCCTTTTACAGTTGGTAGTCTCCTGCTGCAACCAAGTTCAGAATAATTTTGAGTCTGACAGATGTACAAGCTATATTTCCTGCCCAATGATCTGGTTTTGAGTGAATTAGTGCCTTGACACTGGACAATATGCCTTGAGAGGATGCTGCTGTTTGTTATTGTAATTTATTATTATATGTATTTATGGAAATACCAAAAAAATTTGTATAAGTTGCCGTAAACCAGTGCCATTTTAATTACATAAATTATAAAAATAAATCTTACAAAGTTAGGACAAATTTCATTTGTTGTTTCATCTATGGCTTCTTGATTTCTGAAGTGGCTATAGTGTGCTGCCACAGCCACATCTGTCAAAACTGTCCCTGGCCGCCACGCCAAGGAAACATGCTGAAGCTGACCCCACTGCCTCATTGCTGCCAATACTGTAGCTGCCACCATAGCCAGCAGACTGTCCCAACTCTTGAGGACCAAGACCCATCTCCACTTTCAAGAACCAGTGTCCAAATTAACTCCTAAGGATCAATTGTCTTTTTTCCCCACCAGATTGGGAGGGTCTTTTTAAAGGCACTGTTGGCGGTACTTCTGAAGTGCCTGATCTGTGTTGCACTTTGGAAATGTAGGCATAAGTCTGCAGGGAACACTGTCCAGTAAGCCATGAGTTTGGTTTTGTATTTGGAATCTTACTTTTTAAATAGTCTTTGTTATTTCTCTTGCATTACCTCTTCATGAAGTGAGTGACTCCAAACAATTTTGGTTTTAAGTGGGACAAGAAGTAAAACAGTAATTGGAAATGCAGTGATGAAGGGAAACCCTGACAGAAGCTAGTTAGAAATACCCTACTTTTTGAGTTTCAGCAAATAAACTACTACCCAACTGACAAATACATCTATTAAATAAAATATCCCTCGCTCATTCTTGCTTCTTAATCTGCATTTTATTACGTTTGCACTTTTGTTTTGTTCCAGTAGAGATTCCCTTTGTTGAGATGGTAGGCTCTGGCAATTCTGTTGCACTATTTGAATACAGACAATTCAAACTTGTTTACCTGTAAGTGAAGACTAATTCAGATCTTTTTCCAGTGTTGGAGAAAGTGAAGAATGGAAGAGTATTGAGATGTGGAAATATTAATATTGCAAAATGAACAGGAAATCAGAAGGAGAAAAGAACCTCTTTTTGCTTAGCAGGAAGAGATGGCTGTATGCTTTATTTTGGGCATAACAAAGATAGAAAGGAATTAGACAGAGGGCAGTGTAAATCCAGAAGTATGAGCTGGATGATACTGATGTTGAATTTTTAAAACCACTTAAATTACAGAAGAAGGGCCATATCACTGTAACTACTTCTGCTTTCCTAAACACAGTCAAGGTGTTTAATTTAAGGGCAAAATAAATTGAAGCGCGCTATCTTGTAATCTTTTGAATACACTTTTCTTATTTTTCCCTTTAGATGATGGAGAAGGATGCACATTGTGTCCCCAGAAGTAATCCACAGAAAGCACAGTACTGGCTCCACCACAGCCTTCAGTTCCATTCTCTCTCATCGCAGCTAAGATCATTGCTCAGCAATTGTGAATACACTAGGAAGTTTTACAAAGGTGCAGTATAACTTAATGTACTTTAAACTATAATGTGTTGGATTTGAACTTAACACATCTACATAAGATCCTGAACATGCATCGTTGAATTTGAGGCTCCAGAGTCTCCAATTTTAAGGAATGAATTGGATGCACAGGTGTACTTACGTGCAGTTGGGAAACAAATTTTAATTGTTAAGACAAAAGGCTAATAGTGCATTGAACTATAGTATGACTAATGATAGCAGGAAGTCTTGGCTGAGAAATTTGAACCTTTGAGGCTGCTTGTTCAATTTTGGCCATCAAGTTGCATTTTCCATGCAAATCCAACTTGTGGGCTAATAACTTCGTGAATAGCACGCCATACAAGTACTGGAAATAGTCATTTGGGAACAACAATAATATAAAAGCCCATGGGCTTGCAATGACATGCACACTGATAATCAAGGTTGCTGGCTATGTACTGGGAGCTCCAAGTTTAAGGAGAGAAAAATGACCAAATGGTTTCTTGATGACACAGCATATTTCTGTACTTGAGATGCTGATATAACAGAACAAACTTGAGAGAAAATACCATGGTGTGCACTGGACATTTGAGCAATGAAGTGATTTGGGTATAAGAAAGCATAATTACTGCTGTCAAATGGCAGAATACTGACGTTACTTCAAGCCAGCAGGAATTGACTTTGTACCTGTTGTATTTTGAGAATACGTTTTGGAGCTGCTTTTAAAATTCAAGGAGTCTACAAAAAATTGAACAGAGCTGTAGTTGTGATTTGTTTCATTATAGGTTGTGAAATAAATGTTCACCATATTAGTTGATTAATAACAAAGCTTGAGGCTTTTTGAGTGTATTAGTTTATTGAATTTAAAATATATAAAATGTTGACTGTACTCAATTAAAGATAAAATCACATGAAACAGGACTTAAAACTAAATGTCATCCAAGAAATGAATTGTTAAACAGATTCTCGCGTATTACATACCTGTTGATGGATGTCTTTTTTGCCCTAACTTTCTGCCTTTTTGGGGGGAAAAAAATCATCACAGGCTGTTTATCTCTTACATCTCTTACAGATACTGCTTTTCTGTTGAGCAATCCCCATGTGACTGCTATGTTTCAGTGTTTGGAGGCTGTGGAACAGAATAATCCTAAAATGTTAGCTCAGATTGACACATCCGTGGTAAGGCAGGCATTTTCCTTGGAAAATCATTAATGCGTGCACAGATTATAATGAATTGTCTTAAATGCTCAAGCAATATTTCTAAAACAAACTGACTTTGTCCCCAGGCTCATTTATTCAGGCCATGAGTGCTGGTTCCATGCTTTTATGCTTTTTTTAAAAAAAATGTTCTGGATTTACTTGGTGCACCCTCAACCTGCAATGATTCATGTTGGAATGGGATTTAGCTTTCTGATATCTTGAACAATTGGTTACTTACCATTTTTCCTGTGAAGCTATTCTATTAATTTCACAGTTGTTGAGATCTTAGTGACATAAAGGAAGGTATGTTATTTGAACATCAGAATGCTATTTGCATACATCTGTATTAGGTGGCATGCTGAGGAATTTATAGCCCCGGTGCAGCATAATGTGTCGAGGCTTTTCAGAGTGTCTGTGTAAATCCTTTTGGACTTCTTGCCCGCCCCTTTAATATTAGAATTATGCTTTTACAGCACTCCTTGCTCTGTAAGATTTGACTCACTGGCATGCCCTCAGCAGGAAACTAGTGCAACCTTTCAGTTTAGTAAATGCAGAGGGATGTTGGGAGAAAATTCAAATTTGGAGAGAGGGGCTGCGCATGGCGTATAGAGACAGGAATACGGATTGTTATTTTCTACATCTTTTGTTGGGTGGGGAATCAAACATCATGGGTATGGTGTTGCTAGCCAGACCAGAATTTATTGCTCAAGAGGAAATGGTAATAAGCTACTTTCATTGAACTGCTGCAATTCTTGGGGTATTGGTGGCCACCACAGTACTATTTGGATGGGTGTTATATGATTTTCACCAAGCAACAATGCAGAAATTATGATAGAACTCAGTCAGAATGGGGTGTTGTTTGAAGAGGAACTTACAGTTGGTGGTTCCCCTTGCATCTGCTACACTTGTCCTCTCAGTTTTAGAAACACAGGGTTTGGAAAGTACTGTTGGATGAGCTTTGGCCAGTTACTGTAGTGCATTTTGTCGATGGTACACATTGTTGTCACTGTGCATTGTTTGCTTGTAGGCACTGTTATGGAGAGTGTAAATAATGAACTTGTTTCTCGAAGAATTTTGGGCCTTATGCACTCCATCTTGTATAATCAGTAGACTGTATTGAAGTAGTGTACTACCACTGTATTGTAGTATTGAAGTTGAACATTTGCTGGAAAAATAAAAGTTAACTGGTGTTCTTTCAGTAACTATTGGAATCTTAAATTATTGGTTTTACTTGTATAATCACTTTCAGCCAATAATGCTTGTTAGACCGCTACTATGTTTTAACAACTTGGTGGAAATACCCTTCTGGAATCCACCTGGCTGTGGAGTTACTTGTCTGTGTAGCATATTGCTGTGCCTAATTACAAGAATCAGTTACTAAGAGTTGGAACCCCAATGTACTGTCAAATTTCTTTTTTTATTTGAAAAATGTGTTTCATGATCATGAATTATGTTGCTGTGGACGTCAACAGGTACATAGAAGATAGAACAGTACAGCACAACACAGACCCTTTGGCCCACGATGTTGTGCTGAACTTCTACTGTAAACCTAAGGTCTATTTAACCTCCACTGCTACCTTAGATAGGCATATGAATGCTAGTGTAATAGCTACTTAAGTGCCCCTAATGAGGCTGACTCCACTGCCCTCACTGGCAATGTATTCCATGCCCCTACCACTCTGAGTGAAGAATCTACCTCTGACGCCACCTCAATATCTACTTCCTTTCACTTTAAAACAATACCCCCTCATAAAAGCTACCTCCACCCTAAGAAAAAGTCTCTGGCTGTCTACTATATCTATGCCTCTATGACCACTTTGTACACCTCTATCAAGTCACCTCTCATCCTTCGCCATTCTAAAGGGAAAAGCCGTTCAACCTTTCCTCGTAAGACCTTTCCTCTATTCCAGCCGGCATCCTCACAAATCTCCTCTGCACCTCTCCCAACGCTTCTACATCTTTCCTGTAATGAGGTGACCAGAACTGGACACAATACTGCAGATGTGGCCGTACCAGGCTTTTGTATAGATGGAGCATAACTTCATGGCACTTGAACTCAGTCCCTCTATTAATGAAAGCTAACACACCGTACACCTCCTTAACAACTCTATCTAGCTGGGTGGCAGCTTTCAGGGAACTGTGAACGTGACCCCCAAGATCCCTCTGCTCCTCCACACTTCCAAAAATCTTTCTGTTAACCCTGTATTCTGCTTTCAAGTTTGTCCCTCCAAAATGAATCACCTCACACTGTTAGTGTACATAGAACATAGAACATAGAACATTACAGCACAGTACAGGCCCTTCGGCCCTCGATGTTGTGCCGACCTGTCATACCCATCTCAAGCCCATCTAACCTACACTATTCCATGTATGTCCATATGCTTGTCCAATGACGACTTAAATGTACCTAAAGTTGGCGAATCTACTACCGTTGTAAACGTTCTAGAACATAGAACAATACAGCACAGCACAGGCCCTTCGGCCGACAATGTTTTACCCTAATGCTAATGTCTATCTGACCTCCTCCCCTACCTTATACTGTCATCCATAGGCCTATCTAATAGCGGCTTAAATGCCCCTAATGAGGCCGACTCCACTACCCTCTCCGGCAATGCATTCCACACCCCGACCACTCTCTGAGTGAAGAACCTACCTCTGACATCTCCCCTATATCTCCCTCCACTCACTTTAAAACTATGTCCCCTTGTAATAGCTACCTCCACCTGAGGAAAATGTTTCTGGCTGTCCACTCTATGTATACCTCTGATCATTTTGTACACCTCTATCAAGTCACCTCTCATCCTTTGTCGTTCCAAAGAGAAAAGCCCTAGCGCTCTCAACCTTTTCTTGTGAGACCTTCTCTCCATTCCAGGCAACATCCTGGTAAATCTCCTCTGCACCTTTTCCAATGCTTCCACACCTTTCCCGTACTGAGGCGACCAGAATTGGACACAGTACTCCAGATGTGGCCGAACCAGGGTTCTGTATAGGGGTCTGAACTGTTTCTTCATTTTCGGCTACATCTGGTGCCTTCTGGTGGACGCTGGGGGTGACCATAGCAAATCCTGTGAAGGGGCTGCTCGGTGACGAGGAAATTTGCTGGAACACACCACTGTTTGTTTTGAAGACAAAATGGATGAGTCAAACTCCATGGCCGATGTGCTAGCTCAAAACTTGGGGTTTTCAGGTCTCTCAATCCTGTCCCTGTCACCTCATGCTGATCACCACAAGGCTTGTGTTGTGTGTGAGCAGGAGAATTCCCTCGGTGGATGTCTTGTTCAGGACAATGTTTAACGTGAGAATACTGTTGCACATCAGCACACAGGTGGCCTTTGACAGAAGTGAGATCCTTTTCCAGTGACAGGGAATCCTCAATAAGTGGGCTGCAGCCTTCAGCCACTGTTGCAGCTGTTAGATCAGAGAGTGTCTTCTGCCCAGATCGCTGTCGAGGACCTACAGCCATAAAGTCACAGAGTCCTACAGCCCTTCAGCCCAGACTGGTCCGTGCTGACCAAAATGTCCATCCACACTAACCCCATTCCCCTGCACTTGGCCCATATCCTTCTAAACCTTCCCTATCCATGTATTCATCCAAATGCCTTTTAAAGGCTAAAGGTAGGTAAGTCTCCTGGCCCTGATGAAACACATCCCAGCGTACTAAAAGAGGTGATGGCGGAAATAGCAAATACACTAGTAACTATTTACTGAAATTCACTGGACTCTGGGGTGGTTCCTGCAGATTGGAAAACAGCCAATGTGACACCACTGTTTAAAAAAGGAAGTAGAGAAAAAGCAGGTAACTATTGGCCAGTTGGTTTAACTTGGGAAGTGGGGAAAATGCTTGGATCTATCATTAAGGAAGGAATAGCAAGACATCTGGATATAAATTGTTACTGGCTTCGGTCTGTTGATATTTAATGCACTGCTTGTAGATAAGCTGGCTTGCATAATTAAATACTGTAACCAGATCATGAATAATATGCTGTGAGAATCAGAAAGATGGTTGAGTAAGCTGATCTCATCAGGTGACATCAGTTATTTTTGTGAAGACCATGAAACTGTAAGATATGTGAGCAGATATAGGCAGTTTGGCCCATCATGTCTCCTGTGCTTTTCAATTGTGGCAGATATGTTTCTCAATTCTATTCTCCTGCCTTCACTCTGTAACCCTTCATCCCCTTTATTAGCAATAACCATCTTCCTCTGTCTTAAACATACTGAAAGATTTGGCCACCACAGCCTTCTGTGGCAATGAGTTCCACAGATTCTCTGCTCTCTGACTGAAGAAATTACTCCTCATCTCAGTTCTAAATGGTCATCTCTTCACTAAAGCTGTGCCCTTGAGTCCTAATCTCATCTATTAGTGGAAACAATTTCTCCATGTCTGCTCTATCCAGGTGTCTGTGTTCTGTAAGTTTCAATGAGATAAAAATACATGCCCATAGCACCTGAAGTTACGTTTTGGTCTCCTTGTGCAAGAATATTTGGTTAAATTAAAGCAATTTAAAAAGTTAGTTCCCAGGTCTGTCTTTTGAATATGTTTTCTAAATCTTCAGAACAAAACTGTTCAAACAATGGGCGAGTGGTTTTATCACCTGGAATATTAATCCAGAGACCCAGATAATGTTCTGGGCACCCAGGTTTGAATATTGCCACAGCAGATAGTGGAATTTTGAATTCAATAAAAATCCAAAATTAAAAGTCTAACGACGGCCAAGAATCCATTGATTGTTGGAAAACCCTATTTGGCTCACTGATGTCCTTTAGGGAAGAAAACTGCCAGAGTTGCCTTGTGTCTGGTCCACATGTGACCCCAGACCCATAGCAATGTGGTTGACTCTTGTTGCATACCTAATTGCCCTCTGAGCAATTAAATGCCAGCATAGCCAGCAATTCCCTCATCCTGTGATTGAATTTTGTAAAAAAAAAACTGAATTAGACCTTAGCAAGTGTATTGTGGACAAGTCTGGGCACCGAAAACTTTTGACAGCAGAAAGAGAATGTTTAGCAAGGATAATGAATTTCACTTACGAGTAGTAGTTGAAAAAGATAGGGCTGCACTCTGAACAAGAAAGGTCTGACCTGCCAGATATTTTCTACTTAATGAGTGTCTTTGATGGAGTAGATTGTGGAAAAAACCCTTTCTCAGCAGAGGGCACAGTTTTAAAATAGTTGACAGAACATCTAGCAGGGAGGAGAGAATTCTGTTTGGCAGTATGTTGTCAGGATCAGGAACCCTTTTAAAAAAAAAACGTAGAATCTGATTCCATAAATAACTTCTAAATGAATTTTGAAGAGATAAATGATGAAGATATTAAGGATAAGGAGCAAAGAGGTAAGAGTATAGGAATACAAGTGCCTGGTCTTTTCAAGTGTTAACACAGAGCACAGGCTTCCTATGCTGTAGGTTTCTGTGAAAATGGATAGAATACAGAGTTGAATTTCCGAAATGTCTTAATTTGGAAATGAGTTTTGTATTTCTTTTTAAACCTTTGCCCATACTTGCTTATACAGAAGTGTTTTCTGTAAGGATTTCAGCCTCTGACAAACAGGGCCAACTGCTAGGAAGCATGTTGCTAAAATCTACAGTTGATAATGCAGTATGTATAAAATCTACTGTCTTTCAAAACCAGTATCTAATGGAACCAATCATGAATTAGTTTATTTATAACAGTAAGCTGAATTGATTGCATTAAACACTTCTTTTAGTTCTGGAAGTGTGAAGATGCGCTGGAATCTGCTATATTTCTCATTTTATTGTTTTTGTAATGTTTAGTTTGCAAGGAAGTGTAATTCCCCATTACCAGTGATGAAAAGCCTAAGACTGACTGCTCTTCATGGAACCAAGTGCATGCCCTCTGCAGGGGAATGCCAGACAAGGCTTACAACCTCATATACCAACCTCTTGGCTCATTGTACTAACTTGAATGTTTCAGGTAAGTGAACAGTAATTTTAAATATCTTCTATTTTTAGACTTTTCCCTTTCCTTCCCAGGCTGTTACTTCCATGAACTCTTGGGGGTGAGAAAAAGACTTGAGTATAGTCTACAATGCTTCCAGAAAATCAGGTGAAATATTTTCACGATGTCAACCTTTTGATTTTGTTGATGAAGTAATTATATTCAACAGTCTGAGTTTTCAACTGGTTATTTTGCGCTTGATGCTTGATTTATTCATTCCCTTGTATGTGTCAGTCTGTAATTTTTGCCAAAATTGTTTTATCTGTCCAGTTAAACAATGTAATTTAATACAGTAATAGAAGTTGTTTTCCCCTAATGTTCTTGAGTTGAGACTGAAGTCATGTCTTTCCAAAATTCTCTGGCAGTGTGAACAATTAAGAGCAAAAATCTTTGTACCTTATCGCAAGTGTATAAACATCATTGATTTAGGCCCTTGATCTGCATATTGGCGGTGAGTTCCTCTCAATCCTTTCTCCCTCTGTCAGCTGGAAGGACCAGACAGAACAAAGTCAATAAATATGTTGCTAGTCGAGTAAGGGTTTGTATATAGTAATGTGAAATGACATGTAATGATAATGCTAATAATGAGTTGGGAAAATGAATTTGGACAAGAGTCAAAAATAAGCATTCAAGTAAATTTCCCCCATTCGCTTGCTTTCTGTATGCATGTCTTATTGAGAAATATGGTCTGGTTCATTGCAGGGCTTTGTTTTATTCCACAACCATTAATATATAGATCAGACAAATAATTTATTGTCTTTACAATCATGAACTGAAAATTACATAAGAACATAGGAAATAGAAGTAGGCCACTGGTCTGTCTAGCCTGCTGCACCATTCAATAACATGGCTGATCTTTTTGTGGACTCAGCTCCATTTACCCACTCACTCATCATTACCACAGTTCAAAAATATTTCTTACCTTGTTGAATGTTCTTAAGGCTAAAATTACCTGCTTTGCTGGGTGGGGAATTCCATAGATGCACAACCCTTTGGGTGAAGAAGTTCCCTAACTCAGTCCTAAATCTGCTTCCTCCTTATTTTGAGGTTTATGTCCCTTAGTTCTATTTTCACCCACCAGTGGAAACAGCTTCCCTACTTCTATTTTATCTATTCCCTTCATAATTTTTTTTTATTCTTCAATAAGATACCCGCTCATTCTTCTAAATTTGAATGAGTGGCAGTTTGCTCAATCACTCCTCAGGCCAGCCCTCTCAATTCTGGAATCAACCTAGTGAACTTTGTGCTCCCCTTCCAGTGACTGTACATCCTTTCTCAAGTAAGGAAACCAGAAGTCTACAGCATTCCAGGTGAGGCCTCACCAGTACCCTATACAGCTGCAGCATAACCTCCTTATTTTTAAACTCCATCCTGCTAGCAATCAAGGACAATATTCCATTTGTCATAATTACCTGCTGCACCTGCAAACCAATTTATTGTGATTAGCACACTACTGTCTATAGTGTAGCCTGTGGTACAGTACCATAATTTATGAGAAAATGCAATTGCTAATCTCTTTTTTTTCTTTCTTCATTTAATAGGTGCTGCACCACAAGATTTCATTACTGTCAATAATACTCCGCAAGTGTTAAAGAAGAGGGCTAATTTGACATTTTTTCCCGATTCAATGGATAAACCAGCGTTCGATCAGTACTCTGGCATCCACCAGTTTCGTGACATCACTTCTATGGAACCATTTTCTCCAGTCAGTGAGACAACTATTAGTACCCCAGTTAGTCATAGTGAGGATTCTTCAGCTGAAGTACAGGATGAGGGATCAAGTGAAATGGATGATGGACCAGAGTATTTGGCTATTGGAAATCTGGGACGGAGGGATCGCGGTTCAAGCCAGTGCAGTAGTAGCTCCTCCTCTTGTTCTGGTGGTTCACAGACACTAGTTCCTTCTGCCTGGCAGGTTCCTAACATCACCGTTAGCTGTAGTGAATCTCTGCTGAATCTTCCAAGATGTTCCAGCTTCTCAGAAACCCAGAATCTGGAACAACAGACTAGTTTCAAGAAGAGCCATAGCCGATCTCATTCTGATACTGGTCTAGCAACAACCAAGACATCAGGTACAGTGAATTTCAATTCAATGGTTTGCATAGATCAAGATTTCTTTGATGCAAGATATGGGTAGAATTTTACATTTGTGCTCAACAAGGAAGTGTAAAATGTAATAATTAGTACATCTGTTGATGAGTCATGCTGATATAGATGCCTGTAGACCATTTTGGTCTTTGGCCAGTACCTTATCATTTGTTTGAAGACAGATGATGTTCTGCCTGATACTAAGCATTTGTATTTATGGACTGTTGAAGAGCGAAGTCAGAGCTATTACCCCTAATTATCTCGTCAATCCACGTACACGAGTAGCGGATGAAAACAGGACAGGAAAAACACAGGAAAGAGGAACAGGAAAGCTGACGTTTTTGGTCAGGATTTCTAAAGAAGAATCCTGACCCAAAACATCAGCTTTCCTGTTCTTAGGCTGCCTGGCCTGCTGTGTTCCTTTATCTGTGATAAAGTGTGCAGCTAAACACCAATATTTCTTGTGGTTGGCAAGCCTGTCAGCACTTCCTCTATAAACTGTTTAAAGGTTGTAACGTGAGAAAAGAACCTGAAGCCTGTGGAACCACACCAATGGGAGGTTGCTTTCAGAAAAGGGGAATACCTTTGAAGATGGAAATAACATTTATCTCTGGAAGTTCAAGTACAGAACTGATCATACACTATCTCAGTGATAAAATATAGACTTGTTCACGATGCTGGAAGATGGTGACAACAAAAAAGAAACACCTGTCATTCGAAACTTAGTGTGTGTTTGGAGATGTGAAGATTTCTTGCTTGATTTCATTTCATTGGGGAGGTGGTGATGCAACTATATTAATTGGACTGGTGTTGCAGAGACAAAGGCTAATCCTTGGGTCTGGGATTTGAATCGCACTGTGGCAGATCGCTATTACCATTATGGATTTAAAAGCTGTGCTAATGGTGACCATTAAACTATGTTATTGGTTCACTAATGTGCTTTTTCAAGCAAGGAAAATCTGCCACTGTGACTTGATTCGGCCTACATGAGACTCCAGATCCACAGCAATGTTACTGCCTCTTCAGTTCTCTGTGGAATGGCCTGGAAAATCTCTGTCGTGTCTAACTTTTGACCGTCTCATGAAAGGAATGAATGTAGGTTGACCACCCAACATTGACAAAGGATTGGAAACAACAATGCCACAAATGGCCTCTTCTAACTTGCAAAGTCTACGTAATTAAGATTTGGGACTTGTGCCAAAATTAGTTGAAACTGTTCCACTGACTAGTCAAGCTTGACAGTCAATCTGTCAGAATCATACCTTGCATCCAGACACCACCATCACAGTCTTTGGTTATGTTAGGTCGCACTGAGGTGGCAATGCAGAGTTATGCAGTTAGGCTGGGAGTTGATCTTGAGAGATCCTGACACATCGATGTCTAATTTCATGGGCTCTAGACATCACGTTTGTTATGAAGTCAAGCATGGACATGGAACAAGTTGTTGATTACCACCAACAATCCCTGCTCCCACGCCCAAATAAAGCACAAAACAAATCAGTTTTTAGGTTGGACACAGGGGGGCACAGGGACAGAATGGGCTGATTAAGCTGGTTGTATCCTAGCAGACACAGCTAATAATCTATGCCTGCGGAAGGTGATGAGGAAAGCAAAAAAAGGAAAAGTATACTTGACCTCACTTTCACCAATCTGCCTGTAACAGACCCATCTGTCGCATGACAGTATTGTTAAGAGTGATTATCATTAGGGTTTGTGTGCTGAAACCCTGTGTTCTCATTGAGGACAGTCCCCACTATCTTGTATGATGCCATCACTGTGCTGAATGGACAAATGTTTAACGGAGTCAGCAATCTGAGTATTCATGAAGCACATTGGGCTTTCAGCAACATAACTTTATTCAACCACAATCTGTGACCTCCTGGCCTGGCATATTCCCTCTTTCTAGAATCAGCACCATTCCAGGGATTAACATTGGTTCACTTAAGAGTTCAGGACATGCTGCAGAACAGTACTGGATGGACCTGAAAATGATGTGTCATCCTAGTGAAGCTACAATACAAGACTATTTGCATTTCAGGCCTGCTAAGTAGCACATGATGAAGGCTAAACAATTCCACAAGCATTGAACAATTCCAAGTTCCGCAGTCATGGAATCCCTTCAATGTCGAAGCAGACCATTTGGTCTCTTGGGCCCACACATACCCTCTGAAGAACTTCACTCTCAGATCTATCTCCTGTCCTTGTAACCCTGTGTTTCCCATATCTAATCCATCTAACCTGCACATCCCTGGAGACTGGGGCGATTTAGCATGGCCAATCCACTTAACATGCACATGGAAGGAAACCAGAACACCTGGAGGAAACCCAAGCTGACACAGAGAATGTGCAAACTGCACAGTCTCTTAAGGGTGGAATCAAACCCAAGTCACTGGTGCTGTAAGGCAGCAGTGGTAAGCACAGAGCCACCTCTCACCTGCCATATGTAGTCAAACAGTAGTGGTGGGTAATTAAATACTTTATTGGTCTGAACATGGATCAAAGGAGTGAATTTCAGTGGAGAGATGAATGTGACTGTCAAATTACGTCAGCGGCAAACTGTGTGGCATGAAGCTACCCTATCAAAAATGGAATCATTGGGAATTGGCAAGAACACTTCTGGAGTCATGCCTCGTGCAATGTAAGATATTGGTAGTTGTTGGAGTTAATCATTTCAGTCTCAGTGCATGTCGACCCTGAGAACTCCTGCAGTGACCTAGGTCTGTCCATCTTCAGGTGCCTCATCAATGATCTTTCCTCTGTCAAAAGGATGGAAGTGGATATGTTTGCTGATTGCGCAAGTTCAGCACCATTTGCAACTCCTCAGTGTAGCGGTCCACAGTCCAACGCAGCAGGACAAAATCTGAGCTTGGGCAAATAGGTAGCAAGTCACATTCTTGCCACACAGTTGTCGGATAAAGACCATCTCTACCCAAGGGTTCCACCATTTCCCCCCGATGTTAAATGGAATTACTATTGTTGTATCCTGCACAATCAACATCTGGGGGTTAGCACTGAGTAGAAACTGAACCAGACCAGTTATATAAACACTGCGATTCCTAATATTTTGGATCCAGCAGCATTTATTGATACTCTCATATAAATGTAGAAGTAAAGTTAATTATGATTAAGGAGATTTGAAAATGGATATCTAAAGTGCTTGAATCTCCTCTTCAGTGAGGAATCTTGTATATGAAGTAACTGAACAAAAGTATTTACTTATTTACCCTTCATTTACTGCTTTTACAAAACATTGAACATCTATCATGCAATATAGATATGATCCAGCCAGATTGTAACAGCAATTGTATATTGTGACTAATTTTCCAAGTCTTGTACTTTATGTTGAAGCTATTTTCTCAGTCTTAGTTTCCTCATTTAAAGGAGAGATAGGAAACTTAACAAGGCTGTCTTTGCATATTAGAGGTGATTCTTTACACCTTATCATCTTAGTTGACTTGCCAACAGAGAGCATTTGTAAGTGTATTTTGCATGATATTATGGTGTTGACTCGGGAAAGGTGGGGTGGAAGCAATGTGCAGAGCAAGAAATCATATTTGGCACTATTCTGTAGTCTTAATGTTTTGTAACATTTCATTTTCCCAATTTTTATTCTTTGGCTTCCTCAAGGGGACCTCCGGAAAATCACTATAATAGTAGAGGACCCAGTGGAAGGTTTGAAATGGCTGTCATAAGTTTCACTTTCATGAAGCAGCAGCATGCAGACTTCACTATGATTAATGATAATAGCAGTGTCAGCTTTAACTTTTGTGAAGTGCAGAAATGGAACTGGTTGGTCGTCTACCTTTTAAAGTTGCTTCAACCAATAAAATTTCCCCATGCATCTTAAGTTCTTTCCATAATGTTTATCATTCTAGCTCAAAATCTATTACTTATTTTTTTAGAAATGAGTATGTAGAAAAATCAATATAACTGGACAATCCAAGTGAGAACTGGTTTTTCTTCATTCAGATGATTGACCCTTTAGGTTTGGAAAAAGGTTCCTTGTAATGTACTCTAAATGCATATTTAACTGTATTATTTCCATTTTCAAGTCTGTACAATCCACAATGAAAGGATATGTGGGTTAAATGTTTATTTTAATTGTGCTGACAGCTTAGCAAATTTTATCTACCATAATGGCAAATGCATAAAATAACATTTCTGATTGAAACAGTAATTTGTTCTTTGTGGAGGAGTTCCAGCAACAGTATTTGTAAAACAACCATAACTAAAAAGATCTTGCATGGAAGATTTTCTACAAAAAGTTTTTCCTTTTCCCCAGTGAAAGTGACATTTTCCAAAGATCTGGCAGCGTACGTAAAAGATTGAGACAAATTCTTGCAGGGTTGGAGATGAATTTCAGCTTTCTGATCAATTTCCAACTATATACTTTGCAGTTTCCTCATTCTTTGAGGAAAG
This sequence comes from Stegostoma tigrinum, assembly GCF_030684315.1. NCBI lineage: Eukaryota > Metazoa > Chordata > Chondrichthyes > Orectolobiformes > Stegostomatidae > Stegostoma > Stegostoma tigrinum. The sequence continues at coordinate 48,851,654 of NC_081367.1, forward strand.
AAATGGCCTGATTTGCTTTTCCTTTTATGTGACTTTCAAAGTGATAAACGTAGGTGAAGAATCGTAAATGCAAACTTGTTCTAACGATATTAGTTTCAATTTGTTGGAATGTCAATATTAGCATAATTTGAAGCATTTTTCCAAGCTTTTTAAGAAACAAGACTGTGACCTTAACTAAAAGAGAAAAGATAATCATGTGACTCAGACATTATACATTGAAATTAGTGGAGTACTAAAAACAACAAAACAGAAGAATGGGTGGCCAAAATGCCACAGCATTACTTCAACAAATTTGTTTAAGCAATGGTTTTCAGGCTGCTCCAAATGGGACCGAAGTGCTTAAAAGTGATCTCCTAAAACATCCAGAACCACTGATTTTTTCTGAATCACTGGTCAGACACTGACCTATGTAGCCTTTTCAGCCCTGGCCTGTTACTGATTGGGAATATGATTTGAGAACACAACAGTGCATAAAGTTTCTTGTTTGTGCATGAATTTCAGAATACTAGCAATGTAAACTGCAATCCCAAGCAACATGAAACCTACCACATTACAGACCTGTTCCTTTTACAAATTAGATTATAATATTTCTTTTGCTGTTATCTTTTAAGGTGTCAGTTGTCTGTTTGGGTGTGATTGGAACCCAGATGTGGCTGTCAAACAGGAATTTCTTGATGTACAAATTTAGTTTATTGGTGCCTCCTGAAATTTTTTTAAATTGGTAATTGGATGATTTAATCTGGTTATGTTTTTGTGAAGACCTTCAGAACTAAATAAAAGCATCTGCAGAATAATTGCTGAAGTAAATAATTTAATTAGGCTTTATTGTTTTTGGAATCATGAAAGCCCCAATGATATGGTCTTGAATTGACTCATTTCAAGTTGCTAAAGCTACGTAATCTCACACTCTGATCTGATAGAATCAGCTTGAATCCACTGAAAACAGTGGGAGCCGTTGGAAAATATTTAAATGGACCCCTAGGCTGAAATAATCTAACATTAATTGCAGAACCTAATTCTTGATATTGGTTGATGCTTACTTGGTCTGACCAGTGACACCACTTCTCTGCTTAATTTACATTTTATTGTGCGTTTTGTTTTTTTTTCCTTGTTTTAATCTGTATTGCATGTTGCATTCAGTTTCAGTATTTGTTTTTCTAAGTGTTGATATTGTTTCTGTCTTGTCTGGTTTATGAAAAAAGTTTCCAATATTAAGCAGATAATTTGAAAAAAACCCCTTAACTTAATGTTTTGAAAAGCTCCTTTGTTTTAAAGCATGTTTCTGATAAATTTAATGGTATGTTGTAAGCATTTTCTAATTAACACATTCTTTCCCAGGGTAGCAATACAATATTACAGATTTACTGAAGCTGTGAACGGTAACTCAAGGGAAATGAAGTGTTAAGTCCCTAAAATGAATGAATGACTAACTAACTGTTCTTTGTTAGAGTCACACCTGGGAGTCAGAAACCTGAAGGAAAACTGTCCTTTCTCAGCTCGGAGTTGTCAGATCAGTTCTCCTATCTCTCCCTACCTGGAAGCTGGTAAATGTCATTTCAAATCTATTTACTTTGCTTTTGCTCTTTCAAGTTACATTCTAAGTTATTTTGCTTTGGAACTTTGTTTCGACCCTACGATTCGGTAGAAGTTTGAGTCCCAAAATTTTCAAAGGTGAAAATTTTATTCTCCCTAGAGGTGGCTTGAAAGGAACTGTGATAATGTTTTATCCCTACTTCCCTCCCTCCTTTCTCTCTTTACCCCCACCTCCCACGCCACTCCACTCCTCTCGCTGTCCCTCTATCCCCTCCCCTTCCCTGCTCTGCTCAGTTCTGAAGATGCCGGATTTTGATTAATAGGACTTCCTGGTCCACATTTGTAATACAGCAGAGAACCTGCTAGCAGGCAATCAGCTGGTTAACTTACACTTACTGTGGGACAGCAGTGGCTTTCTTCTACTAACTTTTGCTGCTCTTGGACTTGAGTTGATTCACATTGAGTTTTTAGGTAAATCAGTAGTGATCTGGTTAATTTCAGAAAAGGAAAATTTTGATAACATTTCATTATCTTTGAATAAACTCTTCATAGCTTTAAGGAACCTGAGTAATCAGCCTATTCATTGCAGATCTTTAAATACCAATATCTAAAATTTTGGTCTGAATAGAATCTTCCATTTATGTAGTTAAATACTGCTGACATTACGTGCTCCATATATTGTAGCTTATGCTTCAGTATTAGAGTCTACTGAGACTTTCCTATTGAGTATGACTTGATAATGCAACACTTGATCTAATCATAGTCCTGGTGAACAGTGTCTTCAGGTTTATAGAGCCATATAATTAAACTTGTTCATGCAAGTTTGGTTTAATTTGTTCTAGAGGGTATCCATTGCGCACACAGTTCTGATGGAATGTTTCGCCGGCCATCACAGGGCCAGTCTCTGATCAGCTATCTATCAGAACAGGACTTTGGAAGTTGTGCAGATTTGGAAAAGGTATATTTGTTTCCTTCCTAAACAGCAGAGATGTGAAGTTTTGCTTGGTGTCTTGAATTTCTGTTCTTTTTATTTTTGTGCATTTGATGTTATTATTAAGGTTAAAGCGAGTTTCAATTAGCTTCTTTTAAAATTCAGATTTATGTAAAATCTTGAACCATTGCTTATTCCTGCTCAGTTTTGGTTTGGCATATTAAAAGCTCTTGTTTTATCAACACCACTACAATTCTTTGTTAAACTCTCTTTCCCTCAAGACGAGGACACTCAGACCACTAATCTCTCAGTTTGGACAGTGCATTCTCCTTTTCTACATTGATCTCATGGGTACACAAGTTTGCAGGTGTTTCCTCTGTGGCAGTAGTGTTATTTTCTTTTATTATTAAAACATTGCCCAATGCAATAACTGACAGATTGACTGACTGAAAACAGAACAATCTGTCCCTTTCTTCTCAATACAGAGCTGTCTTACTTGATGCCAAACAGACTATTGGAATTTTGTTGTAATTTCTGGAAAAAATAGTTGGATTAGGATCAGTTCACAGAGATCACCTTTTGCTTTTAGACATTTTAATTTTCTGTGCTTGCCTTTTTTTTTGGGTTGATGGCTTAAGCTGATGTGGGTTTAAAAACTGTTTCCACCAGATACCTAAATATTTACATAGCCTGTTTATTTGAATTCTCTCTGCAGATGCATTAAAGCTTTCTCAGAACTTTTTAACAAGTTTGATCCAGATTTCAATCACGTAATGGTTGGCCAACATCTCTCTTCTATCTTCACTCCTTAAATTGTGCTTGTTGAAACAATGAAATGTGATTTTATAAATATTTTAAAATGCAAATGCTGGCCTGTTATTCTTTATCCATAATGTGGGCATTTTTACTGAGGTGAGGGAAAAGTAAATAAAGGTGCAAATTGCACTGTACTGTACTGACAGCAAATCAACAAAGAAATTGTGTTAAACGGAAACAGAAATTGCCGCAGAAACTCAGCAGATCTGGCAGCCTAAGTGGACAGAAAACAAAACTAATGTTTTGAATCTAATACCCTTCTTCAGAACAGTGTTTTTTGACACCATTTCTATGTTTATTTACATTGATGGGCATAGCCACAGGTTTGTAATAACAATTGTCAACTTGTATTTTAGAAACTTGTTTGAAATACAATTTGCTCTTGGAGGGCAGAGAGAAAAAATCTTAAAAACAAAATTCCTTTGCTGGTTTTGAGCACTTAACTATTTTCTCTGACAGAGCTAGCCCATTTGACTAAACCTCTTTAGCAGCAGAGGTATTCAGAGTTTTTAAGATGTGAGTAATTTATGAGAGGTCCTCAGATTGGAGAATTCTTTTATCAACTATCCCCTTTCCCTCCTTGCTATTGTATTTACAAAATATATTGATAATATGCAAACTCATTTTTAGGAGAATGCCCATTTCAGTATCTCTGAATCACTGATTGCTGCCATTGAACTAATGAAATGCAACCTGATGAAGAAACAGATCATGGATGACGAAGACGAGGATAGTGACAAAGAAATAAGAGAACTAAAACAGAAAATTCGTATTCGACGTCAGCAGATCCGTACAAAAAACCTCCTGCCTGGTTTGAGGAGCACTGAGTCAGACAGTATGTATGGCTGTGTAAATATGATCTGCTAATGAAACATAAACCTTATCAATATAGGCAGCCCTTGGGTTTTGAGCAGACTACCTTCCAGAGTCCATTCACAAGTTGTTTTGAATTTCACACGGAGCAAATTGCAGGAGGATCTTTGTAAATACAGGAACCATTCAATGCCAGATTTTTTTCTTCACAGGACCGCCACGGTGGCTAAGTGGTTAACACTGTTGCCTCACAGTGCCAGGGACCTGGGTTCAATTCCAACCTTGGGCAACTGTCTCTGTGGAGTTTGCACTTTCTCCCCATGCCTGCGTGTGTTTCCCCTGGAGGCTCTAGTTTATTCCCATAATCCAAAGATGTGTAAATTTAGGTGGATTGCGCTTAGGGATATGCAGGCTATGTGGATTAGCCATGGGAAATACAGGGTTACGGGAATAGGTTGGCGGGGTGGTGGTGAATCTGGGTGAGATACTGTTCGGAGAGTCGGTGTGAACTTGATGGGCCGAATGGCCTGTTTCCACGAGGATTCTGATATTTGAAATTACGTTCCTGGATGAGATCATGCTTATAAGTTGCACATTTGTAAGTTGGGCGCCCTCTGTATTGACTATTTGTAGATATGAATGTGAACCATGGAATGTGTGAAATTAAGTTTCCTACAGTGATGGAGAAACTGTCATATCCCTTTATACCAAGTAGGTGGCATGTCAGATGTACCTGGGATATTTTTGGTAAAAGATGATCTCATCGGAGAATCTGGAGGGGACTGCTTGTCATGTTTGCCAGCTATAGAAGGATTTCAGTCAGGTTACTGGAGGATCAATGCATGAATCGTGATAGAGGTTTTAATCAAGAATAAAATAAAATCTATTAGATATGGACAACTGGGCTCAAATAAATCTCTTGAACAGTATAAAAAAGCCATGGCTGATAAAGTTAAGGATAATCGAATATGATTCCACAAGTGTATTAAGAGCAGGAGACCAACTGGCGAGAGTGTGGGGCCCCTTAAAGATCCAAGAGGTGGTTTTTACAGTCATAGAGAGATACCGCATGGAAACAGAGCTTTCGGTCAACTCGTCCCTGCTGACCAGCTATCCTAAATTAATCTAGTCTCATTTACTAGCATTTGGCCCATATCCCTCTTAAACCCTTCCTATTCATGTCCATCCAGATGTCTTTTAAATGTTGTATTTGTACTAGCTGCCTCCACTTTCTCTGGCAGACAGGATTTCATTTAGATAAATATGAAGTGCTGCATTTTGGAAAGCGAAATCAGGGCAGGACTTAAACTCTTAATGGGAAGGTCCCTGGGCAGTGTTGTTGAACAAACATCTTGGAATGCAGGAGGATAAGATGGTGAAGAAGGCAAAGTTGTAGGCTTGCTCGTCGAACTGGTGTGTTTGATTGCAGACGTTTCATCACCCTGCTAGGTAGCATTGCCAGTGCACCTTATGTTTATTAAACTAAATCCCACCTGCTGCTCCTCAGCCCAATAGCACAACTGTTCAAGGCCCTGTTGTACTCCGAGAGCCTCCTTCCCTGTCCGTTGCATCTCCAATTTTGGTGTCTTCTGCAGATTCACTAACCATGCCTCCTGTGTTTACATCCAAATCATTTATGTAAGTGATAAAAGGCAGTGGGTGCAGCACCAGTCCCTGTGGCTCACTGCTAGTCACAGGCCTCCGGTCAGAAAAGCACCCCTCGGGAGCCAGTTCTGTATCCAAATGGCTAGTTCCCTATGTATCTCATGTGATCTAATCTTGCTAACCAGTCTACCGTGAGGAACCTTATCAAATGCCTTTTAGAAGTCCGTATAGATCCTATCTGCTGCTGTCTCTTCATCAATTTTCTTTTTTATTTCAGAAATACTGAATCAGCTTAGTGAGACATGAATTCCCATGCACAAAGCCATGTTGACTATTCCTAATCAGTCCTTGCCTTTCCAAATCATGTAAATGAGGATTCCTTCCAACGATTTGCCCACCACTGATGCTGGACACAGCGACCTGTAATACCCTGGCTTTTCCTTACTACATTTCTCAAATAGTAGCACCCCGTTTGCCAACCTCTAGTCTTTTGGCACCTCACCTTTGGATAGTGATGATCCAGATATCTCAGCAAGAGGCTCAGCAATCAGCTCCCTATCTTCCCGCAGAGCTCTAGGATGCACCTGATCACATTCTGGGGATTTATTCACCTTTATGCATTTTAAGATGTCCAGCACCACTACCCTCTATGAAATGGACATTTTACAAGATGTCACTATTTATTTCCCCATGTTTTGTGTCTTCCATTATACTCCTCCACAGTAAACACTGTTGAACTTCCGATATTAAATGAATATTTTGAGTTGTTACCATGGAGAAAGAAATGGAGGGTAAAGAACTCTGAAAGAAACATTGGTGTTTTGAAAACTGTTCATAACGGAAGCAGAAGAGCTGGAGGTCTTAGAAAATATGAAGGTGGATTAATCTCTATCGCCTAATCTAGTGTGTCTCGGGAAGTTGAGATGGCGTTGCAGGTCCTCTTACAGAAATATTTGTACCATCTATAACTACAAGAGTGTGTCAGATGACTGGAGAGTGGCTAATGTACTTTTGTTTAAGAAGGGATGTAAGGAGAAGTCTAGAAACTATAGTCCTGTGAGTCTGACATCAGTGATGGCTAAGATCCTGAAAAATAGGATTTGTATGCATTTGGAGAGGCAAGGAATGATTCGGGATAGTCAGCATTGTTTTGTGTGAGGGAAATTGTCTCTCGCAAACTTGATTTTTTTTGAGGAAGTAACAAAGAAAATAGAAGGCAGAGCGGTTGATGTTGCTTACCTGGACTTTAGTAAAGTTTTTGGCAAGGTTATGCATGAAGGACTGATTAGTCAAGTTTGATCAAATGGAATTCAGGGCGAGCTTGTCAAATTGGATACAAAATTAGCTTATTGGCAGGAGACAAAATGGTGGTGGAGGTTGTTTTTCGGACTAGAAGCCTGTTACCAGCGGTGTTCTACAGGGATTGGTGCTGTGTCTGCCTTTTTGTTCATTATATAAATGATTTAGTTCAGAACATACAAGGTGTGATTAGTAACTATGCAGATGGCTTCACTATCTCACTGTACAACTTGATCAATTGGGCCACTTGGCTGATGAGTAGGTAAATGGATACATAAATTTAAATTATTGCATTTTGGTAAAACAGACAAGGGTAGGACTTGTACAATTTAAAAGCAGAGCCTTGGGTAGCCTGGTAGAACAGAGACCTAAAGGTTCAGGTACATAATTCTTTGAAGTTTACATCACACTAGACATCGTGGTTAAGGCATTTAGCATTCTTGCCTTAATTGCTCAGTCCTTTTGAGTATAGGAGTTGGGACATTGTGTTGAGGTGGTAAAGGAAGTTGGTGAGGTCTCTTCTGGGAGTGCCAGGAGTTCTGGTTGCCCTGAGAGAGGAAGGATATTAGTAAGCTGGCTATGGTTCAGAAGACATTTACCAAAATGAGTTATAAGGGGAGGCTGGATAGGCTGGGACTTTTTTGATGTAGGAGGTTGAGGAGTCACCTTAGATTATAAAATCATGAAGTGAATGGCAGATGTCTTTTCCCTAGGGTGGGGCATTTCTAAACTGGGTGTTATAGTTATAAGGTGAGAGGAAAAAGACTTTAAAAGACATGAGGGGCAACTTTTTTTAAACATCGTGGTTCATGTGAGGAATGAACTTCCAGGAGAAGTGGTGAATATGGGTACATTTGCAACGTTTAAAGATATTTGGGTAAGTATGTGAGTAAGAAATGTTTGGAGAGATATAGGCCAAGTGCAGGCAGATGGAATTAGTTAAGTTTGGGATTAAGGTGTCATGGACTAGTTGGACAGATTGATCTGTTTCTAAGATTCTGACTGTGACCCCAGAGTGATGCACTGTTTGATCCTAAAAGTGGATACTGTAAGGGAGCCATCCTGAAGGGGAAGGAGCTAATGACAGAAGGAACATATGAGGACTGAGTATTTGCAAATGCAAAAAATGATAAAAGGAACCCTTCTATCTACCATCCTTCACTGACATAATGCCATAAAAGGACCATAGTAGAAAATTTCTTCATTGGAACAACCATTCAGATGAAACATTGTGATCAAATAACAATATTGAATCTCATTTTATAACATTGCACCTGGTTTAAATTGTTATAAATAGCCAAATTCCTGTTGAAATTATGAAAGCATAAAAATAATGCATTCATGTATGGAATAAATATCTGAAGACAATTCCAAGTCTTCTTAAAATTGTAAAATTATGGTTAAGAGATCTGAGTCAGTCATTTTAAATATAAAAGTTGTTGAGCAATGTTATAGCTGTTTAAAACTTCAGATAGGCCACATTTGGAATATGCAGCTCTGGTCGCCACACTACCAGAAGGACACGGATACTTTTGAAGAGGTTGTTGTCTGGTCTGAAGCGTTTTAGTTGTAAGGAGAGGTTGCATAATCTAATTGTTTTCATTGGAAAGATGGAGGTTGACGACAATCTGTTAGAAAATTGAGGCATAGACAGGGCAGATAATCAAACTTGTTCCTAGGATGGAACGGTGAAATAAAAGGGTGCAGGTTCAAGGTGAGAGAGGAGAGAAGTGTGGGGAAAATTGTTCAGTGTTGGGTGCCTGGAATGCACTGCCAGCGGAAGTGGTGGAATCTGGCACGTTAGCCAGATAGACACATGAATAAAGGGATAGAAACTGCGTGTGGGCAATAAGTAGAGGCCCTAAATAAGGATTAGGAATTGGTGAAGGCTTGATGGACCGAAGGGCCTGTTCCTGTGCAGTATTGTATTGTGTTGTATTGTATTGTATTAACCCAGAAGACTTCCTAGAAACCAATAGTATGGTTGAACTGAAGCGTCACCTAATGCTGAGTGATCTGGAGTTGCATTGTTAGATTTTATTTGCAAATTTAGCCTGTGGCTGTGACTCTCCCAAATGTGAATAGTCAAATTTTGAACTGCTTCAAGTACGTTTCACAACTTCAGAATGACTCAAAATGTTTTACTGCTGGTGAAGTGGAATCTCTTTTGCTCTGTAGGGAAAAATGGCAGTAAATTAGTTGAATTACTGTCCCAACATATTAATGGCCAGCCATTTGTGTTTGTGGGTTTGGCTGAAGGGTAAACTTTGGCCAGGATTATGGGGAAGCACACGTGCTATGATATGTTTCATCCACTAGAAAAGTAGGCGCAACTTCATAAGATCAGCGTCTTACGGTCTGCTCCACAATTCTATTGTGGCTGATGTGTTTCTGAACTTCGTTCTCTTGCCTCTTCCCTGTAACCTTTGATCTCCTTCCTAATTAAGAAATGCTGCCTCTTCTCCATTTTAAAGGGTTGTTCCTGAAGCTATGCCCTCTGATTGTAGTCTGTCCTAGCAGAAATGTCCATACTTGTACTGTTTCCAGGCTCCTCCATATTCTGTAAGCTTCAATGAGATCCACCCGCCTTCATTGTTCTAAACTTCAAGTACAAACCCAGAATCGTCACCCACTCTTCATATGATAAGCCCTTCATCCCCAGGATCGTTCTTGTAAGTTTCCTTTGGAACAACTCCAGCGCTAGCATATCCTTTGATATGGGGTCCGAAAGTGCTCATAACATTCCAAGTACGGTCTGACCAGAACTTTATACAGCCTTGGCAGTGCATCCCAGATCATGTACTCCAGCCTGATCAAAATGAATGCTAACATTGCATTTGCCTTCATAACTGTCAACTGAACCTGCACCTTAACTTTAAGCAAATCCTGAACTAGCAACTCCTTAGTCACTTTGGGCTCCGAAATCTGAAGTACATTCTCCCACTTAGTAAATGAACTTGCGTCACTATTCTTCATACAAGAATATGGGCGGTCTTTAGATCAGCCAGCTGGTTTTACGGTGGTATGTAGTGGCCCCTCAGAATGGACTGCTAGTCTCCAAGTAATTCCAGAGCCATTTTCTGGTCTCATGAGCACCTGAGGTGAAGCCCAGCATGGTCTGGAGTTGAGGTTGGGTGCTAGCATTTCTCCATTTTATAATTTATTCCTAAAATCTACAGTGCTGGATTTTTACTCCTCTATTTTTCTGAGAACTGTAAGTGAAGAAGCTGTGCCTAAGGACTTTTGTATCTGAGATGGTGTCACAAGCAGTGACTTGTACACTTTTCAATGTACTCAAATGAGTACATGTGGCAAAGCTAATTCTAATTCTACTAAAATGGATAATTCCAACTTTCATTATCTTTCGTTTGCCACTTCTTTTGCCCAGTCTCCTAACCTATCCAAGTCCTTTAGCAGCCTCCTTCCACAACACCATCTGTCCTTCCACCTATCTTTGTCATCTGCAGACTTAGCAGTACTGTCCTCAGTTCCTTCATCCACATCATTGGTGTATAACGTGAAAGGTTGTGGTCCTAACACTGACTCCTGTGGAATTCCATTAATCACCTAGCTGCCATCCTGAAAAAGATCCCTCTATCTCGACTCTCTGACTTCTACCAGTCAGCTAATCATCGATTTATGGCAGTACCTTGCCCGTAATACTGTGGGCTCTTGTCTTATTTTACAATTTTTAAGCTTAATCTCTCAACCACAAGAAAACATTTCTTCAATATTTCACTGAAGTGATAGTCTAGTTTATTTAGATTAGATTAGATTCCCTACAGTGTGGAAACAGGCCCTTTGGCCCAACAAGTCCACACCGCCCCGTGAAGCATCCTACCCCGACCCATCCCCCTATAACTCTCACACCCCTGAACACTGCGGGCAATTTAGCATGGCCATTCCACCTAGCCTGCACATCTTTGGACTGTGGGAGGAAACTGGAGCACCTGGAGGAAACCCATGCAGACATGGGGAGAATGTGCAAACTCCACACCCAGACAGTTGCCCGAGGTGGGAATCGAACCCGGCTCCCTGGTGCTGTGAGGCTGCAGTGCTAACAACTGAGCCACCGTGCCGCCCCTATTTGACCAGGTCTGAGTTTGAGCCCATGACATTTTACTCGGGCATGAATAAAAGGGAGAACTGGATTCTGGTTTAGAGTACTGGCCCAGTTTACCCTGGGAGATGGCTAATGAGGCTGTTGCTATATTAGTGTTAATTTTCTAAAGCTCAAGGGAATCTTTCCAGAATCTGGTGAAGTGGAAAGGAGTCAATATAACTCCTTACTCAATAGGAAGGGAGGCAGAAAACTGGAAACGGTCCTTCAGTTAGCTTGGCATATATCATGGGGAACGTGTGGAATTGATCATTAGATAGATCAGACTGGGCACCTTTTATTTTTGTTTAAAAAAAAATGTTACTGGGAACAGTCAGCATTTATTTACACAAAGGTGAATACTGTTTAACCAAGTTATTAGATTTCTTTGAAGAAAATATGTGCTGTGGATAAAGGGCAGCCTGTAGATGTATAGCGCACAAGTTTCTCGAAGGCATTTGACAAGGCGCCACATACGTTATTGTGCAAAGTATAAGCTTACGGAGAGGACACAGCATATTAAAATGGATGGAAGATTGTTTTCTGTCAGTTAGCCAGAATATACATGAAAATAAAAAGATTTAAAAAGGACATGAGGGGCAACTTTTTTTACATAGTGGTTTGTGTGTGGTATGAGCCTCCAGAGGAAGTGGCAGATGCCAGTATAGTTACAGTGTTTAAAAGACATTTCGATAAGTACATGAGTAAGAAATGTTTGGTGGGATGTAGGCTAAGTGCTGGAAGGTAGTAATAGTGTAGTTTGGGATTATACTTGGCAAGGACTGGTTGGACCAAATGGTCTGTTTCTGTTCTGTATGACTCTGACTGTAGAAATGGGTCATCTCTTGGTTGGTGGAATATGCCAGGTGGAGTCCTGCAGTGGTCTGTACTGAGGCCTTGGCTTTTTGTACTTTGTATCACTGCCTCGGATGGGAAGGTTGGGGAAGGGAGGTGGAGTAAAGTTATGTCTGAGACAATCCTTTAAGTGAAAGGTTGAAAGATTATTGGGAGTAGGTGGATAGGTGGATTTGAGTTTTCAGTCTGATAAATCATGAACGTATTGAATGGCAGAGCAGACTTGAGGGCCTGAGTAGCCCGTTCCTGTCCCTGATTTACAATTTTGTATGTAAATAGGTGGGAAATTAGTTTGTGGAAGGGACCTATGGAGAATGCAGATTCATATGAATGAATGGGCATAAATCTGACAGATGGAGTGTGATGTGGAGAAATGTGAAGTTGTTTGCTTTGGCATGAAGATTAATGAAGTGTTTGAAGTAGATGGAGAACGAGTGCAGTATTCCAAACTGCAGAGGGATCAAGTTGCGCTGTGCATGAGTCACAAAGTTAGAATGCAGATACAACAAATAATTAAGAAGGCTGGTGTAATGCTATGTTTGGTATGAAGGGAATTGAACATAAAAGTAAGGGTATAATCCTTCAGCTATGCAGGGCATTGATGAGATCACATCTTGCATACTACTTGGAGTTTTGGTCTCCTTGTTTGAAAAGGCTGTATTAGCTTTGAAGGCAGTTCAGGGGAGGCTTACCACATTGTTAGCTGACATTATTGGGTTGTTTTCTGAGGAAACGTTGGACTGACTGGTTTCTATTGGAGTTCGGAAGAGAGTGTTGTGATTTAATTATAGCACATAACATTCTGCCTTGACAAGATGGACATGAAAGGGATGTCCCCATTTGTGGATGATCCCGGAAATGGGGTCGCAATTCCCTTTTAAACAGAAGTGAGGAGAAATATCTTTGTTAATTTTTGAATGCATTGTCTCAGAAGGCAGTGTCATTGAATATTTTTAAGGTGGAGGTAGGGGAGCCCCCCATCGGGGTAAATAGGAATATGAAATTTGAAATGTAAATCAATCAACTATGATTTCATTGAATGGCGGCCCAGGCTTGAAAGGCCTAATCTGTCTTGTGCTCCTAATACCTATGTTTTATGCCTGCCAACCAACCAGCCATCCGTATGGTTTTGTTAATTCAGCATGTGTTGATTTAACTTTTTTCTTTCATTTCTGTTGTTAAATGAACTCCTAAAATGCGAAGGTTTCACAAACATTTTCACTTTCACAGCCTGCACCACAGAAAGTGGGTCCCCTATCAGCTCTCGTGATTCTGCCCCATTATCAGATTCTGGATCTACTGATGGAGTGGATGAATTCGAATTAAAAGGTATTGTCAATGAGAAAAGTGAAAATTGTGGAATCGGCAAAGTCCATTCTGCTGATGTGGCTGCTTTTCAGCAGACTGTCACAGTTACACTACCTTGGACTTTCCACAATTGTTTAATGATTTGCCAAAAATGAGAAACCTCAGAAAACCTGTACCACACCATAACTATAGTTGTTAATAAGTAAAATGTCAAGTTATCACACAACATTTTCATGTCTGTTAAGATCAAAATACATGGAGTCTTTCATGAACTCTATCTTTCAGTATGTACCTACAACTATTATTGATGCATTGATTTGTGAAAAATTAATTCCTTGAGACTTAATTTACCATGTATCACTTTGCAAGGGAGAGAAAATGATATTCTTGTTATCGTCTTCCTAATATCGTATTCCATCTTTATTGAATTTGTTGAAGTTGGCTACACATATTTTAGAACCTGTTTCGTGTATCACTGCATTTTCTCCAGTGGGAACAAGTGCAATATTGTCACATGTAAATACAGCACATAGCTTTTAATTCTCAGTTATAGTGTGATTGGACACTTTTTTTTATTTGAAGAGTCAGAGCTTTTATGGCAAACACACTTGATAAAGGGCATCATCACTTAACTGGGGTGAACTATGGATAAGTCAGTTGCAAGCTGACTAAGGGAGGAACTGTCAACATTTTTAGCCAAAGTATCTACAAGACCAGATATAGATCAAAATTTGTAAGGTACTACAAAGTATTAGTTTAATCTCCTTCTTCCTTTTTCCCAACTGATCTACTTGTCCTTGATAAGATGTGCAACTGATGTTGACATTGGCCACATTTTCCCCGTGTGTGTGTATATATACTCTTTTTAGTAATAAAAACAAATACTAAAGATCTGTGGTTCAAAAATTTTTATAATTCTATTTCTACCATGTGTTGTGGTATATCAGAAGTAACACCTCCAACATAGGAATAATGTAATGACTGTAATTGAATGTTACTTAAAGAAATCTATCTTAAAATATTAAAGGTCTGTTTGTATAATTATTACTACATTGCAAAAATAATGATTTGAGCATAGCATTTTCGTAAAGTGTTGCAACAGAGGTTGCCTGTTTATATTTTCCCTTCTCACTTTACCAGACTATCAAGATCCATCCCTAGTGATCTGAATAGCAATCATTAGCTTCAACATGTTGAAGTAAAATAATTAATGACGGTCAGTTAGTGCATTGTTTTTATTTTGAAAGTGTTCCTAATGAACATTCCCTTAAATTGCGAGTTCGTTATTTCCATTTTAAAGCTGTTATATCCCTTTTCAATTTAGCACAGTAACCATTAAGTGAATTATTATTACAGAGTGGAACTTGAAAGTTTAATTTTGGTTTTATCAGGCAGAGCTTTACTGCCCAACTGCCTGCACACTACTGGGAAAAGCTGTTGGAATGATGTAAATCTTGTTGTCACTGTGTCATACAGATTGTATTGATGAGTCAAACCTCATTCACATGTCAGCGAATGGGCTCTCAGCATCAATGGCATCATTGTTTTCAGGTATTTCATTAGTGATTTTAGATGTTGTTTGGTTTCCAGCGCTTGAATTCCACAGCACTTAAGGGAGAGCTCAGTCTGCTGTTAAGAGGCAGATTATAATTAGTATAATTTGGCTCATTGCAATTTAGTAAATTTATTTTTCCGTGTTCCAAATCAATATTTAACAGTCCTTTAGCTGAGTTGGATACAAAACTATTGTATGCCTTGCAAGCTTTGTCATTCAGATTTCACAGATTTGCTATTTATTAGAAAGTAACGTGAAAGGGTAGACCAATTTTGAGCTAAATGAAGTAATGAATCTGTCTGGACCATTAGACAAGTGAGCCACAACTTTATCATTTTTGATAAAGTGTTTTAACATTCTGTTCTTGTGCCAAAAGAATCGACGTTTGTCTGCCTTTCTAAATTGGCAAGAAAATGTTCGAAAAGATTTTTGTTTACTAGATATTATTAGTTCATGCCTAGTTTCTGAAATTCCTGCCTGTGGTTCCATGCTGAAACCAAGTGCATCCCCCAAGGGGGCAGAATGGTTGAAAGTTCCATTGGCAGCTAAAAGCAGCGTTGGAAGGGCCCCTTACGCAGACTGAAGCCATAGAAGACGCACATCTGACACCAGGGAAAAAAAAATGAGTACCTACCACAACAGCAAAGAAAGGTCTTTGTTGAAACACTGTACTCAAATACAAACTCAAAGGTGCAATTCCAAAAGGTCCAGAATAACACTTAGTTTGTGATTTTTTTAAAATTGATCCACTGATTTGTTTTTTTGTCTTGGTAATTTGGCCTGCATCCTCCTTGCAACAGCTTTCCCTGGAATTAAGTTCCACAGAGTTTAGTGGTCATTATCCAACTGGCCATTTCTCCAGGTGTTTCTGTCATATAAAGTAACATATGATTAACAGTTAGGCGATTAAATGTTTCTAATTGAATTTCTGGAAATGATGTTTCATTGCATTTTCACTGGTGGACCCTGGATGTTTGATTTATTATTTTTCTTTTCTTTTTTTGATCTGGAGAAGTTGAGGCCAGTTGTGCCTTCAATTCCATCTGAGCAAAAATCACAACTCATTTTTGTTATTGATGACCTTGAAAATTGTTTATTGATAAATTTATGATGTAAGTCTGCAGCTCTCCCTAGGGTTCTCTGGCGCTTTGTTTCATGTTTTTTTTATTGTAGTCAGGCTCAAAAAGGACCTTTCCTTGGGAAGTATAAATGGTCTGTTGATTACTTTGGTAAGTGAAATCCGATTATAACATGTACCTGTATAGTTAATAAATTCAAATAATTCTCCATAATGTTCCCTTTCATTTTTCGTTTAATGATCCTCCCCAATAAGGAAACATTGACAAAATAAGCTAAATGGCACAATTAGGAAAGGTGTCTCTCTAAAAATAACTATTTTTGGGTACCAGCACACTCAACTAATTGATCTTCTTGATCAAGATCAGTAAAGTTACCAATATGGTAGACTTGTATCATTTTCAGTTTGTTTGACCAGATGGATTGGGAAAGTATTCCAGTCTTTGGTACATTGATTGCATGCCTTCATACAGTTTAAAATCTCTTCTAGGATTTTTTAAAATTTTCCTGAGACTTGGATTGAGATTTGAATACTTGTAGTATGCTGAATGACAGATTTCACTTCAGTGAACGGACTCTGGCTTCTGCTCATTCTGTAATCTTCTTAACCTTTGGCTCTGACAAAAAGGATTATAAAAGTGGTGGAATTTGCCATATTTCATTCGAGCTGAAAGCACCTGGTCCATATCTGCCATACTGATTTTAATATTTAAATTTTTTTGGCCTGCACAGCTTTCCTAGTATATTATCTAAATTGTGAAAGATATTGTATTTTTAATAAGAAGTTTTAAAGCTTGATTCCACTACCTGATGTAATTTACATTGCTAATTGTATTCTGAGGAATGGTCCTTTTGCAAGTATTGTGTTGTCTTGGTGTCCTCCCTTTTTAAACAGCTTTAATCTGAATTTATCAACTGTTAAGCTTGGTAAGTTAAGTTGCCTCTATTAAGCTTTATGTGCTTTGTTCAAGGAATTAGTTCAATGTCTAATGTATCGTACTGCTCCCTGGGTCTGACTTTGAATAAATCTTGCATTAATGTGAACGAATATGGCGTTAATTCATGTGAAATGAATGCCTTAGAACTCCAATTATTGTTGCTGTTCACAAAAACTATTTAACACAGCTTCTCAAATCTGTGCCAATGTGTATAGAGATGGAGGTCAACAAAACATAACAAACAAGCTATCCCACTTTTTTACAGAGGAAAAAAGAATTAAACATTGAGTCATAATTGTTTATTGTTACCTTATATGATAACTACAGTTAAGTTTTTAAAATCTTTCAAGATCTGTTGTCTCTATAGTGGAGTACAACTGCTTTGTTCTAAATTTGTTGTAAGAAATCTCGCATTGAATCAAACATGACAAGTCCCAACTCTCTCTCTGGCTGCTGGAAATTCTTACAATGATTTATTTCTTTCCCCCCACCCCACCTCACCCTGCCCTCCCCCATTTCTTCTGATCCTTAAGGAAACTGGAGCTATGGAAAGCAACAGGCATAAGCAAATGTCCAACTGTTCTTTGAATGTTTTGGACCTTCTCGTTTGTTCTGCTGTTCGTGTTGCAGTGTCATTAATCATTTAGTTTTGAGAATTGAGTTAGTTGTAACTTAGATTGTTGGGTTTGCATGCAGTGAAATATGCCTTTATTTCACCCATTAGCACTCTGAAAATAAAGTATCCGAATGTGGAGAAGCTTTATTTAACCCATTAAATATGGTGCATTAGTGTTGGAGCCATTCTTCAAACTTTGGAAAAGGTCCCTTGAGTTTGGTCTTTGGTCCTTAAAAACATGTCCTGAATATTTTGTGTTGTTTTATTTTACAGATGCAGATATTAGAAAGAGTTTGGCTTCAAGGAGCAAATCAGCAATCAGCTCAGAGTCCATGTAAGTCTTAACTAAAATCTGTATCAAAGTTTAAACTTGGGATTAGGACTTGGAGTATTAGTCTCTATGGTTGATACGAAATGCCAAAGCGTGGGCAAACTTCGTTTCAAGGTAACAAATGTTGCCTTCACTGTTGATTGAACTTGTCCAATTTTATTTTGCATTGCTTATGATTTTTCAAACCTGCTGATCCATTCCTACCAACACTAGAGTACATTTTAAATCAAATTATGAATTGCTAATCTAAGGCATGTCCATTATGACATGATTTGGTGCAACCTTCCTGACTTAGTTGCTTTGAGATTGCATCTACGATGCATTATTTTAGTTATGGAAGCAGACCATTTGGCCCATCATCCCTGCACCAACTCCAAATGCTTCTTCTGACTTTGTGCCTTTCTCCATATCTGTACACGATTTCTGTTAATTACCTAGTGCCTGCATTAACGTTTTGGATGAACCTGCCTCTCGTGCAATTCTGCCCAATCTCTGACACTATTTTCTGCACATTGCATTTGCTAGTCCTAACCTCCTCCCAATCTGTCCTGTTAGTTGAATCTATTCTTGTACGTCTTATTTTAACTCTCCAATGAGGTTGCACGTTTCCTAAAGTCTGGCAACCAGAATTGTGCACAGCCCTCCAGTTGAGCACTAGCAAGCGTTTTGTATATGTTCCCTTACTCTTGTACTTTATCACTATTAATAATCCAGGATATGGTCGACTTTGTACCCTGTTTAGCATTGTGGTCCCAGCACTGATCCCGATGGCACTCTACCTGTTGCAGGTTTGAAAGTGTTATTAAGCACCCTAACATTTAGTATTTTACGATACCTTATGAAAATAGAGGGTCTGACATCCACTGATTCTCGTTTATCTATCCTGCTTGTTACCTCACAAAGAATTCTAGTAAATTTGCCAGATCTGATCTCCCATTCAGGAAGCCATGTCGACTCTCCTTGATCATATTTTTCCAAATGCTCTGAGATTGTATCTTTTGTAATAAATTCTCACTTTCCCAATAACAGACATTAAGCTAACTGGTATAAAGTTACCTTTTTGTTAATCATCTCCATTTTAATAGACGTATTACCTTGTCAGTTTTCTAATCCTCTGAGACTTTTACAGAATTGAAAGATCCTTCGAAGATTACTACTAGTGCATCCGCTTTCTCTGTGCTTCCTTAAATATCGTAAGATGCATCGCATCAGGTCGAGAGAATTTAGTTATTTTACCCCATAAGCTTTGTTAGCACTTTTCTCTTGATTGTTGTATTTGCTGTTTCACCTCTTTTTGTCCCTTGATTCATGAGTAAATTTGGAGTACTGTTAATGTCTTCCTCTGCAGACTGCAGTGCATTTTTCAACTCCTCTGCCATTTCCTGGTTCCCCATTCTTATCTACTTAGTTTTCTTCTCTGAGGCTGTGTTAACTTCGGTCTCTTTTTTTAAAAAAAATACATTTAAAGTCTCAAGAATTGCACTAAAAATGAGCAAATCTGTCCCACCTACTACCAACAGAAGTTTCAACTTCCATACTGTTACCTCATACTTATTGAATAAGAACTTCTAGAGGGCCGAGACATAGATATTTAAGGGAGCATCTGATCTCTGATTATCCAGGGACCATAAGATCTGGATCTTGGTTTCGAGAATCCAGTTATTATGACCAATTACATGTTCAACCTAGTTAACATTTGAAAAATAAACAGATCCACGGTTGAAAAGAAGTTTGCTGTATTTCAAAACTTATGACTACTTTCTATTGAGGGCAACAATATAAATTTAATTCTCTAGTTTTGCATGCCAATCTGCAAGGATGTAATGAGCTCCAAATCAAAGAAAATGCACAGGAGATAATGCTATGAAATATTGTAACTTTGTGAATTAAAACTGAAAAAGTGCTCAGTAATGGAAAGATACTGAAGTTAGATGCACTGAATCGTAATTTTTTTCGAGTTCGCTGAATAGCAGAGTAATTGACTTTATATCGAAAAATAAAACGCATGGACAGTTTATTGCTTTGACTTGCTGGTAAAACCTTAAAAACTGAATAAGATGGTCATGTAATTATAACTGATGTCACTTAAAGAAGTACAACACTGAGTAACTGGCACATTTTGGAGGTTAAATGTTTTCTGCATGCTGTATCCTAGGAAATAGAATGTTGAATGGCTCAGCATTTGGGGAGCTCCTGGGTACCATTGTGATCTTTGACAAACTTGATTGCTGTTAGTGTATGAAGCTTTAGCGACTCCAGTTCAGTTTGAGCTGGAGGCTGATCCACAAACTATAAACAAGTCTGCATTCTGTATTCTGATTATCTGCATTCTTTGGATTCAGGTAGTTGCATCACATAGGATAAAGTCTTCTGATTTGGTAAATGGTCAGGAGCTGAATGTGACTGACGCAAGTAAGGGAACCCAGAGAGCAGTTCAGGAAAGTCAGCCTCTGCAATTATCCAGTAGGTCTGTGGTTCTCTCTTCCTGTTTGGATGAGTATAGAACATAGAACAATATAGCGTGGAACAGGTCCTTCGGCCCTTGATGTTGCACCGACCTGTGAACTAATCTAAGCCCCTCCCCCTACACTATCCCATCATCATCCATATGCTTATCCAAGGACTGTTTAAATGCCCCTAATGTGGCTGAGTTAACTACATTGGCAGTCAGGGCGTTCTACGCCCTTACCACTCTGAGTAAAGAACCTGCCTCTGACATCTATCTTAAATCTAACACCCCTCAATTTGTAGCTATGCCCCCTCGTACAAGTTGATGTCATCATCCTCGGAAAAAGACTCTCACTGTCCGCCCTATCTAATCCTCTGATCATCTTTGTATGTAGTCTGCAGTTTGGTTGAGTAAATTGACTTATGGCATCATGGTACAGGAAGCTGTTGAATAAGGGGGAACAACACAATATAATAACAGTAGATGATATAGTGAGGGGAACTGACATTTTTCTTTGCCGCAAAAGGTGGGAAGCTAGATAACTGACTGTAGTGCCAGCTCAATGCCAGTGTTCAGGGTATCTGCTCATGTCTGTAAAAAGACTTACGCTGGAAGGGAAATGATCCAGTGGTCGTGATCCATGTAGATGCCAATGACATCAGTAGAACTAGGAAGATAGTTTTCTGTGTGAGGAACTTAGTGCATAAATGATAACTTTTAAAAAGTGAAACCTCAGAGGTTGCAATTTCAGAATTAATAACCGAGCCAAATGCACATTGGCATAAGATGCAGATAATTCAAGATCAATATGTGGCTGAAAGGTAGAGAATTGGGTTCTAGTTGATGGACTAGCTGTTAGTGGTTTTGGGTTTGGAACGTGCTTTCTAAGGAGGCTTGCCAACTATCTGGATTGCACTTCTCGATGTTATACACACTGCTGCTACTGTGTGGTCGTGGAGGAAGTGTAGGTTGCATATCCACAGTCAATAACGTATAATGCTTTATCTTGATGGTAAGAAGGCTTTTCCGAGCTTCTGGAGATGCTGCCATCAAGGAAAGTTGGAAGTATTCCTTCATATTGCTGACTTGTGCAATGCTGATGCTGTTTAGGGATTTGGGAGACAGGAATTGAGTTACTTACTGCAGGATTCATAGGCTCTGAGCTGCTCGAGTTGCCAAAGTATTTATACGGCTCGTCCAGTTCTGTTTCTGGCAACCCCCAGGATATTGATAGTTGAAGATTCAATGAGGGTAATGCCATTGAACTTCAAGGGATGATGGTTAGACTTTTTCTTCTTGGAGTTGGACGTTGTCTGGCATTTTTGTCATGTGTAAGTTACTTGCCACTTACCTGCCCAAGCCTTTTGGAGATGGACTGCTTCAGTACCTGAGGAGTTGCAAAGGTGCTGAGCATTGTGTGATCATTGGCAAAACTCCCCGCTTTGATCATGTGATGGAGGCAAATCATTTGAGGAAGCAGCTTGGCACTACCCTGTAGAACTCGTGCGGAGCTGTCCATGAACTGAGATGACTGACCTTCAATGGCCATTTTCCTTTGTGCTAGGTGTGACTCCAAACAGAAGGATTTTTGTAATTCTAGTTGACTTCAATTTTATTTGGGCACCTTGAGGCAGTGCTTGGCCATATGCAGCCTGTGAAGGACAGTCATTTTTGCCTCACCCTGAGTTGTTTTTTCTGAAGGGGCCTAAGCCCGAAATGTCAGCCTTACTGCTCCTCTGATGCTGCTTGGCCTGCTGTGTTCATTCAGCTCTACGCCTTGTTACCTCAGATTCCCCAGTATCTGCAGTTCCTACTATCTGAGTTTTACTGTTGTTCATACTTTAATCAAGAAAAATGATGAGCCAAGTGGGGAATTCGAGGATTGAAAACTGCCTATGAAATACCTATTTAGAAAGGGAAGGAGACAAATAACAGCTAATTGTTTGCCAGTTAGCTGAATGTCTGTTTGAGATTATAATACAGAGTATGACAGCAGAGCATTTAAAAATGAATAATATGATCAAGCAGAGCCATCATGACTTCACAAGGGGCAATCATGTCTGATTAATTTATTAAATTCCTTGAGGTGACAAGCAGAATAAATAAAGGAGAAGCAGGAGATTTAATACATTTGGATTTCCAGAAGATATTGATAAGGTATTGTGTTAGGCTGCTTGATGAGACAAAAATCCATGCTCTTGGGGTGATGCCTTAACATCGATATAATGGTGTTGGTGAATTCAGAGTGATGTTTGGAAGGAAGTTCCAGGATTTTGACCCATCAATAGTAAAAGAATGTCTGTTTAGTTTCAAGTCCAGATTGTTTATGGCTCAGAGGGGACCTTGCAAGTAATGGTGTACCCATGCTGACCTTGTTCTTTGATATGGTAATGGTTACAGATTTGGTAGATGCTGTCGAACAAACTTGGTGAGTTCCTGCAGTGCAGCTAATGTATAGAGCACAGTGCTGTTACTGTGGTTGGTGATGGAAGGAGTGAGTATTTAAGGTAGTGAAAGGGGTGTCAGTGATGTGGGCTGCTTTACTGTGGATGGTTGTTGAGTGTCTCAAGTATTGAGGGAGCTGCACTTGCCATCCAGGCAAATGGAGAATATTCCTTCATGTTCCTGACATGGGCTTTATCGATGATGGGCAGCCTGTTCTCGTGAGTTAATGTTTCAAAGGACAGGGTTGGTGGGGACACAACAGGGGATGCCTGGAAGAACTGTTTTGTTATAAGTAGTAATGCTCGTGAGGGTGGCGGAAGCAAGGAGTCATTTCAAAATGAAATTAGTTGGAAATTGAAGAGATTAAATATAGGGTATAGGAATGAAACAGGGGAATTGGGACTGGCAGGCTTGCACGATGGAGAACTGGAATATTTTTAATGGACTGAATGTCATTTCAACATGAAAGGAACCAATGTGTACATGATATAGCTGACTGAAAGAGGACACTATTGCATCTCCAGTTTTAATCCTGTATTTGCGATAATGCGTTCAAGGTTCTTGCCTTGGCTTTGCCTGTATTGTGACTGTGTAATAAGTTATTTGATCTCACATTGGGTGGTTTATATTTACTTAGAGTAAAAGGAAGACATTCAGAAGTAAATGTACTTTCAGGCTTTCAAAAAAATCCATAATTGCCTTTTTATGTTGCAGTACATTCTCAGTCCTTCATTCCAACTCAGCTGAGGCAGTTGCCATGGGCCTGCTAAAACAGTTTGAGGGGATGCAGCTTCCTGCTGCCTCTGAGCTGGACTGGTTGGTTCCAGAGCACGACGCTCCTCAGAAGGTAGGAAGCAATTACTTTTTTCATTTTGCAACTATAAAGAAACTTGGTGTGATGACTAGTAGTTTGATAATCAAAACTAAGTAAAGCAATCCTGAAAATTTCATTGTCAGATAACATGCCTGGCTTTTTATGTTTAAATTAATATTAAAAGCAGTGGCCGCTTGATTATTCACTTTTTGTGGCAGGGTTTTCTGGTGCTTAATGGAAATTAGTAGATCTCTTAAGCTATCCAAGTACAGTACTAATTATTTTAAAATTTGTAATGTTGCCTTCCTGACCTGATGTGCACTAACTTTGTTTTTGTCAGTAACATTTGTTTGTTCTGTAACTTTGGCAAATTTAGCTGCCGCTGGACTAATTTGTGTAGTTCCACATAAGTGACTTCTTTATAGCTTTTGCCAATTCCAGACTCTCTTCCGGTATCTCCCGATGATGGTGAGCACGCTGATATTTACAAATTGCGAATTAGAGTGCGAGGAAATTTAGAATGGGCTCCACCTCGGCCTCAAATCATCTTCAACGTTCACCCACCACCCAAGTAAGCTTTTGTGCATTTCATTTTCTTGGCTAAAGATTTATTTTTGTTTTGTGCTTTTCTTTTCACATTGACATGAATTCACTACATATGATCACATTTTATGTTTTTGTCATTAAAGGAGAAAGGTGGTTGTTGTCAAACAAAATTACCGCTGTGCGGGATGTGGTATCAAAGTGGAGCCAGGTAAATGACATTCAGGAATTTAGCAATCTGATGGTAGAGTTCTACCTGTGCTTGCGTAATCAATATCTTTTTTCTGTCTCACAGGGGTTGTGCTGTATTTAGAAATTCTGTTAATTGTTACGATCCCAGTTGATGTTAATATTGGACAAACCTGATACCAAAGTGGGATTTGGCTTAATAGACTAGAAGTTTTACTTTTTCTTAAACCGGTTCTGTAACCGATCTCCACAGTTAATCAGCAGTTACCAATTTCTTTTTAATTAAAGAACATCAAGAATATCTTGTGCAGAAGTTTGGGGGAGGGGGGTGAAAATTCACAAGCTATATTGTACTTATAAGAACTAATAGAGCGAACTTGTTACATATATCAGAAATGTTTTAATGAAAATCTGTGGCTTGGTTTGCGGATGGAATTGTTGGTTGGTTTGCTGAGCTGACTGGTTTTCATGCAGATATTTTGTCTCCCTTCTAGGTGATATTGTCAGTACTATGTATCCTCAGTTGAAGTGCTGCTGTTCTGACCCGCTCTAAATTTGTGGTCTGGTCTGTAATGGTGGGCAGTCTTGTTTCTGGTTTTGTACCGTAGTGGTATGTAGATGGGGGTCTATTTCAACATGTTGGTTAATTGCATTGGTGGTTGAAAACCAGGCCTACAGAAATTCTCGTGCTTGTCTTTGTTTCACTTGTCTAAGTACTATAACGTCATCCAAGTCAAATAGAAGGACATCAGTGTCGGCGTGTATTGAAATGAGGAAGTATTGTTTGTGCTGTTTTGCTGCAAGTTGGTGTTCGTGTTTCCTAGTCAGAGTTTCCTGCCAGT
Organism: Stegostoma tigrinum; assembly: GCF_030684315.1. NCBI lineage: Eukaryota > Metazoa > Chordata > Chondrichthyes > Orectolobiformes > Stegostomatidae > Stegostoma > Stegostoma tigrinum. Next base: position 48,876,712 of record NC_081367.1, read on the forward strand.
CTGTCCTATGTAGTGCTGCTGCATGGTATTCTATGTAGCACATGCAGCAAATGCGAGAAACGCTACGTAGGACAGACTGGCAGGAACCTCGCCACCAGGATACATAAACCCCAACGGCATGACCAATTCTCCCTCCCTTCAATACGTGCCGACACGGATGTCCTTCTGTTTGACTGGGACAAAGTTACAGCACTAGGACAAGCATGAGAATTCCTGGAGTTCTGATTTTCAACCGCCGATGCAATTAAATGTTGAAGTAGACCCCATCTACGTACCACTATATGATACAAAGCTGGAAACAGAACTGCCCACAATGACCGAGTGGGACAGAACAGCAGCGCTTCAATGGAGACTACACAGCACTGATGATGTCACCTGGAAGGAAGACACAACATTTGCGTAAAAACCAGTCAGCTTGGCAAACCAACCGACAACCCAAAATATCAGAAGACTTCAACTTTTCTGCAGCAATATCCTTAAAAACACTTGAGCCTAAGTGAAGAATCACCTTATTTTCATGCTGAAGCTTCTAATTTAACTGGCCTCACTATAATCTGTTTCCCTTTTGACCAAGTTCTGTGCTTTCAGTCTGGGTCTCCCCAAGATCTTTAAGTTAGCTCATTAAAACTACCAGACATGGACTTATTAAACTCATGTCTTCAGCAGCCTTGTAAAATGTCTTAAATAAAAAATGCTGGAAATTACAACAGATCAGGCAGCATCTGTTGAGAGAGACCAACCTAACATTTTGAGTATCTTTGACTGTTCATCAGACTCTTCAAATCTTTCTCACCAGCTTGTTTAGAGTCTTTTTCTGGAATCCTGTTCTATCTTGGAGGGATGAAGGGAGGGGCTTTCAAGTTATTTAGCTAAAATTGTATAATTTTTCAAATCCCATTTTTAGCTCACTGTTCAAAATTACTTTCACAGACATTCTCAAAATTGAAAACTAAAATCCATCTTTCCTCGACCCTAGAATTTAAATTTTCAAACGTTATGAGCCTTCATCATATGTTGGAATAATGTATAGTATAAATTTTGTCCTTTCTTGTTGTCTCCCCCCCCCCACCCCAACGCCCGGTATCCTCCCACTGAAAATCAAGGTTGCAATATTATATTAATTAATAGAGAATAAAAATTCAGTAAGATGCTGATGTACTTGTGTGGCAGTTGCAAGATGTATGGTGGATTTACGTTAAAAATGACCTTCATGCAAATTGCTTGACTAATTATTTTCGACTGGGTCACTCACTATTTGAGAGGCGATGATGTGAGGTGTATCTTTTTTTTAAAAAGAGAAAAAAACTGAGTATAAATTCTCATTTCTTCGGAAGGTCTTCTTCATGGATTTCTGATGCGGTTGTATTGTTAAACGATTCTTTCTCCAGTAGCCCCTGAAGTTTCAAATCTCCTCACCTTTTCTTTCCAGACTACATAAAGAGACTACGGTATTGTGAATATCTGGGGAAGTATTTCTGTCAGTGCTGTCATGAGAATGTCCAGTCGGTGGTTCCAAGCCGCATATTGCGGAAATGGGATTTCAGCAAGTATTATGTCAGTAACTTTTCCAAGGATTTGCTTAATAAAATATGGAATGACCCTCTCTTCAATGTTCAGGACATTAACAATGCTTTATATCGAAAAGTGAAGTCTCTGGATCAAATCCATGTAAGCAATCCTAAAGCATTTTTTTATACATTCTGTAAAATTGATTATTCCAATGATTGGATTATGCAGCTTTCCTGATGTATGATAAATTGGCACAATTGCAGTAATTTGAGTCTCTTATTATCATTGTCGTGCCATAACTGTTGTGTTATAGTTACTATCCTAATTAGCTTTTTCAAAATAAAATCCAAACAGAAGGCCTGTACACAGTCTGGGATGCAGACTTAACACAATTGGTAAAAGGATCAGATACAAAATTAAGAATTTGGTTTTGTGCAGTGAGTTGTGATCTGGAATGCATTGCCTTGATAGTAAGGAAGTTGGACACATAAGGAAAAAAGTTGCAGGGGAGTGGAGCTGATTGGATTGCTTCTTCAGAGTCTGCATAATATGCTGAATGACTTCTTTCTGTGTAGTAGGGCTCCATGATTCTGTAATACCATTTTTACCAGATTGTTGATCAATTCATTTGATATTCATATTCAAGCAAAAGTAATTATTTGTCTTGGCCTGTTCCTGAAATCCCTGGAATCACTTGATGCCTGTCTTCAAACAACTTGAATTCATTCTACATGATGTCAAGGAGTGGCTGAAAACACTGGGTACCGTAAAGGCTTTGAAGACCTGTGCTCCAAGATAGTTGGCTCCCCAGCCAATCTGTTTTAAGTACGGTTATAACACTGGCATCTACCTGACAATGCAAAAAATTGCCTGGTTATATCCAGTACATGCCGAGCAGGACAAATCCATCCCCACCAATTACTGTCGATCAGTTTCCTTTCTATCAGAGTGATGCAAGGTATCATTTGTGATGCTATCAAGTGGTATTTGCAAAGCAATGACTTGCTCAATGACACACTTCTGTTTCCACAAGTGTAACTTGATACCTGACCTTCTACAGCCTTGATCCAAATGTGGACAGGAACTGAACTTCAGAAGTGAGGTGAGGCTGACAGTCGTTGATTTCAAGGCATTATTTGTTTGAATTCGCCATCCAGGAATTCCAGATAAACTGAAGTTGATGGGAATTGGGGAATTGATTGCCGTCATACCCACCACAAAGGAAGATGAATCTGCTAATTTGAGGTCCATCATCTCAGCCCTAGAGCATCATTCCTGAAGCTCAGGATAGTATCCTGGGACCACTCATCTTCAGCCTCCTTATCGGTGATCTTCTGGTGAATTTTAGAAGTGATGTTTGCAATAAACTTCGAGACAATCTTTTAGCAGCACTGTGTGGGTGTTTCCATGCACATGGATTGAAGTGGTTAAAAAAAGCTGTTCATTGCTACATTCTCCAGGGGCAATAAATACTGCCCTAGCATAATGCTCAAATTCCCTTGAATGAGTTTTATAAAATTTCAAATCTCTTGAGTCCAAGTATTGTATATAGGGATGTAACTTTTTACATATGTCTGATAAAGCATCAAGCAATAATCTTGTTCTGTAACTGAATCAATCAAATAAACTTTCAATTGATTTCAGTATTATTTGTAGATATAAGAATTGTTTTGAGCACCTGGTAGCAAATCTAATGTGTAGCTTTCTGAGGAACAGAAAATGTAGCTTTTCCCTCTAAACTGCTTTTTGTTTATAAAGTAAAATGAAAATGTAATGTGCATTAAATCATCTTTTTACCATTTTTTTGGAAACATTTTTCAGATGTTGAGAATCCAGCTTGTTCATATGAAGAATTTATTCAAAACATGCCGGTTGGCAAAACAGTAAGTTAGATTTTTATTATATCAAAAAAGTAAACATTCAGTTGTGCTTCTATTAGCTTGATAGTAATAGATACTGTATTTACGTATCCCAAATTGGACAGTTAAACTTAACTAATTGTGATTTATTGCTGTTGTTAACATCACTACCTGTTCTCTCATCTGTGGTGCTTCTTCTTGCCATCATGATATTACTTCGTGAAATATGTAACATACGTTTTGTTTACTAAGAGTAGATGTTACACATAACCAAGAAGCCATTTTGAGGTTGTGGTTGGAGACTTTTTTGTAAAATTTTAAGTAAACTGTTGTCAACTTACAATCGCTTTTACTTAATTCTAACTCCATGTTTCTTCAAAGTAAAACTTGCTTGCTAGTCTTGTCTGCCTCAATTATAATAACTTGCTTTAAATTTTCTAATTTAATTGGTGTAATTACAGTTGCAACATAATCATTAGCAATGTACTTGTCTATGCTGAACGTATTCGAGATGGATTGAAACTGTCAAAGCCAATGACAGACTATTTCTAGCAAGACATAGAATTTTAGCAGTCAGTACATGAACATTGTCCTTTACCTTTTGTGTCATGCAGAATTCCAGCTTGTAATGGCTAATGTGAAAAGAACACCATTCAGGGGATTTTGTGTCTGTGAATAAGGGCCTTGCTCACTTGTCGTGTAGGTGAAAATCCTAGGCATATTTGCCATAGTTTTCTGTGAATTAATTTAATTTCAATTGACTGAAAACTGTTTTGTGATTATATTTTACTAGCACTTTGCCCATTATACTCATTACTATACAATCTAATACAATACAGTGAGGACAGTTGTCGTGATAGGATGAGCCATGTAGTCTATCGTTTTGTAGTCTACTTCTGGACAGAATTTTGACCCCAAGGGAAAGAATTCTGTCAGAAGTCTTAATTTTTGCAAACTGGTCTGAATTTTCTACATGCTAATTTTAATTCTTTTTTTTTGTTCCCTAACTGTTCATTTTGTTTTGTTGCAGTCCCAGACTAATTTCACTGACTTGTTTCTTTTCTAATGATCTGAATTGGCATTCTCCACCATTGTTTGTTTTCAAAATATAAAAGTGCAAGTTGGAGAATTTTCAGTTTGAGAAGAGCCACTAGTGTGAGATGGTTGAAATTGTTAGTTCATAAACCCACAATGTGTCAGGTCTTGAGAGCAGAACTGAGGAAGAATCTCAGTGCTGAGCTAGGAGAAACCTGTGTGGGGGAGCTCACTGCAGGGGAGCAGTTAAGTTGCTAACATCCTTTGTTCTGGAAATCTACAATAGTAAGTGCTAATAAGTAAGGTTCTTTTTGGATTATGTTTTTATTGAGTGTGTCTCTTGATTTAAGCTTTAAAAATATAAAAATGCAGGTACTAAGCTCACCTGGAGCAGTGTCTTTAGAGCAGAGAGACTGGACTACTTGTGGGTCTGTAGATTAAGGTACAAAGAAGGCCTTCAGTGGAGTGATATGCTGTTCTAGGATGTGGGAGATTAGGGAGAGTTTCCACGTTAGTGACGATTATATCTGCAGGAAGTGTGATTGCGAATCCTGTTGCATCATGTGGATTGGCTCGAGCAGTAGCTCGAGGCAGTGAGGAATTTGTCGGAGCTTGGGGGTGAGATGGATGGCAGTTGCAGGGAGGGAGATAAATTGAATATACAGTCAGGTAAATGTGTGACCTCCCAGGAAATGTAGGAGAGGGAGGCAGGTAGTGCAGCAGTCTCCTGTGGCTATACCCACCTCAAACAAGTATGCTGTTTCGGAAATTGTAGGGCGTTGGATTCTCAGGGGAATGTAGCACTAACAACCAGGTTTCTGGCACTGAGACTGGCTGTGATGTAATGAAGTGTAATTACGGTTCCAAGTGATCAATTTTAATAGGAGACTCTCTGGTCAGGGTCAGACAGACATTTCTGTGGCTAACAGCAAGGCATCAGAATGGTGTGTTGCCTTCCTGGAGCCAGGATGAAGGATATCTTGGGTCGCAGAATATTCTTAAAGTGGAGAGAGACCAGCAGGAGGTTGTTGTACACCGTTGGAACTAATGTCATAGGAAGAGAAATGGATTCTGAGGAGAGAATATTGCAAGTTAGGCAGGAATTTAAAAAGGAGGTCCTTAAGGGGAGTAATATTTGGATTACTGCCCCTGTCACGAATAAATGAGGGTAGGAATAGGAGGAGAGAGCAGGTGAATGTGTGGCTGAGGAGATGGTGCAAGAGAGAAGGATTCACATTTTTGGATGATTGGAATCCCTTCTGGAGTTGAAGGGATGTCTGTAAGAAGGAAGGACTAATCATGAATGGGGAGGGGATTAATATACTGGTGGGGAGATCTGCCAGCGCTGCTAGGGAGGATTGAAACTATTTTGGAAGGGGTGGGGAGCGAGGGACGAAGTGAGAAAAGAAATCGGTCTGGTATAGTTGGGAAAAGGAGCAAGTCAAACTGTGCAGGTGGAAATAAAGCACAGAATGAGATGAATTGTCAAATTAAACTGCATTTATTTCAAAGCAAGAGGCTTAACAGATAAGGCAGATGAACCCAAGTCATGGTTGGGAACATGGGACTGGGATATCATAGCAATCAGAGACGTGGCTCGTGGATAGACAGGACTGGCAGCTTAATGTTCCAGGGTATAAATGTTAGCGGAAGGTGGACTGGAGAGGAGGGGAAGTAGTGGTTTTGATTACGGATAACATGATGGCTGTACTTGGATGATCCTGAGAATGTGTCCAGGGAAGTTATTTAGGTGGAACTGAGAAAGGGATGATCATCTCATTCGGATTGTACAATATTTGTAAGGAGACCTCAGTCATCTGTAAGAACAATAGTGTTTATGGTATGAGATTTTAACTTTCCACACATAGACTGGGACTGCCATAGTGCTAAGGGCCTGGGTGGAAATGAATTTGTTATGTGTGTACAAGAACATTTTCTTATTCAGTATGTGGATGTAACTATTAGAGAAGGTGCAAAATTTGACCTACTCTTAAGAAATAAGGCAGAGCAGGTGACTGAGGTGTCAGTGGGGGAGCACTTTTGGGGCCTGGGGCCAGGCCCCATAATTCAAGTAGCTTTAAAATAGTGATGGAACAGGATAGACTGGATCTAAAAGTTAAAGTTCTAATTTGGAGGAAGGCCAAATTTGATGGTGTTAGGCAAGAACTTTCAAAATTTAATTGGAGGTGGATGTTCACAGAGAAAGGAAGCTTTCAAAAATGAGAATGCAAGTCCAGAGACAGTGCCTTCCTATTGGAGTGAAAGACAAGACTGGCAGGTGTAGGTTTTGCTGGACGACTAGAGAAATTGAGGTTTTGGTTAAAAATTAGAAGCATATGTCGGGTATAGACAGCAGAGGCTGAGTGAATCCATAGAGTATAAAGGCAGTAGGAGTACACTTAAGAGGGAAATCAGGAGGGCAGAATGGGGGCATGAGAACTCTATTTGCCCAAGCTAAGGAGAATCCAAAGGGATTTTATTAATACAAATGAGGACAAAAGAATGACTAGGGAGAGAATAGAACCACGTAAAGATCAGCAAGGCCACCTATGTGTGGAACCGCAGAAAATGGGGGAGATGCTGATGAGTATTTTGCATCAGTGTTTACCAAGGAGAAGGATATGGTAGGTAGCGAACACAGGGAAATAAATAACAGCATCTTGTAAAATGCCCATATTACAGGGGAGGTGGTGCTGGTAGTCTTAAAATGAGCAAAGCTAGATAAATCCCTGGGACCTGATCAGGTGTACCCTGATCAGATGGACTTATTGCTGAGATATTTGTATCATACATAGCCACATGTGAGATACCAGAACACTAGAGTTTGACCACTGTGGTATCACTACTTAAGAATTGTAATAAAGAAAAGCCAAGGAGCTATAGACTTGAGTCTGATGTCGATGGTGGGCATGTTGTTGGAAGGAATCCTGAGGTACAGGATTTTATTAGTTTATAAATGATTTGGAAGTAAACATAAAAATGGTTAGTAAGTTTCTAGATGACACCAAAATTGGAGGTGTAGTGGATGGCGAAGAAGGTTACCTCAGAATACAATGGAACCTTGATTAGATGGGCCAATGGGCTGAGGAGCAGCAGATTGAGTTTAATTTGGATAAATGAAGTGCTGTATTTGGAAAGGAAAATCAGGGCAGGACTTACCTTTTAATAGGAAGGTCTTGGGAGTGTTGCTTAACAAAGAGACCTTGGAGTGCTGGTTTATAGTTCCTCAAAAGTGGAGTCGCAGGTAGATATCATAGTCAAGGAGGTTTTTGGTACACTTGTCTTTATTGGTTGGTGCATTGAGTATGGGAGTTGGAGGTCGTGGTTCAGCTGTACAGCACATAGGATAGGCTACTGTTGGAATACTGCATGTAATTCTGGTCTTTCTGATATGGGAAGGTATTGTGAAACTTTAAAGGGTTCAGAAAGATATACAAGGGTATTACTAGGGTTGGAGTGTTTGAGCTGTACGGCAAGGCTTTGAAAGATTGGGGCTATTTTCCCTGAAGTGTTGGAGGCTGAGGGTTGACCTTTATAGAGTGTTATAAAATTGTGAGGGACATGGATAGGATAAATAAACAGGCCTTTTCCTTGGGGTGGGGGGAGTCTAAAATTAGAGGGCATAGGTTTAAAGTGACAGGGGTAAGATTTAAAAGACTTTTAGGGAATTCTGGAGCTACACGCCCAGATCCCTCTCTGTTAATGCTCCTAAGGATTCTGCTGTTAACAGTATAATTCACACCTAAAGTTGATCCTTCAAAATGCATCACCTCTCATTTGTCCAGATTAAACTCCATCTGCCATTTGTGTCCAAGTTGCCAACTATCTGTGTCCTGTTCTATCCTTTCACAATTGTCAGCACTGTGAGCAATTCCACCATCTTCATATCATCTGCAATCTTGCTCATCAGACTGCCCACATTTACTTCCAGATCATTATATATACTACAAACAACAGAGGACCTCAGATTGATCCTTGTGGAACACCACTAGTTACTGCTGTCCATTTTGAAAAACACCTTTCCACTGCTACCCTCTGTCTCCTATGAGCTAGCCAGTTTTTTTGTCCATTTAGCCAGCCTACCTTGAATCCCATGTGATTTTCGGTTTTGTATCAATCTGTTGTGTGGGACTTTAACAAATGCCTTCAAGTCCGTATAAACTACATCCACAGCCCTTCCCTCATCAATTATCTTTGTGATGACTTCAAAAATTTTGATCACTTTGGTGAGACATGACTTTTCCCTGTGCAAAACCATGCTGCCTGTCGCTAACTAGTCCATTTTCTTCCAAATGTTTTTCTATCTTGTTGCTCGGTATCTTCTCCAAGAGCTTCCCCACCGCAGATGTCATATTTGCTGGCCTATAATTTCCTGGATTATCCCTACTTCCTTTCTTAAACAAGGGAACAACATTAGCTAATCTCTAATCCTTTGGAACCTCACCTATGGTCAAAGAGGATGTGCAGGTATCTGCTAATGCCCCAGCAAGTCCTTGCCTTGCCCCTCTCAGTAATGTGGGACAGATTCCATCTGGCCCTGGGGACTTGCCTACCTCAATACAATTTAGGGTACCCAAAACCACTACCTTTTAATATATGGACATTCTCTAGAATATTCACACATTCATCCCTGACCTCAACATCATTCATGTCCTCCTCAGTGAATACCGATACAAAGTACTTACTAAGGATCTCTCCCATTTCCTGTGGCTCCATGCATAAGTTCTTTTGTCCTTGAGGGGGCCTGCTCTTTCACTTGCTACCCTCTTTCTTATATGCATTTGTCTGGATGTGGGAGGTTATAGTTTGATTACTTTGGTCATGTGGAATAGGTAGAAAACTGTAGGAGAGACTTAAACAGGAAGCTATAATAGATGGATTTGGGTCTAGGAAATTATAACATTTGTAATGTTTTAAGTTGGAGCAGAATGCACACTTCTTCACCAGTGGACTAAATCAAGCTTCATTTCTCCATTACCCTTCATGTTTAAAGTGCTTTGTTGAGGATTGCACTAAGAATGAAGTATTGGAAGTTTTGCCACTTTAAGGATTTCATATTGAAGTTTTGCTCAAATCACAGTAATCATGTATATTTATGCACTTGCTGTTTAATTAAAATCTGTTCTTAATGCTATTTTAATAATTAAAAACTGCATCACTGATTATTAAACGGGAGGGAAATCATACTATTTGCTCAGTGAGTTATAATAACTCTCCTGAATTTGCCACTCTTTATTGTTGGGTCATGTCAAACATTTGGCAATGTCAAACATTTTTGTCAGTGCACTTAAGCTTTCTAATGTCAGTTGTGGGATATTGCCATGTCATGTGCTTCTTTTGTAGACTCTTGGATAGCTTTGACACAGAACCAGGTCACCTTACTGAGGATCTTCACTTGTATTCGCTAAATGATCTCACTGCTGTGAAGAAAGGGGAATTGGCTGGTAGGTTGAAAGAACTTGTGAAGATAGGAGCAGCACATGTGGAGAGCTGCATGGTATGTACAAAAGGAGCTTACATTCTGATCTTTAATATGAATAAGAAATGAGATGCATTGAAATTGTGCAGCATAAACGTACAACAGTAGTGCAAGTAAGGGTGTGATGCTTGTGGAAACATTCAATGTGGTTTTCCGTATGGCAGCTGAGTTCTAATTTATTCTGGTTTTTTTTGGTTGTTAGGATTATAATGCTCTCAAATGGGCTACTTTCTGACTGGGTTAATTTCTGTTGTTATTTTCATTTCTCTTTATTTTCCATTCTGTTCTTCATTTTGAGTAATCCTTCAGTTCTGAACAAGTTGAACTGTGACTTTCCAACAAATCCCATGCAGGCGAGAAGGTTTCATTGATAAACTAGGAAGGGTATATCAGCAATTCAGTTCAAAGCGGGCAAGATGTGCAAGATTTCTTGTGTATGAGAGATGGGTTTGTGCTGGAAAATGAATTTCTCCCATCACTTTGAAGTCTTGTGTGTTTTCTTTGAAGCATGGAGCTTATTTTGATGTAATCCAGGCTTCGTGCATGGGTTTATGATTTTTGTGCGACTTTCATTATTAATTACACTAGTAACATTCCTCTGGCGAAAGCTAGACTGACTGAACTGCTTTTTAAAGTGATAATGGGAACTGCAGATGAAGGGTCTAGGCCAGAAACGTCAGCTTTTGTGCTCCTGAGATGCTGCTGGGCCTGCTGTGTTCATCCAGCCTCACATTTCATTATCTTGCTTTTTAGGGTGAATTCTTATTGTACCGAAAGCATTTTTTTAAAAAACCCTAACTAACTTGTTTTCACTCAGCTTTGTCAGGCAAAAGGCTTCATATGTGAATTCTGTGGTGATGGCACTGATATCGTTTTTCCTTTTGAACTGCACAAATGTAAACGATGTGAAGGTGAGTATTTTTAAGTTGTATGAAGAAATGAGCCAAAAACAGACTGTTGTCGTAGTGTCTTCACATATCACTCCATTTTGGATGGTTTGCCATGCAGATTCTATTTATCTGATGTCCTATTTGTGCTGCAGTTGCTTGCTTTTGTGTAGCCCATGCAAAAATAAAATAAAATAAAATTGACTTAATTTTCCTGGCTTTAAAGTTTGAGAGGGCATGTTTACTTTGCAATTATTTTTTGGATCTGTAAATTACTTTACTTTTATTTTATTTCTTAAACTTCTTGAGAGAACCTTCCCACCTGCTCTCACTATCACCCAGTTATGCCACCTTCCATTTTTCCCTCCCTTTTTTTAAGTGTGTTGCTCCCAAATTTTTTTCTCCTCTATTCCTATTTCCTCATCTCCTGCATGCTTTCCTTTGTCAGAATATGTTGCACATTCCTAATTGCCCTTGAAAAGATAGTGAGCACCCACCTTAAGCTGCTGTGGTCAGTGTAGTTAAGGTATGTGCATGGTGCTGTCACAAAAGGGGGGGGGGAGGTCAGGCTTTTGACTGAGCATTAGTGAAGGATCAGAGATATAGTTCCAAGACCGCATGGTGTTTGACTTTGCGGAAATCTTGTAGGTTCCCATAAGCATTCTTGGCCTTGAAACTGTAGGTTGCAGACATTGACAGTTAGAAGGTCATATTGAAGGAGGCTTGACAAGTTGTTGCTGTTCATGTCGTAGTTCCTGCTGTGGTGAAGGAAGTGAGTGTTTGGTAGCGGTTGGGTTGTTGACCAGGTGGACTGCTTGTTAGAAATGATACTGAGCTGCTTAAGTGTTGTTGGAGCTGCACTAATCCAAGTTAGTAGAGAATGTTCTTTCACGTTCATGAGTTACACTTGTAGACAACGGACAAGGTCTGGGGAGTCAAAGGATAAGTTACTTCCTATGGAATTCCCAGCCCTAACATGCTGTTGCAACCACATTATGTACGTAGCTGGTCAAGACCAGTTTCACGTGGAGTCCCTAGAATGTTTCATGAGGGGATTCAGTGACTGTAGTGACCGAAGATCATGCAGAAGCAGCAGCTAGATTGTTGTTGGGGGTGAACATTAACCAGTACTTGTGTGGCATGAATGTTAGTTCTCACTTATCATTCTAATCCTAAATGTTAAGTAAATCTTATTTGAAATGGGCACTGATGCTTTGATGTGAGAGAATTTGGGAATAATGCTGAACATAGTCCAATCATCAGTGAACCTCCCAGTTTCTGCTTTGATCAGTCATGAATCAGCTGGACCCAATCTTATTTATGGTTGCTGGGGCCAACCTCTGCCCTGGCCACTTTCTCTCTTTCAAAATGTTTGTTTCAATCTTGTCCTAAATTGATTCAATGATGAGCTTTCAAATCCACATTCCTTAAAATACTGCCTATTTTGACCAGGAGCATTGTCTCCCTTCGCCCCTGGTGTGCTGTAATGCTAATATGCGTTTTTATAACGCTAAAGCTCCTTGACATGTTCACCATCTTAAAGGAGCTTTATAAATTGCCAATTCTATTTTGGAAGCTGGGATACTTTGTCTTGTAGAAATCTGCAATTCCAATTCATTCTTAGACTTTGGGGTTTATACTCTGTATCATTGCAGCATTTATAACTTTATATTATTGAACTGTTAACATGTAAGCTCATTTATGAATGTCGGTTTTCAAGGATTGCAATTTCCCTCCCCGCCCCACAGTGGTCAAAAACACCCTTGACCGCATCTCCGCCCTCACACCACCTCCCTGCAATAACGACGACGACCGAACTCCACTTGTCCTCACGTATCGGTTCATCTGGATTCAACGTATCATTTTCTCCCACCTGCAATCTGACCCCACTACCAAGGATATATTTCCTTCCCTACCCTAACTGCCTTCCGGAGGGACTGCTCTGTCTGCGATTCTCTCGTCCACTCCACACTCCCCACGAGTCCCACCACACCCGGCACCTTTCCCTGCAACCACAGGAGTGCTACACCTGCCCCTACACCTCCACCCTCACCTTCATCCCAGGTCCCAAGAAAACCTTCCACATTAAACAGATGTTCATCTGCACATCTGCTAATGTGGTATACTGTATTCACTGTTCCCTTTGTGGCCTCCTGTACATCGGGAAAACCAAGCAGAGGCTTGGAGACCGCTTTTTGGAGCACCTGCACTCGCTTCATGACAACTGACAACACCTCCCAGTCGTGAACCACTTCAGCTCTCCTTCCTGCTCCTTGGACGACACGTCCATCATGAGCCGCCTGCAGTGTCACAACAGTGCCACCCGAAAACTAGAGGAACTGCACTACCTATTCTGCTTGCAAACCCTCCAACCCAATGGTCTCAATGTGGACTTTGCAAGCTTCAAAATCTCCTCACCCCGACCTCATCCCAAGACCAGCACCCCTTCTTGTCCCTGCCTCCTTGACCTGTCCGTCTTCTCTCCATCTATCTGGTCCACTATCCACTTTTTATCATCGCGTCCCCATCTCTCCATTTATTTCAGAGCTCCCTTTCCCTCCCCCATTTCTGAAGAAGGGTCCAGACCCAAAACATCAGCTTTCCTGCTCCTCTGATGCTACCTGGCCTATGTTCATCCAGCTCCACACCTTGTTATGTATGTATGTATGAATGAATGTGTTGAACTGCTGTTGTAAAATATTAAAGCACTTTATTTTTTCTCTGCAGAATGTAAAGCGTGTTATCATAAGTCCTGCTTTAAATCAGATCAGTGTCCCCGCTGTGACCGGTTACAGGCACGTAAAGAACTCCTTGCCAAACAGACCATAGAATTCTATTTGGAGTCAGAAGATGAAGAGGAATCGAGTTCACAGAGTACAAGTTGTGATTGAGCAGGAAGACAGCAAACATTAACAAAACTACTTGAAAGTTTGAATTGAAGCAGTGTTGAATTCATGCACTTTTTATTAGACTTGGCGCCATAGGCTTCACCTATACTAAAGTTATAATGAAAATGCTATTTATTGCCTTCCAGGAATGTAAACTTTAGTGATGGTGTGCTATTGATCTAATTGTTAACGATGTACATTTGTCCCTGATGCTGAACATTTCTTATTTACATGTTTTTAGGTGTATTAAGTGTTTTTGCATGAATGTTTAAAGGCTGTTTTTGAAAGGAGGAGACAATTAAATCCTGAGCAGTTCTGGTATTCTGTGTATCATACAACAAGTTGCATTTCAAGATTAGCTGATATTCTTGCCAGAATGAGGGAGCTTTCAGTCGGCTGAGTAGTTATTCTTGTCATTCATCTGCTTTCATCCATTTTCTTTCCGTTTTGGCTGAAGGCACATACATGGAGCTGTTGAAGATGTACTTAATCTATGTAAACAAAAGTTCTCATCCCTGGTATTGTAATAAAATTTCCTATGGCATTGATGCCTGTTTAGTGTTGCAGTGTTCTTATTTGGTATTAATTTAGGAATTGATACAGAAACATTGGATGATGCCAAAGACAGTCTTTAATTTTATAACCTTTAAATTGATGTTTGTGGATACTGAAGGTTTGCATCCATTAACAGAACCTTTGAATTCCAGCGATCTCCACCTAATATCCCTATTTCAGTACTGGTGGTATACTGATGCCTCTGAGCTAGAAGATCAGGGGTCAAGTCCTACCTACCCCAGAGGTCTGTTGCAATATGTCCGAACATGATTGAAAATAATGAGCATTTCTCATTTCATACAGAAAACTGTATAGGGCAGTCGTGTAGTTCACAGATAAAGGAGCTCAGATGATATGTTAATGTGAAGCCTGAACTTTTTGACTGAATCATTGTTGAATGATCTAGTGCTCTTTAACTTTAATCTCTACAGTTTCTGTCCAGTGCAGGATCTAGGTTGCTGTGGTGTTCTCTTGGTTGGTATATTACAAAATATTTTTAATCCTCCACATAACAATTTGTTTCATTAGCCATTTTATGATGGAAGTGTAATTTCTATGAATTGGAATTTACTTGGAAATAATAGAGAAAGTGTAATCAAAAACAGTTATTTAATGATTAAAATAGTAACAGACAAATCCAACCCTGCATTCAGGCAGCAACGGTTTAGAGCACTCAGTTGGAGTTATAACATTCAAGAGTAAAATCTATAGACACTTTCTACTTTCCAGGGGAACATTTTTTATTTGTTGGGAGATGAAATGCTATTAACTGATCAGTCTTCTCATGTTTTCTTTTGCCATTGGTGTATTTCAAAATTACACAGGAAATTTTAGCTCAGCACTATGGCCCAGGTCTGGGTAATGAACATTTGATTTCTGGTGGCTTTCAATTATGTTTTTGTAAGTTTTTTTGTTCAGAATTTCAAAATGAAAGAATCAGAATTACAGGAATTTTGTCTTGTTCTGTATTTATTTTTGTAATTTAAGTGAATAAAACATGCAGACATGTAGTTTTGTCAATAAGCCAGAAGTATTCTCTCAGCACATCATGAATTTGAGCCCTGTCAATCACTAATATTGTACTGTATATATGGCAGTATTAATACATTTAGTGCGTCAATCCTGCTTGAACTCCTTGACTCCTGACTTAAACTTAGCTTTTATTTTGAACAATTGCAGGTTTTTAACTGTTTTATCCTTCCTTAATTTTGAATAGCAAAAGTTGAACGACAAAATTTTGTTCAAAGCTGCAAAGCAAAGTACTGACATTTAATATTAAAATTGAAAATATTATGGAAGTGTAAATTTGTAAACTGAGCTATTCAGATTTTTCTTGGTCTACCTTCAAGGAGTAATTTCTTCTGAGGTTTGTGTCTGTATGGAACTCCATGCCACAGAGAACTGTGGGGTCATTTTGTACATCTAAAGTGGAGATCTATTTTTGATCAGTTGGAGAAAGGATAGGAGACGATGTGAGGAGTGTGGATGAGTTGAACTGAAGGGTCTATTTCTGTAATGTATGACTCCATGATCCTACTGAATGTTGGAAAAGGCACAAGGAGCTTGAATGGTCTACTCCTGTTCATATTTCTTATGGTCTTTACCACTAAATTCCCTCTTAATTCTTAGGGCAAATTCACCTTTTAGCACAAAAAACTTAAGATCCATTTCTGTTCAGCAAGCAGGATAATTATTTTAGCTTAAGTATCATAGGATTGTCATTCACCCACCTAATTTGTTTATAAAGTCAGAAGTCACACAACACCATGTTATAGTCCAGAAGATTTGTTTGAAATCACAAGCTTTCAGAGTGCTGCTTCTTTTGAAGGTGAAGGAACTTCTCAGAGCAGCACTCCAAAAGCTTGTGGTTTCAAATAAATCTGTTGGATCAGGACTTGGTGTTGAGAGACTTCTGACTTTGTCCAACACCAACACCTCCTCAAATTTGTTTATGTACTAGCTTTAACATAGCAAAATGTTCCAGGGCACTTCATAGAAATATTAAAATTTGACAACAGGACACAAAAGGGGCTTTTTATGTAAATGATCGAAAGCCTGGCAGAGAGATTTTAAGGGAGAAAGAAGGTTTGACTGGCAGTAAAATTGGCAATGCTAAGGATTACACGTTTTGGAGGAGTCCAGATTTCTAATTGCATTAAGACTGGAAATAATTACATGTGCGAAAAGTTGAGGCTACAAGGAATTTGAAAAGAACTTTAAAGCTGAGGTGTTGTTTAATTGGAGTATAATTTAGATTAGTAAGCACAGGGTGACGGATGAACAAGACTCAGACACAGAACTTACAAGTAAAAGATCAAAGGGTCACAATGAATGTTTGATGTTTTACTTACATTCTGTGTCTGATAATACCGTTGTCACTAACACCTGAAGAAGGACTCAAGCTCTGAAAGCTTGTGTTTTCAAATAAAACCGATGGACGATAACCTGCTGTCATGTGAATACTGACCTTGTCAACCAGCAATGGACAGCAGGAGCCCTTAGATGGAATACTTCAATAGTTACAGTGGAAGATGTTCTAAATAAGTTGCTTCTATGTATTGTAATGCAGTATCATAATTTAGGAGCAATTAAATTTGAAGAAAGCTCCGAGAGTCAAAAATTGGCAATGGTTAACCGTAAAAAGAAATTCTGGTATATTGCTCTGTTGCCTTTGTAGATCCATGAGTTTCATTCAAACGTTAAACAAATCAGAATAAGAGGACAACAAAGTGTGGAGCTGCATGAACACAGCAGACCAAGCAGCATCTTAGATCAAAAGAGATAGGAGTGGAAGTAAGGCCATTTGGCCCAGTTTAGGAGCACAAAAGCTGACCTAGATGAAGGGTCTAGGCCTGAAACGTCAGCTTTTGTGCTCCTAAGGTGCTGCTGGGCCTGCTGTGTTCTTCCAGGTCCACATTTTGTTATCTCGGACTATCCAGCACTTGCAGTTCCCATTATCTCTAATGTACGGCGGGATACATGATACAATGTTCGTGCTGAGAGTGTGTGTGTGAGTACTTGAATGGGCTTTTCTTGTTTTGCATTTTAAGGCTATCTTTCAAAATCTATCTCCCAGGCCCCCATACTTGCCCTGCATTTCAGATTTAAGGAACAAACGCTTCGTAAATTCAATTTTATGAATGGATGTACACCAATCTACAATGGATTTGTAAACTTCTTGTAGTTGTATCTTTTTTCAAACTGGCCAACGTCAAATTTCCTCTTACAGCCATTATAATTCATGTAGCGAATCTTGCCAAAGATTGGTCGCTCTTTCCAGCCTTGGTCGTGGATTCCACAGATTGACCACATGCAACCTACAAGAGAAAATGCTGATCAGAAATGAACAGTAAATACGTGCCAGACTGCAAAATGTTGGTTCATCAGGAAATTGCATTTTTTGGTATTATTTGTTGTTGGCAATTGTCCAAAATTTCAATGATGAAATTGTGTAATATTTCACATGCTGTCAAACTGAAACAGGCTGACTATATTTCGGTCAGAAATTAAAGAGGATGAGTTAGCAATGCAATATAGATGCAGCATTACCAGCAGAGTCAGATTTTAAACGAGAACCTGTTCCTGCTGTCCTTGTACCTTATTTTCATGCCATTGAAACTTATGAAATCAGATGGGAAAGCAGCATTTCCTTGGTTACACTTTGTCATAATTACAAAAATGAAATGCACTGTTTCAGATATTAGAAATTTGATTATTTCTTCCTACATCTGGCATAAATGTTGGTGTAGCTTGGATTGGGTAAATGTAGTCAGGAGCAGATTTTAATTGTGTGGGATGACTTTGCCATTTTTAGGTTATGCTCTATGTGTCAAAATGAATTTGTTTACTTTTTGTTTTTACTTCACAACACACTAAGCAGCGCTTGAAAATATCAGGTGATTTTCCAATCCACTAAGAGATTCCACAAATTGGCAGAGATTCCTTTTTTGCAATCTTAATGTGAGGGACAGAGGTATTGAAGAACAGAAGGCAATGAAATAACACAGCATTAAAAGGGGTTAAAGGAACTGCAAATGGTCGACTCATTTATTTTTAAGAGTTATGTACTAATATTTTATGTAGAGGCATAAGGTACGTATGCACACCTGTTTTAGATAAATATAAAAACAAATTTGTGCTTACCTACATATCCATTTGGATCTCTGCCATCCAGTTCATAGCGATCATTCAGGTAGATGGAGAACTGTAAGGCTTCTTCAGGTGATGCAGTCCACTCTAGAATCTTTTTAGCCCAGTACATTCGAAGAAAACCATGCATCTTCCCCTCATGGATCATCTGAAGCTATAGTAAATAACAAATGTTGCCGATGAAGGTGCTGCACTTTACAAGAAAGGCAGCTAGGGGCAGGTAGGTGGAATAGGACTGCATGCTAATTCTGTGCAAAAGAATCGAGGTGGTTTGAATGACTTTCCCCATTTATCAATATCCTGTAACAGTGCAATCTCTCAAATTTCTAGAACTAGTGAATATTAAAGTCTCGTTTTCAACGAGATTCATAAACACCACTATCTCAACATTAAATGTTCATTTGTGTCTTACTTATTCATAAGAAGTGGACATTACAGGTCAGGTCAGCACTGATTGCTTGCGGCTAATCGCCCTTGGTAAGGTTGTGATCCACCTGCTTGAACTTCTGCAGTCCACCTGAATTTTGGCTCAACGACAGTGAAATAAAGGTAGTATAGGACAGCTTGTGGCTTGAAGCAGATTTCCAGTAATGGTGTTCCCAAACATCTGCTGACCTAGATCCTTTTAAATAGTAAATATAGCAGATTTGGAAGGTGTTGTTGAAGGAGCCTTAGTGAGTTGCTGCAGTGTATCTTGTAGATGGGACACAGTGCTGTTAGTGAGCATCTGTGTTGAAGATAGTTAGTTAGTGAATGTGGTGCCAGTCAAGCAGGCTGCTTCATCCTGGATTGCGTCAAGCTTCTTGAGCGTTGTTGGAGCTGCATATATTCAGGCAAGTGGATTGTATTTCATCACCCTCCAATTTGTGCCTTTTATAGCTAATTGACAGGCTTTGGGGAATTGGGAGGTGATGAATTACTCACTGCAGAAGCCCCAGCTTCTAATCTGATCTTGTATCAACAGTATTTAGTTCTAGAAAGTTCAGTTTCTGCTCAGTGATAACTCCCCAGGTGAATAGTGGGGGATTTAGTTGATGTTGATGCAACTAGAACGTCAAGCTCAGACGGTTACATGCTGTTAACAAAAAGCAAAGAAATGTGGATGCTGGAAATCTGAAATAAAAACAGAAGTAGCTAGAGAAACTCAGCAGGTCTGATAGCATTTGTGGAGAGATAACAGTCAATGTTTTGGGTCCAGTGACCTTTCTGCACAGGTGAATTCTCCAGCTATTTCTATTTTGGTTATATTCCCTTGTTGGAAATGGTCAGTATCTGGCATTTATGTGGTATGAGTTTTACTTGCCATCTGTCAGCCATTGTTGGCCTCATTTTGGCCTCACACAACAACACCTGCACAGAGGCTGCATCAATACCTGAGAAGTTGCAATTAAACATAGAAAATTACAGCACAGGAACAGGCCCTTCAGCCCTCCAAGTCTGCATCGACATGCTGCCCGTCACAACTGAAACCCACTACCCTTCCATGGACTGTATCATTCTATTCCCACCATATTTGTCAAGATATCCTTTAAACGTCACGATAGTATCTGCTTCCATTACCTCCCCTGGCAGCGACTTCCAAGCACCCACCACCCTCTGTTTAAATAAAAAAACTTGCCTTATATATCACCTTTAAACATTGCCCCTCGTACCTTAAACCCATGGTCCCTCGTAACTGACTCTTACATCTTTGGAAAAAGCTTCTGGACTGTCCACTCTGTCCATGCCCTTCATAATTGTGTAGACTTCTATCAGGTTGCCCCTCAACCTCTGTCATTCCAGTGAGAACAACCCAAGTTTCACCAACCTCTCCTCATTGCTAATGCCCTCCATCCCAGGCGACATTCTGGTAAATCTTTTCTGTGCCCTCTCCAAAGCCACCCCATCCTCCTGGTGGCGTGGCAACCAGAATTGGACACACTCTACCAGATGTGGACTAACTAAGGTTCTATAAAGCTGCAATAGTACCAGCCAATTTTTAAACTCAATGCCCCGCCAATGAAGGCAAGCATGCGCTATGCCTTGTTGACTACCTTCTCCACCTGCATTGCCAATTTCAGTGACCTGTGTACTTGTACACCCAAATCAGTACTTTTAAGGGGTTCTGCCATTTACTGTATATTTCCCATCTGGATTAGACTGTCCAAAGTGCATTACTTCACATTTTTCTGGACTAAATTTCATCTGCCATCTCTCTGCCCAAGTCACCAACTGATCCAAATCCAGCTGTATCATCCGACGGTCCACATCACTATCCACAATTCCACCAACCTTTGTATCATTGGCAAACTTACTAATCAGATCAGTTACATTTTCCTTCAAATCATTTACAGATATATATTACAAAACAGCCAAGATCCCAACACTGATCACGGAGGAACGCCACTAGTAACAGCCCTCCATTCAGAAACAAACACTTTCACTGCTACCCTCTGTCTCCTATGGCCGAGCCAGTTTTTTATGCATCTTGCAAGCTCACCTCTGACCCTGTGCGACTTTACCTCCTGTATCAGCTTTCTATGAGGGACCTCGTCAATGGCTTTACTGAAGTCCGTGTAGACAACATAATCCATTTCCTGAGCCTCATCAATCATTTTTATCACTTCCTCGGAGTTTGCACATTCTCCCCGTGTCTGCGTCGGTTTCCTCCGGTTGCTCCAGTTTCCTCCCACAGTCCAAAGATGTGCAGGCTAGGTGGACTGGCCACGCTAAATTGCCTGTAGTGTTCTGGGATGTGTAGATTAGGTGGTTTTGGGGAATGGGTCTGGGTGGGCTTCTCTGAGGGTTGGTGTGGACTTGTTGTGGACCCAAAAGGGCCTGTTTCCACACTGCAGGGATTCTATTAAAAAATATAAATACTTTGCTGGGATGTTATTGGGGTTTACAACCTTTCTAGATTCCCATGTCTTCAGTTGTTTCTTGCTGCATGTGGAGTGGATCAAATTGAATAAAGACTAGTATCTGTGATGCTGCAGCTCTCAGGAAAAAAACCTGAAGATGGATCATCCACTTGGCAGTTCTGCCTGAAGATGGATGCAAATGTTTCAGTATTTTCCTTTGCATTGATATTCTAAGCTCTCCCATCACCAAAGATGGACTTAGATTGTTTAATTGTTCACCATCATTCACAACTGGATACAGAAAGACTGCAGTGTTTAGATCTGATTGTTGGTAGTGGGATTGCTTCGACCTGTCTACTGCATATTGTTTCAGCTGTAGGCAAGTATTCGGTGCTGTAGGTTTACCTGGGATATCTCATTTTTAGACATATGTGGTCCTGTTTCTGGCATGCCGTCCTGTTCGCAATCAGTCAGGGTTGACCCTCAGCTTGATTGTAATGGTAGAGTGGGGGATATGCTAGGATACCATCCCAGCTTATGACAGAGTCAAATTCTGTTGCTACTGTTGGCCTACAGCACTTCATGGGTGCCCAGTTTTGTGTTGCTAGATTTGTTCAAACTCTAACCCGTTTAATAGTCATGTCACATAATACAATGAAGAGTATCCTCTTGAGCAAATAGGACTTTGAATCTATTGACAGTATGTGGTTGTCACTATAACTAAAACTATCATGGATGGATTCATCTCATATGCAGACGGATGAGGATGACATTAATCAAGTTTCTCTTTCTTATTTGTTCTCTCACCACCTGCTGCTGACCACTCTAGCAGCTGCATCCTTTAGTACTAAGCTAGTTCGAGTAGAGCTCCTAATCATCTGCTACTTCAATTAATCATTCCCCTGATTAGACACTGCTCTTGTTTTCTCCAGGGGATTTCGGAACAACTTTAAAAGAAATTTCCAGGTAACTCCTATATAGGTCAGCATCTAGGGACTTCTGTGAGCTTACCGACGTGTATCTCACTTGTATATCCAGTTTCTAGTGATCTGGCCATTTACAACTTTCCCATTTATGGAAGAAATTTGCCTCATAATGCAAGTCATGAATGTTAAAATGTAAACTGCCCATAGGTAAAACTGTTGGGCTTGGAAGAATTTGTAACCCAACTAAAGAAAAATTTACAGGAACCATTGCTAGTGTTTGTACGTACCTGTGCTGCATTCCACAAAGAATCATGTGTTCTCCCATCTTCCAGTTCTTTCAGCGTATAAACATATGGCCGTTTGTCTTTGCTATGCATTTGCAATGTTTTCTGTGCCCAATCAGAAGCACCTGTAAGAAACAGATTCCCCAGGGTAACCAAGGATCCGCTTTAACTATCTGCAATGTTGTTTTTCTAAAAACAGTTCTCACATCTCCTCTTTCCTTTGCCAATCATCTTCATTCCCAAGAATCAGTTGATATTCAATTTCTTAAAAAATAACAGAATGCATTTTAAATGTATAATGATGATGGCTTCGCATTTAATTTTTTTCTAGTGCTGATTTTGAAGGATATGTAAATTTTTTTCAACTTTTTTAAAAAAAGGCATATTGGATCTTTTTCCTTTTAACAAGACATCTCTTAGAAGTGACATGGTTCCAGGTAGTTGCCTTGTCTTTGTCTGAACATGCTTTAGTGAAAACACTTTTTTTTTTAAGATGACTCAGGTTTAAGGCTGTTCTGTTTGAAGGCTTGGAGACAGCATTTGGATTTTCAATTGGTTGGGCAGGGTAATGTCTGACAAATACCAAGCTGTTCAGCTTGTATACAGTATGGAGCTGAAGGAACACAATAGGCCAAGCAGCAGAGGAGCTGGAAAGCTGAGGAAGTGTCCCGACCCAAAACATCAGCTTTCCTGCTCCTCTGATGCTGCCTGGCCGGCTGTGTTCCTCCAGCTCCACACTGTGTGATCGCTGACTCCAGCATTGGCAGTTCTTACCATCTCTGTTCAGCTTGTATCTCCTGTTTCTGAAGCACCTTCGTTGCGAATCCAGTGTGAAACCTGATTGCCCTTTTGAAGAGTGACTGCAAGACTTCCACTGCTGTGTTTCCTCAGCAACAGTTGCCATGATGCCAGAGATGAATGTTTGCTGACACTCATGTACACATGACAGAATGTTTGACTGACCACCATCTGAACATTCCATACCTGGTCCCATATTAGCCGGTGTGTTTTCCCAAAGTGAATCTCTGCAAAGAATAATCCATTTTATCTCTCTACTTGGTGTGTGTGTGCGTTTATCTGTGTGTCACTGGAATTATTCAGAGGAATGAACATTTATATTTTCATATTAAAAAGTATGAACTAGTTTGGCATTTTTAGATATGTTTTTGTATTTAGTAATGAAATTTGGTTTATGGATCTTTCAAGTCTAAAAGAAAGAGAGGGCATACGATTCGCTATGTCTGGAACTTGGCAACACCATTAAATTTATGTTGTGACCCTGGAGTTGTGGAGCTAGAGAAAGCCAGCGCAATCCTCCCATCTTGGTCACAACAAATGGAAATTAATTTCTCAAAACTCGCTATTAATTTTACAGTTTAAAAAAAAGTGTCAATTTTAACCAGGACATAAATTATGATGCTGCTGATTTATTCACTATCTGCAAGTGAACAGGAGGAAACTGTTTTTCTCAAGGATAAGAAAAGAATCGGAGAACTAAGTGTCACTTTCTGGCAAGAGATGAAAAAACTGCAGATGCCAGAGTCCAAGACAGACAAACGGGAAGCTGGAAAAACACAGCAGGCCTGGCAGCATCTGGAGGAAAGCAGCAGCCAACGTTTCGGGTGTTACCGTTCTTCAGTCCTGTTAATTAGGCTCCAGCCCTGAAGAAGGGTTAACACCCGAAACGTTGACTGCTCCTTTCCTCCAGATGCTGCCTGGCCTGCTGTGTTCTTTCAGCCTCCTGTCTGTCACTATCTGGCACTTGTCCAAGTGTGGAGGAAAACGATCCCATGCGGTCTCAGTGTAGGAGAGGCACCGGTGGAGACTGGGTCAGGAGGAGACCGCAGATACCTTTTGGGAGCCTGGAGGAGCATTCTCCTGTTCCTACAAAAACAAAGTGTTTAAAATCCAACTCTTGTGGTCTTTTCTTACGATCGTATCCTGAGGTGGTTTATGCGGCAGGGAAGCTGTGGCAGATGCCTTGCTCAGGTTGCCTAGTGAAAATGTTACATTACATCAAATAGACGCTAATTAACATTTCTAAAAGTTGAACCTTGGTTAAAATTTAGTCTATTATGCTCACCCATCTATACTGAGGCTTAAGTAAAAATTATACGACAAGATTTCATCCACAAAGCTGTTTAAGTGCTCTGAATAATTATAACTGCTCATCTGGACAATTGCTGCGGGGAAGATGGGGGTTAAAGATTACACAAGTCAGCATCCTTTATTACTGGTAGTGCACTGTAGCAAATCAACGAAGGGAGAGGATACATTATGTTCAATTCCAAAGAGCTGCTAGATTAAGATTTTTGATTTCTTATTTAGCCAAATTGAATATGATAATTAAAAAGTGTCTTGTGAAACTTAAACAGCACAAAGGCTAGCATTCAGCGAGAACACATCATTCATACTTGAGTTAAAATGGAACAAAGTTACTCCTCACCTGCAATCTTGTCATATTGTTTATTGTAAAAACAAAAGTTGTCTGCCAGCTCCCGTCGTACTACAGCTTCTTCAATATAACCATCCACACTGTCCTTGAACTTGTTGCGGTATTTCCTTATCTCCAGAACTGCTCTTTGTACTGAAACCTGACCTGCAAAAAGAGTATGAGATACCCTCAGAATCATCAAAGCTTTTATTTCAGAACTGGCACTCAGTTTGATAAACCAATATTAATTGCCAATTCAAAACTTGAAGTTTCTAACAATCTTATTTCTTTGCATTTTCCCTGCATACCATCTCTATTTTATTGATATCATTCTAATTCAAACACATATATTTATGGTCCATACTCACTGTCCTATCTATATAGCTATATTCTGTTTAATTCCAACTATCATGTTTCACAATTTATGATTGTTTTCCCTGGGATAAAATATAACAAACATTAAAAATAATGCTAAATTAATTTGCCATGGGTCTAATTTAATTGGCGGATGAGAAATATGCACTAAAGCTACATGGACTCCTGAATAAAGTTTACACATTGTCCCTGAGAGTTGTTGTCAAGCAAGGGAGAATAAAAACCAACATCTTCAGATTGGTTTACTGCAACATATGATAATGAAGAAAAAGAGAAGCGAGATTGCGGGGATTTAAGATAGTTGACTTAGCCTGGAGACAGCAGACCAGCGTCAGTAATGAAGCTAACAACGATTAGTTAAGTGAGGCAAATATCAGGATAGTATGGTGCTTAAATGTTATGCTTCTTATTCATAAAGTAGGATCGGATATCAGGAAGATTATGTTCAGATTTAATTAGTGTTTTTATTCTGCATCTAAAACAAAGCAGTTTTATAATTTGTATATGCTGTCTTCTCACTGAGGTAATACCAGTCCATCGATTTAAACAAAATGGAATGCAGCAAGGCCAACTGCAAAAGAAACCAAAACAGAAATTACTGAAAAAATTCAGCAGGTCTGGCAGCATCTGTGGAGAGAAATCATAGTTAATGTTTCGGGTAGGGTGACCCTATCCCAGAACTAACGGTAACTAGGAAAATGTCAGTTTATATGCACAAGATAGAGTGGTGGTGATGGTGTGGTGGAGTAAACCGTAGGTGAGGATAAAGCCCAACAGAGAGAACAGTTGGACAAGGCAGTTGATAAAAATTTGGCCAGAAGGGTGAATAGCTGTTAATGTCTACCAATAGATAATATGTAATTGCAGACTATGAGATAACAAGGCCTGGTGTGTGGGATAAGGGGCAAAGACATGGGAGAATTAAGGCCCTAAAATCATTGAATTCGATATTGAGTCTGGAGGGCTAAAGGGTTCCCAAGCAGAAAATGAGGCGTTGTTCTTCAGCTTGTGCTGAGCTTCGCCGGAGCACTGCAACAAGCAAGAGACAGAGATGCTGGCCAGGGAGCAGGGTGATATGTTAAAGTGGCAGGTAACTGGAAGCTCAGGGCCTTTTCTGCAGAACATGTATGTTCTACCTACAAAGTGGTCATCCAGTCTCCGCTTCATTTCCCCAGTAAAGAGGAGACCACATTGTGAGCAGCGAATGCAGTTGCCTAGATTCTGGGAAGTGCAGGAAAAATGTTGTTTCACCTAAAAGGTATGTTTGGGCCCTTGGATACTGAGAGGAGAGGAGGTAAATGGGCAGGTGTTACATCTTCAGCGATTGCAAGGCAAGGTGCTGTGGAGCTCTGGGTGGGTGTTGGGAGTGAAGGAAATGTAGAGTGGGGTGTCCCAGAGGGAATGGTCTCTGCGGAAGGTGGACAAGGGACGGGACAGGAATGTGTGTCTGGTGGGGGCATCTCACTGGAGGTGGCAGAAATGGCTGGCGTCGGAGGATTTATAGTGGATATTAGTGGCCAGTCTATCCCCAGAAATGGAAACAAAGATGTCTAGGAAGGGAGGGGAGGAGTCAGAAATAGGCCAGGTGAAAGTGAAGGCAGGAAATTGGAAATAAAATTCAATGAACATATTTACATTCTTGCTTAAATGAGGTAACTAAATGTGTACGGTATTCCAGATGCAGTTTCCTGTATATTACTTTCACATTCAATTCTCCTTGTGATAAATGGTAACATTCTCCTTGCTTTCCTACTTACTTGCAGTCCCTGCACATTAACCTTTTTGTGAGTTCTGTAAGCTCTCACCATTTGTATTATATGCCACTTTTTTATTCTTCCTGCCAAAATGGATGATTTCACATTTTCTGACATGATGCTCCATTTTCCACATCTTTTCCCACTCTAATCTGTATCTCTTCACAATTTAATTTCCTACTTCTCTTTGTGTCATCAGCAAATCTGACAATCAGATCTTCTGACCCTTTGTCTAACCATTGATGGAAATCGCAAGCAGTTCAGGATCTAGCAATGAGGCCTGTGACATGCCACAAGTGACACCTTGTCAAACTGAAAAAGACCAGTTTATGCCTAATCTCTAGTTCCTGAGCGCCAGCCAATCTTCTGCCAATACCAATACGGTACCCTGCACAATATGGACTTTTATCTCCCACGATAATCTTAGATGTGGTACCCTATCAAACGTCTATAGGAAATCTAAGTATTTTTCCCCCCGCAGTGGTCGAAAACGCCCTTGACCGCGTCCCCCACATTTCCCGCAACACATCCCTCACACCCCGCCCCCGCCACAACCGCCCAAAGAGGATCCCCCTTGTTCTCACACACCACCCCACCAACCTCCGGATACAACGCATCATCCTCCGACACTTCCGCCATCTACAATCCGACCCCACCACCCAAGACATTTTTCCATCCCCGCCCTTGTCTGCTTTCCGGAGAGACCACTCTCTCCGTGACTCCCTTGTTCGCTCCACACTGCCCTCCAACCCCACCACACCCGGCACCTTCCCCTGCAACCGCAGGAAATGCTACACTTGCCCCCATACCTCCTCCCTCACCCCTATCCCAGGCCCCAAGATGACTTTCCACATTAAGCAGAGGTTCACCTGCACATCTGCCAATGTGGTATACTGCATCCACTGTACCCGGTGTGGCTTCCTCTACATTGGGGAAACCAAGCGGAGGCTTGGGGACCGCTTTGCAGAACATCT
This sequence comes from Stegostoma tigrinum, assembly GCF_030684315.1. NCBI lineage: Eukaryota > Metazoa > Chordata > Chondrichthyes > Orectolobiformes > Stegostomatidae > Stegostoma > Stegostoma tigrinum. The sequence goes on from NC_081367.1 coordinate 48,904,660, forward strand.
CCGCTCGGTTCGCAATAAACAACTGCACCTCCCAGTCGCAAACCATTTCCACTCCCCCTCCCATTCTTTAGATGACATGTCCATCATGGGTGTTCTGCAGTGCCACAAGGATGCCACCCGAAGGTTTGCGGAACAGCAATTCATATTCCGCTTGGGAACACTACAGCCCAATGGTATCAATGTGGACTTCACCAGCTTCAAAATCTCCCCTTCCTCCACCGCATCCCAAAACCAGCCTAGTTCGTCCCCTCCCCCCACTGCACCACACAACCAGCCCAGCTCTTCCCCTCCACCCACTGCATCCCAAAACCAGTCCAAGCTGTCTCTGCCTCCCTAACCTGTTCTTCCTCTCACCCATCCCTTCCTCCCACCCCAAGCCACACCTCCATCTCCTACCTACTAACCTCATCCCACGTCCTTGACCTGTCCATCTTCCCTGGACTGTCCTATCCCCTCCCTACCTCCCCACCTATACTCTCCTCTCTACCTATCTTCTTTTCTCTCCATCTTCGGTCCACCTCCCCCTCTCTCCCTATTTATTCCAGAACCAGAACCAGAACCCCATCCCCCTCTCTGATGAAGGGTCTAGGCCTGAAACGTCAGCTTTTGTGCTCCTAGGATGCTGCTGGGCCTGCTGTGTTCATCCAGCCTCACATTTTATTATCTTGGATTCTCCAGCATCTGCAGTTCCCATTATCACTCACACTACATCCACTTCTTCCACTTTATCCACAGAATATGGATAATAGATGGCAATAGGCTGGTCAAACTTGATCTCCCTTTTACAAACGCATGTTGATTCTGTCTGCTTACCTTGAAGATTTATAGTTCGATAAAAGTATGTTATGAGGATAGTGCAAGGCTGCAAAGAGATAAAAAGTCATGAGATCTACAGCACAGAAAAAAAGCTCTTTTGCCCATTGTGTCCATACCAGTCAAAAACAGCCACTTACTATTGTAATCCTATTTTCCAGCAATGGGCCACCGCTTTGTATGCCTTGCAGTCATGTGCACATCTAAATACTTTTTCAACGTTAAGAGGATTTCTGTCTCTACTACCCTCACAGGCAGTGAATTCCAGATTCTTTCCACCCTCTGGGTAAAAAAGATATTCCTCACACGTTCTCTAAACTTCCTGTCCCTTACCTTATACCTATGACCACGATCACTGACCCCTCCATCGAGGGGAAGTTTTTCTTCAGAGACCAGTATGATAGTGAAGATGAAGTACTTCTTTTGAGATGAGAAAGAAAAAAATCAAAAGTTAAACACTTCCTGAACACTCACCAAAGTGAAACCATGGTGACATATTACTCAAGGCAGTTTTGTTTGGGTTGTTTCTGTCAGTGTTGAAATGCTTAAGCTGCTCCTTAATGAATGACTCCATCCTAGTTAGACCTGCTGCAGTCCCGGGTCTAGCCCAGTCAACTTCCTTAACTGTACGATCCACTTGAAGGCTTGCTGCGGCTGCATCCCAATCGATCAGCTGGAAAGATAAATCCCAAACAAGGAAAGCTACAATCGACAGATTCTCTTATAAGAATAAAATGTTTAGTAAACAGAGAGAACAAGTAATCCTAGTATGCATCTATCAGATATTGTAATCACAAGGTGGTGGAGTACTGTAGTTCACTCAGGGAGTCCAAGATCCTGTGGCAATATGCACTACACATGCATGTTGTTTTCTGAAGCTATAGTTAGTGATGGCTGAGGAGTCAAATTTCTTTCAGCTGGGTGACTAGGTCTCTGACCCACTCCTACCGCTTGTTATTGTTGCATAACGGAATGATTTGCAGTTTGGTACTCATTCTGGTTGGTCACATTAAGAATAAACCTTCCTTCCATCAGCATGTCCTGGGGATGTGTCTCGAACCCAGAGCTCTGTTTCAGAGGTTGGGGCACTATCTACTGCACCACAAAACCTCAGCATATAATCACATAACCCTTGATAAAGTAACAAAACCAAACTGACAGTGAATGAGATGACCATATCATTCTTTCTGACCCAAATAATGAGTCATAGAGTCATGCAGCACAGAAACAGACCATTTGATCCAACTTGTCCATGCTGAAGTATCCCAAACTAAACTGGTCTGCATTTGGCCCCTATCCCTCTAAACCTTTTCATTTCACGTACCTGTCCGAATGTCTTTCAAATGTTATAACTGTATGTGCATCTACCACTTCCTTTGGCAGTTTGTTCCACATACAAATCACCCTGGGTGAAAAAGTTGCTCCCCTGGTCCCTTTCAAATCTTTCTCCTCTCGCCTTAAAAATACGCCCTCTAGTTTTGAACTCCCTATCCCAGGGAAAAGGCCTTTGCTATTCACCTTATCAATGACCCTCATGATTTTATAAACCTCTCTAAGTTCTCTCAACCTCCTATGCACCAGTGAGAAGTCCCAGCCAATCCAGCCTCTCCCTATAACTCAAATCCTGCAGTCCCAGCAACATACTTGTATATCTTTTCTGCACCCTCTCCAATTTAATAATATCCTTCCTGTAGCAGGGTGACCAGAATTGTACACAGTACTCCAAAAGTAACCTCACCAACATCCTGTACAACAAATCAACTAACGCAACATTACAGATAACAAAGTGTGAAGCTGAATGAACACAGCAGGCCAAGGAGCATCTTAGGAGCACAAAAGCTGACATTTAGGGCCTAGATCCTTCATCAGAAAAGGGGGATGGGGAGAGGGTTCTGAAATAAATAGGGAGAGAGGGGGAGGCGGATCGAAGATGGATAGAGGAGAAGATAGGTGGAGAGGAGAGTATAGGTGGGGAGGTAGGGAGGGGAGATTTTGAACCTTGTCGCAAACCATTTCAACTCCCCCTCACATTCCTTAGATGACATGTCCATCCTGGGCCTCGTGCAGTGCCACCCGAAGGTTGCAGGAACAGCAACTCATATTCTGCTTGGGAATCCTGCAGCCCAATGGTATCACAATGGATTTCACAAGCTTCAAAATCTCCCCTCCCCCAACTGCATCCCAAAACCAGCCCAGTTCGTCCCCGCCTCCCTAACCTGTACTTCCTCTCACCTATCCCCTCCTCCCACCTCAAGCTGCACCTCCATTTCTTAGCTACTAACCTCATCCCGCCTCCTTGACCTGTCCGTCCTCCCCGGACTGACCTATCCCCTCCCTACCTCCTCACATCCCCACCTATTCTCTCCTCTTCACCTATCTTGTCCTCTATCCATCTTCGATCCGCCTCCCCCTCTCTCCCTATTTATTTCAGAACCCTCTCCCCATCCCCCTTTTCTGATGAAGGGTCTAGGCCCAAAACGTCAGCTTTTGTGCTCCTAAGATGCTGCTTGGCCATCCAGCTCCACACTTTGTTATCTCGGATTCTCCAGCATCTGCAGTTCCCATTATCTGTAACACAACATTACACTTATTTCAGGGGTCAAAATACATATGACAATTAATTTTAACATTGTTGCAATACCTAGCATTGTAAAAACCAATTTGTAATAGCCAGTGGATATTCATACTGTAGATAGCTTCCTTTAAATGAGCCATACTTTGTTTCCTTTATTGATGTGGCACAGCAAAGAAGATGACACTGAATTTGATGGTCAGGGATTCAGTAACTAACTCTACAGCACTAGCAAGTAATTGTGCACTGAAGATAACATTACCTGACATACCTAAAGCAAACATCAAAAGGAAATTGTATGTTTATCGGAAACAGATCCTTCACTCCAAATAGTCCATGCTAAGTATGATCCCAAACTAAACTAGTCTCACCTGCCTGCTCCTGGCCCATACCCTACCAAACTTTTCCTATTCATGTATCTATCCAAATGTCTTTTAAACATGGTAATTGTACCCACATCCACCACTTTGTCAGGAAGTTCATTCCACATGCGAACACATGTAAAAAGTTTGCCTCTCAGGTCTGTTTTTTTTAAAATCTCTCTCCTCTCACCTTAAGAATGTGCCCCCAGGCCTTGAAATTCCCATCTTAGGGAAAAGACAGCTACCACTAACTCTATCTCTCCCTCTCATTATTTTAGAAGCTTTCTTCAAGTCGCTTCTCAACCTTCTACACTCCATCCTATCCAGCCTTTCCTTATGACTCAAACTTTCCATACCTGGCATCATCCTGTTAAATTTCTTCTGACCCTTCTCCAGCTCAATAATATCCTTCCAAAATTGGGCGACCAGGACTGGACACTCTTCCAGAGGAGGCCTCACCAATGTCCTATACAGCTTCAGCATGACGTCCCAATTCTTATGCTCAAAGGACTGAGCAATGAAGGCAAGCATGCCAAATGCCTTTTTAACCACCCTCTCTATATGTGACATAAACTTCAAACAATTATGTACCTGTACCCCAGGTCCTTCTGTGTTCTACAAAACTACCCAAGGCTCTACCATTAATTATATAAGCCCTACTCTAGTCTGTTGTACCAACACGCAATACCTCACATTCATCCGGATTGAACTCAATCTGCAATTTTTCAGCCCATCGGCCCATTTCAATGAGCTCCCTTTGTAATCTTAGAAAACCTTCTTGACTGTCTACTACGCCACCAATTTTGGCGTTGTCCACAAACTCACTAACCATACCTTCTATATTCTCATCCAAATCATTTCTATAAATGGCAAACAAAACAGGACCCAGAACCGATCCCTGTGGAACAGTGCTGGTCATGGGCCTCCAGTCAAAAAAAAAACCCCTCCACTACTACTCTCGGTCTCTTGCCATTAAGCTAATTATGTATCCAATTGGCAAGCTCATCCTGAATCCCATGTGACCCAACTTTACTAATTAGTCTACCACGCAAAATCCAAATAAACAATGTCTATTCCCCTTCCGTCATCAATCTTTTTGGTAACTTACTCAAAAAACTCAGTCATGTTGAGAGATACGATTTTCCTCACACAAAGCCATGCTGACTATCCCTGATCAAGTTTTGCCTCTCTAAATGTCCATAAAGTCTATGTTTTATAATCTCTCTAACAATTTACCCACAACCAAAGTCAGACGCACCAGTCTTATCGTTGATAATCATGAAGGTGTCATTCAATTGAACCAAAGTTGTCTACATCTAAAATAAAATTCTCTTTTGACATAGAACATAGAACATTACAGCACAGTACAGGCCCTTCGGCCCTTGAAGTTGTGCCGACCTGTCATACCGATCTCAAGCCCATCTAACCTATACTATTCCATGTACGTCCATATGCTTGTCCAATGACGACTTAAATGTACCTAAAGTTGGCGAATCTACTACCGTTGCAGGCAAAGCGTTCCATTCCCTTACTACTCTCCGAGTAAAGAAACTACCTCTGACATCTGTCCTATATCTTTCACCCCTCAATTTGAAGCTATGCCCCCTCGTGCTCGCCGTCACCATCCTAGGAAAAAGGCTCTCCCTATCCACCCTATCTAACCCTCTGATTATTTTATATGTTTCAATTAAGTCACCTCTCAACCTTCTTCTCTCTAATGAAAACAGCCTCAAGTCCCTTAGCCTTTCCTCGTAAGACCTTCCCTCCATACCAGGCAACATCCTAGTAAATCTCCTCTGCACCCTTTCCAAAGCTTCCACATCCTTCTTATCATGCGGTGACTAGAACTGTACACAATACTCCAAGTGCGGCCGCACCAGAGTTTTGTACAGCTTCACCATAACCTCTTGGTTCCAGAACTCGAAACTATTAATAAAAGCTAAAACACTGTATGCCTTCTTAACAGCCCTGTCAACTTGGGTGGCAACTTTCAAGGATCTGTGTACATGGACACCGCGATCTCTCTGCTCATCTACACTGCTAAGAATCTTACCATTAGCCCTGTACTTTGCCTTCCGGTTACTCCTACCAAAGTGCATCACCTCACACTTGTCTGCATTAAACTCCATTTGCCACCTCTCAGCCCAGCTCTGCAGCTTATCTATGTCTCTCTGCAACCTACAACATCCTTTGTCACTATCCACAACTCCACCGACCTTACTGTCGTCTGCAAATTTACTAACCCATCCTTCTACGCCCTCATCCAGGTCATTTATAAAAATGACAAACAGCAGTGGACCCAACACCGACCCTTGCGGTACACCACGAGTAACTGGTCTCCAGGATGAACATTTCCCATCAACTACCACCCTCTGTCTTCTTTCAGCAAGCCAATTTCCGATCCAAACTGCTATATCTCCCACAATTCCATTCCTCCGCATTTTGTACAATAGCCTATTGTGGGGAACCTTATCGAACGCCTTGCTGAAACCCATATACACTACATCAACCAATTTACTCTCATCTACCTGTTTGGTCACCTTCTCAAAGAACTCAATAAAGGTTTGTGAGGCACAACCTTCCCTTCACAAAACCGTGTTGACTATCCCTAATCAATTTATTCTTTTCGAGATGATTATAAATCCTATCCCTTATGACCTTTTCCAACACTTTACCAACAACTGAGGTAAGGCTCACTGGTCTATAATTACCAGGGTTGTCTCTACTCCCCTTCTTGAACAGGGGAACCACATTTGCTATCCTCCAGTCATCTGGCACTATTCCTGTAGACAGTGACGAGTTAAAGATCAATGCCAGAGGCTCGGCAATCTCCTCCCTGGCTTCCCAGAGGATCCGAGGATAAATCCCATCCGGCCCAGGGGACTTATCTATCTTCACCTTCTGAAGGTTTTCTAATACCTCTTCCGTGTGAACCTCAATCCCACCTAGTCTAGTAGCCTGTATCTCAGTATCCTCCTCGACAACATTGTTGTTTTCTAGAGGGAATACTGTTGAAAAATATTCATTTAGTGCTTCCCTATCTCATCTGACTCCACACACAACTTACCACTACTATCCTTGATTGGGCCTAATCTTACTTTCGTCATTCTTTTATTCCTTAAATACCTATAGAAAGCCTTAGGGTTTACCCTGATCCTATCCGCCAACAACTTCTCATGTCTCCTCCTGGCTCTTCTGAGCTCTCTCTTTAGGTCTCTCCTGGCTACCTCGTAGCCCTCAAGTGCCCTAACTGAGCCTTCATATCTCATCCTAACATCAGCCTTCTTCTTCCTCTTAACCAGAGATTCCACCTCCTTCGTAAACCACGGCTCCTGCACTCTACAGCTTCCTCCGTGCCTGACAGGTACATACTTATCTAGGACACACAGGAGCTTTTTCTTGAATAAGCTCCACATTTCTAATGTGCCCATCTCCTGCAGTTTCCTTCCCCATTCTATGCTCCCTAAATCTTGCCTAATTTCATCGTAATTGCCTTTCCCCCAGCTATAACTCTTGCCCAGTGGTATACACCTATCCCTTTCCAACACTACTCTTGCCCAGTGGTATACACCTATTCCTTTCCATCTCTTCTATTTTTGACTAGAACCTCAATATCTTAATTCATCCATTGTTCCCTAATCCTGCCAGCCTTAGCTTTCACTCTAACAGGAGCAAAATGCCTCTAAACTCTCATCATCACACTCTTGAACGCCTCCCACTTGTCAGACATCCCTTTACCTGTGAACAGTCTACCCCAATCAACTTTTGAAAGTTTTTGACTCCTACCATTGAGATTTGCCTACTCCATTTGAAAACTTTTAACTTTTATGGAAGGCTTATCCTTTTCCATAACCATTCTGAAACCAGACCCAAAGTGTTCCCACGCTTTTACTTCAGTCACCTGCCCTGCCTAATTGCCCAAACGAAGGTCTGGTTTTGCTCTTTCTCTAGTAGGAGCATCCACCTATTGATAAAGAAAGTTTTCTTGAACATATCGCACTTCACCATCCAAACCTTTTACACTATGGTAGCCTCGTCTTTTGAATATTTTCCATACATAGGTTTTGAAGGTAGCCAGCCTGTTTCTGAACTAAGGTATGCTAAATATCTGCTGACACAAAAACAATTTTTCATTAGACTGGCTATTAGAATGAGAAAACTGGCTTCTGGTCAAACTTTCATTTTGTTTAATCCAAATAGACTTCCAGCGAAACCCAAACAGAAATTTTGAAATATTTGTCATAGTCAAAACAGATTTTCAAATAGAAATCTATAACATTCTAACAGGATCAGACAGGGTAGATACAGGAAGTATGTTGCCAATGTACAGGGAAGTCTAAAACCATGGGTAACAGTCTAAGGATATGGGACTGAGATGAAACAGAAATTTCTTCACCCAGAGAATGGTGAGCAATTTGCTATCATAGAGAATCATCTCTTGCTGAAGGGATTTCAGATGAAGATGCACCAAAAAACACAGGAGACAAAAAAGCTGTGACCTTTGACCTTACAGACTCTGACGATATTAGCAGCATTGCCAGCATCAACTCACCTCAGCAGAAAAGTGAGTTCAGAACCAAACATCTTGTATGTCTGTAGTACGACCTACTATTTTAAATTTACAACCATTTTATCCTTTTGTTCTTTCTTTGACTGTTTAATGTTCCTCTGCTTTTTATGAGTACACAAAGCCTGCTTTACCAGTGGACCACTAGAAGTGGCCAATAACCACTGGAGAATTTGAGGCATTTGATAAGGTTCCCCATGGTAGGCTCATTCAGAAGGTCAGGAGGAATGGGATACAGGGGAACTTAGCTGCTTGGATACAGAATTGGCTGGCCAACAGAAGACAGCGAGTGGTAGTGGAAGGAAAATATTCTGCCTGGAAGTCAGTGGTGAGTGGGGTTCCACAGGGCTCTGTCCTTGGGCCTCTACTGTTTGTAATTTTTATTAATGACTTGGATGAGGGGATTGAAGGATGGGTCAGCAAGTTTGCAGACGACACAAAGGTCGGAGGTGTCGTTGACAGTGTAGAGGGCTGTTGTAGGCTGCAGCGGGACATTGACAGGATGCAGAGATGGGCTGAGAGGTGGCAGATGGAGTTCAACCTGGATAAATGCGAGGTGATGCATTTTGGAAGGTCGAATTTGAAAGCTGAGTACAGGATTAAGGATAGGATTCTTGGCAGCGTGGAGGAACAGAGGGATCTTGGTGTGCAGATACATAGATCCCTTAAAATGGCCACCCAAGTGGACAGGGTTGTTAAGAAAGCATATGGTGTTTTGGCTTTCATTAACAGGGGGATTGAGTTTAAGAGTCGTGAGATCTTGTTGCAGCTCTATAAAACTTTGGTTAGACCGCACTTGGAATACTGCGTCCAGTTCTGGGCGCCCTATTACAGGAAAGATGTGGATGCTTTGGAGAGGGTTCAGAGGAGGTTTACCAGGATGCTGCCTGGACTGGAGGGCTTATCTTATGAAGAGAGGTTGACTGAGCTCGGTCTCTTTTCATTGGAGAAAAGGAGGAGGAGAGGGGGCCTAATTGAGGTATACAAGATAATGAGAGGCATAGATAGAGTTGATAGCCAGAGACTATTTCCCAGGGCAGAAATGGCTAGCACGAGGGGTCATAGTTTCAAGCTGGTTGGTGGAAAGTATAGAGGGGATGTCAGAGGCAGGTTCTTTACGCAGAGAGTTGTGAGAGCATGGAATGCGTTGCCAGCAGCAGTTGTGGAAGCAAGGTCATTGGGGTCATTTAAGAGACTGCTGGACATGTATATGGTCACAGAAATTTGAGGGTGCATACATGAGGATCAATGGTCGGCACAACATTGTGGGCTGAAGGGCCTGTTCTGTGCTGTACTGTTCTATGTTCTATGTTCTAAAGCAGTGGAGACCAAAACTTTATCTGATTTCAAAGTTGGACACAGTACTTGGCGCTAAAAGAATTGAAAAGGCTATGGAGTTGAATGACCAGACATGATCATAATGAAGGAAGGATTAGGTTTACAGGGCTCTAAACTAGTCTCAGATTGGATTTCTTTAACTAAGGCACCTCAAACAAATGTGTTCTCAAAACAATAAGTATCCATTACAGTCCAACTGTCGGCAGAAAAGATTCTTGACTAATGTAAAGGAGTTAAAGATCTTTGGGGGTCGACAGAAATGTGGAATTGAGGCCACAATCAGATCACCCATGACCTCAGACAATGGCAGGGAGGGCTCGAGGGGCCAAATGGCCAACTCCTGTTCCTAATTCATACATTTATATGTTCATGTGTCACATATTCATCCCAATGAATGAATTTCTAATTTCTGGTAAAATCTGGGGGCTAATATTGATAAATAAAATAACATTTTCAAAATCACTATTCAAAATATAAAAGCAACTTGCTTGTGTTGAAAATAAGTTAATGCTTTTAATAATTAGACAGATTCCTTGTGTTACATTGCTGGCCTCTCAGGCAGCAACAATTTTAAACCAGCACAAGCTCAAAACTACTTTGTTTCTATTTACCATCTTTACATTCTTAATAGGAGAATTAAGAAATAACTTGTTTCAGTATTTTTCAACATTCAACCAAGTTAATGAGCTTCAAAATTAAATATTTTATGATACCAACCTCTGCCTTCTGGGATGAGCTAAAAGGATGCTGGATAATTGGAGGAAAATCTGTCAGGAACTGAGGGAGTTTATCATGAATTTTCTTCCTGATTGTTCTGGCACTGTATTCCTGTTTGCCTGAAGCTACCCAGCAGGGTACAATATTGTGAGCATCGACCTGCATAGCCATGAAACACATCATAAAAAGAATAATGGAAGCAGTTTACAGCAGAGTTGTGAAACCTTCAGATATAATGATCAAGTTCCCGTTCCTCTACAAAATAAAGTGAGATTGCATCTCCAAATCAGAGGAGTATAGGCTAATTAATCAAATATTCTTTGCACAATACAGTTTATATATATAAAAAGTTACAACTAATTTAATCTAGAACTTAAACTATAGAAAAATTTACTATAACACTAAGTAATGTTCACTGGATCTTGGGCTGTTTCACAGTACACAATGTATTCTTGTCACCTTGCTACAGTAATGATTTCCAGATACTAGAGATGGTGTAGCAAGGAGCCTGATGACATCTGAGCAATACAGAAGGATAGGTAATCATATTTGTTTGCTTCCCCCTTTTTGATCTGCTACCACATCAAGATATTTTGGTTTAAAAGAAAAGTACATGTTTCAAAAATGGAACGAAGCTTGAAGTGTTGATGAAGCTGTGGATATTATGCTTATCCTAGATGACCGACAAATGTTCACATCCATTGTCCTGAGAACTTTATTAATTATAGCAAAGCATAAGGTTTCTGTTGTCTCTATGCTTTAGTATAATATAGTCAATTTGTCTGACTTCAGAAGTGCTGGATGAATTACTGGTCTAAGAAAAATCAGAAATATTGTCTTCAGCTTTTTGGAGTCAGGAATTACCAAAATGAATACAAAGACCAAGCAGTTGCTTAGCCAGATTTTAATTGAGGGCTAAAGGGATACAACAGCTCACAGAGCAGGAGGAAATCAGTTTGTGCAGGTGGACATAGTTGAAAGAAAGGTTTTGCCTTAAACAAGTCTGCTCACAAAAAGGCATAGATTTTGTCTTGTACTAATTTTGTTCATTTTGTCCACTTGAGGAAAATGTGTGAAGTAAATTAAATTTAATTTGATTATTAATACGCTTGCTCGGTTGGTTCCAGAAAATATAGTTCCTTGTCTTGATATTCTTCCATCTGCTTTAAATGCATTTCAGAAACACATGATAGCAGTATGAGAAAAATGCTATCTAGTGGAAATCCTAAAGTGGTCCTTTTGTTACACTGCTGAATTAGATAATAGGATATTACTGAATGAGCCACATGAGCACGGCTCTGAAAGTAATGTGTTCAGGTCAATTATTGGAGTGACCAACGCCAAAGTATCTAAGGCCTTAGAACAACAGAGGTGGCAAATGGAGTTTAATGCAGACAAGTGTGAGGTGATGCACTTTGGTAGGAGTAACCAGAAGGCAAAGTACAGGGCTAATGGTAAGATTCTTAGTAGTGTAGATGAGCAGAGAGATCTCGGTGTCCATGTACACAGATCCTTGAAAGTTGCCACCCAGGTTGACAGGGCTGTTAAGAAGGCATACAGTGTTTTAGATTTGATTAATAGAGGGATCGAGTTCCAGAACCAAGAGGTTATGGTGAAGCTGTACGAAACTCTGGTGCGGCCGCACTTGGAGTATTGTGTACAGTTCTGGTCTCTGCATGATAAGAAGGATGTAGAAGCTTTGGAAAGGGTGCAGAGGAGATTTACTAGGATGTTGCCTGGTATGGAGGGAAGGTCTTATGAGGAAAGGCTGAGGGACTTGAGGTTGTTTTCATTAGAGAGAAAAAGGTTGAGAGGTGACTTAATAGAAACATATAAAATAATCAGAGGGTTAGATATGGTGGATAGGGAGAGCCTTTTTCCTAGGATGGTGATGGCGAGCACGAGGGGGCATAGCTTTAAATTGAGGAGTGAAAGATATAGGACAGATGTCAGAGGTAGTTTCTTTACTCAGAGAGTAGTAAGGGAATGGAATGCTTTGCCTGCAACGGTAGTAGATTCGCCAACTTTAGGAACATTTAAGTCGTCATTGGATAAGCATATGGACGTACATGGAATAGTGTAGGTTAGATGGGCTTGAGATCGGGATGACGGGTCGGCACAACATCGAGGGCCAAAGGGCCTGTACTGTGCTGTAATATTCTATGTTCTAACTCATTAAACCAACCAGTCAGGCACTGCCCACCCCAAATATGACAGGGTCTACACATCATACTTTACACTAGCCATCTCAGAACTCAAACTCAGTCAGCCAACATCCTGAGGGACTCTCTTAGAAGCAGAAATATATCCAAAGGGAATACTCTAGAAAAAGGCACCAACCTGCTTATTAGTTCATTTAGGTCACTTAAAATGATACAAGATCTTTAAGCAAATGTATAAATGTACTGCAATATGTTCAAGCTTTCCACAATTTCTAGAATCAGCCAGCCAGAGGGAAGATACACTGACAGTTCACATTCAATTACGTTATATATTAGCAGGATGAGAAATGTTTCGAACAAACACAGCAGTGTTGTGATATTAAAATATTAAACGCTAAAATCTCAATAACTAACTTCAACGTCTTGAATTGTGAGATCAAGAGAGAAACATTTTATTCTTTAATTTAACCCATTTTTCTAACCTACCTGTTCAGAGGTGTTGTCACACAGCTCTGGAGAAGGTAGGACTTGAACCCAGGCCTCCCAGCCCATGTGTGGGAACACGAGTTTTTTTTTGAAATTTCAAAAATATACTTTGTATATATACATAGTCACAAATACAATTCAGTTCTGTACAACAGCATTGCAAGGAAACAAACAAACTTTGCAGTTTAACTCTACTTTTAAATTAGCTGCGACACTTTGAAATGGCTGCAAATGACACCTGATCTGAAAGCAACCAAACTAAGAGGAATATACAAAGGATCATCTAAATGCTGGGACACAAGTGTGGCAAACTTTTTTGTATTCATTCATGGGATCAGGGCATCGATGGCCAGGCAGAATTTACTGCCCATCCCTAACTGCCCAGTTTAGAGTCAATCACGTTGCTATGGGTCTAGGATCACATGTAGGCCAGACCAGGTGAGGATGGCAGTTTACTTCCCTAAAGGACATTAATGAACCAGATGGATTTTTTACAACAATTGGCCAATGGGTTAGTGGTCATTATTGGATTCTTAATTCCAGATATTTATTGAATTCAAATTCCACCATTTGCCCCACCGGGATAGGAACCTGGTTCCCCAGAATGTTATCTGAGTGTCTGGAGTATCAGTCCAGTGATAATACCATTAGGCCATTGCCTCCCCTTGAACTCGGGACAGCTAAATTTAGCCTGTCACTTGGAGAGGGGAAAGCCCTGTATTACAGTACAACAGAATAAAAGGGGAGAAAACGTGCATTTACAAAAGAACATTTCTGGACCTCAGAAAACATGACAACCAGTTTGTGCACCACAATCAACCATGAGCAATGAGATACTGATCCAATCATTTTATATTTTACGTGATGTAATTGGAGGTATAAAGCTTATACTGAAATGGCATTCTTCTGAATTTATACTCCTGCATTGAAAGATGAAAATATCTTCTGCTGTCCAATAATAAGCTCTATCTTTTCCAGAAGACACATGTTCCTTTAAGAAATTCTGAATGAAAGATAACAAATTGCAATACTCCCAAATGTTACATATTTTTCATCGTTACATCGTTTTCAATGCAACATGTTTGTACAATGCAAACTTCAATCATTTAATCTATCTCTTTTACTGAAGGAAAAGATAATACATCAAACCTGAATAAATGGTACATCTTCTGGTAGGTTGTATCTCACATTCTCAATCCACTCCAGTGGGAGGCGCAATGGAGAGAAATCTGTAACCATTCCTCCAATGTTGTGCTCTTCAACAAAGTCCGGCAATACATCTTTGGCGAATCCAATGAGTAAGTGGAAAGAAATATTCAGCTGCTTGCATTCCTACAAGATAACATTGGCAATACTGTCAGTGAGGGCATGATTTGATAATAGGGCTCATCAAATTTACGATTACAACTTATTTTTCCTCCTCTGTTGTTCAAATTCTTTTTTCCAGTTTTCTTTTTTTGAAATTGCTAAATATATGGAAAAAGTAATTTATTTTAAATGTTTAAGTCTTATGTTAAATTTCTGACAAAACTCCATTTGGAGGAAAAGGCCATGAAACCTGGCAGGTTACATCAAAATCTGACAGGACAGGCTGCTGACAACGAAGAATATCTCTGCACCTGTGGAAGTCCTACGAAAAGCAGCCATATGTTATAAATATGTCGTAAGGATAATGGATAATTCAGATAAAAAACAATATTATAAAATGTTGACTAGCTGACTAGAAAATAATGAATATAACTTTTGTTTCTAATCACAGCACACAGTTCCACAGAGCAGATGCAAAGTATTTCTTCAATTGTGCCAACATTTGTTGTTATCTACACTTGACTGGACAGAAAAATAAAAAGAAACCTGGGTTTATATAACGCCTTTCATGGTCTCAACACCCAACTGCAAATTACAATCAATGAGTTAGTGTTGAAGTGTAGTCAATTTTTTATTAAGGAAATTGTGCCAATTTGCTAATAGCAATGTGCTTAGAGGCCAATTAAACTAATTGGTGATGGTAGTGGGGAGATAAATGTTGCCCAGGGCACTCGGAGAAGACCAGTCCTTTTCTTTCTATAGTGCCGTGAATCTACAGCCAAGGGTAGATTGAACCTTGACAGAACATCTTCAGCAGTAAAGTAGTCCTTTTGTAATGGATTGAAATGTCAGCTTCCTCAAGATTTGAAAATATTGGTGCAAGACATTAATTAAACATATGACAGCATTTACCTCAGCAACCTCGTGGAGTCCCTTCAGCATGAAACCAAAATGACGGATGGTGGCATCTAGGAATTTGGGCACCAGACAGAAGCAGATATGGAGTGGGAGTTTATGCTTAAGCGCTAGCCATTGTGCATATAAGAAAGCCCAGTTATCTGTGGAAACAAAATCACTCACAAGTTGCTATATGTATTGACAATAATATTGATTGGATACCACTGTACTGCTAAAAGTTAGGTCAGATGTTACATTTTTGTGTAACTTATTAAAGCAGAACTGGACAATCACACCAAACCCCTTCTGATACTTTCTCCACAAGATTAACCATCCATATCACTATACAATATAGAGCTAGTCCTTGCACAGACTTTATGCATCCAATCAGAACACAAGGTAAATTTAAATTGAAAGAAAACAAAGAACTTTGGAAGCTGGAATTCAGAAATAAAAACAGAAATTCCCAGGAAAACTCAGCAGGTCTGGCAGCATCTGTGGAGAGAAACTAGAGTTAATGTTTCAGATCCAGTGACCTTTCTTCAGAAATGACTGTGGCTAACAACAGTTGGACAGACAGAAGAATGGGTAAAGGTTGGCCTGAAGAAACACTAATAAAACCTGGAGGAATAGCTGCTAATCTGGACCATTAGTAGCTGACAATAGGATAGTTCAGGTGGCAGTTTGTGATGACAAGGTCTGGCGTGTGAGGGTTGGGAGTAAGGACATGGGAGAATGCCCAAGTGTTACAGGTATTACACCTTTAGCGACTGCTTTGGAAGGTGCCAGTGGGGATGTGAGGAGGTGGTGGAAGTGGAGGTGGACCAGATCAGGGTGTCCTGGAGAAAACAAATTCAAATTTCAATGTTACAGATGAACATTCAAGTTCTTAACAAATATTATAAAAATCTACATGGATCTTACAATAGAGATACTTAACACAAATTGTTTGAAATTGAAGTGTCATTCATTATAAATAAAAATTAACACCTAACTAACAGAGAACATTGCTCAAATGAAAGAATGGGAAGAGCCTCACTAACTTGGAAGAGAATTCTCTCTGATCGGCACTTTGATTCAAGGACAAGAAACAGAATGCATCAGCATCAGGAGTAAGTCATGTATGTGTGAATAATTAGTGACACCTAATACATTCAACATACATCCATAATAGTATGTATTGGAAAATTATAAAATCAATCGAATAAAATATTAATGGTTAAACCATGTTTGGTCATGCAATTCATTTTAAGTTAATTGTTAGTCCAGGTTGTGATATTTTGTTAAAACACTCTTCAGATGGTAAAACTGCAATGTGTGCTTTGTAAAATGAAAGCTGATAACTGCATAAAGATAACAACCCAAAGATGCAATGTGACCTACCTTGTACTCTTTGGTCGCGGGACATCCAGTAAATAATTCCCTGAGAGTTTTCCTTGATGCTCTCTGTTTTGGAAAGAAGACGGATGCGTTTTTTGTTAAAATTAAATTCTTCCACCGATTTTGCTGTGGACAAACGTGACTTATCGATACTTTCCAACAGATTCCTTTCTCTAGAGGGAGATGCCTCAGCGTTGTCTTCAATTTTCCTCTTTTTATTCATCCTAGGATTGGACATTTCTCCCTCAATTAATCTTGGAGCTCTGTCTTCCACTTTTCTCTTTCCCTTAGATTGAAGCTTTGGGGAATCTTCCTGCTGGGAGCTATAATGATTAGGTTTCTTCATTGATTCTTTTGTGGATGTTTTCAGGCTGTCGGACAAGCTGGAAAATGCAGTTTTCTTTTTATTTGATTCCTTTTCAATATTTTTCTTGCAATCAGAATCTTTAGCATTGTAACGAGTCGTCTCATAGGCTTGTTTATCATTCTTAGACATGTTGCTTCTTTGTTTAGCACACTGCAGCCCCACACAAACCAAACGCTGGGAGCAGTAAATTACTGAAAGTCTGTGGCAAAACAATCGGCAAGCAATGCTTAATAACCTGGAAACAGTAAAAAGGAAATAGGTCTCCAAGGTATCCGCCATTTTATTTAATACACCACAGGGTTCCTGCATCTGATGTAACACTCATCAAACTGGTCCTGTATAGCTTTGTATGTTATGCATTTTCCTCCATGACTAAATAAATAAAATTGAAAACAGCATATCGACTATATTAAATACTAAAAATGTTGCAGAAGTGATTATTATTTATTATTTGCAGTTAAATTACTTTAAAATAATCAAATACAAACAACCTAAAATGAGGTAAAAATAAAATTTTAAACTGGCAGCTTGCCTGCTATTTGGGCAGTTGCAAGATTTCCAGCAGCTTGGTTGCTTCCCTTACCCTAGCTGAACAACTGCTGGTAGGATCATGTACAAGCTTAGATAGTTTGCCCGAATCCAGTACTTTGAAATCTGACAACAGTTTCCCTGTACTTAACTTACAGATTTAAACCAAACATTAGCAATGCTGTACAATAGATTCAATTCGCAAGCTATTTGCAAAATGCAGTTTGCAAAAAGGAGGTTTTTGACAGTAAGGTATTTAAAATCATGGAAGTCCTAGAGATGCTTCCCTGTGATATACAAAATATGATTTGGATTGAACAGGAGGAAGGGGTCAGTTTGAAAACCACAGAGAAAAAGAATTTTCAATGTAAAAGTATGCAGCCTCCACCAGTAAAGTAGAGCCTCAAAAATGCAGAGTTTACAGGTTCTCTCTCCAAAAAAAGTGACTTTCTAGCTTTTACTTTGTGTCCAAAAAGGTGTGTAAGTCTATAGGGTTAACTTTGCAGTAACTTGCAAAGCTTCTCTACGTGAGATTTCCACTACCCTTTAAAAATGAAGTAGTTTGTGCTGTCATGCCCAAACAGCCTAGAGGGACTAGTTTTAACATACACATTGAGTTCCTCTAATCCTTTTTTAAAATCACCAATTCTATACTACGCAAGAGAATAGATGCCTGCATGAAACTTGACCAAATCTTTCTTTTTATGCATTTTGATCTCTATCCTGGTGAACTCAAAACAAAACACAACACAATCTGCTGCTCTATTGCTAGTCATTGTGCAACTTCTAAGATCTGCCCTTTTGATTGTTTTCTGAACATGTTTCTGAAGCTGCTGCACATTGTTGCTCCATGAACTAGATTTCTTTTTTCATTGACGGGATGAGGATGTCGCTGGCTAGGCAGCATTTATTGTCCATCTGTAAATGCTCAGAGGGCAGTTCAGAGACAATCACATTGCTGTGGGTCTGCAGTCACATGTCAGCCAGACCAGATAAGGATGGAAGTTTAAGAGATAGTAGGAACTGCAGTTGCTGGAGAATCTAAGATAACAAGGTGTAGAGCTGGATGAACAAAGCAGGCCAAGCAGCATCAGAGGAGCAGGAAGGCTGACGCTTCAGGCCTAGACCGTTCTTCACCCTTCCCTAAAGGGCATTAATGAACCAGATGGGTTTATTTCCTGACAATCGACAATGGATTCACAGTTATCATTGGATTCTTAATTCTAGAACGTTATCTGAGTCTCTGGATTAACAGTCTAGTGATACCACTAGGCCATTGCCTCCCATGCCGTATCAGCACTCACTCGCCCATCAATAAAATCATTACAGTAACAGATAAACACAGCTCCCAGCTGCATCTCCCTTATCTGTAGTTAGCCTCCCAGTTTTACTTACCTGCTCTGAGTTGCCAGCGACAGGCGCTGTTGACCTGCTATTGCTGTCAATTTGCACTCTTTTCCACAAAAGCTAACATTGGAACGTTGTATAACTTTTTCAGTTATGCAATTCCAGTGGGCATGCGCAGCACCCAGACACCAGCTTCCGCATGAGATCGCTGACAGGTTGGAAATTGTTCTGCTGGTTGTATGAATTTTAAATTGATCTGCACATTTTCTTCTTAGAGAATATACGCAGCATATTCTACTGCATGCTAAATAAACCCTGTAAATGCTAATAAACACCATAAACTATAAAGCTAATAAGGAGCCAAAATAATAATGAATGAAAAATGGACAATTCAGTCACAACACCAAAACTTTTCCTCTACTGCCCCCTTCGCTGGCGATTGCAAACCAGAAACTCCTGCTACTCGTTGATTCTTTGTTGCAGAACAATTCAGTGCATGGGTGGACGAAATGATTGTATTTGTGGATTTTGGAGTCGCAGGAGAAACAACTGCGCTTAGTGCAGGCAGCAGCCGGCGGTATCATTAAGCAATGCAAAATCAACTTTATTCTTGTGTAGTGGCACTTGTGAGACTTCTGTCTCCAGCTTTTATGTCTCCGGAAAAAATACAAAGAGCTGCGGATGCTAGAAATCCGAACCAAAAATAAACAGAAACTCAGCAGGTCTGGCAACATCTATGGCGAGAAAGCAGAGTTTCGGCCTTCAAATGTTACCTCTGCTTTCTCTACACAGATGCTGCTAGATATGCTGAGTTTCTCCAGCAATCTCTGTTTTTGTTTATGTATAGGAAGCCTCAACGAATCAAAGTTCAGGTAACCTGCTCTAACAAGATAAAGAACTGTTTGCATTTATATAGCACCTTCATGTCCTAAATTGCTGGTCGTGAGCCACGTGGTCTGAAAGAAAGGCCAGGTTGCAGCCGGTTGCGTTGTTCTGAAGTGTGGTAGCTGTTGGAATGTACAGAATATGTAGTCACAGAATTTAGGTCAGTTTTAGACTGAGAAGCACAAAATAAGTACTTCTTTTGAAGTCTTTTGCTCATTCCTAATTGAATCGCCAGCAAAAATTAAGCACAATAATGGAAGTCTGAAATATTTGCTGAGTTCAGAAATGAGAGGGGTTCTTGCAGCTACCGAGAAAACTCGAACAGGAGTAAAAAGATTAGGTGCAGGAAGGGTGATTCCAGTGTGAGGTAAGACATTCAAGACTGAGGTGAGGAGAATTTTTTTTTCCACAGAGTGATGATGAAATAGCTCCACAGAGGCTAGTATCCTGTCACCAAGGCACCCTTTATTTACACATGCACAGTACATGACACTGACCAGCTAGTTCAGAACTGGCTCCAAGAAAACAGAATGCCACACTCCCGTTTATATCTGTCAGCTAGGACTCCCTGATTGGACCAGGTTAACAGCCCCAGACAGGGAATTCTTTCTATGAGATCCACCTCGTTCCAACTCCTACGTCCCTCCTCTTCTACTTCCGGGAATGTTGGCTCATTCTTTTTTCCTGTAGCTTCTCCTGGGGCGTTTTCACACAAAGTCCAGTTCCTGTGACTCAGATATTGGTGGTGTGCACTGGACTTTAGACTGCCTGTTGTGCTCGGATCACCTTGGCTGAAATTCATCATGGTAACAAGCATTGAAGCTGTGACATCTGCCATGTCCATCTCGTTCTGAGAGGTTTCCTTGATGCTAGGGAGGTGGGGAGGACCCGCTGATTCCGACAGCTTGGTGGATGTTCTGAGGGCCTGGTATAAGGGGGCATGAGAAAACCTTGGCAGATAGGATCAAGGACAACTCCAAGGCTTTTTACATGTATGTGCAGAACAAGAGAATGACCAGAGAAAGGGTGGGGCTGATCAAGGAGTGTAAAGGGAATTTGTTCACGGAGCCTGAAGAGGTAGGAGGCCCTTAATGAGTGCTTTTCTTCGGTATTCACAACTGAGAGGGAACTAGTTGTAGAGGAGGACAGTGTGGAACAGGCTGGTAGGCTAGAGGAGATCGATGTTAGTAAGGAAGATGTCCTAGGAATTTTGAGGAACTTGAAGATAGCTAAGTCCCTCGGACCTGATGGGAGTTATCCAAGGATTCTATGGGAAGCGAGGGAAGAGATCGCAGGGCCTTTGGTTAGGATCTTTTCATCCTCACTATCCACGGGTATAGTGCCGGAAGATTGGAGAGAGGCAAAAGCCATTCCCTTGGTCAAAAAAGGAAATAGGTATAACCCCGGAAATTGCAGGCCAGTTAGTCTTATGTCAGTACTGGGAAAATGATTGGAAAGGGCTCTGAGAGATAGGATTTTTGATCACAGTTTGATTAATGATAATCAGTATGGATTTGTGAGGGATAGAGCATGCCTCACAAACCTTATTGAATTCTTTGAAGAGGTGACCAAACACGTGGATGAAGGTAGAGCAGTGGCTGTGGTACACATGGATTTAAGTAAAGCGTTTGATAAGGTTCCCCATGGAAGGCTCCTGCAGAAAGTAAGGAGGCATGGGAAAGGGGGAAATGTGGCAGATTGGATTCAGAATTGGCTGACCCTTAGAAAACAAAGGATGGTAGTGGATGGAAAATATTCAACATGGTGCTCAGTTATGAGTGGTGTACCACAAGGCTCTGTTCTGGGTCCTCTTCTATTTGTGATTTTTGTTAGTGATTTGGATGAAGGAGTGGAAGGGTGGATAAGTAAGTTCTCGAACAATACGAAGGTGAGTCGAGTTGTGATAGTGCAGAGGGCTGTTCTAGGTTACAAAGAGGCATTGATAGGACTCACAGCTGGACTGAGAAGTGGCAGATGGAGTTTAACCCTGAAAAGTGTGAGGTGATTCATTTTCAAAGGACAAACTTGAAAGCAGAATGCAGGGTTAACTGAAAGATTCTTGGCAGTGTGGAGGAGCAGAGGGATCTTGGGGTTCATGCCCACAGTTCCCTGAAAGTTGTCACCCAGCTGGATAGAGTTGTTAAGAAGGCATATGGTGCGTTAGCTTTCATTAATAAAGGGATTGAGTTCAAGAGCCTTGAAGTTATGCTCAAGCGATATAAAAACCTGGTTCGGTCGCATCTGGAGTATTGTGTCCATTTCTGGTTACATCATTACAGGAAAGATGTGGAAGAGTTGGAAATGGTGCAGAGGAGATTTACCAGGATGTTGCCTGGAATGGAGGGAGGGTCTTACAAGGAAAGGTTGAGAGAGCTAAGACTTTTCTCTTTAGAATGGAGAAGGATGAGAGGTGACTTGATAGAGGTGTACAAAATGATCAGAGGAATAGATAGAGTAGACTGTCAGATACTTTTTCCTAGGGTGGAGGTAGCTATTACGAGGGGGTATAGTTTTAAAGTAAGTGGAGGTAGATACAGGGGAGACGCCAGAGGTAGGTTCTTTACTCACAGAGTGGCCGGAACGTGGAATGCATTGCCAGAGAGGGTAGTGGAGTCGGCCTCATTAGGGGCTTTTAAGTGGCTATTAGATAGGCATATAGATGATAGTATAAGGTAGGGGTTGATGTTAGATAGACCATAGGGTTAGGATAAACGTTTGGCACAACGTTATGGGCCGAAGGGCCTGTACTGTGCCATACAGTTCTATGTTCTATGTTTTGTTCCTGCCACGTTTGTGAGTTTGTAGCTTTTATGTGGTCCATGTGCTTGTTCAGGACCGATTCCCCTACCCAAAGTTGCACATTGAGAGACCTGACCACTTGTCAACCGTGCCACCTTGCCCATGCAGGTCCGTTACCATGGTTTTGTCACCAAACTTCATCCCGTGAAGTAAACTGCCTCTCTCACTTGGAGGAGTCTTGTGTCTGGTATTGATATTCCTGGTGCCATCTCACCCTTCCAGCCAGGTGCAGGAAGATCAAGTTTAACCTGGTGCAGAGTGTTCTTCCCATTAGCAACGGCGCTGGAGCAGTTCCTGTTGTTGCTTGAGGGTGCGTCTGATAATCAAATAAGTTTTGTATCAAGTGAAGCTGTAGCCTGTTTCTTTAAGCCTGTATTCAAAGTTTTAACCGTTCTTTCTGCCAGAACATTGGATAAAGGATGGTATGGAGCTATCCTTACCTGCTGAATGCCATTCAATTTTAGGGAACACTCAAATTCCCTGCTGGTAAATGAAGGCCCCTTGTCTGTGATAAACACTCGTGGAATTCGTGTATTGCAAAAGATGCTCGCAATTTTCAATTGTCATTCCCACGTTTGATGAATGAACTTCATGTCTGTCTGACCACTTTGAATGGGCATCCATTAGTGTAACTAAGTCAGGGCTTACCCGGCTGTTCCCACAAATATGAGGGAGCTGCTGGCTGCAATATTTGTCCTTGTTGGCATTCTGGGCACTGCCCCACCAATGGCTATGTCAACATCCAATCCTGGACACCAGACATAACTTCTTGCCAACATTATCATTTTGGAAACCCCTGGATCACCCCTGTGGAGTTCATCAGTATCAGGCAGCGACCTTTGCTCAGGACAACCACTCTTGTTCCCCATAATGAAATGCCTTCCAGTATGGTGATCTGGTCTCGCCAGGTCCAGAAAGGTTTCAATTCTGGTTGTGATGACCTTTTTGCTTTCTTCTTCACCATCAGTTGCATTTGCATTTGCATTTGGCCTCCCGGACGGTGTTCCAGCTTGTAATTGTATGTACTGAGAATAAGAGCTCATCGTTGAATTCAACCTGAAGCTATGAGTGGCAGAGCCCTATCCTCTTTTATTAGCCCTAACAGGTGTTCATGGTCCATTAGTATTCCTAATTTACGTCCGTAAAGTTATTGGTGGAACTTCCTCACACTAAAGATGATCGCGAAACCTTCCTTCTCTACTGGGGTATCTTTGTTCAGCATCATCTGGATGCATACACCTTTGGGTGTTTCTCTCCTTTGGGTCATCTGTGAACCAACACTACTCCAATACCATACGGGGAGATATCACATGGCAGCAGAAGTTCCTGCTTGTAGTGTGCCAACACTATTGACAACGATAGCTGCTTGTTCACTCCCTGAAGGCTACATCTTGGGTACAAAACCATTTCTAAGGCTGAGCCTTTTTCAATACCAGACGTAAGGGTGCCATGTTGGAGGCCAGGTTATGCATGAATTTTCTGTAATAATTCACCAACCCAAAATAAAGACCTAAGCTCCAGTATCGACATGGGAACGAGGACACCTTTCATCCCTCACCTCATCTTCCAATGGGTAAAACCCGGCCTTATTGTGTCTGTAACCCACATAGGTCACTTGGCATGCTTGGAACACACATTCTTCCCTCCTAAGGCATACACCTGCCTTTAAGGGATGTTTAAACAGTACGTCCAAGTTCTCCAATTGCTCTAAATTTGTCTTCCCTGTTATTAGCATGTCATCCAGGCAAATGGCAACTGGGGTAGTCCTTATAAAATGCTCTCCATGGTCCACTGAAAAAGAGTGCAGGCTGATGATACTCCAAAAGGTAGTCTCGTATATTGGTACATACACTTGTGTGTATTAATTGTAGCTTCTGGGAATCCTAATCTAATCGCAATTGCAATTACACATCGCTCATATCGAGCTTTGTGAAGGACAGCCCTACCCCTGCCAGTTTTGTGGATATGTGCTCCACGTGAGAGTATTTATTGGGTATTTATTATTATATTATTGGGTATTTATCTGGCTGCAAAAAGTGGCTTACTGTTTATTTGAAATCCCCACAAAAGCAAACCAATCGGTTGGGCTTCACAATCAGTATAACTGGTACTGCCCATTTCGCAAACTAGACTGGTTTGATCACTCCTTCGCTTTCTAACTTCCTGATTTTTGCCTCTAACTTTGCACATAAGGGAAATGGCACTGGCAGGCCTAGTGTAATCACGGAATTGCTTCCTGGTGAACACCTAAGGTGGCCTTGGGTCCTTTGATATTCCCTCGATCCTTCTGAAAAAATTCCATGTATTTGATTAAGACTTCACTCAGGCAGTCATTTTCTAATCGAAAAATGTTGAGTAAATCAAGTTGAATCTTTCTCAACCAATTTTGCCCCAATTAGCTTGTGCCAGAGCCTTTTAATACAATCAGTGGTAACTGAACCAGCTGCTTCTCATAAAAGATTGGAACTGAAGTTGTAGCCTTAATCTGCAGAGGTTCCCTGGTATATGTTCTCAGCCTGGCCGAAGTCTTCAACAGAATTGAGGATTGGAGTCCAGGTGAATTTTAATAAAGACTGGCTCCGCAATCACTGATATAACCACTCTGGTATTGACCTCTGTTAGAACCGGGTCAGCATTTAACCAGATGTTTATTTTGATTGGTTCTGATTTGGATATTGCTAAGCAATTTAACTGTTCCAAACCAGCTGTAGGGAGACTTTCCAGGGTGTGCAGTCTCCTGGACACTGGCCTATGAGTTCGCTTCCTCAATTCATGCCTAATGGGACTGTTTTGCTGTCTTGAGTCCGGATACCTGCAACAACTACAATGGCCTGCCGGCCCAGATCTTCAAGAAAATTTTAACCATTTGGCCAAAATTTGATTTTGTTTTGGGGTTTTCCAGTGGACTGATGCAGAGTCCCTCTTTTCAGGATATGTCCTGAGTGAAGCTATGCAATTGCTTCACTCAAGTGGTGCCCCTCAAGCTCAGTCAGCCTGGCGAGGGTGTCCCCTTTCTTCAGAATACCCTGTAGCTCCCAAACTCCACTTGGCCGCATTTTTGAATGACGAAACCAGTTAGAAGTCTAATTGGGCTTCAGTCAGTAGGCACTTTTGCATGTTAACATCATTAATCCCACATACCACTGGTCTCTCAGCAGTTCACTTAGGGTTAAACCAAAAGCACATACCACTGCCAGTTGCCTTAAACTCATCAAAAATCCTGATATGGATTCCCTGGTTCCTGAACTGCCAAGTAAACCAGTAGCATCTCAGAATTAGAGGAAACTTGGTGTTGTAATACTCCTAAGCTAAATCCATCTACTGTTGCAAGGTTTTAGCATCTGGTGCCTCAAGGAAAGTTAGACTTCTAATAACCAAAGAAACTGCAGGTGGCAAGCTGTCAGGAGAGTTACTTATTGCTTTTCATCTGTGTCAATGTCATTTGCCTGGAAAAATTAATGCATTCTTTCCACATATTGGGCCCAATCTTCGATGGCTGGATCAAATGAGTTAAACTTCCCAAATAACGGCATGACACCAGACATGCTTTCCCCAATTTAAAGATGACTGTTGTGAGAAAATCTCTTCAGGGGCATGTTTTTTGAATCTCTTCGCCAATGAAATAACTCGACAAAGGCAGGTATCCCATCACCAAATGACCTTTTATTTAGATGTGCATTGTACACGACATTGGCCCAACTAGCTCAGAGCCAGCTCCTGGAGTGAGCAGAACCCCTGACACTTCTGTTTATATGTCATCCAGGACCTACTGATTGAGCCAGGTTAACAGCCCCAATCAGGGGACTCATTTTCTGTGTTCTCCTCCTGCTTGGCCTTGTTCCAATCACCGCAGCTACCATTGAAAGTGGTCGAGGCCGAAACATTGTATGAGTTCAAGAAGGAGTTGGTAATAGTATTTGGGGTGAATGAGGTCAAAGGATATGGGGGATGAACAGTAACAGCCTATTGAGTTGGATAATTAGCATGGTGACAATGAATGACCTACTCATCCTAATTTAGAGCTTTCTTTTAAGAGAGAATACTTAAGTCAGTCAACAAATCAGGCAACATTGATGGAGAGAGAAATACGGAGATAATATTTCAAGCCCATGACCTTTTACCAAACAAGTCTAGATCATTGGCTTGGAATTGATAATGTGATATTAATATTGCAAAAAAAATTCAAATAAAATGTGCTTGTCATGAAAAGACAGATCTTTGCACACGGCAAATGTGACCTGACAAGCCTCTTCAATGGTTTGCAAATTAATTTTAAAAAAGGAGAATTTGAAAGAAATTTAATCTGCAAGTAGATTTGCAGCAGTAAAAATGTTTACATAAACATTTACATCAGTCTGGTCAAAGTCTTGAGCAAACTATCACGGTATTCTTGGAACTTCACGTGAAAGTTGATTACACTAACAATAAAATTTTAAAAATATATAATTTTTCAGCAGAGTAATTAAAATAGAATGAGTCCAAACACAGATAAATTATGGAGTGTTTTGGACACAGCTGTTATGACTAAAACATTATTCATTGTACATGCTCAAAGTACAATTTATTCCAATATGGAGAGGTAGATAGTCAAGGGGGGGGCAAGGCAATGAGACCATACGATCGCAGGATGAAGGAGCAGAAGTAGGTCATTCAGTAACTAGTGAGGCACGTTTCGGGCCTAGACCCTTCATCAGAGAGGGGGATGGGGAGAGGGAACTGGAATAAATAGGGAGAGAGGGGGAGGCGGACCGAAGATGGAGAGTAAAGAAGATAGGTGGAGAGAGTATAGGTGGGGAGGTAGGGAGGGGATAGGTCAGTCCAGGGAAGACGGACAGGTCAAGGAGGTGGGATGAGGTTAGTAGGTAGGAGATGGAGGTGCGGCTTGGAGTGGGAGGAAGGGATGGGTGAGAGGAAGAACCGGTTAGGGAGGCAGAGACAGGTTGGACTGGTTTTGGGATGCAGTGGGTGGAGGGGAAGAGCTGGGGCTGATGCTGCTTGGCCTGCTGTGTTCATCCAGCCTCACATTTTATTATCTTGGAATTCTCCAGCATCTGCAGTTCCCATTATCTCTCATTCAGTAACTAGTGTCTGCTCTGCCATTCAGGGAACAAAGAACAAAGAAAATTACAGCACAGGAACAGGCCCATCGGCCCTCCAAGCCTGCACTGATCGAGATCCTCTGTCTAAGCCTGTCATTTATTTTCTAAGGGTCTGTATTCCTTTGCTCCCTGCCCATCCATGTACCTGTCCAGGTAAATCTTAAAAGACACTAATGTGTCTGCATATACAACCTCCGCTGGCAACACGTTCCAGGCATCCACCACCCTCTGTGTAAAGAACTCGCCACGCATATCTCCCATAAACTTTCCTCCTCTCACTTTGAACTCATGACCCCTAGTAATTGAGTTCCCCACTCTGGGGAAAAAGCTACTTGCTATCCACCTTGTCTATACTCCTCATGATTTTGTAGACCTCAATCAGGTCGCCCCTCAAACTCTGTCTTTCTAATGAAAATAATCCTAATCTACTCAACCTCTCTTCCAACCACCCTCCATATCAGGCAACATCCTGGTGAACCTCCCCTGCACCTTCTCCAAAGCATCCACATCCTTTTGGTAATGTGGCGACCAGAACTGTAAACAGTATTCCAAATGTGGTTGAACCAAAGTCTTATACAACTGTAACATGACCTGCTAACATGACCTGAAATCATGGCTGATCTAACATCTCAAACGCAACCTTCCGGCCTTTTCTCCATAAGCCTTGAATCTCTCACTGATTAAAAATCAGTCACTCTCAGCCTCCTCAATAGCCCTTTGTGGTAAAGAATTCCACAGATTCACAACTCTCTGAGAGAAGAAGTCTGCCTCATCTCTATCTTAAGTGTATGACCTTGGTGGGCTGAATGGCCTTCTTCCACACTGTAGGGATTCTATGAAATGTGTCATAGGAACATGGTCTTTCTTGGTTAGCAATTCCTTAAGGACCATTTTAATTAACCTTCTATCTCTGATAGGTACTTAAATAGGAAGGGTTTAGAGAAGTATGGGCCAAATGCTGGCAAATAGAACTAGATCAGTTTAAGGTATCTGGTTGGTATGGACTAGTTGGACCGAAGGGTCTGTTTCTGTGCTGAATGACTCTGAGTCCATTCCTTATTCTGAGATTATGCCCTCTGGCGCTAGACTCTCCCACAAGGAGAAGCAACCTTTCTGCATCTACTCTGTCAAATCCCTTAAGAATCTTATACATTCAATGAGATTACCTCTCATTCTTCTATTTCCAATGAGCGTAGGTCCAATCTACCCAATATCTCCCCATAGACTGTCCCTCCACACAGGCATCAGCCTAGTGAAAGTTCTTTGGACTGCCTCTAATGCCAGTATATCTTTCTTATGTTCAGGGGCTCAAAACTGTTCACAGTGTTCCAGATGTAGTCTGATGTGTGTCTTGTACAGAATTGGAAAACCTCCACACTGTCATGATAATGCAAAGAACTGAGGGTGCTGAAGATCTGAAACAAAAACAGAAATTGCTGGAGAAACTCAACAGTTCTGGCAGCATTTGTGGAGACGAAGCAGAGTTAACATTTTAAGTTTAATGACACTTTTTCAGAACTGAAATTAGGTTGGAAAAGGTGGTAGTTTGCTGATGACAGGGGGTGGAGGTAAAGGGAAAGAGTGGGTAACTGGAGATGGAGACAGAGAGAGACAAAGCAAGTTAGGCAGACAAGGGGATGATAATAGAAAGCCAGGGAAGGGGGAAAGCTGATAATAGAGACAATGAGCAGTTCAAAGGAGTTTTACTGTACTGAAAGCAGCTCATATTATGACGGGGTTGGAATGCAGGTTATAAAGGACTGGGAAGAAGGCTCTAAAATTATTGAATTCAGTACTGAGCCCTGAAGGCTTCAGGGTTCCCAAGCACCAGATGAGATGCTGTTCTTCCAGCTTGCACTGAGCTTTGCTGGAGCACTGCTTCCCACCATCCCCCTCCCCTGTCATCAGCGTGAATACCACCTGGGCTCTATAAGACCATAAGAAATAGGAACAGGAGCAGTCCATTTGGCTTCTTAAGCCTCTACTTCCATTGCATTGGATCATGGTTGCCCTGGCACTCCTCATGTCCACTTTCCTACCCTTGGTTTCCCTACTTATCAAGAAGCTATTTATCTCAGTCTCAAATATACTCAAGGACTCTGCCTCCACAGCTCTCTATAGCAAGGAGTTCCAAAGACTCACCACTTTCTGAGAGAAGAAATTCTCTCTCATCTAAGTCTCAAATTGGCACTGATTTATTCTGAGACTACACTCTCTGGTCCTAGATTCTTCCAAGAGGGAAAGCATCCTCTCAGTATTTACCCTATCGAGTATCTTAAGAATCCCTTAATATGCTTCAATGAGATTGCCTTTCATTCTTCTAAACTTCAGTAATTACAGTTCCTAATTTGTGTAGCCTTTACTCATAATACAATCTTTTCCTATCAGGTATCATTTAATGAACATTCTCTGAATGGCCTCAAATGAAATAATGTCTTTCTTCTTAATGAGGGTGCCAAACTTGCTGTCAGTAGTCCAGATGTCTCACCAGCACCTTGTACAGTTGCAGTAAGATTTTCCTACTCTTAAACTACAACTCCTCTAAAACAAGGATCAATATTACATTAGCTTTCCTGCTTACGTACTACACCTGTGTGCTACCTTTCTATGTTTCATGTACAAATGTACACAAGTTCCTTTCATTTTAGCCTACTGCAGTTTTTCTACATATAAATCACATTATGTTCTTTTGTTCTCCCTTCCAAAATGAACGTCTTCACATTTTCTTCTAATAATATTCCATTTGCCAACATTTTGCCCACTTACTTAAACCATGAATGTCTCTCTATAAACTGTTTGTATCCTTCTCAGTCTGCCTCTCCACCTACTGTTATGTTGTCTGTAAATTTGGCTTCAGTACATTTGTGCCCTTCAACCATGTCATTAATTTATATATCGTAAACAGTTGTGGTCCCAACACCAATCCATGTGGAATCCCACTGGCCATGGGTTGCCAGACTGAAAAAGAACCCCTTGCTGTTTCCTGCCCATGAGCCAATTCTCTTCCATGCAAATATGTTACCTCCAACATAATGGAATTTTGTCTTATCACTTAACCTTTTGTGAGATACTTTGTTGAATGCCTTCTGGAAGTCCAAATACAACACAAACACTGGTCCCCCTCTATCCATTCTGGTTGAGACTTACTTGAAAAATTCTAAATAATTAATAAGACATGTTTTCCCTTTCATGAAGCCGTGCTGCCTCTGCTTGTTGAGATTATTATCTTCCAAATGTTCTGCTATTACTTCCTTAATAATTGATTCCAGTACTTTTCCAACAACAGATGTTAAGCTAGTTAGCCAACTTTTGCCTCCCTCCCTTTTTGAATCAGGGAGACACGTTAGTAGTTTTCCAATCCTCTGGTGCTTCTCCAGAATCCAACAATTTTTAGAAGATTACAATCAATGCATTTGCTGTCTCAGTCGGTACCTCTTTTAGGATCCTAGGATATAAGCCATTGGGCCAAGGGACCTATTTGCCTTTAGCCCCATTAGTTTCTCAAATATTGCACCTCTAATGATGGTGGTGATACTTAATTACTCCCCCATATTCTTTAGCATGAATGGAATCTTCAAAGTAGCTTCCACAATAAAGACTGATCCAAAAGACCTGTTAATATCCAAAATATCCCTGTCATTTCCTTGTTCCACAAAAGCATCTCTCCAGAATCATTTTCTTAAGGGCCTACATTGACTTCGACCTCTATCTTTGGTTTCATATATTTAAAGAAACTTGTATTGTCCTTCCTTCCCCAATACTGGTGCCATGAATTCGAATCCATTTCTCCCACGCCACTCTGAGACATGAAATTTTGTGACCCTCTGCCAATTCGCTCATGGCTCAGATAGTCACCCTGAAATTATTACATTTTGGGTTCTGCTTTGTAATTAAACCCCTAGCTGCTCATATTGTCTCAGCAGAACCTTTTTCCTCTTTCTACCCATTTCATTGGTTCCTATGTGGACCACAATAACTGGATCTATCTCTTCCCACTCCAAATTCCTCTGCAGCCAAGAAGAGATATCCTGATTCCAGGCGCCAGCCAAGCAAGACAGCCTTTGGGAATCTAGATTCCAGCCACAGAGAACAGTGTCAATTCCTCTGACTATACTATTCCTATTACAACTACACTTTTCTTTTCTCCCCCCTCTTGAATGGCTCCCTGTACCATGGAGCTGTGGTCAGTTTACTCGTCCTTCCTGCAGCCCTTGCTCTCATCCACACCCGGAGCAAAAATCTCAAATCTGTTAGACAAGCTCAAGGGCTGAGGCTCCTTCAGCATTCACCTCCTGGATCCCTTTACTGCCTCGCTTGTAGTCACATTCTTCTGCCCCGACCACTGACCGAATTCAAGATAGTTAATCTAAGGGGTGTGACTGTCAAACAGTGTCCAGGTAACTCTCCCCTTCCCTTATGTGTTGCAGTGTTTGAAGCTCATCAACTCTGAGCCTGAGTTCCTCAGGCATCCAATACTTACTCCAAATGTGGTCACTATGAACCACAGTGGGGCCCATTAGCTCCCACATCATGTAGTTACAACACATCGCTTGTCCCTGCATCTCTCTTTACATAGTTGTTGATTTGTTTTAAGGAATCCGACTGTCTTGTTGTTTGTAACCTGTAAATATTTTTCCTTTACCTTCAAGTAATCTAAAATGAATAGTTATATTAGCAGCCAGTGAACTTACAGTTTTCCTGTGATATCACTTTTTACACCGGAACCTCTTGGGCTTCAATTTATTCTGTTAGAAGCACCTTATAAATTATGACCCTAGAAAAGATCTCTTTGCCTCTGCACTGAATTCCCGTGCTGCCTCCAAATCCCTCAACCATACACTCATTTGGGCTATGTCTCACTCTGGATACAATCCCTCATTCCTGACCATGCAGAGCTTATCAAACTGTCTATGCCCCTTACCGCACTCTTTATGTCATCCTCAACACTTGCCTTCCCATTTATTTCTGTATCATCCTCAAACCTTGCTACAGTACATTGTGCTTTGACACACTGGATCAATATATTATGCCTTTGTAATAGCACACTCATTCACAATGAAATTTGTGTGCAGCAAAAATGTAATTCTTCATGTTGGTGTCTTGAAAAAAGACCTATTGTACATTTCACTATATGTCTGCAAATGGAGGTTAAAATTATTTGTGATGAGTTTTAAAAATCCGATAAATAGATAAGACTTAACAGTTCATTGATTACATTTCCCTCAAGCAGACACACGAAGTGTACAGTAAATTAAAATATCTATCAGTTAATACATGATTAGGTAAAATTTTCAAACATGAACTTTTATGAACATTTTATTTTGTACAGTTAAGCATAAACTTGTTAAAGATATCTATGTGAGAGATTATTCAAAGCACATGATAGAAGGAACAAAATGCAACTATCTTCAGTGAATTTATTATTACTAATGCAGTTAACAATGATTACTGTTCTTTTTCTTGCTAGCATGCTGAGATGAATTTAGAGATATCTCACTACTGTATTGAAAAACTGAACAAAGAATGTATGTTACTTATGTACCTTGCTTCTGCTTAGTGTAGGGGCTTGATGGATTTTTAGGCCTTCAATTAACATGCTCAACGCATTAATATCTCTTTATCTCTAGTTCCCTGTCTACCTGGACGTCAGCAAATGTCAACATCAAGACCTGTTTTTAATCGGGAGTAGGTGCAATAGATGACGTCCGGAAATTAGCCTCTTCCAGGTGTATTCACACTGAAATATCACAGCAGGGATAATTCCACCCCTGCCCAACACCCAAAAATAGCACTGTAAAATGCTCTCCTGTTACAATGCTTGTGGCACAATGATAGTGTCTCTATCTTTGAGCTAAAAGGCTTGGGCTCAAGCCCCATCAGCTCCAGAAGTGTGTAATAACATCTTTGAACAAAAGATTGATTAGAAGATATCTAAAATGCTCTCTTTTGGTCTCAGGAAAACTGGTGTCTGCTTCCAGTGAAGGTGCATCTGGCTGGAAAATTCTGGATGCCCAGGTAATTAAAAACAACTGACAAAGAGAATCTTGAAAGAAGATCAACGAGCCACAGACAAGATAATGAGGAAGTGGTCTTGAGAATTGTGAAAAATGGCAAGAACATTTAGCAAACTTTCAAGATCTGCTCAAGCGGACAGATTAGTTGGAAGGGGAGGTAGCAGCAGAACTTGGAGGAGGCAGCCAGGTGGTTAAGGAGAACATGACAAAGGAGACACACCTAATAAAAAGCCCTTATACAATCTAGTGGGAAGAAGCCATTGATGTCTGACATATGTATCAGCAGATGCTCTTCATTGGATAAGGAAAGCTACCAGCAGGAGGAAAAGTAGCAAAGCACGAATTCTGACAGTCAACTGGGTACTAGATTTCAACTAGAAATGTTAATTGAACTCAGGCTACATGGCTGTGTAGATGCACCTGATCAAGGCAAGGTAGTTCTGTCCATTCAGGGAAAGACACCTGCTTCTTAGATGTTCTAAGCACTCACAGTCAGATTAACTGACATTAAAATTGCATTCTTCTCTGAATATTGCCCCTTACTGGCTGACTACCACCTAAAAGAATACAGGCATCGGGGGCTGGGGCAGGGGATGTGGCGAGCCGATGGCAGAGAGTAACGTAAGTAAAATGTATAACTGTTGGCCCCAGAAAGACTGAGGAATATAAAAAATGGTTTGGAGACATCTGAGTCACCAAAGCACTTAAAAGAAACAATCAAGCTCGATGTTGAGGTTCTTCAGCCTCAAAGATGTTCAGAAGTTGAGAGAGACGATGAGGAAGAGAGAGAGAGAGAGAGAGACAGACAGAGGGACATGAACCAACTCCAGAAAAGTGTTTAGAATCTGCTTCTTCTGTAATGGAGTCAATGTTGAGGAGAATCTTGAAGATGTGATGAGTAAGCAGGCCTCATTTCTATTCCTCAGAGAACTCTAAGATAATTATATCAGTCAGGTACCACTCCGTGGAGCCAAACATGACCTGTTTATATCTTGGCAGTCATACCAAATGAATATCAATTTACCCATTTCACTACTACTGTTAATAGAAGAGTTAATCCATTTTCTTTATGCCAAAAGAACATAAGAAATGAGAACATTATAAAATGTATAATCTACTCAGCCCCTCAATCCTGCTCCACCATTTGACATGCTAATAGTTAATCTTTAGCTTCAAATTTATTTTCCCGCACTTTCTACGTATCTCACGATTCCCTGAGTACTTCAATCTTAAATGTACTCAGACGTGTAGCATCTTCAACCTCTGGGGTACGCAGTTCCACAGATTCACAATATGTTGAGGGAAGATATGTGTCTTCATGTCAGTCCTAAATAATCAACTGTTCTGAGAGTCTAATGAAATTTCCTGAGTTGCTGAAAATTTTTGACCCCTTAAAATTAATAT
Source organism: Stegostoma tigrinum (assembly GCF_030684315.1). NCBI lineage: Eukaryota > Metazoa > Chordata > Chondrichthyes > Orectolobiformes > Stegostomatidae > Stegostoma > Stegostoma tigrinum. The sequence continues at coordinate 48,939,705 of NC_081367.1, forward strand.
CCATGAATGTAAAAGTGAAACCTAGAAAAACATTTTTGCGTGAGCACTTATCAGCAGCAAACAAAAATGAAAATGTCATAAACACCTTGTATAAGCTGAACTTTCATGAGGTTAAATGAATATATTACAGGCAAAAGTCCAGATGGAAACATGATGAAGTAAACACAATTATGGAGCATTGCTCAATGTCCCAGGGTATAATAAAAGAAAGTTAGTTTAGTATTTAAAAGACAACATTCATTGGGTGTGCTCAAAACATTGTTTGACTCTTCTCCCAGTAACAATAATAGTTTGGAACTATTTCTTCAGAAAGTTCATGCACTGTACCTGTACAATGGCAAGAAATCCAATCTATTTTTGTGTCCTTTTCCTGTTATTTCTGGTAAGATTATTCTTTTGTTGTTCAGATCGAATTCTTAACTATTTGACAATGTTTGTTTTAATGAAATGGTAAACTTTAAGCATTGTTCAAATAGATCTTTACTTCCATACTCTTTGCAACGGGGTTTTATAGTTAGGAATAATTTATTTGTGGCAAGGCCTGTATTTGTGTCCATCCATAATCACCCTTGAAAAGGTGATGGCCAGTCACCTTCTTGAACCACAACAGTCCACATACTGTATGTATACCCAGAATGCTATTAGCAGGCAACACTGAAGGAATGGTGATTTAATTAGAAATCAAGTTGTGGGAACTTTCAAGCGGAGCCCTTTATCTACTGCTTTTGTCTGAGGTTATGGAGGCCATGATTTTGAAGGTGCTGGCAAAAGAGCACTGGAGTGTTGTTGAAGAGCATCGACTGCAGCTCCACCATGTGTTGGTCGTGGAGACAGAAAATGCTTAAGCTGTTAAATGGGGTACTAATCACTGGGATATTTAGTCTTGGATGGTGTGAGCTTTTTGAGTGCTGTTGGAATTGAATCTTCCAGACTTGTGCCTTTCGGTAGTGGTCAGGCATTAGAGAGACAGCAGAAGAGTTATCTGCTGTAGAATTCTCATCCCCCGATCTGCCATATTATTAGTCAAGTTAAGATTCATGTCAGTGGTAACTCCCAGGATGTTTATGGTGGCAGATAAGCAAAGGTAATTCCACTGAACGTCAAGCAAAGATGGTTAGTTTCGCTCATTGCATCATTGCCTAGCATGTGTGTGTGGCATAAATGTTACTTGCCAGTGTAAGTCCAAGCCTGGATATTGTTCAGGTCTTGCAGCACTGGTCTAATTGCTGCTTCAGGATCTGAGGAATTGTGCATGGTGCTGAACACTGTGAAACAACCAGCGAGTATCCTGACTTCTGACCGTATAGTGGAGGGAAGTTCATTAATGAAACAGCTGGAGAGGATTGATTCTCGGATGCTATCTGTGGGACTCCTGCAGTGATATCCTGTGGCTGAGACGACTAACCTCCAACAACTATATGATCATCTTCCTTTGTGCCAGGAGGGAATTTCATTGATGGAGCAGCTGAAAACAATTGGATATAGGACATGAGTTTTTAGAATCAAAACTTTACTAATGCTTCAAACACTTAAATTCATTTTCAGTCTTTGTAAAACCGGGTGAAGAAATCTAACCCAGTGTAAGAATTTTTACTGAAGCACTGCTGACCCCAGCAAACTCTCCAGAGCCAACTTAATTCAAATGTATTTCCTGTTATTGAACTGGGGTCAAACATCTACTGTGCTCTTCAGCATTAGGCTAGTGTTGACTGGGTTAGGGGAAGGCACTACAATACTGTGAAGGAGGCAGATACAAGTACTATTTGAGCATCTTCCCAGGATCCATTTGCCTGAAAAGCCAGAAATTCTGGTGCCTGTCCATTCATGGAAGGACAGGGCTGCACTCTCCATCCTAGCCATGATCATTCATGGTGCTTGTCTTGCCTTGTTATTAGTGACCCTGCTTCTGAACTTAAGGCTGCAAGTTCTTAGTGTTCCTCCAGGAATTCGAGATGGCTGAGGAGAGGACCACTTGTGAGCATTCATCAGTTTGTTATCAGCATGTGAATCCTTCCAATTTTTCGCACTGTTCAGCAAAAGAAAGATTGTGAGGGTATGAAAACATTCAAAGAAGCCCCTTTGGTATCAGGGCCAAATTGTGAACAAATTTTAAAAACATTTTCAGGGACCCAGTCTGGTTTGAGACTTATGATAGATTCTTAGACTTCCCTTTGGAGGCCTGTATACTTAGTCTCATTGTCATTTTCAGACGCATTAGATTTCTGACTGGTCCTGTGGAAATTCTTTTAGTAGGGAACCCATTGCCTTGTCTCCTTTGCCATTTGCTTTGTAAAACTTTGGTAATGGCTCCACACTCATATTGGAAACAGGGAACTAATAGAACCGACTGAGATAAAGTGCAGCTGCCTTTAAATCATTTTTGTGGCATGGAGGGTGATGGGGTGACTGTGAGGAGAAATTGTTCCCATTACTTTCCCATTGCCTAAAGAAAACCATTGCAGTGGAGATCACCCCTGTGAAATGCCCCTTTCATGTAATTTCACAAATGATACAAGCTTCAGTTCTTTGTGGTGACCACGTGTGCTGGTGAGGCCAGATGCCGCTCCTGGCTAACTGCATTTCAGAGCTGGAGCTGTGGGTGGACTCATCCATGATGCTAACCATCTTATGAATAAGACATTCTGTGTGGTCATCACAATGTGTACAAAGACTGAAAAGGCAGAAAATGACCATCAGGCAGTGTAGAGAATGGCAGGTAGTACTAGAGTCCCCTGTGGCCATCCACCTTTCTAACATATATACTGTTGGGGGAGATGACTGTGTGGGGGAATGCAGTGGTAGCCAATCTCATGGCGCCATGGGTGGGTTTGCTGCAAAAGAGGGTGGAAAGGAACAACAGAGATGTAGTGGGAGGGAAGTTAACTGTAAAGGGAACGGGCAGGTGGTCTGTTTCTGCAGCTACCAAAGAGGATCTGGGATGGTATGTTGCCTCACTGATATCAGGATCAGGGATGTCATTCAATGGTTGCAGTGCATTTTGAAGGGGAAGAGCAAACAGACAGATATGGTCAATATTGGTAACAATAACATAGGTGGAAAAAGACAGGGAGCTAGGCGGTTGATTAAAACCAGGCGCCAAAAGGTAGTAATCTCTGGATTACTTTCAGGGCCATGTGATCGTGAGTATAGGAGTAGCAGCTTGGTCCAGATGAATGAGTGGATGGAGAGATAGTACAGGAGAGAGAGCTTTAGATTCCTGGCACTTGTGGATCATTTTTGGGGCAGGAGAGGGTGTTAGAATCAGTACAAGAGTTGCACCTGAGCTGGAATGAGGCTAGCCTCTTCCAGAAAGCTTTGTCAGAATAGTTGGGGAGGGTCTAAACCTACCCATTGGGGTTTGGTGGGGTGGGTGGAGTGGGATCCTGGCAGGACTGCAGAGCCTTAGATCTGATCCAAAGTAAAACAAAGCAGTGTGGATACTGGAGATCTGAGACAAAAGCAGAAAGTCCTGGAGAAATTCAAATGCTGGCATCTGTGGAGAGAAATACAGTTTAGATTTTGAGTCTAGTGACCCTTTTTCACAACAGGACTGGACTCAAAATGTTAGATCTGTTTTTCTTTCTACAGGCACTGCCAGACTGAGCTGAGCTTCTCCAGCTTTTTTTTTCCTTTTTGTCTTAGATCTGATGAATTTGTCATGGAAATGATTTACTCCTGGCAATCATTTGCCCTCATATGCTATTTGAACAGCAGGAGACCTATGTTGGGTTTTCATTTGGTTGACATTTTTATGTATGCCTGGTATTCTCTGATAGACTTCATTGAAACAAGGTTGATCCCCTCTATTGATGGCAATGACTGAGTGGGTTTGTGCTGTGCCATGAAGTAGCAGTATGTAGTGGAGTATAATTCTGCTTCAGCTGATGGCCCACATCACCCCATAGATGCCCAGAAAATTTTCTTTCCTAAGGACATCAGTGAAACAGATGGGTATTTATGCCAATGGCTACATTAAATTTTTAATTCATCATTAGACTTTTAAGCCCAGATATTTTAAAATTCAAATTCCATCATCTGCCATGGTGGGATTCGAACGGGGATCTCCAGAGGATTAGGTGGTCACCCCTACAAGTGGGTATCTAGATTACTAATCAAGCAACAACACCACCACACCATTGCCTTTTGTTCACCATCTGAGTGGCCCACACTTACTTGCAAAATACAGGGCATAGGGGTTTAGAAGAGATTTGTGGTAAATGTTTTCACCCAGAGGATGCAGATATCAGCAACTCACTGTCTAAAAGGGTGGTAGAGGTGAGCGTGTGCACAACATTTAAGAAGTGTTCAGAAGAATATTTGAAACACAACAGTATACAAGACTTTGGGCCATGTGCTGGTTAGAATAGATAGGTTTTGATAACCACCTTAGAGCTAAGTGGTGTAATGCTGTAAAACTCTATTGGTGATGTCACTGGATTAGTAATCCAGAGATGTAGGGGCTCATGCTTACGGGTTAGAATCTCATTGTGGTATTGCTGAAATTTAAAATCTAGGAATCAAAATCTGGAATTGAAAGTTAGTGTCACTGATGATGACCATGGGACCATCATTGATTGCTATAAAACTCATCTCATTCACTAGTGTCCTTTAGGGAAGGAGATGGCTGCTTTCACCTGGGCTGGTAACTGTGATATCAGACCACAGTAATGTGGATGACATTTGGTTTACCTTTTGAAATGGCCTTGCAAGTTATTCAATTCCGAGATTGCGGGATATCTAAGGCATATTTGGATATATGGCTCTCTATTATCTTCCTTAAGTCATTAAGAAATAACAGAGTTACATAATATACATATAATAGTTGAGGACTGTGAAAGTTTCCTAAGAGAATTGTTAGTTGCTTCCTTTCCATTCAAGATTCTTCAGAATTGCAGAACAACTGCAATTAAGTGACGTAAATCTGCTCGTTTCCTTTTACAGGAATGTATTGCTGCAACAAATTTACAAACTGATCACAGCACCACTAATACAATGGAATATGAGAACATGACCAAAGAATCCATCGAAATGAATTGTACTGCGAAGCCTTCACTAGCTCATCCATCAATGTCTTCACAAACCCCAGGGTATATGTTAAAAAAGCAGAAAAAAAAAGAAAAACAAAGGCTCTTTCCATTAGTAGTCTGTTCAGAGAACAGCAAGTGCAAATCAGGAAGGAATGATCAGACAGAATACAAAGCAAAAGTAAATAGGATTTTCCTAATGTCAGCTCCAGAATTAACATCAAAGAGAGAAAACTGGACAACAGTGAATACAACGTTCCCAACAACAGAAACAACACAGAGACAAAACTGGACAACAGTGAATACAACGTTCCCAACAGCAGCAGAAACAACACAGAGACAAAACTGGACAACAGTGAATACAACATTCCCAACAGCAGCAGAAACAACAGAGACAGAAAACTGGATAACAGTGGATACAACATTCCCAACAACAGCAGAAGCTACAGAGACAGAAAACTGGACAACAGTGGATACAACATTCCCAACAACAGCAGAAACTACAGAGACAGAAAACTGGACAACAGTGGATACAACATTCCCAACAACAACAGAAATGACTACAAAGAGGGAAAACTGGACAACAGAGAAGACCCCATTCCCCACATTAGGTCCAGAAACAACGACACATGGGGAAAATCATGCATCACCATCTGGTAAGCCTGCTCCATCAGCTACTACTACCAAAATACAGTATGAGACATCACTAAATCCAACAAGCAATGCAACACCCGAGTTATCAACAGGTATAGTATGAAAATGAATCTCACTATGGGCACAAATTATACTCTATGATCAGCATTCATTTCATCTCACCTTTTTTTAAATTTTCTTCTGTTAGATGAACCTACTTTAAATTAACTCTTGAACTGTACTTGAAAATGTAAATGAAAGTGAATCATTTTTCATGCAAGTGCTTAGCTGGAAAGAAACAACACAAGCCTGTAAAGATTTGTACTGGAGAGATTTTTACTGATGATTCTGATGAACCCCTTTAGTTGGTACTAACAGGTGTGTAGTGGATAAATGGTTTATGATTGTTTGAATGATGACCACAAGAAAAAAATGTCGTGAGAGTCAAATATCAGGCAGACAGCAGTACTTTGTGCAAAGTCACGAGCTTCACAAGTTTGTACGATTGCTCAAGATGGTGAACTGAAAATGAAGCCGTCAGAGCTAAGTTTTAAGGGATAGGATGGAACAATACTCATGTCAAGAAGACAAACAGAACTGAGAGGCCAATGCAATGGAGTGAGACACTAATTCAGCATTTCCCAAGAAGAGCCGACTTTTAAGTCTGGGCTAAAAGACAAAATAGAAGAGTTGGCAAAGGATGGAATAATCCCACTGACTGAATTAGCAGCATGATAGCAGTGAAAGAACCTGGAAAATTGAGAGAATGCATGGATCCAAATCAAGTCAATCAAGTTTTGAATAGACTTCAACACCACATGCCAACCATTGAAGAAATTTAGCTGCAACTTACTAAGACAAAAACCTTTACGACCCTCAAGACAAAAAGTAGTTACTAACAAGTAAAGCTGTATGAAAACAGCAATCTTCTAACTAGATAACAAGGTGTGGAGTTGAAGGAACACAGCAGGCCAAGCAGCATCAGAGAAGCAGCAAAGCCGACGTTTTGGGTCTGGACCCTTCTTCAGAAATGGGGGAGGGGAAGGGGCCTCTGAAATAAATAGAGAGAGGGGGAGGCGATGATAGAAGGTGGATATTGGAGCATCTAGGTGGAGAGAAGATGGACAAGTCAAGGAGGTGGAGATGAAGCCAGTAAAGGTGAGTGTAGGTAGGGAGTTGGGATGGGGGTTGGTCAGTGAGGAGTGAGGGGCAGTTGGTGGAAGGGAAGACGGACAGGTCAAAGAGGCAGGGATAAGGCTAGTAGGTCAGAGGTGGGGGTGGGTGTTGGTCAGTGAGGTGGGAGGAGCGGATAGGTGGGAGAGAATACGGACAGGTCAAGGAGGCGGGGGTGAGAAGGGTGCTGATCTTTGGATGAGATCGGGGAGGGGAAATTTTGAAGATTGTGAAGTCCACATTGATACCATTGGGCTGCAGGGTTCCCAGGTGGAATATGACGTGCTGTTCCTCCAGCCTTTGAGTGCATCATTGTGGCACTGGAGGAGGCCCAGGATGGATGTGTTGTCTAAGGAGCAGGAGGGGGAGTTGAAGTGGTTCGTGACTGGGAGGTGCAGTCGCTTGTCACGAACCGAGTGTAGGTGTTCCACAAAGCGGTCTCCAAGCCTCTGCTTGGTTTCCCCTTTGTGCAGTACCTATGCTCGGTTCATGGACCATTGTTTTTGGAACAATTTGTCACAAAGAGCTTGGGGGCAAAGTCCATGTGTAGAGGCTGTGCTGGATTTTTGTTAAGTAGTGAAATCAAAGGCTATGGGGACAGGGCAGGAAAGTATATATGAGGAATGTTGGATCAACAATACCCTATCGAGTAGTGGAAAAGGCTGGAGGGGTCTAAATGCTTACTCCTACTCCTATATCTTATGATCTCATGGTCTTATTACGGGAATCATTTTAAAGTTTAGCTTAGTAATAACAGGAAAAATACTCTCAAGTTTAATTACAAACAAATGGGATTCATTTGGTTTAGGAAACCTGGTTGGCATGGATGAGTTGGACCAAAAGCTCTGTTTCCCTGCTGTCTACCTTTTGAAATAACTTAGCCACTCCCAGTAAATTAGTGAAGAAATCACATGTGAAGACTGTGAAATTAAAACAGATGTGTAGAATAGTGCTGGAGTAGCTAATCTAAAGGTACATTTTAACATGCTATCTACTGCTTCCACTTCTTGGTATAAATTGCGTGGATGGAAGTTAATATGGTGGGAGTGGAATGATGGGCAGCCATTCGCATCATTAGACTCTGTAATGTTGACATTTTATATATGTTGACTTTCAGAAACAGTACCAGCACAAACTACAACAATGTCAATTCCAGGATCAACAACTCCAGCAACAGTAATCGCCTTGACTCCAGAGGCAAACTCAGCAACCATCACGACAACTACAATCTCAACAAACACCCCCATAAATACAGCCTCAACAAACACCCCCATAAATACAGCCTCAACAAACACCCCCATAAATACAGCCTCAACAAACACCCCCATAAATACAACCTCAACAAACACCCCCATAAATACAGCCTCAACAAACACCCCCATAAATACAACCTCAACAAACACCCCCATAAATACAACCTCAACAAACAGCCCCATAAATACAACCTCAACAAACACCCCCATAAATACAACCTCAACAAACACCCCCATAAATACAGCCTCAACAAACACCCCCATAAATACAACCTCAACAAACACCCCCATAAATACAACCTCAACAAACACCCCCATAAATACAGCCTCAACAAACACCCCCATAAATACAGCCTCAACAAACAGCCCCATAAATACAACCTCAACAAACACCCCCATAAATACAACCTCAACAAACACCCCCATAAATACAACCTCAACAAACACCCCCATAAATACAACCTCAACAAACACCCCCATAAATACAACCTCAACAAACACCCCCATAAATACAACCTCAACAAACAGCCCCATAAATACAACCTCAACAAACACCCCCATAAATACAACCTCAACAAACACCCCCATAAATACAACCTCAACAAACACCCCCATAAATACAACCTCAACAAACAGCCCCATAAATACAACCTCAACAAACACCCCCATAAATACAACCTCAACAAACACCCCCATAAATACAACCTCAACAAACACCCCCATAAATACAACCTCAACAAACACCCCCATAAATACAGCCTCAACAAACACCCCCATAAATACAGCCTCAACAAACACCCCCATAAATACAGCCTCAACAAACACCCCCATAAATACAGCCTCAACAAACACCCCCGTAAATACAGCCTCAACAAACACCCCCATAAATACAACCTCAACAAACAGCCCCATAAATACAACCTCAACAAACAGCCCCATAAATACAACCTCAACAAACAGCCCCATAAATACAACCTCAACAAACAGCCCCATAAATACAACCTCAACAAACACCCCCATAAATACAACCTCAACAAACAGCCCCATAAATACAGCCTCAACAAACACCCCCATAAATACAGCCTCAACAAACACCCCCGTAAATACAGCCTCAACAAACACCCCCGTAAATACAACCTCAACAAACACCCCCATAAATACAACCTCAACAAACAGCCCCATAAATACAACCTCAACAAACACCCCCATAAATAAAACCTCAACAAACACCCCCATAAATACAACCTCAACAAACAGCCCCATAAATACAACCTCAACAAACAGCCCCATAAATACAACCTCAACAAACACCCCCGTAAATACAACCTCAACAAACACCCCCATAAATACAACCTCAACAAACAGCCCCATAAATACAACCTCAACAAACACCCCCATAAATACAACCTCAACAAACACCCCCATAAATACAACCTCAACAAACACCCCCATAAATACAACCTCAACAAACAGCCCCATAAATACAACCTCAACAAACACCCCCATAAATACAACCTCAACAAACACCCCCATAAATACAATCTCAACAAACACCCCCATAAATACAACCTCAACAAACACCCCCATAAATACAACCTCAACAAACACCCCCATAAATACAACCTCAACAAACACCCCCATAAATACAACCTCAACAAACAGCCCCATAAATACAGCCTCAACAAACACCCCCATAAATACAGCCTCAACAAACAGCCCCATAAATACAACCTCAACAAACACCCCCATAAATACAACCTCAACAAACACCCCCATAAATACAACCTCAACAAACACCCCCATAAATACAACCTCAACAAACACCCCCATAAATACAACCTCAACAAACACCCCCATAAATACAACCTCAACAAACAGCCCCATAAATACAACCTCAACAAACACCCCCATAAATACAACCTCAACAAACACCCCCATAAATACAACCTCAACAAACACCCCCATAAATACAACCTCAACAAACAGCCCCATAAATACAACCTCAACAAACACCCCCATAAATACAACCTCAACAAACACCCCCATAAATACAACCTCAACAAACACCCCCATAAATACAACCTCAACAAACACCCCCATAAATACAGCCTCAACAAACACCCCCATAAATACAGCCTCAACAAACACCCCCATAAATACAGCCTCAACAAACACCCCCATAAATACAGCCTCAACAAACACCCCCGTAAATACAGCCTCAACAAACACCCCCATAAATACAACCTCAACAAACAGCCCCATAAATACAACCTCAACAAACAGCCCCATAAATACAACCTCAACAAACAGCCCCATAAATACAACCTCAACAAACAGCCCCATAAATACAACCTCAACAAACACCCCCATAAATACAACCTCAACAAACAGCCCCATAAATACAGCCTCAACAAACACCCCCATAAATACAGCCTCAACAAACACCCCCGTAAATACAGCCTCAACAAACACCCCCGTAAATACAACCTCAACAAACACCCCCATAAATACAACCTCAACAAACAGCCCCATAAATACAACCTCAACAAACACCCCCATAAATACAACCTCAACAAACACCCCCATAAATACAACCTCAACAAACAGCCCCATAAATACAACCTCAACAAACAGCCCCATAAATACAACCTCAACAAACACCCCCGTAAATACAACCTCAACAAACACCCCCGTAAATACAACCTCAACAAACACCCCCATAAATACAACCTCAACAAACAGCCCCATAAATACAACCTCAACAAACACCCCCATAAATACAACCTCAACAAACACCCCCATAAATACAACCTCAACAAACACCCCCATAAATACAACCTCAACAAACAGCCCCATAAATACAACCTCAACAAACACCCCCATAAATACAACCTCAACAAACACCCCCATAAATACAATCTCAACAAACACCCCCATAAATACAACCTCAACAAACACCCCCATAAATACAACCTCAACAAACACCCCCATAAATACAACCTCAACAAACACCCCCATAAATACAACCTCAACAAACAGCCCCATAAATACAACCTCAACAAACACCCCCATAAATACAGCCTCAACAAACACCCCCATAAATACAACCTCAACAAACAGCCCCATAAATACAGCCTCAACAAACACCCCCATAAATACAACCTCAACAAACACCCCCATAAATACAGCCTCAACAAACAGCCCCATAAATACAACCTCAACAAACACCCCCATAAATACAACTTCAACAAACAGCCCCATAAATACAGCCTCAACAAACAGCCCCATAAATACAACCTCAACAAACACCCCCATAAATACAACCTCAACAAACACCCCCATAAATACAACCTCAACAAACACCCCCATAAATACAACCTCAACAAACACCCCCATAAATACAACCTCAACAAACACCCCCATAAATACAACCTCAACAAACAGCCCCATAAATACAACCTCAACAAACACCCCCATAAATACAACCTCAACAAACACCCCCATAAATACAACCTCAACAAACAGCCCCATAAATACAACCTCAACAAACACCCCCATAAATACAACCTCAACAAACAGCCCCATAAATACAACCTCAACAAACACCCCCATAAATACAACCTCAACAAACACCCCCATAAATACAACCTCAACAAACAGCCCCATAAATACAACCTCAACAAACAGCCCCATAAATACAACCTCAACAAACACCCCCATAAATACAACCTCAACAAACAGCCCCATAAATACAACCTCAACAAACACCCCCATAAATACAGCCTCAACAAACACCCCCATAAATACAACCTCAACAAACACCCCCATAAATACAACCTCAACAAACAGCCCCATAAATACAGCCTCAACAAACACCCCCATAAATACAACCTCAACAAACACCCCCATAAATACAACCTCAACAAACAGCCCCATAAATACAACCTCAACAAACACCCCCATAAATACAACCTCAACAAACACCCCCATAAATACAACCTCAACAAACACCCCCATAAATACAACCTCAACAAACACCCCCATAAATACAACCTCAACAAACAGCCCCATAAATACAACCTCAACAAACACCCCCGTAAATACAACCTCAACAAACACCCCCGTAAATACAATCTCAACAAACACCCCCATAAATACAACCTCAACAAACACCCCCATAAATACAACCTCAACAAACAGCCCCATAAATACAACCTCAACAAACAGCCCCATAAATACAACTTCAACAAACACCCCCATAAATACAACCTCAACAAACACCCCCATAAATACAGCCTCAACAAACACCCCCATAAATACAACCTCAACAAACACCCCCATAAATACAGCCTCAACAAACAGCCCCATAAATACAACTTCAACAAACACCCCCCTAAATACAACCTCAACAAACAGCCCCATAAATACAACCTCAACAAACACCCCCGTAAATACAACCTCAACAAACACCCCCATAAATACAGCCTCAACAAACACCCCCATAAATACAGCCTCAACAAACACCCCCATAAATACAACTTCAACAAACACCCCCATAAATACAACCTCAACAAACACCCCCATAAATACAACCTCAACAAACACCCCCATAAATACAACCTCAACAAACACCCCCATAAATACAACCTCAACAAACAGCCCCATAAATACAACCTCAACAAACAGCCCCATAAATACAACTTCAACAAACACCCCCATAAATACAACCTCAACAAACACCCCCATAAATACAGCCTCAACAAACACCCCCATAAATACAACCTCAACAAACACCCCCATAAATACAGCCTCAACAAACAGCCCCATAAATACAACTTCAACAAACACCCCCATAAATACAACCTCAACAAACAGCCCCATAAATACAACCTCAACAAACACCCCCATAAATACAGCCTCAACAAACACCCCCATAAATACAGCCTCAACAAACACCCCCATAAATACAACTTCAACAAACACCCCCATAAATACAACCTCAACAAACACCCCCATAAATACAACCTCAACAAACACCCCCATAAATACAACCTCAACAAACACCCCCGTAAATACAACCTCAACAAACACCCCCGTAAATACAACCTCAACAAACACCCCCGTAAATACAACCTCAACAAACACCCCCGTAAATACAATCTCAACAAACACCCCCATAAATACAACCTCAACAAACACCCCCATAAATACAACCTCAACAAACACCCCCATAAATACAACTTCAGCAAACACCCCCATAAATACAGCCTCAACAAACACCCCCGTAAATACAGCCTCAACAAACACCCCCATAAATACAACTTCAACAAACACCCCCATAAATACAACCTCAACAAACACCCCCATAAATACAACCTCAACAAACACCCCCATAAATACAACCTCAACAAACACCCCCATAAATACAACCTCAACAAACACCCCCATAAATACAATCTCAACAAACACCCCCATAAATACAACCTCAACAAACACCCCCATAAATACAGCCTCAACAAACACCCCCATAAATACAACCTCAACAAACACCCCCATAAATACAACCTCAACAAACACCCCCATAAATACAACCTCAACAAACACCCCCGTAAATACAGCCTCAACAAACACCCCCATAAATACAACCTCAACAAACACCCCCATAAATACAACCTCAACAAACACCCCCATAAATACAACTTCAACAAACACCCCCGTAAATACAGCCTCAACAAACACCCCCATAAATACAGCCTCAACAAACACCCCCGTAAATACAACTTCAGCAAACACCCCCATAAATACAACCTCAACAAACACCCCCGTAAATACAACCTCAACAAACACCCCCGTAAATACAATCTCAACAAACACCCCCATAAATACAACCTCAACAAACACCCCCATAAATACAACTTCAGCAAACACCCCCATAAATACAACTTCAGCAAACACCCCCATAAATACAGCCTCAACAAACAGCCCCATAAATACAGCCTCAACAAACACCCCCATAAATACAACTTCAACAAACACCCCCATAAATACAACCTCAACAAACACCCCCGTAAATACAACCTCAACAAACACCCCCGTAAATACAACCTCAACAAACACCCCCGTAAATACAATCTCAACAAACACCCCCATAAATACAACCTCAACAAACACCCCCATAAATACAACTTCAACAAACACCCCCATAAATACAACCTCAACAAACACCCCCATAAATACAACCTCAACAAACACCCCCATAAATACAACCTCAACAAACACCCCCGTAAATACAGCCTCAACAAACACCCCCATAAATACAACCTCAACAAACACCCCCATAAATACAACCTCAACAAACACCCCCATAAATACAACCTCAACAACTGTCTCGACAACTGCAACCTTATCAACCACCACCAGAAGTACAACCTCAGCTCCCAGAAACCCGTGTGCGTGTAATCCATGCAAAAACAATGGGACATGCATTGGAACAACATTGAATTATGTTTGTGTTTGCCCTCCACAATGGGCAGGAATAAACTGTACTAATTGTAAGTACATGAGCCAGTGATTCCATTGTTTTAAATTATGTCGCTCTTTTTATTGGTAGAATTCATTTAATCTATGTAGTCCTAAATATTCAACTGCAGAAGTTATAATCACAGTCAAGATCTTGTAAATGAAAACAAGTTACTTATTATTGAAATTTCTTTTCCCTACCATTTATGTTTACTAAAATAACAACACGCCTCTTCTTAAAATAATTTTTTTTATCATTTTTCTCTGCGCTCCTAATTTGTTCATTCTTGCTCTATCTTTCTATTTGCCTCATCTCTTGGGGTGCCCTTCACAAAATTTTCTGTCTGTTTCTAAGAGCTTTACCGTTTATCCTTGCATTCTTTGTGTAAATCTAGTTCTCTCTTTTCACATTGAATGCATTCCTCACAGTGCAATCTTGCAAAACACTTGTGCATTGTGCTTTATGCCCCTATAGGAATGCATTATGCATTAATGCCTATGATCCTTACAAGGCCATGAAGTATAGCATGCATTATAAAGGTTGTACTTAATGCAATTATACCAGATGTCTTAGACATTCAAAAATAAACTTGCAGATTTTTTGAGAGCTGTGTTTGCTCATACATCATCTAAGTAGCCATGTGATTCTGATGGGTGATTGGGTGTAAATTCAATTGAATTTTCTGGAGTGATTTGGAACTTGAAGTTCCTGAGGATATGATGGTTTTATGTCCTAGATTACACCAAACATGAAGCAGGATTTAAGATATGGGTATTTTACCGAGGTGAGATGAGAGCTTTAGCCTATGATGATAATTAGATCATAAATGCTTTTATTATTCCTGTAGAATTTGTTCATCTGAATTGTGGCACTGTGTAAATGAGGAGTTGGGGCCAAAGTGAGGAAATTTCCATAGTTTGAACAAGGCAGCCAAATGCTTGGTGATACTGGCCATTGAGAAATGGTTAGCTGGGACTTTTCTTTCTGCCTCTTCTGGTGGGTCCCCAACTCATGCCCATTATAACACAAGCAACCACTGTTGCCAATTAGGTCATGAGATCGCTCCCTGATGTTAGACACATCAGCAAGATCAAAAGTATAAGGTGACAAGCATTCACTTTGGGAAAGTTTCAACACAAGAAGAGTCGCTGCACTTTTGAGTTTGTCACCTCTTCTTTAATGAACATGGGTCTCAAATTTGTGTGTCACACTCCTGATATGCAGTGGAAGTGACATAAAATTATTCAAGAACAAAAACAAAGTTGCTGGAAAAGCTCAGGAGGTGTGGCAGCATCTGTGGGGGAGAAAATTCTCTCCCCCACAGATGCTGCCAGACCTCCTGAGCTTTTCCAGCAACTTTGTTTTTGTTCCTGATTTACAGCATCTGCAGTTATTTTGGTTTTTATTTAAAATTATTCAAGACCATGATATGTCAAGTGCTGTTTGAGGCTATGAACTTCAAGTGGGCCTGTTTTAGAGTAGAACTGAAAAAGAGATTAATACCTCGTCTGATACAGTACCAGTGATTTGTCCGAGTTAGTAAGAACTGCCAGTGCTGGAGTCAGAGGTAACACAGCAGGCCATGCAGCATCAGAGGAACGGGAAAGTTGATATTTCAGGTCGGGACCCTTCTTTAGAAATGTCATCTTTCCTGCTCCTCTGATGCTGCCTGGCCTGCTGTGTTCCTTCAGCTTCACACTGTGTTATCTTCTACCAGTGATTTGTGCTGCATTTGTTGATTTAAATTCAGAAAGTAGTTGGGGCATTCAGATTAATCTCTTACACCTGGGCTAGAGAGGGGAAAAGTTCAAAGTGTTCCCCCACTGAAAAAGTAAAGTTGGAAGCAGTAAAGTATAAAATAGTATGCTAACAACCACTTTCCAGTTCACATACTTGGATGGCAGTGACAGGTAGCTGGTACCCATGGCAGTGTACACAGCATGAATTAAATATTCTCAGGAGAAGAAAGGAAGCAAAGAGGAAAGGGGAGAAACCTGAATTCTTCCCATCAAAAATGATGGAGAACATCGGTTAGAAATTATTGAAAACTCTCCTGATAAATTTATTATCTTTCCCCAGTGGCTTCTTGCAATAAATCTACATGTATTGTTAATGGTACTAGTCTGACATTTGACACCATTCATATGGGATCCATCGGTCTTTCAAAGGAGGTCTGTGAGACTATGAATCCAAATGGTATGTAATTTGAATTTTTAATGTGTGGCCTATTTAACATTTATTCAATGTTTATAGCTTTCTTCTTTATACAGTACAACTACTTATTTATTTGATGATTGTATACTTACCTGTCAGCTGTTCCCATTTTATGTGAATGGTCAGCTTTTCTGACTTTACACCCCATATTCATGTTTCTGGATAAAACCCAATCTGTTTCTTGATACTCACTCATTTAGAGTCATAGAGATGTACAGCACGGAAACAGACCCTTCGCTCCAACTCGTCCAGCTATCCTAGATTAATCTAGTTCCAGATGCCAGCAGTTGGCCCATACCCCTCTGAACACTTCCTATTCATATATCTATCCAGATGCTCTTTAAATATTGTAATCGTACCAGCTTCCACCAATTCCTTTGGCAGCTTATTCCATGCACAGACCACACTCTGTGTGAAAAAGTTGCCCCTCAGGTCTCTTTTAAATTTCTCCCCTCTCAGCTTAAACCTATGCCCTCTAGTTTTTGCCTCCCCTACCTAGGGAAAAGACCCTGGGGAAAATGTTATCTTATCCATGCCAGTCATGGTTTTATAAACTTCTATCTGGTCACCCCTCAGACTGCAACGCTCCATGGAATATAGCCCCAGCCTATTCAGCTTCTCCCTATTGCTCAATGCCTCCAATGAAAGCAAATATCTGAAATAAAAACAGAAAGTGCTGGAGAAACTCAGTCCGTCTGGCAATGTCTCTGAACAGAGACAAGCAGAGATAGCATGTGAAGCTGGATGAACACAGCAGGCCAAGCAGCATCTCAGGAGCACAAAAGCTGATGTTTCGGGCCTAGACCCTTCATCACCCTCTCTGATGAAGGGTCTAGGCCCGAAATGCCAGCTTTTATGCTCCTGAGATGCTGCTTGGCCTACTGTGTTCATCCAGCTTCACACTTTATTATCTTGGGTTCTCCAGCATCTGCAGTTCCCATTATCAGAGATAGCTTGTTGGGTCTGACATGAACTATAGTTCCAAAGTCACATTGAACTTAAAATGTTAACTTGATTTCTCTCATCCATTTCTAATTGGAGCTGCTGCTTTTGGAATCAAAACTCTGCTCATATGTCAATGAGAATTTCTGGATATCTTTAATTTTATGAAGTTTATAATTTCTGCTGGCATCATAGAGTTGTAATCAAGCAAGGGAGCAGGGAACCCCATCGAAATTAGTATGTGAACTAGGTAGAGAGGGAAAGAGAAATTTGTAGAGGGGTATCAATAAGATCATAGATGAAGGAGCTGAAATTGATGATTAGACACATCAAGCATGTTGTGCACTCAAATGATGTCCTGCTTGATCTGATATTCCCAAACTCTACTTTCCTGCCTTTTCCCCATTACCTTTGATTGCCTTACTGATTAAACATCTATCTCTGCCTTGGATATACTTAATGATCCTGCCTTCTACGAAAAAAAAATTCCACCAGTTGACTGCTCGCTGAGAGAAGAAATACACCTTCATTTGTATTAAATATGTGACTCCTTACTCTGAGAATATGGCTCACGATCGACATGCCCCACAAGTAGAAACTACCTCTTGGCATCCACCCTGTCAATTACCCTAAGAATCTTGTATGTTTCAGTCAAGTCTTTCATTCTTTTAAACTCCAATAAGTAGAAGCCCACCTACTCAGCCTCTCCTCATTACAAAATTCCTTAAAACCCACGATCAACTTCATGAATCTTCTCTGGACTACCTCCAATGCCAATATGTTTTTCAAAGATTAAGTTCATTGTGCTTCAGCTATGGTCTGCCTAGTGCTTTGTATAGTTTTAGAAAGATTTGCTTAGTCTTTTTACTCCACTTTTTTTTTAAACAAAGGCCAATATTTCTTTTGCCTTCCCTATTATCTGCTGAGGCTTGCATGAAAGCTTTTTTGCGATTCTTGTATGAGGACTCTCAAATCCCTCTGTGCTGTAGTTTTCTACAGTCTTTCTTTATTTAAGTAATATTCAGCTCCTCTGTTCTTCTTGTCAAAGTGCATAACCTCATATTTTCCTGCATTATATTCCATTTGCCAAATTTTTGCCCACTCACTTAACCAATGCCATCCTTCTGCAGTCTGTCATCCTCATCACCTGCCTTCCCACTTATTATTGTTATCTACAAACTTGGCTCTTGTACATTCACTTTCCTCTTCCAAATCACTAGTATATATTGTAAATAATTGTGGCGCTATCACTGGTCCCTGTTACAGATGGCATCCTGAAAATGCCTTCCTTATCCCAACTCCCTGTTTCCCATCAGGTAGCTGATCTTCTATCCACGCTAATATGATAGCCACAGTGCAATGGTTTCTGATCTCGCTAAGTAGTCATATATGCAGTATTTAACTAAACATCTTTGGAAATCCAAATTGTAATATCCAACTGGTTCCTTCAACTCCTTTAACTATCCAGTTAGTTTTTTCTAATTGGTATTGCACCATTTTTAATTAGGCTATAACATTTTCCTAATGACAGAAGTTAAGCTAACCAGAAGATAGTTATCTGTTTTTAGTCTTCTCTCTTTTTGAAAATTATTGACATTGGCTTTTTTCAATTCTGTGGGAGATTTCCAAATCTAAGGATTTTTTGGAATATTACTGCCAGTGTATTCATTACCTCTGTAACTATTTCTTTTAACACCCTATGATTGATTCTATTGCATTCAGGGGGTTTATCAGTCTTAAGCCTGATTAGTTACCCTTGTATATTTTCTCCAGTTGATAGTTGCATTTATTTACACCTTCCTTTTTGCACCTTATTTAATATTTTTGGAATGCTTTTACTGTCCTCTCGTGTGAAGACTGTTACAAAGCATTTATTCACCTCCTCTGCTGTATTCCAGCGCCCCATTATTATTTACCCAGTCTCTTTCTCTATGTGGTCTATGTTCACTTTAGCCTTTCTTTTCCTTTTTAATCTATCAAAAAAAGCTCTTACTCTTTATTTTGATATTACTTGCCAGTTTACCCTCAAAAGTTTAATTTCTTCCTCATTTGCGTTGTTATCCTTCCTTGGCTTTTAAAACTTTCTTAATCCTCTGCAGAACCAGTAATTTTTGCGTGTTTTCTTCTTTCACATTGTTGCTATTCTTAAGTTAATTGGTTAACTGTCGTTGGTTTATCTCCTTCCTAGATTCCTTTCTTTCTCACTGGGATATATCTTTGCTGTGAGTTATAAACTATTTTCTTAAATATCTGCTATTGTTCATTGTCAATCTTTTCTGTTAATCTCTTTTCCTAGTCCTCCCCAGCTAACCCTGCCCTCAATGCTTCATAATTACTCATATTTAAGTTGAGTACAGTTGTTTTTGATCTAAGTTTCTCCCTTTTAAACTGAATGTTAAATGCTACCATGTCATGGTCCCTGGCTCTGAGGAATGTTTTGTTCTGAGATTATTTATTAAGCATGCCTTATTACGAGATCAAAAAATAGCATCATCCCTAGTTGGAGCCATAGCATTGTGGGCTGAAGGGCCTGTTCTGTGCTGTACTGTTCTATGTTCTATATTGTTCCAGGAATTTGACTCAGGTCAAAAGAATTTTTCATCATGGCTACCACTGCCAAGTTGATTTTCCCAATCTATATGAAGGTTAAAGTCACCCATGATAAATGTGCTACCTTTCTTCCATGCCCCTATTATCTCCTGATCTGTTCTTTGTCCTACAGCATAGTTGCTGTTCGAAGACCTATGGATTCCCCCCGCCACTGCCTGCTTCCACTTGTTATTTCTCACCTTTACCAACATGAATTCTAAATCTTACAATTCACAATCATTTCTTCCTATTATAATTTATTCCAGCCCGTACTAACAAGCTTTCCCTGCCTGTCCTTTCAAGAAGCTACATATGACTGAATAGTTAGCTTTGATCTCCTTGTAACCATGTCTTTTCTATTTGTACCATTAATTCATTTATTTTGTTTTGAATATTATGCACAGTAAAGTAAAGATCCATTAATTCTGTCTTTTTTATCAACTTTTCCCCCTTTGGCCCTATTTGTGCTTCTTAATGTTTCTACACTCTGACTCTTGCTGTCCCACTCTGGGTATCATAACCCAGCATTTCTGCCAGATCCTTTTGCTTTATGGGTCTATGCAGACCTTCACCAGAACCCTCCTGCTTTCTAATTAGTTGAAAACCGCCTCTAAAGCCGTACTCATTCAATTTGCCAGGATATCTCTACAAACTCAGAGGAGGACTGGAGTTGGAGAAAGGGTGAGAATTTGAAAAGGAACACCCATGAACTGATGGGTGTTGGAGTAGGGACGTGTGCTGGCATGAACTGAACTGGAATGGAGGATGAGGCAGACGGCCACTGTGAACTTGTAAATTGAGAGAGGTAGAGTGAAGGAATATGAAAAGTATGAACAAAAACAGAAGTTGTTGGAAAGGCTCAGCAGGTCTGGCAGCATCTGTGAAGGAAAGAACAGAGGTAACATTTTGGGTCCAGTGACCCTTCCTCAGGACACCTGAGTTTCCTTCACAACTGCTGCAGGACTTGCTGAGCTTTTCCAGCAACTTTGGCTTTGTTCCTGATTTACAGCATCCGCAGTTCATTTGGTTGAAATATAAGAACATGAGTAGAGGGGTTAGATCTAAGAAGGAATAGTTTAATACTCGTAGAAAAAGATTAACAGTTGATGGGTAAAGGGTATCAACATGTAGATGGAAAAGAGTGTGTTCTAATCTCTCACGTATATGGAAATAATTCAAACATAACATTATTATCAGATTTTATGAAAAATGTTGCCAATGTGTACTCTAAGTAATTCTTAGTTTATTTGCAGAAAATTAGAAAATTGTTGCCACAATCTTGAATCGAGTTTGCTGTCTTTCGAAGTAAAGAAAAGGCAAAATACATGTCTCCCTATTTCTGTGGCCATTTTAGAAGGAATTTCAAATTGTTGTATCATGTTTAATTAATCCAATGATAAAAACAGTCAATTTATTATCTTTTGTTTGTTGTTTGTAAGATGGATCACCACTCGCAACGCGAAAATGTTTATTGAGCAATGAAAGCTTGAATCTGACTGACCCTGTCCTCTTTAATTGTAGCACGAGTCTGCAGACTGTCTTGGTAAGTCAGTAACAGATTGTAAATAATGATTTAATATGAACAGTTTAAATTTTTTTTATTGATATAGCTGGGGAAACCGTTATAGGTTAATGTCAAGGTCAACAATCTATTTATTGGCTTCAGCTGATGCAGTGTTAATTTTCATGATGCTACCAGAATTGGATCAGAAATTCAATTTGTGACCAATGATCTGACCTGAATGTCCAACGTCACAATTTGTGCGACAGAGTTAGTGGCCACATCCCTCCTGGCCAATCCTCAATCAGTTTAGAGTTGTCCAGATTTTCCATGGAAGTTTGAAATCCATCACTTCACCACTCGGATCAATTACTAGGTAGTGGTTGGCAAAGTTTGCAACCAACTGGGAGGAGCTTGAGTTCTGGGGCTGTCATCAGTTTATAGGGTATGGATCTTCATGTATTTTGCAGCAGGGAGCTATGTTATTTTACACAAATGTGTTGTTTCCTTTTTGAGTTCCAATATCAATGGGAATGCTGCATTAGCCATAAGGCAGTGACATTATTTGTCGGGGATGCTTTCCCTGTGACATCAGGCAATTCAAACTGTACTAACACAGAAAACCACTGTAATTGTATTGACCTCAACACCCTAAATATAATCCTCATGACTGCTCAGAGCTGACTATTGGACATATTTTTGTGGCAGATTCTAAGCCATTTGAGCAGCTGTAAGGTGCCAATGGCTAGGCCAGGCAAATGAGAAAGTGTGTCGTGTTGTGCCTCTGCTGGTATTCATCAGTTTCTGTTTGAGATTTCCCCTTGGATCTGGTTTTCTGGGTTTGTTGCTGGCAGATCACTACATGGCCAAGAATGATGCCAAGGTGTTTTTAATGTAGCATCGTGAATACAAGTTCACCAACAGAATTGGACATGAAGTTCTTCCCTGGCCTTCAAGTTATTCAGGTGGAACACTGAAACAATAGTTTTGGCTGTGTTTAGTCAAAGTCTCCATTTTGAAGTAGGCTTACAGCAAATAGACAGATTCAGTGAGTGTTCTCAGTGTTTTGAAGGTATTTAGCTATAGAAGCCGGTGATAAGTTGATAGAATACATGAAGAACCATGACTTGTGGGAAAGAGGCCATTTATAAAAATATTGAAGAGAGGTGGTATGAGGAATAATTTCAATGGGAGCCCGTTGATGGTTACGCACTTGGGAGCTGAGATAGTTTCCAAGATACACATTGAGTATCAGTTGCTGATTATGGAGTTGATTAGTTGTAGGGTTTTCACATGTAGGTAGTGACGGACAGTTTCAGCAGCATGGCTGAGTGCCAATAAATACAACCAGCTTCCTTTGAGTTAAATATGTGTTAAAGTTTGGAATGTTTTCTTCTGATTCCCATTGACTTCGATTTTACAAAGGCTCCTTTTTAGAAAACACAAACAACTACTGCATCGATGTCAAGAATAGACATTCTGAAATTTATTTCTTTTGTCTACGTCTGGATCAAGGTTGTAATGATTTTTGAAACTCTCATGAAACTCAGAATGATCACAGGGTGGCAAGATTATTGCTGAGTAGGTGCTGCTTGACAGGACTATCAATTTTGACAGTGTTTGACAACCTTTTCTGAAGAAGGGTCACTGGACCCAAAATGTTAAGTCTGATTTCTCTCCACAGATGCTCCCTGACCTACTGAGATTTTCAAGCAACTTCTGTTTTTGTTGCTGATTTCCAGCAGCCGCATTTCTTTTAGGTTCTTTCTCTCTTAATTTTGTTGATGAACAACAGTAGACTGTCAGTACAGAAATTAACTGGATTGGATATGTTCTGACACATCTACCAATTTTCCACAGTTTTTGGTCAATTCCAGGGTCTGGCAGTTCTGGAAAGGCTTGGCCAGGGATGTGGCTAGTTTTGGAGTACAAGTTTTCACTAGTACTGCTAGTATACCATCAGGGTCCATAACCTTTGCAGTATTCAGTACATTCAGCTGTTTCTTCATTTCATAAAGAGTGAATTGAATTGACTGAAATTAGAACCAGTGATTTTGGGAATTTCAGCAGGAGGCTGAGATGGATGTCCAGCCAGCACTTCTGGCTAAAAATCATTCTAAGCGTGTAGCCTTAAATACTGATATTCACCACTATTAAGGATATGGATGTTCATGGAGCCTCCTCCTCCAATTGGTTGTTTAAATATATACTCCCATTCACATCTGGATGATAAATGCCTGCCTGCCTCCGCAAATTGGCATTTTACCCAGTTGTGAATATTTAATGAGCTGAAACAAATGCAATGGTGTAGCCCATAAACAGATGTCCGTCTGATTTTTCTATCCATGTTCACAGTTAGCCTTGGGAATGAAACTTCCATCCCTAATGTCTCACGATTATTTCTATTGCAAAATTCAGCCATTTAAGTTGAGCACTTGTCGTTTTGTGACGTAAGGTTAGTGTATCATTACTTTTGACATTACTATGACAAATTATTTTGGTTAATCTTATTAAGGAAGCAGTTTTGCTATTTTGTTTTAGTTCTGATGTGCATTGCCACCTGAAATGCTCATAACTCTTATTATTTTGATTTGCTGATAAACCTGTTTTGTGTTTCCAAAATGCCATGACTATGTCCACCTGCTGTTATTTTTCACCCAGGCTGATTTCACTGATACCACCATCGACACTACTGCGTTTCAAACTGTGGTGCTGACATCGAAACCAGAAAACTTAAATGTGCAAGAGGTTAACACAACTGCAGTTATTCTCCATAAAATAATGCAGGATCCTGCACAGTTAAACCAAGAGGTTAGTTATATGTTGTTAAAAAGTAAAACAATCTTTTGAAGTTTGTTTCTTTGATTAGGCTTACTGCACTAAGCTTATGACAGTTCTATTGAAAAGATTAATGATCAGCTTGATATTGTAATTTCCAGTATAACAGAGGCCAGTGACCTTGTGTTTTGAATGGTAGGTTTCCCATTATGAGACAAAGGACACTCCAGTTTATGGAGGCTACACTTTAGGAACAGAATGAGGTGGTAGCGGTGGGAAATTGCTTAGGTAATTGACTGAGCTGTTAATGTACTGGGGGAGGAGATCAGGTGAGAAACCTTGTATTAACTGTTCTCTAAGAAGTTTTAGTTCTGATGTAGTTTGCCACCTGAAATGTTCAAACATCACTGTGGAAGTACCTTCAACTCAGTGCCCTACTTTTCTATCCGCTGAACTGCTCCTACTGGCTGTTGGCTTCATCGCTGCTTTGCGTCTTCTCTAGTCCAAAAGATTGATCTAACAGAACCCCCACATGTGAAGTAAAACATTTGCTTGGCAGAGAAGCTGTTGAATCAGAGAAGTAGAACGAGCTCAAAGTTGTTCCCAGAACTCTCAAGATAAACTCAAAGAACTGAAAGCCGTTGAGAAAACCATGATGTTAAAACATCATGATTCGTTAAACAATTACTGCCTTCAGTTAGCATTATAACATGCTACTGAACGATTGTAAACCTGAGCAAGACAATTGTGAGATGATAGCATCAGGTACAGTAGTCTGTGCCACTTACCTCTTGTTTGCAACTTTTTAAGGCGATATATATGGTTGCTGAAGCAGATACTAAAATGATGCAAATTGGCAGACATCAGGCTCCAAAGTTATCCAATGAAGCACTGGAAGACTTGATGTTGGAGATGAGCAGAAGTTGAAAGGTCACTTATCCCTAGGAGGCATGAATGCTTTCCAGAAAAATGCTGAGAAGGCTTTGGAAGCAGAAAGCTGTGTAGCTCAGATCAGAGGTGTAGCCTCATGTATCTGGATGCAGTGCCGCAAAGTTTAATGACTAATATATGTGCCCAAGATTATTGTATGCATCTTCAAACCATAGAGCCATTCAACTATATCAGGGGTGCAATTATTGCTCAATGCACCATCACTCATCTACTTATAATATTCACAATTCAGATCTCACATTCATAGCTTTACCTAGCCCTGAGCATTCTTAGCACTTTTACAACCCTCACATTTGCATCTCACAGTAATGGCTAACTATTGTAAAATTAGACTGAATCAATCCAATGGAAGACAATGCCCTGAGCTTCAGAAATGAGGACAGGAGGGAGGTCAAGTCAGCATGATGCCCTGACTGGCAGCACAATCTGCATAAGTCTGGTGCACATTTCTAATACCAACACCCCAACGTACTGAGAGCAGAACAGCCTGCAACAGTGGTGTGCTTAAATGGTACAAAAGCCCTTTCGCGCCCAGACAGGCAGTCATGGCACCAACAATACAGCCACAATGGAGCTGAATATTGCAACCATAAAGTTTAACAAAGGTGACAAAACATTCAGAAAATAGCCCAGAAGGACCAACAGCCTAGCAGGACAAACCAGCAGCTAACCTCTATGGGGGTGATGGAATCTATAACTTGTTTTCCTGTAGGGTCTTTATGGACTGTTTGAGATACTGGGCAACTTCAGCGTGAGTGGATCAAGGTGACTGACAAACAAATCAAAAATTTGCAACATGCATGGGATTTGAATTTTAATATTATAATAACTTTATGAGAAGTTATCTTATATACCCTTCATGTTTAAGAAAGAATCCAAGCTAACATCACTGGCACTACTGCCAATATTAAATTCTAAGATACCAGTGATACAATTGAATTTCCATACTATCAAGTCTAAGACTCAGTTTTTGAGAGAAGGTAAGATCTTTGACACAAAGGCTAAAAATGGCAATTCAAATGATACATTATATCATTGTATTATGAGATATATAACTTTAGAAAATAAGAGCAGGATATCATAAGGCCCCGAATGATGTAGGCCATGATGAGAAATTAAGGAGATGTCATGTGAGAAATCCAACAAGGGCATGAAAGTTGGAACTGGTACCCTAGTGACCAGAGTTTTCTACTTGCTCCTCCCAAAGGCCTCCATCTTGGACACTCAGCTCCAACATCACATGGTAGACTACATAGTCAATGGCTGCATGCACCACCCCCTTTTATGGATATTGGCATCTGACACATACCAACCTCATTGCAACCTCATAGCACATTTCCAATCCACTTACAATACACTTTGGACTACAAAACTGCATTTTGGAACTCAGCCCACCTCTCATTGCAATGAATAACGTGCACGCTTGGATAAGAATCCAACTCATTGGTTAGACCAGGCACATTTTGGAGATAACAAGGTGTAGAGCTGGATGAACACAGCAGGCCAACCAGCATCAGAGGAGCAGGAAAGCTGACGTTTCGGGCCTAGGCCCTTCTTTTTTCTGAAGAAGGGCCCAAGCCTGAAATGTCAGCTTTCCTGCTCCTCTGATGCTGGTTGGCCTGCTGTGTTCATCCAGCTCTACACCTTGTTATCTCAGATTCTCCAGCATTTGCAGTTTCTACTATCTTTGCATTTTGGAGATCCTTGTTCATTTTCTTTGTGCTCACTCACTTTGTGCCTACCTGATGCTCACAGCATCTCTGCCTTGTCTTGCCTTATTTCGGTGTGCCTCCTTAGCCAGAGTTAACAGGGCCACAATACTGTTGTGATGCCTTGCCTTTTGGAGCAGACACAAAGCCAGGCAGCTTGTCCGAAACTTCAGCAGTCATTAGTCAAGGCAAATAACGCAAATTCAGCAAGTTAATACTGACAGCTTATGCCACCAGTAGACATGATAAGCACACGGTGTGTGCGTCAGCAAATGGCCACGTCTCAAAGAGAGTAGTCCTCAGTTTAATGGAGGGTGATGTCCTTCAGTCAGGGGTCCTGGTGCAGTCAGGTGGTGGTGGCCTGGGGCTTTGGAGCCCAGAGCTCATCTGCTCCGTCTGTTTTTCAGTTCTTTTTATTTTTCTCTCTCTCTCTTTTTTTTCTTTTGTTTTATTTTACTTACCTCTTGTTGAAGTGCTTGTGGTGGCAACAGCATTGGTGGCAGCAAGTAGGCCCAGCGTGGACTCAGTTAGGCTCTGTGCAGACTTGTGGCAGGTGGGGAGTGGGCCAAGCTTGAACCTGAGTGGGGCCAGCGCAGACTTGTGCTGGCAGTGCCAGAGAGAGTTTGGGTTCCCAGCGGCTTCTGCATCAACCAGCACAGACTTGTGGGCTGCTGCAGTGGAGATGACTCTGGGTTCCTGACACATTCATGAAGGCAGCGGCGGAAGAGTGTTCAGGCCCAGTATGAGATCCTGAGGCATTGGCAAGGACTGCATTGGGGAGGTGGCCCTGAAGTGGACTCATGACAGTGGCAGAGTTGTGTTTTGGCTGGTGTGGCACCCAGTGACATCGGTGGAAACTGCATTGGCAGGTTCCGGCGAGGCCTCATTATGGCGAGGGCATTGATGGACGAGCGATGATGCCGAAGAGTGGTGACTTTCGTTCCAGCAGGGGCATAACAAACAGATTCATGTCTCACCACCAGGCCCATAGCCCATGGCAGAACACTTAACAAGAAGGACTGTAAAGCTAAACACTTTTTCTTTATTTCTTTATTTGTCTGCTTTTATTATCCATGTTTTGGCTTATTTTTCTGTGTTTTGAGATGGTGGTGGAGAGTGGTGACACTATGCAACATTTTTCATTGTACTCTGTTTCAAAATTCACGTGACAATCAATAATTCAAATCAAATCAAATCGGTCAATAACAGTCTCCAACATCAGTCCAGGATGTCCAAGTGGTCAGGACCAGGATCCTCTCCTCATTGGGCAGCTCTCCACATGTATTGGGCTCTTTCTGCCCGATTGTGGGCTGGAATGAGAGAAAGGGAGATGAGAAGCGCGATGAGAATGGCTGACACATTTTTGGCAGAAAGTTGACGAGGTGTCCTGAAGGAGTGAGTATGCAGTGCAGAGTCCAAGAAGGGCTAGTGGTGTGGGTATATGGGTGACGAAGAGCGAGGGAAGATGTTGCACATGAGTGTGAGGGTGGTAAAGCAGGAGCCTCAGTCCGAGATGAGTGAAGTAGTAGAGATGGTGAGTGTGAAGTATATAATTAGTTGTTTTTTCTTCCTTATTGTAGATCCTGAAGTTTGACTTTGTCTAAATGGCACTAAACATTGTAATTTATTTCAAAAATAAGTTTCGGTCATGTTCCTGCTATGTAAATAAGAACCACTGTCTCTCTGTAAGGAAATGTGTTCACGGAAAGGAGAAGTCGAATAGTACAATTATTAAAATGAAAAGAAGAAGCCAAATGATCTTAGGAGATTGCATTCTCTGATTGTGTACCCAAGCAGTCAACAAAAATTTTAGTTAAAAAAACTTAGATTAGTTTATTCAGTCCCGTAGGATTCAGGGAATAATTGAAATACAAGATCCCAACATTGCATTGCTGTTCATTTTGTTGTCAACATGAGCAGTGGGGAAATATCCTTTCACCAGTTTAAGTCTGCAAATATTGTTTTTTTTAAGTTTACCACCATTTAGATTTTCATTCATTGCCTGTCTCGCAGATTTAGTTTAGGTTTGAAAATTTTTTTCTGAAGTTCGTGTGCCTTTATACTTTTGTGTTTCTCTGTAGATTTCCAGAAATACAATAAGCACATTCTGTAATATACTTGAAGTGAAACAAGACATCATTGAAGAAGTACAGGCAGAATTGTCAAGGTATGGAGACCATTATAAAAAGATATTATTTTTGGTGCAAGTGAAAATATCTTTATGAAAGCACAAGGTTATTTGCAATAATGTTTTACCTGTACCACTTGTGTATCCCCAGTGAGTTTTCTATTTCCACTGCCTCCAATCACATCTGTGTAGCCCTGACATTCATAGCTGGGATGGAGAGAGATTGCTGTGAGACATGGGAGACTTGAGTAGTTGTCAGTAGTTTGGGCCTGAAGAGTCTTTTGAGAACGTCCTTCCCAGATGCAGGCTCCCCCTCCTCAGCTGGAACTCCTTCAGGCTTTGGGGTTACAGGGAGAGCTGGAAGGTCCTGAGAGAATGCTTCTGGGGCCCCTAGTGTGTGGCTACTTCTCCTTACCCTCATCCCCTCTCACTTTGCCAGTGACACTGAGCACATGTGGCTAGAATAATGGAGGGCAGTTCATTGGCATCTCCAGCAAACACTGAGAATTTTAGAATACAAGGTGTGGAGCTGGATGAACACAGCACGCCAAGCAGCATCTTAGGAGAAGCAAAGCTGACATTTCGGGTACCGTAAGTACGTAAACTTACTGGTGCCTGCCGCCTAATACGGGATTCCTCCACCTCCCAAATCCCCAGCGGTACCCAAGACCTTCCCCACAATGTACCTGCTGCCATTGGCCACGAGGCCGCTGTCGGAGAACCCACAGATGAAGTCACATCCGCCACCACCAGGTAAACCAATTCTGGGACAGCGAATGCCATCGCTACTGCAGGCACCGCCTCCATTGCCGAGGCCAACACCACAGACATTACCATCACCGCTGCTGCCGTCACCTACCCTGCTCCGCCCACCGCCAACGCCACTCCGCCAATCACAGACGCGATTGCAACTCTCCACTGCCGAAGCAACTCTGCCCATCGCTGACGCCAACACAACTCCGTCCACCATTGACGCCGATGGAACTCCGCCCACCTCTGACGCCGAAGCAACCCCGCCCACAGCCGATGCCAGCGCAACTCCGCCCACCACCGCTGACACAACCCTGCCCAATCCCAGCCAGCAGTTGCAGAGGAGACAATAACCCTGAGCCCTGCTGAGTCTTCACCATCCCCCCAGACCTCCCCCTTACTGAGGACGAACGGTCAGTCCTCAGTAAGGGGCTCACCTTAGTCCCCCTCCACCCAGACATCAACGAATACTGCTCGCGTTTGGACATTGAGCAGTTTTTCCGCTGCCTTCGCATCCTGTCCACCTATCTTCTCCTCTATCCATCTTCGATCCACCTCCCCCCTCTCTCCCTATTTATTTCAGAACCCTCTCCCCATCCCCCTTTTCTGATGAAGGGTCTAGGCCGGAAACGTCAGCTTTCCTGCTCCTAAGATGCTGCTTGGCCTGCTGTGTTCATCCAGCTCTACACTTTGTTATCTCGGATTCTCCAGCATCTGCAGTTCCTGTTATCTCTGAGAATTTTAGTCCTGGATCACATGGTGATTGCCTATCAATCCTTGGAAACAGCTGGAAACAGATATGCTGGAGCCAGAGTAGTACAGCTGATCGGAGTGGAGCCCTCTGTTCTTTTGATCCAGCTTGCAGAGTATCTCCAATAAATCTGCCTGCTGTTCCTATGCCTGGTCTACGCTGGTTGACAAAGACATCGCTGACTAAGTGCAGGGCCTTACCTTCTACTTGTTCATGGAAACTTGTGTGCATATTAAGTACCAGAGTTACATACAAACTGACAGTGACCACAGTTTAGAAGCAGTTGGTTCACTTTGATGCTTTGGAGTATTCTGTGGATGTAAAACATGCTGTATTTTATCTTGGTGTATGCCTCAACGTATTCAACTCTCAAAGCTTCTTCCTAAGCATTAGCTTTTGCCAGGATCTACTTACGCTATTCCATATGTTTCAATGTGTTTGTGTAGAGGTTAACAGTAATTTTACTTAATGTAAAAAGTAATTTTATTTCATAAATTGCATTTTTTTTGTTTTAGTTTGACTGAAGGCTTAGAAAACATGTCACGGTTTGTTGACTTGGATCAAACGTGTTCACAATTGGCAGTGAAATCAAGTAGAGCCAATTCGTCTATAAATGCTGATGGCTTGGGAATAGTTTCATACCAAGGTAAACCTCTAAATGATGCATATTAAAAAGTTCCAAATAATATGGAATTTTGTGCAGCTTTTGAAACAAGTTTTTACATTGCTTATTTATATTAAGGATGTGAATTACCATGACTTACTACGACATTGTATTTTGTGAGTTTTAATGAACAGACTTACTGTGGATAATGCTACATGAGTTATTGTTACTGTGATATAAATCACCTGAATTTTCTTCATGTCATTAAATTTAATAAGTCCAAACAACGTAAATCTCAATATAAACATCAAATGGACTGAAACTTCTCTGCCGATCCTGAAATGAAATAATATTCCTAATACTAACCATGTATATTTATATAAGATCCAGAAATGTTTCCTAAATTGTATCCTCATTGATTTTTGATACATAATTTGCATGTGCATTAATGGTTAATATAATAGAGATATTGAAAGTAATGAAGGTCTATGAAAGTTATTACTCCAAATAGGAGTTCATGACAGTGGAGGTACCATTTTAGCTTGGAAAGACCATTGGTTATTTAACAGACAACAGAAAGAAGGCATAAATGGGCCATTTTTGATTTGGCATTTTGTGATGAATGGACTGCCACGGGGTCAGTGTTACAGGATCAGTATTTACAATTTATATTAATGACTTTGATGAAGGGATGAATGCATGATAGCTAAATTTTCTGATAGCACATAGATATGTCAAAAAGCAAATTGAGAAGGGGACAAAAGGAGTCTGCAAAGACATAGAGATAGGTTTTAATTGAAGGGGAGAAAATTTGGCAAATGGAAAAATATATACTTATTCACTTCAGGAACAGTAGAAAAGCTGCATGTTATTTAAATGGAGAGTTATTATGGAAATCTGAAGTACAGAAGGATTCTGAGTGCCTTGGTATGTGAATCACAAAGGGTTGGTATGCAGTTACAACAAGTTATTAGGAAGGCAAATAAATGTTGTAATTTACGGCAAAAGGAATAGAATACAATAGAAGGAATGTTTTGTTGGTGAGCCTATGTCTGGAATACTGTGTATAGTTTTGATTTTTTTTGAGAGAAATTGTAAATGCATTAGAAGTAATTCAAAGATGTTACTCTTGAAGGATAACTGTGATAAGTGGTTTATCCTAAAGGGAGAGATTAGACAGGTTGGGATGGAATTACCTGGAGTTGAGAATAATTTTTATTGAAAAATAGAAAATCCTGAGGTGACTTGACTGGGTGAATGTTATAAAGGCTATTTCCATTTGTGGAAAAGACCAGAACAAAGTGAGATTGTTTAAAAGTAACTAATTTAAGATGACCATGAGGATAAAATAGTATCAGAGATAATGGGAACTGCAGATGCTGGAGAATTCCAAGATAATAAAATGTGAGGCTGGATGAACACAGCAGGCCAAGCAGCATCTCAGGAGCACAAAAGCTGACGTTTCGGGCCTAGACCTCTGATGAAGGGTCTAGGCCCGAAACGTCAGCTTTTGTGCTCCTGAGATGCTGCTTGGCCTGCTGTGTTCATCCAGCCTCACATTTTATGACCATGAGGATATTTTTCTTTCAGATCATCTTGTGGTTTTGGAACTCTCTTCTCCAGAGAACAATCTGGCAGGGCAATTCAATCTTTTTAAGATAAAGGTAGATAGATCATTGACTAATAATTGAGGCAAAGGGTATTGGAGGTAAGGAGGTGATGGTCTAGTGGTATTATCACTAGACTATTTGTCCGGAGATTCTGGTAATGTTCTGGGAGCCTGGGCCATGGCAGGGGGAGAGATTTAAATTCAATAAATATCTGGAATAAGGAGCCTTATGATGACCATAATCTCCTTGTCAAGTGTTGGAAAAACCCATCTAGTTTACTAATGTTCTTTCAGAAAGAAAGCTGCCATCCTTACCTGGTCTGGCCTACACATGACTGCAAGCCTACAGCAATGTGGTTGACTTTTAACTGCCCTCTGGCCAATTAGCTAATTAGGCCTGGCCAGTACTGCTCACATACCATGAAGGAGGGTATAAAGAGTTTGGTAAGATTGACAGATGAAATTTGTCCCTGACAAGTGTGAGGTGATGAACTTTGGAAGAAATAACAGGTCAAGGGAGTATTCAACAAATACAGACGATAAGAAGCTCAGAGAAACAAAGGGAGCTTGGCAGGTTTGTCGATAAATCCCTGAAGGGGCCATGGCAGATTAATGGGATATGCAAGAATCCATATGTGATATTTGCCTTTATTAGTTGAGGTATAGATTGTAAAAATAAGGCTGCTGTGTTGGAAATATCCAGGAATTTTGGTTGGGCCACAGCTGGAGTACTGTGTGCAACTCTGGAATCTGCGCTGTAGGAAGGACATGTTTGCGTTGGAGGGGGTGTATATCAGAGTCACCAGGACGCTGCTTGAGACGGAGATATTCAGCTTTTAAGACAGTCCTAGGGACATAGATTCACATAGCATGGAAACAGATCCCTCGGTCCAACTCATTCACGATGACCAAGTTTCCCAATCTAAACTCTGTGCCTGCGTTTGGCCCATATTCCTCTAAATCATTTCTATTCATGTACCTGTCCAAACGTCTTTTAAAGTTTGTAACTGTGCTTGCATCTATTGTTTTCTTTGAAGCAGAGTATGTTGTGGGGAGACCCAAAAGAGGCATATTGTGAATGGCACAGACAGGGTGAAAAGAAAGCACTGTCCCCTTAGTTGAAGGGTCAATAACAAGAGGGCACAATTTTCAGTTGAAAGACAGGAGGTTCAGAGGGTATTTGAAGAAATGTTTATTTTCACCAAAGCGTAGTGGCTGTCTGAACTGCATCGCCTGAGAAGGTAGTTGAAGTACGTAATCTTACAACCTTTAAAAAGTATTTGGATGAGCAATTGAAATGCTATAACATTCAAGACTATGGGCCAAGGGTTGGAAATCTTTGTTTACTCATTCATGGTATGTGGGCATTGCTGACTGAGCAGCATTCATTGCCCATTGCTAATTGACCAGGGGACAGTTCAGAATCAGCCACACATTGCTGTGGGTCTGGAGTCACACGTAGGCCAGCCCATGTAAGGATGGTAGTTTCCTTCCCTAAAGGACATTAGTGCACCAGATGTGTTTTTCCTGACAGTCAACAATGGATTCATGGTCATCATTAGATTGTCAATTCCAGATATTTTTTATTGAATTCAAATTCCACCATCTGCCATGCTGGGATTTGAACCTGGGTCCCCAGAATAGTATCCGAGTCTCTGGATTAACAGTCCAGCAATAATACCGCTCGGCGATTGCCTCCCTGGAGGCAAATTGGACTAATGTAGATTTAGTGTATCTTCAGCAGTACTGATATGATGGGCTAATTCTATACTATCCCCTGCTACCATTAGTTTCTTTCTTGCTCCCCCTCTTGAATGGCTTCCTGTACTATATGCCATGGTCAGAAACAAAAACAGAAATGTGTTCTGAAGAAGGGTCACTGGATTGTAAGCATTAACTCTGATTTCTCTCCACAGATGCTGCCAGACCTGCTGAGATTTTCCAGCAATTTCTGCTTTTCTTTCAGATTTCCAGCATCTGCAGTGCATTTGGTTTTTTTGCTGCTTGCCATGGTCAGTTAGCTCGGCCCCCATATGGCCCTCACTTTCATCCAAACAAGCTGAAGGAATCTTAAACCTCTTGGACAACTGCAAAGATTGAGGCCCCTGCCTTCTTGTCATCTGTAACCCTCACCTGCCTCACTCACAGCCACACTCTCTGTCCCTGAGCACTGACCAAATCAGACAACCCAGCAGTAGGAGGTGTAACTGCATCCTAGTCCACAGAATCCATGTAAATACGCCCTTCCTGATTTGTCACATTGTCTGTAATTCAGCCTCTAGCTGATAAGTTGAAGATGCTTGAACTTTAAATAATTGCTGCAGATGCATTTGCTTTCCACCAAACTGGCAACCAGGAACTCCCAAATGCTACAACTGTGACCATCATCTATCATGCCATTTTTAAGGTGTTCAAAGAGACAGCTTAATTATTTTGTTAAAATATATGTCTACTAATATTTTGTTTATCAATAGTTGCTATATGATGTTGAACCTTAGGAATAAAATAAAACTTAGCCTATTTTCAGGTAGAATTAAAATAGCCATAGCCCTATACAGAACAATCATTGATCTTTTATAGAGAGAGAGACATCTGGTTTAATATAAAAATCACCACACCTTAGGCAAGGGGAAATTTAGAGAAGAGAGTCCTTATTGGTAACTTTAGCTAGTATAGAAATTGAGCCCACACTTTTGGCATCAATCTGCACTGCACACTGGCCAGCGAGTCAACTGAGCTAACCAACCTCCATTCCTTTTCAGATGCTCACCAACTAATTGCATTCTTCTCCTGCAGCCAATTTAGAATCAGATCTCTGAGGCTGTAAAAGGTTAAGTCAGAAGCCACACAGCATCAGATTATAATCCAACAAGTTTATTCAAAAACACAAACTTTTGACACGCTGC
Organism: Stegostoma tigrinum; assembly: GCF_030684315.1. Classification (NCBI taxonomy): domain Eukaryota; kingdom Metazoa; phylum Chordata; class Chondrichthyes; order Orectolobiformes; family Stegostomatidae; genus Stegostoma; species Stegostoma tigrinum. The sequence continues at coordinate 48,975,740 of NC_081367.1, forward strand.
CTCCTTTATCAGGTGAAAGAGCAGCACTCCGAAAGCTTGTGATTTCAAATAAACCTGTTGGATTATAACCGGTGTTTTGTAAATTCTGACTTTGTCCATCCCAGTCAAACACCGACACCTTAACATCATGAAAAAGTTTAGGAAAAACAAAAGCAAAAGGTCACCTCTTTCTTTTACCCTCTTAATTAATTGCATAATCACTTAAGTCAGTCACTTAACTCTGGCACTCCATTCCAAGTTGTACTCAAGTTCTATGTTCACTAAGTTGACTAGTTTTAGATGCTCCTAAAAGAAAATGCTGAACTGACTCACTTAATGAGGGTCCTGACTAGCGTCTTCTTATTTAGGGTTAATGGCAGGATTCTTGGCAGTGTGGAGAAACAGAGATATCTTGGGGTCCACATGCATAGATCCCTCAAAGTTGCTACTCAAGTTGATAATGGTGTTAGGAAGGCATATGGTGTGTTGGCTTTCATTGGCAGGGGAATTGAGCTTAAGAGCCGTGAGGTTATCCTGCAGCTCTATAAAACCCTGGTTAGACCACACTTGGAATATTGTGTTCAGTTCTGGTCGCCTCATTATAGGAAGGATGTGGAAGCAGTGGAGAGAGTGCAGAGGAGATCTACCAGGATGCTGCCTGGACTGGAGGGCAGGTCTTATGAGGAAAGCTCGAGGGAGCTAGGGATTTTCTCATTGGAGTGATGGAGGATGAGAGGTGTATTGATAGAGCTGTACAAGATGCTGAGAGGCATTGATAGAGTGGATAGCCAGAGACTTCTTGCCAGGGCGGAAATGGCTATTGCAAGGGACCATAAGTTTAAGGTGATTGGAGGAAGGTATAGAGGAGATGCCAGAAGAAGGTTCTTTACAAAGAGAATGGCAGGTGTGCAGAATGCGCTGCCAGCAGAGGTAGTGGAGTCAGATACTTTAGAGACTTTTAAGCGACTCTTGGATAGACATATGGCCGACAATAAAATGTAGGGTATGCACGGTGGTTTGATCTTAGAGTAGGGTAATAGGTCAACACAACATCTCAAGGGCCTGTACTGTGCTGTACTGTTCCATGTTCCTTGTTCTACGTTCTTAAGTTCAGTTGCTATTCCACTGAAGGCCTCATTAAATCCTTGCTTAAAGCTGGCAACCTCATCAAGTAGGTTTCAGTTTAATGCCAAGTACAAACCGTGAACAAAATTTGGTTTGTACAAAATAAAAATGTACATGTTCTCATCCAACAACTGTATCTGGATTTCCAGAAAGCATTTGACAAGGTGCCACACCAAAGGCTGCTACATAAGATAAAGTTGCACAGTATTACTTGTAATGTATTGGCATGGATAGAGGATTGGTTGACCAGTAGAAAGCAAAGAGTAGGGGTAAATGGGTGTTTTTCTGGTTGGCGGTCAGTGGCTAGTGGTGTGCCTCAGGGATCAGCGTTGGGATCGCAATTGTTTACAAGCTACATAGATGATTTGGAGTCGGGGACTAAGTGTGGTGTGTCAAAATTTGCAGCTAACACTAAGATGAGTGGTAGAGCAAAATGTGCAGAAGATACTGAAAGTCTACAGAGGGATATAGATAGTCGAAGTGAGTGGGCAAAGGTCTGGAGTACCATGTTGATAAATGTGAGGTCATCCATTTTGATAGGAATAACAGCAAAATGGACTATGTTTTAAATGGTAAAAAAATTGCAGCATGCTGCTGTGCAGAGGGACTTGGGTATTCTTGTGCATGAATCGCTAAAAGTAGGATTGCAGGTGCAGCAGGTAATTAAAAAGGCAAATGGAATTTTGTCTGCCGTTGCTAGAGGGATGGAGTTTAAAAACAGAGAGGCCATGCTGCAGCTGTATAGGGTCCTGGTGAGGCCACACCTGGAGTACTGTGTGCAGTTTTGGTCTCCTAACTTGAGGAGAGATTTACTAGCACTGGAGGGGATGCAGAGGAGATTGACTTGGTTGATTCTAGAGTTGAGAGGGTTGGATTATGAGGAGAGACTGAGTAGACTGGGATTATACTCATTGGAATTCAGAAGAATGAGGGGAGATCTTATAGAAACATATAAGATTATGAAGGAAATAGATAAGGTGGAGCAGGGAGGTTGTTTCCGCCAGCAGGTGAAACTAGGGCTAGAGGACATTGTCTCAAAATAAAGGGAAGCAGATGTAGGACTGAGGTCAGGAGGAACTTCTTCACCCAAAGGGTTATGAATCTGTGGAATTTCCTGCCCAGTGAAGCCATTGAAGCTACCTCACTGAATGTTTTTAAGGCAAGGCCAGATAAATTTTTGAACAGGAAAGGAATTAAGGGTGATGGTGAGTGGGTGGGTAAGTGGAGCTGAGTCTCAAGAAGATTAGCCATGATCTTATTAAATGGCAGGGCAGGCTCGAGGGGCCAGATGGCCTACTCCTGCTCCTGATTCTTATGTTCTAACTGCAATATCTCAGTCCAGCCTTTACTATCAAATATTGTATAATGTGTATGATACAGCTGAGGTGAGGGCCCAGGAGCCAGAATTCATCCAAGTGATGGGTTCCTGAGCCCATTTTGGAAATATGGCCCTTTCGGATTATTACTTTAACTTTTTCCTTGCTCTGTTGCATGTCTGTAGGTCCTTTCGCGGTCTCAGGGAACAATAAAATCAATCTTGTACACGAGGAAAATGACATCAACATCAGCTCTTTGGAGGCATACATATTTTTACTAAACAAATCTTTCAGTAAGGATATTTTTGTTTCTAGTTCATGTGTTTGAAAAAAAAGACTCATAATCAGAATCAGTAATTGGTGAAAGTGTGTTAATTTGTTAATGCAAACTGAACGATGTGTTTTTGAAAGGATGCTGGAATATTTTGATGCAAATGTGAATGTCTGGTTCATGTGTTTTGGATGACAAGGATGGCTGGTTTGCAAAGTAGAGTGATGTTAACAGTGTGGTTTCGGTTCCCACGCTGGTTAAATTTACTAAAGACCCTCCTTTTCAATGTCTCCCCTCACCTAGGATAGGGTAACCCTCAGGTTAGAGCATCAGCAGTCATCTCTCTCTGATGAGAGAGCAGCCCTATGGCCCAGTAAGACTATAGTGAAGTCTCCTTTACCGTTTATTACTTTTGGAAATTAAATCTTTTGCCAATGGGGAACTGGTGAGCAACACTGAGCTGAATGCAATTCAAACAGCTCAGAGATCATTGCATTCAATTGGCTGGCTAGAAGCACACCAACAGTGAAACAGTGAAACAGTGCCATGGACAGGCTAAGCTAGATCCTAGTGGGGCCTTTAGTCCCACATTCAGGAACTGCTGGGCAATCTGATGGGCAAAGAACATCCTCCTGTGATTGTAGCTCTTCTTCCTTCCTTTCATTTAAATAGTTTGAAAAGGAAGCAGATTGCCTGCCACCCCCTGACTTCCCAAACCAACCACTCTATGGCATAGACAGCGTAATATTGGCCAGCTTTTAATGAGCTTAATTGATCCTGAATTATTCTTTATATATGGTAGTCTAGCTGCTGATTTTAGTGCCAGTCTAAACCACACCTGGCAGGGCATATTATACCTGGACCCTTGTTTTAACCATTAAAACCATTAACCATCAGACTTTACATTTTAAAACAAAAGTTTTATTTTTAATAAAAGAATTAAGAAAATAATCCTCCTTAACAATTTAAATTATAATTATGCTTGTTTTTCACTCAGCTTTAGTTTGAATTTTCAAAAACTCTTTCCTTAAATGACAGATTAACTATTATGTCTCTTGGGGCCAACCGTAGGCATGTCACAACCTCTGGAAACAAATTTTCTGGGTTTCTGTTATTTTCAGATTTAAGATTTCTGTTTACTATTTCATACCTATGGTTGCCTTAGATCTTTACCATGGTTGCCTTCTCAACAGAACCAGAGAAATATGCCCTAAAAGCCCTTCAGTCCACAGTATCTCACCCACCAAAGCCACACTAAATCTACACTAGTCCTACTTTCCAGCACTAGGCACATAGCCTTAATTGCAATGACACTTCCAGCGTTCATCTAAGTACCTTTTAAAGGTGATGAGGTTACCCGCCTCAACTATTCTCCCAAACAGTGTACCCCATACCCCTACCACCTTCCTGGTGAAAACATTTCTCCTCAATCCCCTCTATTTCCCCTTGTTTTTGACCGTTTGACCAAGGGGAACAGCTGCTTTCTATCCACCTTGACCATGCCTCTCATAATCTCATACACCTCACTTCAGTCCCCCTCATCCTTCTCTGCTCCAAAGAAAACAACTCAAGCTTATTCAGCCTCTCTTCACAGCTGAAGTCCTCCATCCCAGGCAAGATCCTGGTGAATCTCCTCTGCGCCCCTCCCAATGTAATCACATACTTACCATATTGGACTCCGACTGTGGCCAAATCCAAATTCTGTTTAGCTCCAACATAACACTCCTGTTCTGCCAATCTATGCCTCAGCTGATAAATACAAGTGTCCTATATGCATTCATAACAATAATATTCACCTAATCTGGCACCTTCAGGGATCAATGGACAGTCAAGCTAAGATTACTGTGCTCTTCTGAGCTTCCTGGTGTCCTGCCATTCATTGAGTGCTCCTTATTTCTTCCAAATGAATCACCTCACATTTTCATTTAGAGTCATACAGTGCAGAAAAGTCCCTCTAGCTTATTGAGTCTGCACCAACATGTCTACCAGAAAGAGTGCACTAATCCCAATCCTGAAGTGATCATCCAAATTTTTTTTAAAGATTGCAATGTTTCCAATCTCCTCTACTTTCCCAGACAGTGTATTCCAGATTCCCACCACCTGGTGGGTGAAAAAGGTTTTTCCGAAATCCCCTTGAAATCGCCTGCTCCTTACCCTAAAACTATGCCCTCTCATGATTGACCCATCAACCAAAGGGAACACCCAAACAGCTGCTCTCTACTCATTCTGTCCATATCCCTCATTGTTCTGTACACCTCAATCATATCTTCCCTCATTCCTCTCTGCTCTGGAGAAAACAATTCAAGCCTATGTAGTCTCTTCTCATGGCTCAATTTCACTATTCCAGGCAACATCCTGGTGAACCTCCTCTGTACCCTCTCCAGGGCTGTCATATCCTTCCTGTAGTGAGGTGATCATAACTGCACACAGTACTCCAGCTGTGGCCTGATCAACGCTCTGTACAACTCCATCATAACCTCCTTGATGAAAGCAAGTGTTCCATATGCCTCTTTCATTATCCTACTCACTGGCTCTGCTGACTTGAAGGATCTGTGAATAATTACCCCAAGATTCCTCTGTTACTTTAAGTGACTAAGTGTCCTGCCATTCATTAAATACTCCCTCATGTTGTTTCATCTTTCGAAGTGCATCACCTTGCACTTGCCAGGATTAAATTCCACCTTCCACTGATCTACCTATCTGACAAATCCATTTTCATCCTCCTATAATCTAAGATTATCGTCCTCACTGTGAACCACCTGGCAAACCTTCATGTCATCCACAAACTTCTTATTGTCTCCCTCCACATTCTCATTGACATCATTTATGAATATCGTAAAGAATAAGGGACCCAGCTCTGACCCCTGTGGTATGCCACCGCACATCAGCCTCCAGTCACACAAACAGCCTTCTACTATCCCCCTCTGTCTCCTATCACCAAGCCAATTTTGAATCCAAATTGTCAAGCTACACTAGATCCCATGAAGTTTTATCTTCTTTATTGCTAAGCTAATCTGCCTTGCACCGTCTTTTACTCCAAGATTCTGTGAGGGCCACTGTAAATTTTTTCAACAGCTTTAAACTAGGCAATCTCCTATTTTGTTATTCCCCGTAAAATCCGAACTGAGATTAACTAAGATCACACAGCAATCTGCAAATAACATACACCAATTTCAAGTTGCACCTAACTCTTTCAGCAAACATCCAGATAAATTGAAAGTTGATGACTGCTTAAGCTCCACCTATTCCCATGATGATTCAACAAGCTCTGGGATGTTTTCAAGCAGGTTTTAGGTTAAGTATTCCTTATTTAAATTTCCTTTGTTGATTTAAAAAAAAAGAAATTGACTTAAAAACGCTTAAAATCTTTTAAATTAATACTAGCTTCCAAAATGAAAACATTTACCTGATCCACACTTATTTCAAGTTTTGAGAACACCATTTCTCCAGTTCTTCAGCTAAATAAACTCACCTCCTGTTTCAGATTTTATCATTATAACAGTTAACCCCTTATTTCAATTGATCCCAACCTTTAACTTTAATGGAATCAATGTTTGGTTAGTTATATTTACCCAATTTTTATTTTAATTCTGAAATCTAGAAATTATACTTCAAAGCATATGAGACATGAACTAGATATTGTCAACAGCGGTGGCATGTTTTGTGAATAAATAGTCTTATTTCAATGATTATTTTCGGCAATATCAAAGTTTGAATGGAGAGCTATAACTGACAACATTCTAACTTTTATGATACATTTAGAAGATACTTTGTTGAATATTAATGAATGATCATAATGTTTTGATTCAGTTACATGTTTCTGCCTTTCTTCTTATCCTTAAATCAGACCCTGATACTCAGTTTGGATTTGTGCTCTATAAAGATGCCTCATTCTTCCAAACTCCTAAAAAGAAGAACAGTTTTGTGATGAAGACTCAAGTGATATCTGCTGTCGTTAATGAAACAATTAATTCGTTTAATAAATCAGTGACAATAAAATTAAGGAAGAAGGTAAAATGGTTGATAATTATATAGTTGGCAATGAGAAGGTAGTGGGATAATGTAAAATGCCATCAGTGTTTTTCATCTAGCTTAGAAGTATACTTTTTGATCAGATATGGAATAAGTCAGTTTATTATAAACACATCTGTCCTTAAAGGAAGAAAGACTTTCATTTATATAGCACCTATCATATCTCAAAGGTTCCAAAATGCCCTAAAGCTAATGAAGTTCATGTGAAGTGTAATTGTTATTGCAATGCTGGAAATGTATGAGTTAATTTGTGCACAGAAAGCTCCCCAAAGAGTAATGTGATAATGATTAGGTAATCTCAGAATCATAGAATTGTTACAGTGAAGAAAGAAGCCATTCTGTTTTGGTAATGTTAATTGAAGGTGAAATATTTTACAGAACAAACTGGGTAAATCTCCTGATCTTCAAAATTCAGAACGGGATCTTTTATTTCCGCCTGGAGGGTAGACTGGGGTTCAGTTTAGTTTTATTTTACCTAGAAGATGGCAACTTACCATATTTTTATTTGCTCATACCGCATGGATGGTTTGCATTTGAGCCACTTGTTCATGCAGGAAATCAGAAAGATGAAATGATGGGTGGATCATGTGTCTGAGGGTCCAACAGTCATAAGACTATAAGAAATAGGAACAGAATTAGGCCATTCAGCCAATGAGTCTTCTCCACCACTCGATCATGGCTAACATATTTCTCAACTCTTTTCTCCTGCCTTTCCCTTGCAACCTTTCACCCCCTTCCCACTCAAGAACCTGTCCATCTATGTCTTAAATACATTTAATGATTTGGCTTCCACAGCCTTCTGTGGCAATGAGTTTCATAGATTAACCAATCTCTGGCTGAAGAAATTCCTCCTCATCTCAGTTCTAAAGTGTTGCCTCTTTCCTATGAGGGTGTGCCCTTGGATCCTAATCTCTCCTACTTGTGGAAGCATCTTCTCCACGTCCATTCTATCTAGGCTGTCCATTATCGGTCCTTCTAGTCCTGGTTTTGTAGAAAATTCAGCAGTGAAGATGGGAAATCTAATCCATGAGATATTCTTTGCAGAGGAATATAGATTGGGAATGGACTTTTAATACCCCAATAAATTGGCTGAAGTAAAATAGTACTTTGCATTGTTACCTTAATATACCAATAGGCACCATATTGTTTAATTTATATGTTAGTACTGTGCATTACCTTTCTCCTAATGGCTCCTAGATTTAAATAGCCTACATTTAATAAAAGTTAGCTGGTATTTTTTTGAGTAAGAAGATTGAGATGTAATCTGATCGAGAATTTTAATATACTAAAAGTAATTGATAGGGTAGAGAAACCTATGACCCTAGTGGGAAAATTTTGACCTGGGAGGTGTTCATGTTCTGAGTAATCCAGAGACTCTGGTTAATATTCCGGGGATATAGGTTCGTATACCACTATGGTAGATGGTGAAGTTTCTATTTAGTAAAAACCTAGAACTATAAAGCCAGCTTAATGGTGAACATCTAATTGCTGATGTAAATCTCGATCCCCGGTGGGGTCTCTCAATTCCGTGATCAGTCAATGAACACTCGCAGTCAGCCTGGCTGTTTAAGACTTTACTCTTTATTTCTTCATACGGCCGGGTACAGATCATCCAGAAAACACAGAAGTTGAGCACTTCCGTATTCCTCGGAGGAGCTGCACACACAACTTAATACAAAGACATTTTTATACTTTTCTTAAAGCTGGGTACATGGCGTGATCGCATAGTGTATTCAAACAGTTACTAATCAATACGTGATATTGGTTCGTTGACAGTTACCTAATCCAATAATGTTAACTGGTAAACACCTTATGTCACAACATGTAAGTAACTTTTTATCTTGCCACACAGCGCCACAACATTTGCAACCGAAGGTCAGTTCGAACAGTTAGTACTGCATTATCTTATCATTGCTGCATTATTTATGCAGCTCTAGCAGAATTTACAGTTCCCAGGCTAGAAGCCATTTGGTTGCTAACTTGCACCAGCAGACATCTTGTGCCGGTATCCAAGTTTCAGATTCTCATCTCCCCCCTTTGGTCATTCCATGACCACACCATAGGGCGGGAGGGCATAGATTAAGTTGGTCCAAGCGGATGGATGCCAGAGCCTGCCGATACTCCAATCATGTCTCTCACAATAACCTGATAAACCACTGATGCAGCAAGCTACTTTTAACAGGTTAGTAGCTGCACTGTAGATACATTGGCATTTCCAATAGGTTGATGGGACTCATTCCTTAATTGCTTTTTCTTCAACTTAGATTTTTTTCCTATAAAATTCCTGTGTTTCTTTCCTCTTCCTGCTTATTGCTGAGAATATAAAAAGGAGACTCAAAGTGTGGTCACTGAGAGAAAATGCAAATTTCATAATGATATCATAAGCTTTGTAAGGTTATTAATGAAATGGATGCTGTGGTAAAATAACAGGTTTGTATCCCAGGGGAGGCTGTAGAAAATATTTCCTGATCTGAATTCCATTTTTTCTTTAATTGTAGGACCTAAATGATGGATTTTATTTACAAAGTTATGAATGTGTCTCCTGGAATTACTCCGTTGGACGGTGGTCAAAAGATGGATGTTATCTTGTAGATGCAAATGACAATGCAACACATTTCACATGTCACTGTTCTCATTTGACGAACTTTGCAATTCTCATGGTGAGAAGTAATTCACCTCATCTTGATATTTGTACTGATAACAGTGTACTAAGAGTGGGCTTGCCTTCATGCCATGTAGTTACCAAGTCAAACATGTTTATTTACGTACATGAGTAATTATGCATCGATGTACGTGATCATTTTTGCTTTATATTCAAGAACTGACTGCGAGACCATAAGAAATCGGAGCAGGAGTAGGCTGTTCGGCTCCTCAAGCTTGCTCCGTCCTTCAATAGAATCATGACTTTTTTGATACTCCTCATGCTCACTTTCCTGCCCTTTCCCTGTAACCCTTCATTCCCCTGCTGATCAAGAATCTATCTCAGCCTTCAATGTACACAAAGACTCCAACCCCACAGTATTCTGTAATAAGGAGTCCCAAATGCTCTCACTCCTCTGAGAGAAATAAATCCTTCTTATCTCTGTCTTAAATTGACACCGGAGATAACAAGATGTAGAGCTGGATGAACACACCAGGCCAAGCAGCATCAGAGGAGCAGGAAAGCTGATGTTTTGGGCCAAACCCTTCTTCAGAAACGGGTCAGAAGGGTCTATTTCTGAAGAAGGGTTTAGGCCCAAAATGTCAGCCCCCATTTCTGAAGAAGGATCTAGGCCCAAAACGTCAGCCTTCCTGCTCCTCAGATGCTGCTTGGCCTGCTGTGTTCATCTAGCTCTACACCTTGTTATCTCAGATTCTCCAGAATCTGCAGTTCCTACTATCTCTTAAATTGACACCTATTTATTCCGAGTCAAGCCCTCTTGTCCTAGACTCTTCCATGAGGGGAAACATCCTCTCAGCATTTACCCTGTAAAGCCTCTTTAGAATCCTAAAATGTTTCAATGAGATTATCCCTCATTCTCCGAAATTCCAATGAGTAGAATCCCAACCTGTTTAGTTTTTGCTTATATGAAAACTCATCCATACCAGGGATCATCCTAGTGAACCTTCTCTGAACTGCTTCCGGTGAAATGATACCTTTCCTTGTACAAAGGGAAGAAATCTGCTCACAGTATTTCCAATGTGATCTCACCAGCAGATTGTGCAGTTGCAGTAAGACTTCCCTAATCCTATGGGACAATGTCCTCTGTTCTTGCGTCTCATAAAATATATTCTCATATTTTGAGCTTCATGTGCCTCTGCCACTTAGTCAATATTACAAACATCAGAAAGCTAGAACTGTAGTTAATGATTCCCATGATAGATGTAGCCATATTATACTTAATTTCTATGTGTGCTTGCTATTCCATGAAAATCATTTAAACTTGCTCTTCTCTGAATATGCTTTAGGCACTCTCTGTCTGTTAGCAATAATGTTGGAGAAAGGTGGCACATCAGATATAGATTTTTACTTTGGCACAACAGGCATGGGCTTGAGTGCAATTGCTCACATCGATAGTTAGAGCAGGTAATTTGGTTCCCACAAGCTGTAGGATGGTTGTGGAAGCAATTATTGAAATTGCAAACAATTGGAAGTGATACCTTTACTGCAGTTTCAATTAAGGCTTTTGTCTCATTCCTTTCAGTTTAATCCCCAGCACAATGGCACGTTTGAAATTAGAGTTTGAATGATTAAAGTTTCAATAAGCAGACTATATGTTGTCTGGCTGTGCAACTGTTGGAATAACAAGCTGCAAACTTATGGAAAGGATGGGTTATTCTCTGATCACTGCTGAGACAAAGCTAAAAAGTAGAATTATACCCATTATTTTGCACTTCAATGCTCAAAATATAGTCAGCCACAAGTGAACACGCATACAAATCATCCAAAACCCCTGGGCATATTCAACCACTGACGAAGCCAAATGGAGAAAAGTCAACCCCCTGCAAAAAGAGTGGATAGAATTTCTGAGAAGATGCTCCTCCAATCAAGGGCTGGTTCCTTCTCATGAACTACAGGACAGAAGGAGCCTATGGTTGACCACCAGTGAGATCATCAGAGCAGCAAGGGCAGAATTACTGAGATTGATGAAGCTGGAAGAAGCCGGAAATGAGAAGCAAGGCAATGGGTGAAGGGAAGTGAGAACATCGACTGTAAGGGATAGGGAGGGAAGAGAAAAGGAAGAGGCAAGTGTGGCTCCTACATGTGGAGCCTGGGAAGTGACCCTGGGAGGCCAGAATCCAGAGAAGAAGTGAGGCTACAATTTGTGAAAGGTGGCTGTGAACAAATAAACATGGACACTCAAGTTTAAGGCTGTAGGAGTTCAGGAGTTACTATATGAGGAGAAATACAATAGGTGCTTTTGGAATAAACACTATCAACCAACCAACTTCTATTGAGCAGTTTTGTTTTTCAGGGTTTTGAATTTGTGTTATCACACAATATATGCTATTTAAGGATTAGTGACTGTGTTAGAGACAAATGTACAAATGTTTACCTTAGACCTCACCTGTCCATGGAAAGCATGTTTAAAATGATGATGTTTTGAGTGCTGAACTGTGTATCAGTTTTCAAATCAGTTATCAAAATTTCAAAATTATTGCTCACCTCTGCTTGTTGTCTTCTGTCAATTTAAATACCTGTGGTTTTTAGGAATATAATATTTTCATTTCATGTTGTGAATAAGTTTGACGGAGTGATGATGGCGATTTTGAAGGTATTGATGAATTCCTCTACTTCTGCTTCTGTGTCCAAATGCCCCATATATGACCACAATTACAGAAGGTATTTGACTAATTGAGTGTCACCTCTAAAGAAAGAGTTAGTGAGGTTCAAAATGAAGCTCCTCAATGCACTGAAAATCAAAAGGTAGACTTAAAGAAAATTTCAAGAGGGAGTCCTCAAACAAAAATAATTTTTGACTTCAACCGCACTTCTCAGTATACTTTCTGCTCATCGTCAGCAAGCTTGTTCTTCCATACTCTAGCCTTGTTCTGGATTATGAGTTCATCACAGTTTGGGTGTTTGGCTGAGGAACTCTGGAGAACAAGTGTACATTTCCAGCGACATAATGTACTAAAATTGATTAGTATGACTTAGTGCTAATAGATACCTTAATTAATTTGCAAAGTTGAACTGTGTTTATAGGATGTAACAATATTTTACTTGGTCAGTAAAGAAATTGATCTTCTGTAACTGTCTAAAAAGTTTTAATAAATCAGTATTGCTGTTTAGAAGGAATAATGAGTATTAGAACAATTGTACAATCCAACATAATCTAATTTTGTGGCTGCTATTTCTGTGATATTTATGATGTGTAATTACAAGCTGTTAGATTGAGGTTAAATACTGTTTGTATAATTTGCTTACAGACCATTAAAGGTAAAACTTTACAATATTTAGACACAATTTCGTATATTGGATGTACGTTATCAATTGTGGGACTCCTAGCAACAGTTATTGTACCAATCTGGATGAGGTAAGGAACTTTATGTCTTTTATCATTATACACAAGAAGCCTGAAGTTTCTTCTGTGGAGACATTTGTAATGTAATGTCATTAGGGTTGATGGTGGCAGATTGCCAGTGTCACTGATCTGATGATCAAGAGGTCTAGGTTAATTGCCTGGGACTAAGAGTTCAAACCTCACCATGGTAGCTGGTGGAATTTAAATTCAAATAATTAAAGAAAGTCTAGACTATAACGCTAGTGTCAGCAATAGTGACATGTAACTACCATTGACTATTACAAAAACCCAAATGGCTCACTGATATTCTTTGGGACTCCGACCACAGTCATGTGGTTACCACTTAATGGCCCTCTGAAATGGTTCACGGGAAATTAGAGAAAGATGCCAAATATGGGCCATGCTAATGATATTAACATCTCATGAAAGAATAAAGAATAAAGAAAACAAAGTAAAAATGGCATAACCCATTCTTTGGAATTATTGGGCCAACTGGGTTGGAGGTGAATAGAGGCAAGAACAATTTTCACAGTCGAATGAAATCCAGCAGCAAACTGACTCAAGCAGTTGGTGCCAGTTGTTGATTCAGGATGTTGGGAAATTTGGTAGCTTCTTCAAAGTGCTCCACTGGGACAGTTTGAAAGCATGAAAGAGAGTTGCATTGCACAATCATGCTACAGGCCACTAGTCTGCTAGAATTTACAGCTAATTTCATGACAACAGAAAGGGTCCAGATATTCAATACGAAGCAGAAAGATGAGATTACACTTTTCTTACAACACTCAATGTGTCATCAGAGGAATAGGGTAAATTGCCTAATGTAACAATTTCCTGTGATAGTATACAGTTTGAGCATTGTCTAATTTCATTTAATTTTTAATCAAGGGACTATCGGACAAGTGTGAATGGAAAACTTCAAATAAATCTGTCAGTTGCCCTTCTGGGGGTGTACATCACCTTCTTAGTTGGGGCAATAAACAGTGACTGGGCAAATGCTACACCTGATCAGAATAACATAGCACAAAGTGAGAATCCCTTCTGTACTGCATCAACATGGTTTTTACATTTCTTCCTTCTGTCGTCCTTTGCTTGGATGTGTGTACAAGGAATTGCACTGTATAGTTCGTACAATCGTCTTATTCAACAAATGGAGAGAAGTTATTTTGCTGCAGTGTCAGCTGGTGTGGCATGGGGTAAGTAGCTGAGGCACCACAGCCATTTTTTAAAAATAATAGCTAAGAATGAGCATTCTGTTGTAATGAGATATGCAATGGAACCTGGTTTAAAATTGATTAAAGAGTTAAATTTGCAAATCTTTTCGTCTTTGATGTTTGGATAGAGATACTAGTAGAAGTAGTTAAAAATAAGTGGATGGAATATCATGTCCATAGGCTTGTGATTCACTGGCCTCTGTTCCTTGCAAGTGCTTAAGAGAAAATAGCCTTTATCTTTATGATAGCCTGACTCTAATAGTTTTATCAGGTACAAAGTTCAGTAAAGATTTTTCTGCTAACCTTCCACCAAAGACACATGATCAAAATATCCACAGCAATTCAACACTTTAATCTTCTACAAACATATCAAAGTATAAACCATAATGAATATTAAGAATCTTCTAATTTATTCATCCTATTTCCCACAATAATGATAGCTTGTTTAAAACAAAATATACTATCTCCACACAGGCAATTTCGTCAGACGAAAGCTCGATAAAAGCAATGGCCAACTTGGAGAAAATTCTGTGAAATTCTTCTCTGAGGAATTCCTGTCTGACTTCTGGAGCTGATCAAAACTACTCCAGATCACAGCTGTCCTGAACTTTCTGCATTTTTTGTTTTTCCTAATAATTGATTTCTGCCCCATAAAAACTGCATAATAACTTCAGCGAAGGTTGTAGTATGGTTAAACATAAAAATCTGAAAATGTGCAAATTTCACGCCATTGCCATTCTGGCTTTTTAAACATGCATTTCACCATTTTTATCGATATAAATTAAGAGTTGTGATGTATGTCAACTAAATCTGCAATTCACAATTTTAACATACTTTGCAACTTTAGTGAGAACAATTACAGTTTCTCTAGTCTTTACTCAATGCCCTTGACTGCAAAGTGCACTATAATAAACATTATATCAAAAATCCTTTGATTATTCTAGTAAATCTCTGCTGCACACTCCCTAAGACAATGTTTCATTCTGAAAGTCTAGTTCCCAGAAATAAGTGAATTATTCCATCTGAACCTAGCCTGTTATTAGCTTGTTGTTATACACTGTCTCCTTTAAATAAAACAAAAGATTCTCTGCTTTTTAAACATCCTTTTCAACTTGTTCTGCCACCTCGAAGGATTTGTGAGCAAGTAGATTCGTCCATTGTGTGTCTGTTGCTGCAGTGTCTTAAATTGTGCCATGTAGTTCACTTCATCTCATTTTTCCTACTAAAATGTATCACTTTGCGTTTCTCCATGTTAAATTTCATCTAACCATTTTTCTTTATTATCTACGTCCTCATGAGGTGTACTTCTCTCTTCGTTGCTTCATGTGATCTGTAGACTTTAAAATGCATCCAAATGGATGTCAGCCTATGCCATTACTTTTTAAACAACCTGTTCAGACATGTTATGAAAGTGGTAGGTGGGTATAGAACCCAGACTTTCTGGACCAGATGTAGGAACATTACTACCCACACCAGAACAGCCCCCAGTCATTAATATAGGTATTTCCTTATCAACCTATTCAGGCATATTATGACACACCTTTGGAGTAGGTGAAATTAGACAAAGGAACTGAGGATACTGTTGCTAAGATTGAACATGATACAAAATAGCTGGAGGACAGTGGTGTTGAGGAAGTGGGAAGGCTTCAGAAATGCTTGGGTGGGCTAGGAGAGTGGGCGAAGAAGCAGCAGATGGAATACAATGTGGGAAAGTGCAAAGTTAAGTACTTTGGTAGGAAGAGTAGAGGCATAGGCTATTTTCTAAGTGGGGAAAGCCTTTGGAAATCTGAAGCAAATAGGCACTTAGGAGACCTAGTTCAGAATTCTCTTAAGGTTAACATGCAAACTCATTTGGTAGCTAGGAAAGAATGCAATGTTAGCATTCATTTTAAGAGGGCTAGAATACAAAAGCAGGGATGCAATTCTGAGCCTAGAAGGCTCTAGTCAGACCACATTTGGAATATTGTGAGCAGTGTTGGGCTGTATATCTAAGGAAGGATACGCTGGCCTTAGTAGGGTCCAGAGGAAGTTCACAAGAATTATCCTAGGAATGAAGGGCTTGTCATATGAGGAGCAGTTTCGGACTCTGGGTCTGTACCCAAAGGAGTTTAGAAGGATGTCAGGGGAGTCTCATTGAAATTTACGGAATACTGAGAGACCTGGGTGCAGTGGACATGAAGAAGGTGTTTCCACTGGTAGGACAGACTAGGACCCAAGGCAATATGTTCAGATTGAAGGGATGACTCTTTAGAATTGAGATGAGGAATTTCTTCACCCAGAGGGCGATGAATCTGTGGTTGTGTAGGCCAAGTCATTGGGTGTTTTTAAGGTACAGAGAGATTCACGATTAGTAAGGGGATCAAAGTTGCAGGGAGAAGGGAGGCAAATGGGTTAAGAAACATATCAGCAATAACTGAATGGTGAAGTAGACTCAATGGCCAAATGCCCTACTTCTGCCTCTATACTCTATGGAGATTTGAACATGGGTCTTCTGGCTCAGGCTGCAATTAATTAATACAGATAATGTGAGTTATTAAAGCTGCACCATTGAATCAATTCTTTACCCCTCTGTAATAATTTTATCTGTGTTGACACATTTTGTTTCTGTTGTATGGTTGGAATAATTTTGCTGTTTACCCAGCAAATAAATTGTTTTCCATGATTGCTGATTATTTAAAACAGTAAGCAGTGTGATACTGAACCCCTACTGGTCTTTGTATTTGGATGCTAGTGTGATACAAGTCAGGATCCAGTAATTCCTGCTACTTGTGCACCTTTTTGTAAAGTAGCAAAAGGAAAGATTGTATTTACTGTGATTCATCTCATGGCTGACTCTTCAATTCAATCTCTAGATGCATCTCAAAAGAATGCCATTTGGATCTAGTTACTGGAGGTTCAGTATCGCATGCTATATTATTATCATTAGATACTTTCTAGAAAGACTTGAAGTGGATGAAAAATAAAGATAACTGATGATGTTAATACAATATGGCAAGAAAAGCCTTTATCTAATAACATTTTTCTTTTATATAGGTGCACCAGCTCTTATTGCAATTATAACAATTTCTGTAACTCAACCAAAAAGTATGTACAGACAAAAAAACATGTGAGTGCAATAAAACGATATCTTCTTGAAGTATACGACGAGTGGTGACCAGTGAAGGAGAGGGTGTCAAGGATTTTATAAAGGATTTGGTTAGGATGATACAAGGCATGAGAGACTTCTGTTCGTTGGAGAAGTAGCAGAACTACTCTTTGGTGCAGAGTAGTTAAAAGGAAGAGGTGTTTAAAATAAAACTGGATGTTAGACCAAATACAGTCAGAAATCAAAGGCCTCAAATTTAAAATCTTTGGTAAAAGAGCTACCATGGTAATTAGGATCAGAGATGGACCTCTCTGTCTCCATCTCAGGCAACCAGCTAGAAACTGATGTCCATTTCAAGCCCACCGACTCCCACAGGTACCTAGAATACACCTCCTCCCACTCACCCCCCTCCAAAAATTCCATCTCCTATTCCCAATTCCTTTGCCTCCCCCACATCTGCTCCCAGGATGAGGCATTCCACTCCCGCACATCCCAGATGTCCGAGTTCTTCAAGGACCGCAACTCCCCCCTCCACCGCATTGGTCGAGAACGTCCTTGACCGTGTCTCCCACAATTCATCCCTCACACCCTGTCCCCGCAATAACCACCCCAAGAGAATTCCCCTTGTCCTCACATGTCACCCACCAACCTCCGCATACAACGCATCATCCTCCGACACTTCCGCCAACTACAACCCAACCTCACCTCCCAAGACATATTTCTATCCCCACCCTTGTCTGCCTTCCGGAGAGACCACTCTCTCTGTGACTCCCTTGTCCGCTCCACACTCCCCTCCAACCCCACCACACCCGACACCTTCCCCTGCAACCGCAGAAAGCACTACACTTGCCCCCACACCTCCTCCCTCACCCCCATCCCAGGCCCCAAGATGACTTTCCATATTAAGCAGATGTTCACCTGCACATCTGCCAATGTAGTATATTGTATCCACTGTACCTGGTGTGGTTTCCTCTACATTGGGGAAACCAAGCGGAGGCTTGGGGACCGCTTTGCAAAACACCTCCGCTCTGTTCGCAATAAACAACTGCACCTCCCAGTCGCGAACCATTTTAACTCCCCCTCCCATTCCTTAGACGACATGTCCATCATGGGTCTCCTGCAGTACCACAATGATGCCACCTGAAGGTTGCAGGAACAGCAACTCATATTCTGCTTGGGAACCCTGCAGCCCAATGGTATCAATGTGGACTTTACAAGCTTCAAAATCTCCCCCTCCCCCACTGCATCCCAAAACCAGCCCAGCTCGTCCCCTTCCCCCACTGCACCACACAACCAGCCCAGCTCGTCCCCTCCCCCCACTGCATCCCAAAACCAGCCCAGTTTATCCCCGCCTGCCTAACCTGTTCTTCGTCTCACCTCTCCCCTCCTCCCACCTCATGCTACACCTCTATTTCCCACCTACCAACCTCATCCCGCCTCCGTGACCTGTCCGTCCTCCCCGGACTGACCTACCCCCTCTCCACCTATACTCTCCTCTATTTATCTTTGGTCCGCCTCCCCCTCTCTCCCTATTTATTCCAGTTCCCTCTCCCCATCCCCCTCACTGATGAAGGGTCTTGGCCCGAAACGTCAGCTTTTGTGCTCCTGAAATGCTGCTTGGCCTGCTGTGTTCATCGAGCTTCACACTTTGTTATCATGGTAATTAGGAACTACTTTTCACACAGTTTGATTCAAATTGGATTGCAAGCGATGAATTATGTACTTACATAGGAAATTTCAAAATGCGATCAATATTATATTGATGAGGAATATTTTGCAAGGTTATGAAGAACAAGCAGGAATTTTGAATGAACTAAGCAGCTCCGTCAAAGAGCTGATGCAGGCATAATGGGCTGAATGGCTGCCTTCTGTGCTATAAGATTGTCTTGCTGTGAGTCACTTCTTATTTTCAAGAAGTGTTAAAAGGAATTTATTTGCAATTGGATTTCTTTTCGTGCCCCTACCTGTGTATATTCCAGCGAGTTTTGAGAAGATTTGTAGCTCAGTTTGCTCGCTGAGCTGGAAGGTTAGTTTTCAGACGTTTCATCACCATTCTAGGTAACATCATCAGTGAGCCTCCTATGAAGCGCTGGTGTTATGTCCCGCTTTCTATTTATCTGGTTAGGTTTCCTTGGGTTGGTGATGTCATTTCCTGTTCTTTTTCTCAGAGGATGGTAGATTGGCTCCAAATCAATGTGTTTGTTGATGGAGTTCTGGTTGGAATGCCATGCTTCTAGGAATTCACGTGCGTGTCGCTGTTTGGCTTGTCCTAGGATGGATGTGTTGTCCCAATCAAAGTGGTGTCCTTCCTCATCTGTATGTAAGGATACTAGTGATAGTGGGTCATGTTGTTTTGTGGCTAGTTGATGTTCATGTATCCTGGTGGCTAGCTTTCTGCCAGTTTGCCCAATGTAGTGTTTGTCACAGTTCTTGCAAGGTATTTTGTAGATGACGTTCGTTTTGTTTGTTGTCCGTATTTAAGTTCACTAGCTGCTGTTTTAGTGTGTTGGTGGGTTTGTGGGCTACCCTGATGCCAAGAGGTCCGAGTAGTCTGGCAGTCATTTTGGAAATGTCTTTGATGTAGGGGAGAGTGGTTATGGTTTCTGAGCCCGTTTTGTCTGTTTGTTTGGGTTTATTGCTGAGGAATTGGCGGACTGTGTTCATAGGGTACCCATTCTTTTTGAATACGCTGTATAGGTGATTTTCCTCTGCTCTGCGTAGTTCCTTTGTGCTGCAGTGTGTGGTGGCTCATTGGAATAATGTTCTAATGCAGCTTTGTTTGTGGGTGTTGGGATGGTTGCTCCTGTAGTTCAGTATTTGGTCCGTGTGTGTTGTTTTCCTGTAGACGCTGGTTTGAAGTTCCCCATTGGCTGTTCGCTCTACTGTGACATCTAGGAATGGCAGTTTGTTGTTGTTTTCCTTCTCTTTTGTGAATGTTATGCCAGTAAAGGGTATTATTGATGGTCTTGAATGTTTCCTCTAATTTGTTTTGTTTAGTGATGACAAAGGTGTCATCCACATAGCTGACCCAAAGTTTGGGCTGGATGATTGGCAGAGCTGTTTGTTCGAGTCTCTGCATTACTGCCTCTGCTAAGAACCCTGATATCGGAGATCCCATGGGTGTACCGTTGGTTTGTCTGTAGGTTTTGTTATTGAAAGTGAAGTGGGTGGTGAGGCATAGGTCCACTAGCTTGATGATGTTGTCCTTGCTGATGAGGTTGGTGGTGTCTGGTGTATGTGTCTTCTGTTCTTCTAATAGTGTCGTCAGTGTTTCTTTGGCCAGGTTGATGTTGATGGATGTGAACACGGCTGTTACGTCAAAGGAGACCATTATTTCATCCTCTTCTATCTTGGTGTCTTTGATGGTGTTCAGGAATTCTTGGGTGGAGCGAATGGAGTGGTGGGAGTCTTCTACTAGGTGTTTTAGTCTTTGGTGTAGTTCCTTGGCTAGTCTGTAGGTTGGTGTTCCAGGTAGCGACACTCTGGGTCTGAGGGGGGCTCCTGGTTTGTGAATTTTTGGTAGTCCGTAGAAGCGTGGTGTGTTGGATCCATCTGTGTATATTCCATAAGTACAGTGCTTCCCATCAATCAGGTGATAAAACAAAGCATAATTGTTTGCATTACAGTTTACATTATTAACATTTTGGTAAATAATGATATCAAACTCCCCAGCCTTACATTCTAGAATCCCTACTTATCTCTCCTACGAACCAGCAGTGAATGCTGGGATCTTTGGCCATGCCATTGAGGAAGGGGCTATTTATATTGTTAGGACTGGTATTCTGCCTCAGTCAAGTAATTAATATAAATAATGTGAAAGCCTCTCCTACTGCTGCTGGAAAACTACAGAACAGGATTGAAACCCTGAAAAGTACTGAGTAGGAGTGCCATTGATATATAAAAAAACACTGGAAGGTTTGATAAAGTCTCTCCTGCACCTCAACTGGAACAGATTCTTCAGTAACTCAGGATGGCAAAATGTTTATAATTACTGAGGTAGGTCAGGAAATGATCCCAGTCATGAGCAATTCATTCCTGGGAGAGAGTTAAGGGTGGTATGGTGATTAAGTTGATGTATGAAAGTCTACTTCACACCAGGAATTTGAATCATTTGCACATAGGAAAAAAGTCTGGAAGATATAGATTCTGCATCAACTTTACACTGCCAAATCTTGCCTCATCTGTTTTAATTCCTCCTTGGCCTTTGTACTTTAATGTCTTCAGAAATTCATGACATTTAGGGAATCTTTTAAAAGCATTCTAAACAGGTCAGAGTTCAATGTTGTTTACTTCAATATCTTCATTCCAAACATTATATCTATGGGGTTCAATATTTCGAATGTTTCATATTCATAGGTTAATGTCTTTGTGGTATTTCAAAATCTCTCAGAATAAACAAACCTTGGGATTCTTGTTTGAACATCTTGAATGATTATCAGAAATACTGACTAACACCTGAAGTCTAATCATTGACACCTTAATTATGAAAGGATTTAATTTTGGAAAGTTATCTGCAGTTGGGCTATGCAGGCAAGTATTGTCTGTTTGTACACAGAAAAACATGTACTTTGAGCTCAATTTAACAAATCCATAACTTCTGACAAGGGAATATGAATTCAGTTTACCTAATCTCTCCCCTTGGGGCATGGTAATATCCTCGTGATTCCGTATTGAACTATTTCTGAGGTCAGTATATCCTTTCAAAATGCAGAGTTCAGAGCTGGAGACCACACGTCGAATGTGGCTTGGCTTAGATTTGAATTGATATATTGAACATTTTTCCCCTTTCTATTCCAGCCCTAACCTTCTTAAAAAAATTCTACTGTGGTTTAAGCCACCTGTATATTGAGATACTAGTCTGGTGTATCTCTGGATTGTGTGTGTCTACATCTGTGCTATCCCTGAGGCTGCTTGCTCCTTGTCAACAAGTTGGGGTTAGTTAGTTCAGTTGGCTGGATGGCTGGTTTGTAATGCCAGCAGTGTGGTTTCAATTTCTGCACCAGCGGAGGTTACCGTGAAGGACTCTACTTCTCAGCCTCTCCCCTTGTCTGAAGTTAGACCACCACCAGTGGTCTCTCTCTAATAAGAGAACAGCCTTATGATCCATTAGCACTGTGGTAACTTTACCTTTAAGGCTGTTCAGCTCTTTCTGTACTGTAACACACCTTTATCTCATCGCACACTGTAGATTATGAAATATATCTCTCTAAAATGGTGTCTAACGCCTCTCTTTTCTCATGCTTATTCTAGACTAATGTTTTCTTTCTTGCTGATGTCAGAGTCTGTTCATCAGTTACATCCTCATAGCTCAATCGAATCTCAACATACCACATCTGCCCCCAACTTTCGTCCTACTTAGTCTGTGTTATTCCAGTAGCCCGACCTTGCCTAGTGTTTGTAATTATTAACATCATTAGCAGCATTATCACCATCTCCTGTCCAAACTACGCCAGGTCCAAATCTCGCAGGTTGAGATGATCTGGAACTCGGACTGGATATCCCAGTCTTGTTTGCTTGAATTCAGCACCAGGGTGGTGGTGTTATAGGAGGCCTCTAGTATTTGTAGCACTCTGTGCCTTGTCTGAAGTGGAAAGTGATATGCCTATGCAGTATCCTGTGATAATCACAGTCTGTCTTATTTCTTGCCTCAAGTAAAATCAATAATTTTCTGTTCTTCCTGAATGTCCCTGTAGGCATTCTGACAATGACAGATCTTGGTTGATCTGTTTCATTGATGACCGTGACTTCTGACTCTCTCCTCCAACCAGATTTGCTGCCCTTGCTTTAAAGTTGACCAAAGTTTTTGCCCTGTATCTACAGCTATACCACCTCTGCTACTTTATGCTGTGTTGTAGTTTTAATTTCTTTTAGAAGTTATAGTTAGCTTGAAGCTGTTTTCTTAAACTGCTACTTCTATGTTGAACCTCCTTCCTGTTAACAGTTAATAGTTCCACTGGTGAGTCCTCATTATTCGCTGGTGTTATTCCGTTACTGACTAGAGCTAATTCCCAGTCTGGATTCTTATGCAGCAGTGATTTCACAGTCTGGACTGTTCTTTCCACCTCTCTGTTCAGCTGAGGATGGAGTAGAGAACTTGTCAACTGGAAGGTGCCTGCCTCTGAAGTGAACTTCCTGTAATCTTCATTCATAAATTGGGATACAATGTCCATTAAAAATTCTGTCAGGAAAACATGAATCATAAATGCTTTTTTCCATGATCTGATCATTGTGTCTGTTATGGTTTAACAAAGTCTCGCCATTTCAACCTATCTTGCTTAATAGTTAGTTAGGACTAAACATTTCTTCTCACTAGAATCATACAAATCCATTACTAACTTTTCCCATGGCATTTTCAGAAATCTTGATGAAGCAATTGGCTCTGTAAGCACTGTGAATGACCCACATTTTCTGTGACAAAATATCATCCTGTATGTCTTTCAATCACCACACTATAGTGTCCTTGCTCTGCTCTTCATGATACCTAGGTGTTTCCTGTGGAGTTTCTGTTAGATTGTTCTTCCTTTCATTGTTAGTTGTTATTTCTCCTTGCCATATTTCTTCATCACTTGGTCTGCTGGACTATATTCTGACCATCCTTGCACACGGAATTGTTTGACCTTTGTGCACTCCTTGTCATATTTTTGAGCTGCAAAAATTTGTTTCAGTTTTCTCTCAGTGGCTGGTCAAGTTTCATATAGCTGTAGAATAAGACTCTTAATACTTCCCCGAGAATAATGTCTTTTTTCTGCTTGTTGATCGCACTGTTGATCTTGTCTCTCTGGTAAATTGAAACTTGCCTGCAGCATGGATTATGCCATTGCTATATTACATCAATGTACGCCTGAATTATTGAAAACATTGAACCAATTCTGAGAAATAGTAGGAACTGCTGATGTTGGAGAATCTGAGATAACAAGGTATAGAGCTGGATGAACACAGCAGGCCAAGCAGCATCAGAGGAGCAGGAAAGCTGATGTTTCGGGACTGGACACTTCTTCAGAAAAACAAAAGAATTTTGAGATTCCTTTTGATCCCAATAGTTTTACCAAAAGTTTGTGGTCCATCTTCACCACCTGAAAGTCCATTCCTATAAGGTAGCTTGTGTTCTTTTTGCAAACCCATGTAACTGCTAATGCATGCTTCTGACATAAATCTGCACTGTTCTGAGACAAATATTGTGCAAAAAGTATTTAGATATAGATTTCTATATTCCATTAAAAAGTTCAATTATGTTAAATTGACATGTTCTCCTTTACAAATCCATGATGGCTCTTTCTAATTAGTCCAAATTTCTCTTAAAGCACAGTCACTCTGCTCTTTAAAATAGACTCCAATAATTTCCCCAACTCAGGTGTTAGATTAAGAGCGTTAAAATTCCTCTCCAAGTATAAACCTGTTTTGAGAATATTTCTGAGGTTAAGGAGAGGAAGGAAAATAGATAGTTGTGTAAACTCGAACTCATTCTCAAAATTCTTTAGTGGTCTATGGCTCATAATGTAGCTCATCATGTTATAGATTAATATTTATAAATATTTGTATATGAAATTTACATTAAGAATTACACTTACTTGCAATATTGGTCACTATAATGTGTGTGTTTTAATTGCAGCTGCTGGCTTGCTGTTCCTGGAGAGTCTGGTTTTTTTAGTGGAAGTAATGTACTTTTGTGGGCATTCTTCCTCCCAGTGTCTTTGGTACTGCTTATGAATGTGATGATCTTTGGTTTGATCATGTCCAAGATGGTTTGCAACAAGAAAAACTTGAAAGCGTATAAAGGGTGAGCTTTTGCAATATTTTACACATCACTATGGTTTTATGTTGTGGGTCACATTTCAGCGGAATCTTACTTAATAATACATAGAACAATGTAAGTTTCCTTAACAAATGGCATACCAACACTGTGAAGTCTGATGATGATGATTTGCTGAAGAGCCAAGCATGTTTAACACACACAGTGCATTATTTAATGAGTGAATTCTTGTTATCTTTATCTTTTCAACACCAGAAAATAACTATAAAATTTGATTAAAATATCTTATAAAGTAACTGTTCATTCATATCTGCAACTGATCCAGTTCAAGTTTTGACAATTGATTTTAACAAGATTCACAACCTTCAGAGAAGCTGCTTCTGTCTCCACAATCCACTGGGATATTTAAATCAGATAAAAAAATGTTTCCACACATCACAACCTCCAGGCATGGCCACCACATGGTCGGTGAAATGTAGATTGATGGAACTCATGAACTTTGAGTTTAATGTTCAACATTTAAGTTAGAGAAGACCAACAGTCATGTTTTTGGTGTTAACAGTTTTAAGATTAATTAGTTACTGAAGATTCTTTAGGAAAAAAGACATAATGTTACTAACAAGAAATTATAGTCACCAAGATTGAAATAAACCAGAAGGCTCCAATAAATCTCTTTGATATAACCCATTAGAACCTTCTGTTGCATCATCAATGAGAGAGTGAGAGAGAGACTGAGAATATGGGAATGTTATAGTAGTGGGATTTGGTTATCTCATTTGGTTGGATGCAGAAAGTAGGTTCACAATGCAGAAAGTGGGTTCAATTCCAGCTCCAGTTTCATTCCTGTGAAGGGTTCTCCTTCTCAATGTTTCCTCTTGTCTGAGATATGGTGACCTTCACATTAAACCGAAAATATTTGTCTCCCTGTAATGAGAGAGGGCACCCCTCTCTGACCAAGGCAACTTGACAGCGTGCCTGCAGCAGCCGAATAGGCATCCATTCTCATCACATTTCCTAGCTCCTGATCAGTAGCTTTACAGGTTACAGTCCTTCAGATCCAGGTTCCTTCTAAAAGTGTTGAGAGTTTCCATCTCAACCACCTAACTGGGCAGCAAATTCCAGACACCTACCACCCTCTGGGTGAAAGATATTTCTCCTCATGTGCCCTCTAATTCTTTTACCAACCCCCTTATGTCTGTGTCCCTGGCCTTTTCACTGTGGGGAGCAGGTCTTTTCTGCCCACTCTAGGTACTTACTTATTTTGTACATTTAAATTACATCACCCATTAGCCTTCTCTATCTAAGAAAAACAACCCTAGCCTATTTAGCCTTTTCTCATTACTCCAATTTTCAAGCACATATAACATTCCTCTTACTCTCTCCTTACTTGTAATGTAGTGACCAGAATTATGCACACAATTCCAGTTTTGGCCTAACTAACATCTTATTTAATTCCAACATTACATCTCTGCTTCTTGTATTCCTTACCTCACCCAATGAATGTGGAGGAATGTTGTTTGGAGGAATGCAGCAGAGAAGCAGGAAATTCAATGTTTTGGGTTTACACAGCCCCACACTGTATTGGCTCTGACTCCAGCATTTGCAGTTCTTGCTATCTCGGATTGTGGAGGAATCCCTTTTTTACCACCTTATCTATCTGTTGTACTTCCTTTTAGGGGATTATGCACATACACTTCAAGGTCACTCACTTCCTCTACTCCTCTAAATATTTTTCTACCTATTGTGTACTCTCTCTAACCTGTTCTTCCTCTCACCTATCCCCTCCTCCCACCTCAAGCTGCACCTCCATTTCCTACCCACCCCAAATGCATTACACTGCACTTCTCTGGATTGAATTTTATTTGATACCTGTCTGAACTCAACCGAACCATTATATCATCCTGCATTTGACAGACATCCTCTTCACTGTCAGCTACCCCACCAAGTTTTGGAGTATCGACAAATTTCCTAACCATGTCTCCCACATTTAAGACTAAATCATTAACCTATGCCACGAAAATAAAGGGACAAAATGCTGAGCAATGCAAAACACCCTGTAAACCACGTTCCATTTGCAAAAACACTACCAAGGATTACTATCCATCATTTTTACCTGTATCCCATCCAATGATTTTACTTTGCCTGAACAATTTGCCATGTAGGCCCTTGTCAAATGCCTTACTGAAAACCCTATAACTGACATCCACTGCACCTCCTTCATTAATCCTTCATTGTTACTTCCTCAAAAAATTAATCAAATTAGTAAGGTATGACTTTCTCTTTACAAAACCATGTTATCTCGGATGTAGACTTTCTAAGTAACAATTAATAATATCTGTCAATATTTATACTGGTAATTTGACTACCATTTTTAGCTGCCCAGTTACTTTCTAGCAGGCTGGTTGCTGTTTTGAGATGTCAATGTCTCTCCCTCTTCTCACACATTGTCTGCCTGGAGATGTTTTCTTCTGGATGGTTGATAGAATCTCTTTGTTTGGCAGCTTGTGTTTTTGAATCATTCTTGGCTGAGAAGGTAAAATGGCCACTGTTACTTATGCAAAAAAAGAGGTTATGTTCCACGGAAACCATTGCTTTCCTGAGACAACTTATCTCTCACTTGCATTCTCAGCTTTTCATCTGGTCAGTGCTAAATTTACACTCTCCCTTAATGACTTATCAAGAGTTTTTAAATGTCTAGGCATGTCTGTTATCCATATTGAACTTGCAGTTGTGGTCAGGTGGCTTGAAGCATCCAAGCTTTTAGCTTCCTGTCCAGTTACAGTAAGACAAAACATTTGTTATACAAAAAGTGGTGGTCAGTACCAGTTTTTCCTTAGAATTACTGGACCATAACTGTATTTTACAACCATATTCATGTTTGTTTTGGCCACATAAGTATGCCAACTGCTAGAAAAATTGCTGTAATTCAAAATAAATAGTTTTGGAATTTCTAGAAGTTGTGGCATTTCAACATAAACTTAAAGGAATGTACGTTCTTCTGCTTTGCTTCCAAATTTAATTATGAATTGTAAATTCGATGTAATTTCTACATATTTTCTACTCCAGGGACTTTAAGAAAACTCTTCAGAAGCATTTTGCTATGGTCTTTGCTAATACAGTGACTTTGGGCATGTGTTGGATTACTGGCTATTTGATGCTTATTGAAGAAGCTTACAGCATATTCAGCACTCTTTTTTGTATACTAAATTCTCTGCAGGTAAGAGAGAGGAATAAGTAACGGATTCCATGATAACAAAGTGTGGGGCTGGATGAACACAGTAGGCCAAGCAGCATCCTAGGAGCACAAAAGCTAACGTTTCGGGCCTAGACCCTTCATCAGAAAAGGGGGATGGGGAGAGGATTCTGAAATAAATAGGGAGAGAGGGGGAGGCGGACCGAAGATGGATAGAGGAGAAGATAGGTGCAGAGGAGAGTATGGGTTGGGAGGTGGGGAGGGGATAGGTCGATCCAGGGAGGACGGACAGGTCAAGGGGGTGGGATGAGGTTAGTAGGTAGGAAATGGAGGTGCAGCTTGAGGTGGGAGGAGGGGATAGGTGAGAGGAAGAACAGGTTAGGCAGGCAGGGACGAGCTGGGCTGGTTTTGGGATGCAATGGGGGAAGGGGAGATTTTGAAGCTTGTGAAATCCACATTGATACCATTGAGCTGCAGGGTTCCCAAGCGGAATATCAGTTGCTGTTCCTGCAACCGATGGGTGGCATCATTATGGCACTGCAGGAGG
Organism: Stegostoma tigrinum; assembly: GCF_030684315.1. Classification (NCBI taxonomy): domain Eukaryota; kingdom Metazoa; phylum Chordata; class Chondrichthyes; order Orectolobiformes; family Stegostomatidae; genus Stegostoma; species Stegostoma tigrinum. Next base: position 49,004,254 of record NC_081367.1, read on the forward strand.
CCCAGGATGGACATGTCGTCTAAGGAATGGGAGGGGGAGTTGAAATGGTTTGCGACTGGGAGGTGCAGTTGTTTATTGCGAACTGAGCGTAGGTATTCTGCAAAGCGGTCCCCAATGTAGAGGAAGCTGCTCTGTGTACAGCGGATGCAGTATACCACATTGGCGGATGTGCAGGTGAACATCTGCTTGATGTGGAAAGTGATCTTGGGGCCTGGGATGGGGATGAGAGAGGAGGTGTGGGGGCAAGTGTAGCACTCCCTGCAGTTGCAGGGGAAAGTGCCGGGTGTAATAGATTCCATCCTGTGTTGTAAAAGACCAGCTTAGAGAACAACACTGAAAATTATTTTTAAACTTAAACAGTTGGTCTGAAGAAGTGTCATAAGATTTGCATAATTGCTATATAATCTGCTACATTTTTACAGCATTTTAAGTTCATAAGATGTTGGAGCAGAAGAAGGTCATTCAGCCCATTGAGTCAGCTCTGCTATTCAGTGAGATCATGGGTGATCTGATAATCCTGAGCTCCACTTTCCTGCCTTTTCTACAGAAGGCATGATTTCCTTACTGATTATAAATATATCTATCTCAGCATTGAATATATGTAACAACCCATCTTCAATAGCCTGTTGCCACAAAGAATTCCACAGATTGACTACACTCTCAGAGAAAAGAAAACTACTTCATCATCTCTGTTCCAACTGGCCAACGCCTGACTTTGATATTATTTGCTCTTGTCCTAGACTTGTACCAAAAGAGAAACACTGTCTCCATATCTACCCTTTCAATGCTCCTAAGAATGATATATGTTTCAGAAAGGCCACCTCTCGTTCTTCTAAACTCCAATAAGTACAGACACAACCTAATCAACCTATTGAACCTTCTCTGGATTACCTCCAATGCCAGGATATCTTTCCCTGGACAAGGAGACCAAAATAGTTCACAGTATTCTTGGCATGGTCTAATTAGTGCCTTGTATAATTTTAGTAAGACTTCTCTATTTTATACTCTACTTTCTTTGAAATAAAAGCCAACGTTTCATTTGCCTTCCTTATCATCTGAACTCGTACACTGGATTTTTGTGACGTATACACGAGAGCTCACAAAACTCTGTATGCTGCAGTTTTCTGAGTGTTTTCCCATTTAAATAATATTCACTTCTTCAATTCTTCCTGCCAGAATGGATAAACTCACATTTTTCCATATTTTATTCCATCTGCAAAGGTTTTGACCACTTATTTAACTTCTCTATATCCACATTTGTGCTGTCCTCACCATTTGTCATCCTACCTATCTTTGCGTCATCAATAAACTTAGTGATAGTACATTCATATCCCTCATTAAAGTCATTAATATACATTATAATTGTGGTATTGCCATCCGACAAATGCCCCCCTTATCTGAACCCTGTGGTGTTTTAATTAATCTTCTATCCACGCTACTATACTTCTTCCATTACCATGGACTTTATTGTAATAAGTGAAAAGACTTAAAGAAGCTTTTGCAATCTGCCTTTGCTGGTAAACTCCTTTCTCAGTCCATTCCAGCTATCCCTGCCCTTATTCCTGTGAAATTACCCCATTTAAGTTTAGCACAGCTGTTTGTGACCCATGTTCCTCCTTCTCAAACTGACTGCTCAGGTCTACCATGTTGCGGTCACTTTTTCCTAGGGGATCTTTTAGTCTGACCTTATTTATCAATCCTACCTCAAAAAACAGCATGAGGTCCAAGACAGCCGGATCCATGGTTGGATCCACAACATCTATGTTTCCAGGAACTATTCTGAATACACTGATTGGTTCCTCATGGGTCCCTCTATCAATTTGACTTTCCTCATTTACATGAAAATTGAAGTAACTTTTTCTCCATCATAGGGTCAGAAGTAGGGATGTTCACAAAAGATTGCCCAATGTTTAGCACCATTCACTGCTCCTCAATCCATGTGCAAATGCAACAAAACCTACAAAATCCAGGCGTGGGCTAAGAAGTGGTAAGTAACATTCATGTCCCACAAATGCCAGGCAATGTCTATCTCCAATTAGAAAAAACCTAATCACTGCCTCTTGACATTCAATAGTGTGGCTGAATTCCCCACTATCAATATCCTGGGGGGGTCACCACTGACTAGAAATAAATACAATGTCTTCAGAGCAAGTCAGAGGCTAGGAATACTGCAGCAAGTAACTCACCTCCTGACTCTCCAAAACCTGTCCACCATCTACAAAGCGCAAGTCAAGAGTGTGATGGAACACTCTTCAGTTGCTTGGATGAGTGCAACTTCAGCAACACTCAAGAAGCTTGACACCATCCAGGACAAAGCAGCCCACTTGATTTGCACTACATCCACAAACATCTACTCCTCCACCACTGATGTTCAGTTGCGTCAGTGTGTGCTACCAAAAAAACGCACTGCAGAAATTCAACAAAGATCCTTGGGTCGCAAATCCATGATCACTTCCATCTAGAAGGACAAGGGCAGAAGATACATGGGAACACTACCACCTGCAAGTTCCCCTCCAAGCCACTCAGCCCCTCATCACCTTGACTTGGAAATATATTACTGTTCCTTCACTGTTGCTGAAATTACCTCCCTAAGGGAATTGTGGGTCAACTTACAGCACATGACTGCAATGGTTCAAGGAGACAACTCACCACCACCTTCTCAAGAGCAACTAAGAATGGGTAATAAATGCTGGCCAGCCAGTGACACTAATGTCCTATGAATGAATGGAACAAAACTCCTATGGATTCTGTGTCTTTCGATTCAAGGTCATTTCCTGCTATTGTACTTATTCTGTCTGTACCAAAAAAGGCTACCCCATCACCATTTCCTTCCAGCCTGAGCTTCCAAAAGTTACATACCCTGGAGATTTACTTTTCATCTTTAATCTCCTTCTAACCATTTCTTTATTATGGCAATAAAATCATACCCATTGACTTCTATTTGTACCTTTAACTATTTTAGTTGCTTGGAATACAATGTACAATCAAGCAGAGCCACATATTTTGTCTTTTTTAAACATTGTTCTCTCCCATTTACCCAATTTGCTGCTATTTTTCTTCTCTGTACTCTCTGTCCTTCTTGTCTCACATTGGGAGTCTTTTTCCAAAACAACTGCCTGTAATATGGCCAAATTGTTTTGCTTTGTAAGCCGCCAACTCCCCTCTCCCAAACCCTCACCTCCCCCTGTTAGTTTAAAGCCCTTTCCACAGCCATAGTTATTTGATTCCACAGTGAGCATAATATCACTGGTCCTCACTTAATGGTTTTTAAACATGTTCATAAATTCTTGGTCAGTGCACCTTCTAGGTCAAAATACTAGCCCTATTTTCTTCAGGAAATCCTTAAATGAAAGCCAATCATCTTCCTCAATGCTCCAGACTCATGACTAAATGAATGTCAAAATAGGCAGTCTACTACCTTACATTACTGCTGATTATGCTGCAAAATTATAGCAAACGTGAATTGCCAATCCAATATAATACCTAGACATAGACATTCACTCATTTTGTCAGCTGCTTTTGCAATGGAAGAGAATATGCAGTTCTATATAAGAAACTTCTTTCTTCAGTGTGTTTTTTTTACAAATTTAATATCTTGTTATGGTTTGTATCTCTAGGGTGTTTTTATTTTCCTCCTGTGCTGGATGAATGTGAATGAATTTAAAAATAGGATGAAGCAACCATTGCAAATGTTCAGAAAGGAGAAAAGGACCACGATTGCAATGAAGCATCTGATCAGAAAAGAAAATTAAGATGCGCATAAAATAAATACCTTTTGGATATCACATGAAGGTGTATTTGCACATCTCGCTATGGCAGTCTTCCAGGTTAAATTTGGAGTCTCCATGAATTGAAGACCAATCTCTAACACACTGCATCAAGTAGTTGTGGAGCAAAATTATAAGGGTGTTAAGAAAATATGCAGTATTTAACTTTTAGTTGAACACACTTAATTACATACTAAAATATTTTCAATTTGGATGGAAAGATGGAGTTCAGTGAGAACTGACATGTCAAGATGTTTTAAAACAAATCTATCCTCTCAAGGCTGTATATGTCACTGAAAAAGCTGGCATTTGTTGCCCATCTCTAAATGCCCTTAAATGAAATAGGTTGCTCGTCTATTCCAGAAGGCATTTAAGAGTCACTTTGCTCTGGTCAGGAATTGTATGTAGGCCAGACTAGGTGAAGATAGCAGATGTAGTTCCCTATAGGGCATTAGTGCACCAATTAAATTTTTACCATAAATGATAACTTCATGGTCACCATTACTGAGATTTTATTCCAGATTTTATCAATTGAATTTAAATTCTATCATTTGGAATACTGGGATTTGAGCTTGTGTCTCTGGAGCTAACAGCTCCAGCTCCAGCTCCCAGCCCTGGGACTTACAAACTATATCACTGATCTCTCCAAATTGACACAGGACAGTTGGAATTAAGAGGTGAAGCGTCATTCCATTCAGGAATACAGTCAACCAGCATTGAAAACCTTAGTCTATACTCAAGAGTGCTTGTTTACATTTATACTTATGTCACCAAAGAACATTCTTGATATCTGTAATCAGTTTGTTCAACTATGTTAGGACACTGCTATTGGAAGGATGTTGTAAAACCTGAAAGGATTCAAAAAAGACTTTCAAGCATGTTGCCAGGGCTGGAGCTCTTGAGTGTTAGGGAGAAGCTAAATAAGCTGGGGCTACTTTCCTTGGATTGTCAGAGGCTGAGGTTATGGATATTTATAAAATCATGACGGCATGAATGGGATAAATAGACAAGGTCTTTTCCCTGGGGTGGGAGAGTCCACAACTCGACGGCATAGGTTTAAGGTGAGAGGGGAAAGATTTAAAAGGGACCTAAGGGGCAACTATTTCACGCAGAGGGTGGTGCATGTCTGGAATGAGCTGCCAGAGGAAGTGGTGGAGGCGGGTACAATTACAACATTTAAAAAGCATCTGGAATAGGAAAGGTTTAGTGGGATATAGTCCAAATGCTAGCAAATGGGACTAGATGCATTTAGGATATCTGGTCAGGATGGACGAGTTGGACTAAAAGGTCTTTTTCCGTGCTGTACATCTCTGTGACTCTATGATATGTCGAATTGGTAGGTTTCTCTCAGTCTTGCTAAATCCAAATCTAAGTCTGTAAGTTTGAAAATAATTCCGTTACATTATAGACAAGAGAAAATTCTAATATGTTTTAAATATGAGAATGCAATAGTATTCATAAAGACTTTGCTTTTGTGTAGTCATTTTATGATAGAGATTGTTTTAACTTGTATGGCGTTGTATTATTTTGTTGGTAATTAACTGAAATATAATTGTAAAGTATCTGTGTTTGACTCTATTCTTTTGGTATCTGGTAAGAAAAGTTAAGTTATGTTGTAATTTACTTATTATATAATGGTAATCCTGTTGTGTGAAGAGCTGTCTTTGTCAATCAACAGTAACTTTTGAACTTCTTAAGTAGCACTGTTTGAATCCAATTCATTCAGAGATGCTCCATCCCAGGCCAAATCCAGGTGACAGCCAAGAAGGCACAAAAATACCTCTTCTTCCTCAGGCAGCTCAGGAAATTTGCCATGTCCCATAAGTAGCCTCACTAACTTTTACAGATGCACCATTGAAAGCATACTGTCCTGATGCATAACAGCGTGGCATGAAAACTGCTCTTCCCAGGGCTGTGAGAAACTACAGAAGGTGGTGTGCACAGCCCAGACCATCATGGAAGCCAACCTTCCATCCATAGACACTACTTACATGGCTTGCTGCCACGGAAAGGCAGCCAACATTATTAAAGACCTGCTGCGCCCCAGTAATGGTCTCCTACAACCTCTTCCATCAGGCAGAAAATACTGAAGCTTGAACACATGTACCAGCAGATTCAGGAACATCTTCTTTCCAGCTGTTATCAGACTGTTGAATGGGCTGTAACCTCAAATAATGTAATCTGAAATGTAACCTGTATGCCTCTAAGAGTTTTTGATCTATAAATCCTTTGTTGGCTGTGATCTGCCTGTACTGCTCGTAGACGGAGCTTTTCACTGTATTTTGGTACACGTGACAATAAAATCAATCAATCAATCCTGGTGAATCTCCTCTGCAGCTGTCCAGTTCAATCACATCATTCCTACAGTGTGGATTCCAGAACTTAGACCACACCATCTGTGGTCTAACCAAGGTTCTGTACAACTCCAACATTACCTCCCTACTCTTGTAATCTAGCCTTGACTGATAAAAGCAAACATCCCAATTTGCAAATACCTTATTAACTGCCCTATTGATTATTAGCAATGTGATTGTCAGGCAATGAACATCTTCAAGAAGACAGAACCTAACCAGCTCCCCAGATGGTCGGTGGCATCGCAATTGTTGAATCCCCCAGGATTAAGGGGGTTACCACTAACCAGAAGATAGTTTGGGCTAACCATATAAATCTGTGGTTACAAGAACAAATCAGAGACAGGAAACTCTGTGACGAGTTACTTACATGCTCAATATCAGTCAAAGTCATTCAGCATGGAATCAGACCTGTCAGTCCAACTCATCTGCACCAACCAGGCAAGTCCTATTTGCCAGCATTTAACCCATATCCCTCTAAACCCTTTCTGTTCGTGTACCCATCTAGTTGCCTTTTAAATGTAGTAATTGTACACGCCTCCAGTTCCTCTGGCAGCTCATTGACTACATGCACCAGACTCTGTGATAAAGTTACCCCTCTGGGCCTGTTTAAATCTTTCCCTTTCTTACATTAAACCTATGCCATTAGTTTTGGACTTGCTCAGCCTAGGAAAAAACTATTCGCCTTATACGTGCCCTCCATGATTTTAAGCCCCTACAAGGTCACTCCTAGGTATCCGATGCTCCAGGGAGAAAACCCCAGGCTAGTCATCCTCTCCCTATAGCTCAAACCCTCTAATCCTGGAAACACCCTTGTAAATCTTTTCTGAAAAGTCTCAAGTTTAACAACACCCTTCCTATAAAAGAACGACCAGAATTGAAAACAGTATTCCAAAAGTGGCCTCACCAATGTCCCGTACACTGGCAAAATGACATCCTGACTCCTACGTTCAATGCTATGACCAATGAAGCAAGCATGCCAAATGCTTTCTTTACCACCCAGTCTATTTGCAACTTCACTTTCAAAGAACTATGAACCTGCACCCCCAGGTCTCTGTTTGGCAACACTCCCCTGGGCCCTACCATTAACTGTATAAGTCCTGCCCTTGTTTGCCTTACCAAAATGCAACGCCTCATATTTGTCTAAACTAAACTGCATCTGCCATTCCATGGCCCGTTCACCCATCTGATCATGGCCCTGTTGTACTCTGAGATAAACTCCTTTGTTGTCCACTATTTGAGGGTTTAATCTGCAAACTTACTATCCATGCCTCTTATATTCACTTCCAAATCATTTATGTAAATGACAAAAAGCAGTAAACCCAGCACTGATCCTTGTGGCACACCACTGGCCACAGGCCTCCAGTCTGAAAAACAACCCTCCACCATCACCTTTTGTATCCTGCTTTCGAGCCAGTTTTGTATCCAGTCGGCTAGCTCCCCAGATCCCATGTGATCTAACTATACTAACCAGTCTACCATGCAGAACCTTGAATGTTTTGCTGAAATCCTAACAGATAACATCTACCGCTCTGCCTTCACCGATGTTTGCCATCTCTTCAAAAAACTCAATTAAGTTAGTGAGACGCAATTTCCTATGCACAAAGACATGCTGACTATCTCTAATCAGTCCTTACCTTTCTAAATGCATGTAAATCCCATCCCTCCTCCAACAACTTACCCACCAATGATCTATGGTTCGCTGGCTTTTCCTTACGGTCTTTCATAAATAAAGGCACCAAATTAGACAATCTCCAGTCATCCAGCACATTACCTGTTGCTATCAATGATGCAATATCACAGCAAGGGGCCCAGCAATCTCTTCCCTAGCTTCCCACAATGTTCAGGGAATCACCCGAACAAGTACTGGGACTATGTCTGCCTGGGGCTTTATCTACCTTTATGCATTTTGAGACCTCCAGCACCTCCTCTTCTGGAATATGCCTTTTCAAGGCATTATTATATATTACTTGAAGTTCCCTAGTTTCCATCTCCTACTCCACAGAAAAAAGCTGACATAAAATATTGGTTTACTATCTCACCCATCACCAGTGGTTCTGTACAAAGGTGGCCATGTTGATCTTTGAAGGGATTTATTCCCTTACTAGTTACTTTTCTGCCCTTAATGTATTTATAGTATCTTTTTGGATTCTCCATGATTCTTTTTGTCAAAGCCATCTGATGTCCCATTTTTGCCCTCCTGATTCTGCCCTTAAGTTTACTCCTACTGCCCTTATACTCTTCCCGAGACTCACTTGTTCCCAGCTGTCTGTATCTGATATGTGCCTCCCTCTTTTTCTTGATCAGAGCCTCAACTCAAGGCACAAATCAGCACTGTCATGGAATATTCCCCACTTGCCTGGATGAGTGCAGTTTTAACCATACTCAGGAAGTTTGTCACCATCTAGGAAAAGCAGCCGGCTTGATTAACATCCTATCCATCAGCTTCAATATTCACTCCCTTTACCAGAGATGAACAGTGATGGGCATGTGTACCATCTAACAGTGCACTGTATTAACTCACCAACATAGGAATTAGGAGGTTAATTATAATCCAGCATCATCACATCTAAAAATGCTTTATGTATTAGACTTATCTTCTGTTAGTGGCTGATTATTTAATCTTGGAGCTATAAATTCTTTTTTGGGACTCTTAGCACTTGCAAACGAATGTGGAAGAGTAGTTACCTAGACCACCTTGTAAATACTGATGATTGTGATCTACTTATGTTAACTGTACTTTGTAGAGATCATTAAGTGTTACTGTAAAATCCTTTATTGGTTTAGCATTGCTTTATTTCAAGTCATAAATACTTTTCAATCTAATTTTAAAAGTACAGTTGTAATATTTAAAAGGCATCTGGATGGGCATATGAACAGGAAGGGTTTAGAAGGATATGGGCCAAATACTGGCAAATGGGACAATGAATTTCGGATATCTGTTCAGCATAGATGATTTCAACTGAAGGGTCTGTTTTCGTGCTGTACACCTCTATGACTCTAATTGGACTTTTTAAACAAAAGTCACAATAAAAGATATTTCCCAGCAGAAGGTCTCCAAAAACAGATTTCTTTTTGATATTTTCTAATCAAACTGTTCTTTAATGGTATGACACACTTCTGGAGCTGGTGGGATTGGAACCCAGTCCTCCTGGCTCAGAGGTGGGAACACTCCCACCATGATCAAGAGACTCAGACAGTCATCTATTTTTATATATCTAGGAGTACTCTTACACACAACTGAATGAAGTATTTTCCATTACTTGGTGACTTCTGGTATTTTTTCATCTGTTAACCACCTTCATTGGTAAATCATGCAAATCCCATTAGGGCAATGTGGACTCTCAAAGGAGAGGGAGAGGCAGTCTTTTTTTTCCTTTTCTTTATATCTGGAAGTGTTCTTACACACAACAGAATGGTTTGCCCACCACCAAAACACCGTGACATCATTTTTCCAACTACTAACTGCCTCCAGTAAATCACTCATGCAGTCAAATAGGCATTTACATGGGAAGGCCCGTTGGGATCAATATAAACCATCAAAAGTGAGGGAAGGGTGAGGAGAGAAGGAAGGCACTAAATCAAAATGGAACTGAAGGTGGAAATAAAGCATTATGCTAACCTCTCTCCAAGAGCCTCTGAGAGCATGGATGGACACTGTATGCTCAGGCATGTCTTTATTTATTTACTTTCTACCCAGAAGTACTATTATGTATAATTGAGTGATTGCCCATGACCAAAATTCATTTCTTTTTAAACTAATAACTGCCACTAGTAAAAACACCTATGCAGCTGGTTGAATTTTTACAAGCAAAGCCCATTATGGGCAATAGAAAGCATCAATGGTGGGATAGGGGAGGGGAAAGAGAATGGAAGTGGACTAAATCAAAATGGAGTTGAATGGGGAAATAAGACATTATATCACCCGAGGCTTCGAGAGCATTGACAGGCACTGCATGCTCCCTCTCCAGGGACACCCAGGCACAGACATATCTGTGGAAGAGGGGCAAACAGTCAACAGATATGACCCTGTCTGCAGCACACTCTCAACCTGTTTGTAGCCAGCCTGTTCAGGCCCAGGAGCTGATTCACAAGTAAGTTCTCCGATCTGCCCAGATCCTTCTTCACTGGATGCCCAAAGATCAGTAGCATAGGCTGAAGTACAACCAAAAACACAGCAAAAGATTTTTCAAATAACTAAAATGGAGCATCTGCCTGCAACCAATATATACATGATCCACAAACTCAAAACAGCAATTTATTCATGACATATTTAATCAAAAACACATGCATTCATGACAAAAAGTAATTGGTGCCAATTAAAGAAAATCTGAGATAATAGGCTAATCATTCCTTTTATCCTGGAATTGACATCAGGAGATGACCATATTTATAGCATGCCTCACAAGCCAGACATCAGTTGATTCATTTGTTTATTGTCACATGTACTTGTTACAAATACAGTAAAACATGTTGAATAATATTGCCATTATCCAACACCATCTTAGAAATATAGAAAATAATCCAAGATGTATGACTTAAGGTAAAAAGTGAAGAAATTATGTTCAAAGCTCAACATTACAGCCTTTCTTGTTCAGTAGCTTAGCCATGGGCCTGGATCCAGGTCTTCCAGCCCGATGACGATGCTGATTCCAACATCAGCCCAAAGCAGTGGGCCATCTTGAATCCCTTTGTCATTGCTGGAACAGTCACCATTCTTCAACGCCATTTTACCTTCACAATGTCATCACTGCTATATAGCTGCACTTGGCCGATCTCGGCAATGCCAGTTGAAGCCGCAGGGGTCCTGAACTGGGCCCAAACCCTACACTGGGCCTACCACACCAAATCAGCCTCCACTGATGCTGCCAGGTTTTACACCAGACACTGAGCCCAAACATACCTCTTTCTGCTGCTACCACCTGGAAAACAAACTTGGCTCTGATGTGCTGGATGCCTCGTGGCCAACAATTCCATCTGAACTTTCCAAAAGAAGGTAAGTAAGAAAAGGAAAAGCAGACAGAGCAGATGAGCTCTGTGTTCCTGGGCCCAGGACTCTAAATACTGCGCTGCTTACTCCACATCCATCTTGACCTGAAGATTCAGAATCAGAATCTAATCACGCACTACTCGACCAATCAGAGTTCAGGAAACTCATTGGTAGTTTATGTCTAGACTGGCAGTGATTTCTTATTTGATCAGGTCCTGAGTCTTAAATCAATATCTTATACTTGCTTTCAGAATCCTCTACTAAGACCCCTTCAAAAGCCCTTTCCAAACCTGAGACTCCTCCTCCTAGAAAAGCATCAGCAATAGGTACATGGTCAATCCAACACTGAAAGTTATCCTCCAACTCATATACACTGCTGGTTTGGGAATATATAGCCACTTCTCCACTGTCACTGGGTCAAAAATTTAAAAGCACTGTGGGTATTCTTACACTTCAAAGACTGCAACGGACCAATCACCATCTTCTCCAAGGAAAGTGGGGATGAGTAATAAGTGCTGCATTAGCCAGTGAAACCCATATCCCATAAACATTTCTCAGGAATGACTTCAAAAGAATTTTTTCACTAGGCCACATAAAGAGTTTTCAGGACAGACCTTCAAAATCTTTGTTGAAGCTGTATGTTTTATGGAGCATCTGAAAGGAGGAACGAGAGGAAAGATTTAGCAACAGACCTCTGGGGCTTATGGCCTTGGTCGTTGAAGGCACAATTATCCACGATAGAGTGATTAAAATCCTAAATTCTCAAGCAACAAGAATTGAAGGAGGTTAGGTAGCTTTGTATCATAGTATTAGTGAAAATGACAGCGATATCGAGGAATGAGACCAGAAAGAGGTCTGAAAGCAAGGACGAGAGTTTTTAAATGGGGGCAGGTGTAAAACTGTGTCAAAGACTGCAGGTGTGTTGAAAAGAATGAGGAAGGAAAGTTTCTCTTTGATTTTGACTGCCTACTTTAGCATGGCCACAATGCCTACCCCTCTCAGTGATGCCGACTGTCTATTTCAGTGTGCCCGTAAGCCTGCTCCTCTTAATGATGCTGTCTGGTTGTCCTCAGTGTGCCCACCTTGCCTGCTATTGTCAGAGATGCTTGTCTATTCAGTGTGCTCATAATGCCCGCTCCTCTCAGTGATGCTGTCTGCCTGTCTCAGTGTACCCACCTTGCCCATTCCACTCAGTGAGCTGACTGCTCCTGATGGGGTTCTCACCTTGCCAGTTCTGACAGCCTGCAAACACATGCACAAGCTCTTCACACTTGGAGACTTCATAAACTCATCTGCCCTTCTGTTGATATGGAACTATTCTTCTGAACTGAAATCTTATTCTTTTGAACTGAACTGAAACTATTAGTAAACTGTGGAATTTACTTTTCAGTGTTCATAAAACTCAGCATTGTAAACACTTCATCACCTAACTCCACAGGTATCTTAGCAGGCACTTAAGTGACATAACAAGGTATAGAGCTGGGTGAACACAACAGGCCAAGCAGCATCAGAGGAGCAGGAAGGCTGATGAAATGCTCCTCTGATGCTGCTTGGCCTGCTGTGTTCATTCAGCACTACGCCTTGCTATCTCAGATTCTCCTGCATCGGCAGACCCCATTATCTCTGACTCACTTAAAGTGACATGCTATTTTTTGGAAATCATGTAATTAGTTTATTATTCCAAATGACTTTTTGATATCATAGAAAAAATAATTTACTTTTGTGGAACTGAAACTTAAATTGCAATTGCCTCTACTTTCAAATCCAAATTCCAAATGTTCATAACATATGAGACACTTCTATCACAAATGCAAAAAAGTAGGAAACATGAACAGTTCATATAAATCCATCCTTCATTGAAATAAAGGGCATTAATGAAATACAAATAACTTCATGAGTATCTGTACATCTAAAACATCTTTCTCTGTTATTTCTTGTTGATTCAATGTGGTGCTATTCTTATGGTTTCAACTGAACAGCTTCAGGGTGTTATGTCCCTGTTCTGATGCAGAAAGGCACAAGGCAGATGTCCTCTGGGTTTTGGAATCCATGAGGCCTCCAACAAAGACTGGCCCACCTCTACTAATGCAGGGACAGACATGCTCAAGTACAAGGCTTTGATAGGGGCAGATGAGGACTGTTATCAAATGACCCATGACCTTCAGGATTGTTGCAGAAATACTGATATTTTATAGATTAAAACTTAAGAGTGGAAGCGAAATTAAAACCTAGTTGGACTCTACAATTTGCAGTGATCATGTATCCTGGCCTTGGACAATCAAAATCCTGAATAAACCAGACAGGCCTAGCCAGGTGCACATTGTTTCAGAATGAACCATTGTTTTTCTCTCCAATGAACCTGCTTTGTTAGAAGAATGCTACATAGATTTGGTGGGACGACAAGGACAGCTAAGGTTCCAAACTATGTTCCGAGACTGTCAAATTTGACAAGTAGTCACCTAATTGGACCTTCCTGTCCCCACCCAATGCTGGTATTGGACGCAAGCAAAGAAATCTTTGAGAGGGGTGAGAAGATGGGGATAAAAGGAGCAACCAAGTGTCCCAGCTCACTCAACCGTGGCACTTTCTGCAATGGCATCTCCAGAGACCCTGTTTGGTTAGCAGGCAAGCTACACAACATTGCCAGCTCCTTGTGCCTTGTGGCGAGCATCATTCAGACTGACCAGACCCAGACAGACCACCTCAGTGAGGTGACCCGATGACGAGAGCCAGCTCTAGACTAGAAGGGAAGCCCAAATCAATAAGTGCAGATCCTGAAACATCAGGCAACCCTCAAAGACTTGAGGAGTAGCCTGTCCCAGACTTATTGAATGTGTAATGCCAGCCCTTTCAATCATGCAGTTCTAATACCGAGGTAAGGACCTGGGGCTAGGGTGTAGCGAGTCCTCAGAAGTGCATGTCAGAAGTAGATTTGAGGCTGTTTACTTAGAGATATAAGACTATTTACTGAAGAGTCCTGTGCAGAGATTGCTTGGTAGAATTTAATTAATGTACGATGCAGATAAATATTGTTTTTCTTGATAAAGAGTTCAATGAAGTTATGTTGGACCTTCCCCTGACTCTTATCCCCTTTATCTATATCATGTAACACGATTAAGTTAAAAACAGTTACTGCAAACTGGCCAAGGTTAATCAGGGTACATTACCCACTTTCACTTTACAACAGAGCTGAAAGTAAGAATGCCTTTCTTTATCTTCCCTCTCAGACAGCATGTACACTCCTGAGAAAGGGAATGCATTGTTGCTTGTCAGTGAAACATTGAGCCATTGTTGCATCCTTAAATGATACTGGAGACAAAAGCGAGTATTCTTCCCAATAAGACAATTTATTATGTAATTGCACATAAAGGATGCAGAATGCAGAGAAACTTTTTTTTTCCCAGCTCACAGTTCACTTAGTACATTTATATCCTGTACCACCATGTCAGATGTTCAGGCATCTTACTTATCACAAGATTAAAAGTTACCTGGAAACAACACAATATTTATAATTCGGGCTAAGTCACTAGGCATTCTACGGTGCTCATGTTTTTTGTGAAGATAACTTGTTCCTCCACTTTGCACGTTCTAGTATGATCATGCCTCTTTCTGTCTCAAAACGTTTCTCTATTCTGTCTGTTTACAGTTGTTACTACTGTGCAAAGTTGTTGGAGCCTCTGCCCTACATGGACTAAATTGGACTTTAAATTGAGGGGTGAAAGATATAGGACAGATGTCAGAGGTAGTTTCTTTACTCAGAGAGTAGTAAGGGAATGGAACGCTTTGCCTGCAACTGTAGTAGATTCGCCAACTTTAGGTACATTTAAGTCGTCATTGGACAAGTATATGGACGTACATGGAATAGTGTAGGTTAGATGGGCTTGAGATCGGTATGACAGGTCGGCACAACATCGAGGGCCGAAGGGCCTGTACTGTGCTGTAATGTTCTATGTTCTATGTTCATAAAATGATTACGTCTCCTTTGTTGGTTTGAAACAGGTTTCCACTTTCTACTTTCTGTCATCATTTCTCTAGAGGGTTAAACAATCCATACATTACACATATTGTAATTGTCCTGCTCTCTTTTAAAATGTTGATTTTTTTTGAATTAGTTAAATATGTCTCGATCCCTTCCAAAACCTACAGCCATTTGTTAACCTTATATCTAGCTGGCTATTGATCTACTTTGGATTCAACAGCCTAATGCTGGCTGAAGGGACAGACTGAGTGTGAAGGCCATTGATAAGGGACAATACTGAGTCTGATTCTCCACATATCACTATTTCCACAGATTCTTCTCCCACCAGTTAAGGAAGAGGTGCCGTTCTAACATCCACTTAATTGGTTGCCACAAATATTTTTATTTGTTTTTTAGTGCATAGCTATAAAACTTTGATTAAAGTATAACCAACTAGATCAACATGAAGGAACTATAGTCTCAAGGTTTTCTTATATGAAAGATGGAGCAATTTTATGACTTACTAACCCTGACAAAAATACAGACACTCACAAATACAGGCAATGAACTTGCAAAGAAGATGTGGGAAATATAATAGGAAGGTTTAAATTTGAAATTTATCGTTCTTCAGTTGTAAAAATGACCTGGATCCTAGCTGTTAAATTGTGTTTTGTTTCTTCAGCAGTTTGTAGACCATCTTGAGTTCTTGGATATTTTTCCCAAGTGCTCATTTTTAAGGTTGATGAGAAAGAGGGGCATGAAGAAAGAACTGGTGTCTCTAGTTTTGCTTATGAATTGATTTTCCTTGTTTCTACGCTGCTGCTCAAAAGCAGCTTCATTGTGCATCCCAAAGTCTTGGTCTAATGGGCAGAATCTTGTATGGGTCTGAAGGACTTGGGCTGTGGTGAGATTTGTGGTAGAATCATGTGACAAATCCAGCAAGGCCTATCTCAATGTCTAGAACGTCTTGCTCCACCTGTAATGCTTTTGCCGAGTGAAAAGTCAAGTTTCTTGCTGGACAGTGGTGAGTCACCAATAAACAGGGATTGTAGCTTTTTAAATGCCTTATTAACAGCCTAACTGGCCTATGAAAATGTTGTCACTTTAAAAACATTACTTTCTCCTGAGTTTTTTTGAAGAGAGGTTATAAAGACGGAGAACTGAACTGATTACTGGATCTGGCCTAAGTCAACAATTTAGGAGGCCTTTGGGTGATTGTTTCTTAAAAAAATCAGTTGTAACAGTGGAAGGGGAGTGGTCAGTTCTCATAGGCCACACTTCCTAGTTGTTTTTAGCTGTAGCAGCCAGAAGCTGTTTGGGGTCCTAGAAGGGTTGAAAGCTTAAGTAAATGACCCCCAGCTGCTACATTTTCTGAAATCCCTCCTGATGTTGTTTCCTACTGGATTGGAGAACTGCATGTAAGAGTCCGTGTCTGTACTTACCTTTTCTCCAAGGGGTGTGTTTATGGGATGTTACTATGTTGGAACAGTTTATTGTGTAACACATATTGTGTCTGTTATTCAGTTAAGTTTTCCAATAGTTAGGTTATTCTAAATTTTTCTTTCTTTTGTTTGTATTTTAACTACAGTGATTAATAAAATTGTGTTCTGCTTAATGTCAAGTAGCTTGAACGTCACATTGCATCTGGAACATGCACTTCACATCTATCCGTAAGTTAGGGTCTAAACTATCTTCTTAAAATATTTTGAGGGGGCCTGGTCTAGTCCATAACACACCTCATTAATATACAACTTCCGATCTTAACATGCTAGGTGGTAGACATCGAGAAATCTCAACATGGAAATCAGAGCAGGTATCTGGCAACTTCAGCTCACTGTTTGGTCGAAAGGACTTCCATGTTGGGAAGGCATCAAACACCGACGCAAAGAGCTCGCGGCCATATTGATGCCCCACCCATTCCTTCTGACAGCCATCACCTGCTCTAAGTGTAACACAGCCTGCAGTAGCCATATCGGTCTGTATAGCCGCTTACAGAATCACCCTGACAGAGGAACAGAGTCATCCTCGTCTGAGAGGCACCGCCAATGATGATGATACTAACTTGCACGATATTTTTCCTGTGGTCACTGACTGGCTGGGAGAAAACTAAAAATGCTGGAACTCATCTTGGGTCAGGCAGCATCCATACAGAAAGAGCAAGCTAAAGGTTTGAGTCTAGATGGAGTCATCCAGACTCAAAGCATTAGCTTGCTGGCACGCAGCTAATCTTATTTCTTATGTTCTTCCACTCATTCTCAATCCAGATAGAGGGAGTCATACTTCCCAACTGAATGGGAGAAACATATACTTACAGTTGTGTAAAAATGACATAATTCTTAGAAGCCTCTCCTAAGATGCTGCTTGGACTGCTGTGTTTATCCAGCTCCACACCTTGTCATATCATTTTATGCATTTTAAAACAGAATTTACAAAATAAGGCAAACATCCATTCATGTTATAAAATGAAACACTGATAAAAATTGAACACTTTTCCATCAATTTAATCAAATTAATAAGCCAGTTTTCAAAAGGCACTAGCTTTATGAACCGTAATTTGTTCAGATATAATGAAATCTTAAGCTAATACAGATAAATCATTGCATGAGTACATAATATCAGTTAACCATTCATGATTTTATACATTCCACAATTAAGCTCCACCAACATCTTTTCATTCAGACTGTGTAAAAAGTTGTAAAAATTTGTTTTTCAATGCACAATATCTCCCACACCCTTCTATTTCTTCAGTATTTGATACAATTTTATGAGATCTACAAAATCAAGAATGGGAATCTTGGTTAATTTTCCATTTCTAAGGCACAGTCCAAAGGCTATTTGTTGAGATCAGAAAAGGCAACACACACCAGAAATCAAACTTTGGTGCTTCCTGAATTGTATAGCTTAGATACTCATGATGTTATCTTGCTCAGCCAATTATTAAAGAAAATAAGATTTCACATCTTCACACAATTGCAATGATTTTGCAATTTTTACATTTATTAATATTTTTCTATTGTGATTTCAATTATTATTAGAACTTTAAGTCCTCTAGTGGGCTATTCATGTTTTTGATGCCACAGTTTGGAGTGGTTAGAACTGCAACCTCACAGCGCCAGGGACCCGGGTTCGATTCCCGCCTCGGGCGACTGTCTGTGTGGAGTTTGCACATTCTCCCCATGTCTGCGTGGGTTTCCTCCGGGTGCTCCGGTTTCCTCCCACAGTCCAAAGATGTGCAGGCTAGGTGGATTGGCCATGCTAAATTGTCCGAAGTGTTCAGGGGTGTGTGGGTTACAGGGGGATGGTCTGGGTGGGATGCTTCAAGGGGTGGTGTGGACTTGCTGGGCCTGAGGGCCTGTTTCCACACTGTGGGGAATCGAATCTAATCCTGTATTTTCTTCAGGTCTTCTAGAGTTTTGTATTCTTTTGCTGAAAACCGATTCTTCTCCAATCTTAACCAGAAATGAGAAATATGATAAGAAATTAAATTTATAAATACAAGACTTATTGACAATGCAACTGGTATGATACCTAGATTGTCTCCTACCACAACTTCAAGAAAAGGACTAGCCAACAGGTAGAGATATTACGAAATGCTTTGTGGATTGATGGGCATCAGGAGCTTTTTCCACATGCAGCACTTTCTCTTTTGATGGCCGCATTGTAGGGGTGGGAAGTTTAAATCCCCTTCCAATGTTAATGATATTGGGCCAATTCATGAAATAGACATTATGTACAGACTGTCAGAGGAGATGTGAGCCATGAGTGACTCTAGCCACAAGAGGGATATTGAGAAAATAAAAACTGGTTGCTCCCATAATTCTTTCATTGATAGCCTTTGAAATATAACAGGAATGTTCTTTTAGTTTGAGTTCAATGAAAAACAATCCAAGTTTATCCAACCTCTTCTAACTAAAACCCTCCAGACCAGGCAACATCCTGTTAAGCTTCTCTGCACCGGCTCCAAAGCACTCACGCCCTCCTGGCAGTGTGGTGACCAGAACTGCATGCAGTATTTCAAATGTGACCTAACTAAAGTTTTATACAGCTGCAACATAACTTGCCGACTTTTATATTCAATGCCCTCGCCAATGAAGGGGAGTGGGCTGCCTGTCTTCTTGACCATTGGGTTTTTACTTATTTGGGGGATGAGGCGGTTGCTGGTGGGCCAGTCTTTATTGCCCATCCCTAGTTGCCTTTGAGAAGCTGGTGGTGAGCTGCCTTCTTGAACTGCAGCAGTCTACCAGCTGTGGGTTGACCCACAATGCCTTTAGACAGGGAATTCCAGGACTTTGACCCAACAACACTGAAAGCACAGTAATATATTTCCAACCCAGGATGGTGAGTGGCTTGGAAGAAACTTGTAGATGGTGGTGTTCCCAAGTATCTGCTCCCTTTGTCCTTCTAGATATATAATTTGCACCTGAATTTGATCTTTCAAAATATAGCACCTTGGATTTTTCTGGATTACAATTCATCTGACATTTCTCTGCCCAACTCTCTGATCTATCTACATTCTGCTGTATCCTTTGACAGCCCTCCTCATTATCTGCAACTCAGCTAACGTTGGTGCCATCCGCAAACTTACTAATCAGACCACCTACACTTTCCTCTGGATTATTTACATATATTGCAAACTACAAAGGTCCCAGCACTGATCTCTGCAGAGCAGCACTAGTTACTGATCTCCTTTCCAAAAAAATCCTGCCATAAGGTACCTTATGAAATGAATTTCCACGTAGACACTCACTGCCCTTCCCTCATCAATCATTCCTGCCTCCTCTTCAAAACAAAACTCCATCAAGTTGGTGAGACTTGTCTTTCCCTGCACAAATCCATGCTGCCTATCACTCATATGTCCATTCACTTTCAAACATGAAAAAATCCTGTCTCTCAGTATCTTCTCCAACAGCCTCCCCACCACTGATATCAGGCTCACCAGCCTATAATTATCTGGATTATCTTTGTTTCCCTTCTGAAGCAAAGGAACAACATTGATTGTTCTCCAGTAGCAGAACCTCGCCTAAGGCCAAAGAGGATGCAAACATACCTGTTAAGGCCTCAGCTATTTCCTCCCTTACCGCCCACAGTATAGATCCCATCTGGTCCTGGAAACCTTAATGTTTTTCAAGACACCCAACACTTCCTCCCTCATTATGTTGACCTGCCCAAGCATAATCACGCACCTTTCCCCAACCTCAAAATGCTTCAAGTCCTTCTCTTCAATTAATACCGATGTAAAGTACTCATCAAGGATTTCACCCACTTCCTCTGTCTCTTACACAAAATCTCTCTCTTTGAGTGAGCCTACTCTTTCCCAGATGCCCTCTTGCTCCTAAAATATGGATGAAATGCCTCGGGACTCTCCTGTTGTCCAAGTCCATTTCGTGATCCCTTTTAATCCTCCTAACTTCCCGTTTGAGCTCCTTCCCACTTTCAATATATACTTCAAGGACTTTGTCTGCTTTTAGTTCCTTAAACCTTAAATATGCTTCCTTTTTTTGACTAAGCTGATAATTTCCCCTGTCATCCAAGGTTCCTGAATCCTGCCATTCCTATGTTTCATTTTCACAGGAACATGTCTGTCTTACACTCTAATCAACTGATCTTAAAAAGATGTGGATTTACCTTCAAACCGCTACTCCCAATCACATTGTCCAATTCTTGCCTAATTCGGTTATTGTTGGCCTTCCCTCAATTTAACACCTTCATCTGAGGTTCACTCTTATCCTTATCCAGAAGTATCTGAAAACTTCTGAAATTATGGTCACTATTCCTAAAATTCTCCCCCACTGAAACTTTGATCAATTAGCCAGGCTCATTTCCCAGTACCATGTCTAGTATGACCCCCTCCATCACTGGATTATCCATGCACTGTTTCAAAAAACCCTCCTGGAAATACCAAACAAATTGCTCCCCATCCAAACCCCCAGCACTAAGGGAGTTCTAGTGAACGCAGAGGAAGTTAAAATCACCCACAACAACAACCCTGTTATTTTCATATCTTGCAAGAATCTGATTACATATCTTTTCCTCTATCTCCCACTGGAGGTCTGTAGTGCAATTGTGTAGTGCACGTTTCCTCTACCTGAGCTCTACCCATAATGCCTCACTGCTAGATTTCCCCCAGGATGTCCTCCCTGAACACAACTGTGATATGCTCCCTTACTAGTAATACAACTGTCCCATCTCTCGCTTCCTCCTTTGTCTCATCTAAAGCATCAATATCCATGAATGCTATACTACTGATCATATCCCTCTTTCAACCTTGTCCTATGACAGTAACAACATAATAACTGAATGCAGTTAAAATGAAAATAAACAAAAAAAACCTTTGGCAGTTTTCACTTTGAGAAGAAAAGGCCTTTTTTTCATTTCTGTAGACTCAATTGCCTGGTTTGTTTTTACAAAAGATGGACCACTTGAGGAGATCTACATTTTTACTGAGTTTTATGAATGAGAATCCTTTCTCAGTGGAAGTAAGAGCTCAATTAGATTGCTTCAACTTTAATTTTCCTTCTTCTCTATTTCAGAGATGTAATTCTTGTGGTCTGCCCATAGTTATTTCTGGGCAACTGGCTATGGGAGATACAGGTGGCATGGGCAGTATGAGGAGATAATGGGTGTAAGAGTAAGCACAGAGAATATGATGGCGATGGAGGAAAAGAGGGAGCATGGTAGTGCATGAAGTATGGGTGAGCAATGAGGGTGAGGGTTTGAGGGCCGGACAATCATTACCATAACTGAGCAGCTGAGCTGAGGTGGATGTCTCAGCCCGCTGGACATCTGCACAACTCTGTTAACACACCAGATCTGTATCACGAGGCTGTGCACCCGAGTATATTGCATTTCCAACACCCTGACATGAAAATATGGCAGACAGGAGCATTTTTAAAGGTGACAGGTCTGTGTTTCCCAACTTGGCCTTTCTGTTTTGGCTAGAAACAAACTGGCACCCTGTCCAATTTCTCAGAGTTTGCTCTTTCCTTTTCAAAGAAAGTAACTGACAAGGCTGAGGGAGAGGAAGTGATTTCCCAAGCAGAATCCCTCTTTCTCTTCGTGGAAGGGAATGGAGTGCAGGTATGATGTCAGTATATTATCTGAAAGAAAGCAAGCTTCCCTTTACAGAAAGTGTATACAAGCGCAGATTGATGAAAGGCAAGCAGCTTAGATTCTCAAATAATTTTAAGTTAAAAAATAATAATGCAACTTGGTTCACCCAGTTGAGGATAGATAAGATGTGGCAGGTGCAGGTGTTTTCGATAGGAAAGGATGGATGAGAACTCAAAGTGATGCTTTACTTACTTTATCGTGAAATTTCCTGAAATTAAACCCTTCAAACTGAATAGCATCATTTGACAAAACAGCCCAAAGCATAGCAACATCTTTAGTTGTTGATTTGTTTATGTTTGAGTCAATAACTACAAAGTAAAACGAAGTTTACATCCCTAAGTTATTTATCCTTTATCCTGCTGGATGTTTAATTCATGCTAACAAGTTCAGAGGTACATTGCAAGAAATTTGAATATTTTTGTTCACACAACCTTAAATTATAAGTAAAATTCTACTTAGTGTCAAATGAAATATTTGGACTTTTCGGGTGACATCACTCAAAATAGGGACACAGAAATTTTCTCTAGTGATTACCTTTGGCAAGAGACAGTGTACACTGTTATGTGTCTCTATTTTACCACTGATCTCATCACAAGTGACCTAAGTAAGGCTAAAAAAATTTTAGGGTCTGAGGTGACAATTTGACAGTAATTGTTCAAAGAGGAACATCCAGAACTCAAGTTGGACTGAAGGGTCTGTTTTCATGCTGTCTAACTGTGACTCTATAGTACAAATTGTGTTAATAAGTATCAGAATGTGACCACCAACTGATACTTTGAATGATGGCAGATTTAAAGCAGGAAATATAACTCAACCAGAATGCTCTTTTGATCTGATACTACATTAAACTTATTTCTTTCACTTGGCCAATGAACTTTAATATGAGGGCAGCTTCTCTGTACCATTTGCATCTTTATGAGAAACTCACCTTTGAGAAGGGAATCTCAAATGGAAAGGCAGGATCTCAAAAGAAACAGAAGGCCATCAGGCAAGGGTAGGTAATTATAGCTGCTTCATCAAATAACGGGGTTCTCAAGTATTTCAGCTTTTTCATTTAAATTTTATTCAGAAAAATAAAACTAGGGTGTAGTATGATCTAAACTGTAGTATTTGTATGTACATTTTTGAATGTTAATTGCTGTAAGCTCGGATTTCTGGATTTGAGTTAGTACCTTGTGGGTTTTTCTGTGTGTCTGAGTTTAATAACTAGCTTGTAAGCATTTTGTAACCAAGGTGGTTTCTTTTAAATGTAGTTTTGATGCCCACGCTGCACAGTGAATGAACTTTTTGCATGAATGGGCTTTTGTTTCTTTAGACTTTTGCAGCTAAACATAGTAAGACATGTGTCTTCAGAAGCTCGTTAGACACTTCTATAGCCTTTTTTTGAGCTTAAGAGGAACAGCTCTAAGCTTAGAGAAGTCATTCCTTTCACTTTTAACCTTGCATAGTGTTAACCCTGTGAAGAACTTCAACAGATGGCCGTATATTTCTGACAGATTGAGTGAATTAGTTTACTTTGAGGCAAAAACCTCATCTCAGACCAAAAATGTTGGGATAAAGACCCTGAAAATTTAACTTAAAGCTGATTACAGTGAAGCTCAGGTGTGTTTCACTCCAGGAAGAAGGTCTCTGCAATTCTAGTGATGTTGCAACTGATTCAATCCTACTAAGGTGGTAGATGCAAGGACTCTAATGTGAGCATTATATGAGTGGTGTTTTGGGTATTATACAAACGCTTTTTTTTCAATTTGTCAAAGAGTGTTTTGAGATTAATGGGCTTGAATTTTTATGGTGCAGTTAACACCTTTGAATTTGTACTATAAGTAGATAGTTTCGGTTATTCTATTTTATCATCATTCCAGTTGTAATAAACTTCCATTTTGTTGTTAAAGCAAATTATGCAGAATTGCATGTATACGTTCAGTAAGAGACCACTTTGTTAAAACCAAAACAAATGAAAATGTGATCTATCAAGCCAGATTCCTGGAATCTGGCTTGTCTAATAATGACATCTGCTAGGTCCATGACTGTAGGTAATCCTTGACTTTGAGGGCAAGAGGCCAACCAAAGAAATGGGCTAGACCCAATGGAAAGAACTGGACTTGGCTGAGAGCTAAATTCAGCAATCCCACATACTAATTCAATTTTTGCTAGCTAAAATTGTAGGTGAAGGTCCAACGTTTAACCAATGCAACTTAATGAGAGCATTTCATGTTTATGTCAACCTTGCCGTTCTATTCACGAACACTACTGCATTCATATTACTTATAATTTTGACTACAAACGATTCAATATGGCCAAAACGAACATAAATTTAATTATGTGAGAAGTAAAAGAGAAGCTATCTCTCTAAGTGAACACTTTACATAATAGAGTTCTCAACTACAACTGGATTTTGACCCTAGGTGTACATCTCAACTGGAATATACTTGGCAAATAGAACTATTAATTTTGTCTTTCATTAATAAATGAGGTGACACCTCACCTTACGGTCTTTATCTTGACACAATGCAAAATGAATTCAGAAAACCTTTGAACGGATTTGTCCGTAAATTTGTTATGACTTAAATCAAGTTCCACTAGTTCCTGCAATGTTGCAAATGTGGCTTTGAGATCAATTGACCAGGCATCTGTGAGATTAGTTTTCGACAATCTAAGAGGAACAGAAATATAAAACATGACAGAAATAAGTTTCAAACTTCTGAAGAAAAAAGGTAGAATCATATCTAGATATTGAAATTATAAGGTGTGAAATCTGAAATGTTCAAATGAACGCACTTGTCTACAATTTTACAAATGTGTCAACTCATTTGTTTTGACAGAGTTACACAGGTATTTTAATGCTTGCAGTAAAAGTAAACAGCATATTTTTCTCTTTTGAACCTTGAACCAGCTGAGCCTTGTACATCCTAAAGGTTTGTGTCAGCAGCAATCTGCAGGTGGACCTGGTAAAAATTAAACAAATATAGTCTAGACAGGCCTCAAAGTCATGTGACATTTAGAGACAGAGGTGACAGACACTGATGAGAATGTGGAAAACTATTCCAGACTCTGATAAGCTTAAATGGTACTTGACTGGATGAAGTAGATATCGACATTAACCTATGATCTAGAATAGATATTTATGCAAATATGAAACAAGACTGGAATTTGGATAATGAAGACATATATGTGAATGGAATGTTATAATAATATTGAGCTTCTCTGTATCTGAGTTCTATCCCAGTCTGGCTGGAGAGATACTCTCCCTGTGCTTGCTGAATACGTGAAGAGAAAACACTCTGCAAACAGAAAAAGATCAGTTCAGCCAAACATAGATCCCTTACTTTCAGAAAAAGGGGAAGCTGAAATGGGGAACAAAGAGATGAGTGAACAATTAAGTACACATTTTTGGTGATCACACAGTATGGAGCTGGAGAAGCACAGCAGGCCAGGCAGCATCAGAGGAGCAGGAAAGTTGACGTTTCAGGTCAGGACCCTTCTTCAGAAATGGGGATGGGGGGAAGGGAGCTCAGAAATCAATAGAGAGAGGAGGGGTGGGGTTGAGGAAGGGAGATGCGATAGTTATAGGTGAGTACAGGTGGGGATTTGTCAATGAGGTGTGGGAGAGAAGATGGACACGTTGTGTCAGGGCAAGGAGGCCTAAACATGGAATTTCAATGTTCACATGGTGTGGATATTGAATACAAGATATT
Organism: Stegostoma tigrinum; assembly: GCF_030684315.1. Classification (NCBI taxonomy): domain Eukaryota; kingdom Metazoa; phylum Chordata; class Chondrichthyes; order Orectolobiformes; family Stegostomatidae; genus Stegostoma; species Stegostoma tigrinum. Next base: position 49,030,125 of record NC_081367.1, read on the forward strand.
GTTGTGGGATCAATGTCTCAGTAGGTTTATTTCCTGAACATAGGTGAGCATCAAAGGTCAATGTGAATTATAGCAATTGTTCATGTATTAAAATTTAACACCTTGTTTTTACATACCCAAGCTTTTGTAATTTACAGCGTGAATCCTTCAGTGAGGATAGCAGCATGGTCACTCCATCATTGCCCAATTCATTCATGCTCACATCCAATTCTGTCAGGGTCTGGTTGGTGTTGAACACAGAAGCAAGTCTTGCACAACAATCACTGGTTAGTTTAGCATTTGCCACCCTGTGAAAATAAAGGATTACAAATGGAAGATTTCAAAATTACCCAAAACAGATGTTGAATCTGAACTTGTTCTTCAGCTCCTAGTTGGCAACTGACTCTCTCAATACTTTTGACTAAACAAGCAATCCGTCCACTGCCAATAACTCTAAATTGTGTTTCTTACATATGATGGCTTCTTACTAAAATATCATCAGGAGGAATGATCTGATATTTTCAGTCTGAGGGGACAGTGCAGATATGACTTCTACAGACATGGCAATTCCACAAACACTCCAAGACACTTCCTTGGGCTGAGGTTAACTATGTAAAGATTCATTTCTGACAGTAAGGGGTGCGCCTGCCAAGGGGATACCGATATGACAATGTTAGAGGTGACTAACCTTGAATTTTCCATCCAGTCCTTTGGCAGAGCTGTTGATTTCATCTGATGAAAGGCAGGGGCCTTCCTAACTTCAAAAGGAATTACAATGGGCCGACGCTCCTGCCCTCAACATATGCTGCCACCTTTCTCTTGACAGTGCCTGCATTAATTCACTGCTGTTGTGGAAAGATCATTGTGTTCCCCCATTTTGTTAGCTACAGGTAGTGAACTGGTACTGGCTCAGGCATCCAACGCCCTTATAATATGTGGAAGCCCTTGCTGCTGGATTTCCCTTTGTTCTGACATGGCAATGCCAATTTCAAGTCGCATGTTGCAGCAAAATATGACACATTTCCAGGTACTTACTTTAATGATTGAATTTTACAGCCTTTCTCTGTCAGAATGTCACACAATGCAGCCATTCCTTCATTTTGTACATTGTTAGAACCAAGGTCCAGCTCTGTCAGTATCTGATTTCCTTTCAGGGATTTGATGAGCTCAGCACAACCATTTTCCGTGAATGAATTCTTTGCCAATCTATAATGCAAACAAAATGTTGTCAGCTTGAAATGAAACATGTACATCAAGAAAGTCAACTGGAAATTATTGAAAAATAATTCATTGAAAAATAATTCTCAACTCAAAGTTTTAAAATGCATGCACAGCTTGCTAAACAAAATGTGAACTGTCAGACTGCGCAAATGGGAATGTAGACAAAGATGCTTTTTTTTAAGAGAATCCCTACAGAATGGAAACAGGCCCTGAACAAGTCCACAGTGAACCTCAGAGCATCCCACCCAGGCTCAGCCCCCTAATCTATACATCCCTATGGGCAATTTAGCATGGTCAACTCACCTAGCTTGCACATCTTTGTACTGTGGGAGGAAATCCACAAGGACACAGGGAGAATGTGCAAACTCCACACACAGTTGCCTGGGGCTGGAATTGAACCTGGGTCCCTGGTGCTGTGAGGTAGCAGTGCTAGCCACTGAGCCACCGTGCTGCCCTTTATGCATATATACACACATATCAAGAGATTTTTCTTCTGTTTGAGTAGGAGAATGTAGGTGATTGTAAAGTATGCTTACCCTAGACTCTGTAATGTACAATTCTTGCTTTTCAGTATATCACAGATTATCCCAGCTCCAGAAGCATCCTCATAGGTGCCCATTATTCCAAACTCAAATGCAAATATAGAATTTAACCTTAACGGAATACAAATAAGCTTGAAAATAAAACAAAACTTCAACTTTTGTGATTGATTATTTTGAATTACAACACTTGTTTAATCCTACAAAGAAAATGACATTTGATTTAGACAAATTATGAGCATTCATTCCCCAACATGTACTACAATAGGATTGCTAATTTGTCTCCCACCTTGTTTGAAAAGTCTGAGGACAACTTTCAACGAACAATCTTTCAATGTTGGTGGCTAAGACGAAGCCACTGTGAGGAATAGCTGCCTTGTGGCTCATCAAACAGATAATTATCACTTAAGATGCTGCTGAGGCTCAGTCAAGAGGTTGAACAGTATCTTAAGGGATTTTGCAGAATTGAAAACCCTCTCCTAAACAGCGGTGAGCTGGTTAGGGATTTGTATTTTGTTGGTAGTAATTTCAAGGATAGTCTTTTTTTAAGTCATTATTGTTGGAGAAATGAAGAGGAGCAGTGGTATGCTGTGAAAGACTTTGTAAAATTCATTCATAGGATGTATGCAGCACTGGTTAGGCCAACAGTTACTTCTAATCATGATTTGACTTTGAGAAGAGGGTGGGAAGTTGCCTACTTGAATCACTGCAATTTGGTGCAACACTTTGTCAAAACTTCGGCATCATTTCAGAACCATTTAGTGCGGTACTTCTCTCAGAATTTCACTAAAAGAATGAACACCATGTTATTCTACTTTATTCAGCACTTTTAGACCCACAGAGTAAAGAAGTGCCTGGTCTTGGGCCTCCATGTAGAATGGCTCCCTTGGTCTGGCACAGACGTCAAAGCAGAGCTGTAGGAAAAACACAAGGAGAGGATGGGGAAGTAGTGCTCTTCCCAAGACATGTACATCATATCCATCCTCCTTTGATCCACCTTCACCAGGTCCTCCAGTGCCTCATCTCTGCACCCTGTCCTTCAGTCCCTACATAATCCATACTGTCTGCCAAAACACTCCACACTTTGGGCTGGATTTTACGTTGCCCCAGTGGACATGTGTTCTGTGGGGGCAGGGGAAGATATGTAAAATTGCCTGTCACCTTCCTGCCCGCTCCCATAAGACGCTAGGTAGATATGTACTGAAATCAGCTGACTGACCACTATAGTAAAACAGATCATTAAAGCTCAGTTAAGCTTGTTATTGTGTCCATTCACCTGGATAATAATCCACACAGCTGGTACCATTTTTTTTTGCCAATCACCTCAAACTGATGCCCTCTGGTTCTTGATACTTTTGCCAATGGGGAGGTTTCCCTCTTTCAACTCTGTCTAGATCTCTCATGAGTTTGAACACTCTAGCAAACCTCCACCCAACTTTCCCTTCTCTAAAAAGAATGACCCCAACCTCTCCAATTCAACCAACCTTGGAACTAAAGTCTCTGAGGCTGTAATCTTATTACAATCTTTCAAACATGGACAAAACAGGTCAATTCCAGAGGTGAGTTAAGAGTGACTGACCTTGACATCAAGACTGCATTTGACTGAGGCAATGAGCTCTAGCAAAACTAGAGTCAATGGAAATCAGGGGAAACCTCATGCTGGTTGGAGTCATTCCTGACACTTATGAAGTTGGTTGTGGTTGCTGCAGTTTAGTCATCTCTGCTCCAGGATATCTCTGCAGGAATTCCATAGGATTGTCCTTAGGATGGCCCAACTATCTACAGCTCTTCATCAATGACTTTTGTTCCATCATAAGGCCAGAAGTGGAGATGTTTGCTGATGCTTGCTCATTGTTCAGCAGCATTTGTGGCTGGCACTCAGAGAGTGAAGCAATCCGTGTTCAAATGCAACAAGGCCTGAACAAGATCCAAGCTTGGGCTCACAACTGGCAAGCAAATTTATACCACGTACACATGTGCCAGGCAATGACCACCTCAAAGAAGAGACTCTGGCCATTGTCCCTTGACATTCAGTGGCATAATCAAACAGTGTCCTCGACTTTATTAATCGGAGATTTGTGTACAGCTGCAAGCAGATGATGTTGAACTTTTTAAGACACTTGTTAGACCTCAGCTAGACTGTTATGTACAGTTATGGGTGCTAGATTATAGGTAAGTTGTGAAAGCACTTAAGACGTTGCAGAAGGGATTTATAAGAATGGTTTCAAGAATGAGAATTTTCAATTGTGAGGGCCGACTGAAGAAGTTGGGACTATTCTCCTTGGGGAGAAGAAGACTGACTAGATTGGTAGAAGTTTTTAAATCATGAGCAGATTAGCTAGAGTAGAACAAAAAAGGAACAAGAACAGAACAGCGTAGCTTTAAAGTAATATGCAAGAAAAGTAAGGATAAAGTGAGAAATAAAATACTTTTTCAGTGAGTAGGTTATGCAATCCACTGCCTGGAAATATGGTGGAGGCAGATTCAATTGATGCCTTCAAAAGGGTATTGAACAATTACTTGGTGGAAATAGTATGTGAAGTTATTCAGGAAGAACAGGAGATTGGCTGTAGGTAATCATGCTTGTTTGAAGAGCTAGTGAAGGCATCATGAGTTGAATGACCTCCTTCTTTCCATTTCTGTGATACTATAGAAGAAAACTATGTTGTACTGAATCATAAGCCTAGACCAATGCCTCCATCCAGATGAGTTCAGGTCATATTTAGAGCATACCAGGGAAAGTGCAGGTTCACATACCTGCAACCCTTTGGTTTCTGCATTCCTGCTAGAATTGTGGCATTCTTTTATATTGCCTCACCTTATACTTCCTACCAAAATATATCATTTGATACTTCTCTGTAATAATTTTCATCTGCCATATGTCCCTGCATTCCAACAGTTTGTATTTTGTCATCTTGAAGTTTATCATCAACATTTTCACAATTGACAATACTGTCAAACTGTCTTTCTTCTGCAAACTTTGAAATTATAACCTTCAGGCCCAAGTCTACGCTATTAACATATATTAAGAAAGGCAGAGGTGTTAATACAAAGCCTAAAGAACACCACTATATTTATTTGTTTTTATTCACAGAACGTGCGTGTCATTGGGTCAGGTATCATCTAATGTCCTTTTGTAAATGCTCTTAAGAAGGTGGTAATGACCAGCCTTTTCTAGTCACTACAGTTCATGGAGGGTAGGGACACCCAAATTGTTGTCAGGAGTTCTGGCTTGTGCATGACTTGGATGGAGACCTACAGATGGTGATGCTCCTGCACATCTTCTGCCCTTGTCTTTCTTGATGAAGGCAGTTGTAGCTTGGAAGGTTTGTGCAAACCTACCCTGGTGAGTTGCTGCATTGCATTGTGTCGATGGTACACACTGCCACCACTATGCATTGGTGGTGCAGGGAGTGAATATTTAAGTTAATGGGATGTCCATAAATGGGTTGCTTTGTTCTGGATGGCATCAAGATTCATGAAAGGTATTGGAGTTGCAATCATCAAGGCAAGTGGGGAATATTCCATCAGACTCTGGACTTATGGCTCGTATTTTAAGGACAAGCTTTCGGATTTAAGAGGTGAGCTGCATGTTTCCCAGCTGCTGACCTGTCATTGAGCCAATGTATGTGGATGGTGCAGTAAAGTTCCTGATTAATGTTAACACCCAAGACGTTGACAGTGTGGACTTTAGCAATGGTAATGCCATTGATTGTAAGGGGAGATGTTTTGATTCTCTCTTGCTGGTGATCATTGATGGTCATTGCCTAGCACTTGAGTGGTGTGAATGTTGCTGGCTACTTGTTGGTAAAATGACAGAAGCACAATTTATGGCATGTTATCATTACAAATTTACCGATAAATAACTTGAAGCAATTAATGTACAGTTAAGATAAAAGAAAAACTCAAGTTCTCAGAAACTCAAAAAAGAAACAAAGATGTGAACATCACCAATGGAAAACTTTAACAATGATTACATACCCAAGTTTTTGTAATTTACAACTTTCATTCTTCAGTGCTTCAGAGAGTTCTTGTAGTCCATTCTCACCTATTCTATTATGACTCAGGTCCAGCTCTACCAGAGTATTGTTTACACCAAGCATTTTAGCCAAGTCCTTACAACAAGCGGATGTTAGTTTATTACCACCAACACTATGGAGATAAAACAAAATACATTTCAACGCAAAATGCCAGAAGCACTAAAAGACACAGATGTATTATTGCTGCACTCACAATTTGCATTTTAACGCAGTTCTCCCAGCTGATTCCTATTCGTTCAGTCATCTTGACAAATACAATTTAAATAGTACTTTATTTTTGATGACTTGGTGATCGACCCCACAAAGTTTGACTATCAACATGAATCCCCTAATTGCATATCTATTTTCTGATTTCAATTCCTCTCTTAAATTGGGAATCCTCTGCCAAGCGAGCAGGTGAGTATGAAATAAAGGCAGATACAAGACAGGAAAAGCACTATTTGCTTTGACTTTTGAATATTACTTTCTCTTCTAATAACTTCAATATAAAAATGTAATTTGTTATAATGGTATAAATCTACTGCCATGATGTACAGTTATGAGGTACAGGTTTCGTAAAGAACTGCATGGTGGGCCTCAGAATTGGCTCCCAAGAATCACCTGAATTTACCGCTGCACCGTGCCAAGTTTCTGAAAAGTTTTCAGTAGATTACAATTAAATAAATCAGCATGTAAAGAGTTTTGAAATTTAGCGTGTCAAACAGACAATGGTTTTCCCTGGAGATGAGAACAACTCTTTCTTCTCTCAGCAAACATGGAAACATGGGGCATACAATTAATGGTTAGAAACTTGTAGAGTAAATGACATAAAGAAAGAGGTGATGGATGAAATTAAGTTCCGGGCCAAGCCTAATTCATTTCCTCATCAAAAACCAGGACCCGACAGTTTGGGACAGTGTCAGTCTTTGGGTTTCATGCTCGCTAAAAAGGCAAGAAGGTTACCTGATACGCTTCATGCATTTCTATATCTTAGCCCCTACAACATACATCACAGGAAATTAGGTTTGTAGTGAATCATGTATCTGGACATTTAAAAACAAATAATCATGCACTAATACAACATCTCAGGCTTACATATGTAGTCTGCATTATGTGATTATTAGATTTCAATTACATCATATCCATAGTTGACTGACTGGCTGCTTGCTTAACTGCTGGCTACTAACTGAATGCACGATCACAGGCTATGATGGAGACCTTTGCGACTACAGCATCACATAGTCTTGATGACTTCAAGGTACAGGGCCTTTCTGAGATCTGTACAGTGATACAAGACTGCCTACTTAAGAACTATCTTGAAACACGATGAGAGAAACATCATGAAGGGAAACTATTCAAAATCTAAGGCAGCGCGACTGAGGAACAGAGAAGAAGAATAACTGTCTAAGATATTTTCAGTCTGACTACAGCGAGGGGCTGGAAACCGTGCAACATCTTGGCCTTGCTGCCTGACAAGAAATGTAGGTTGTAAGCATTAAAAATACTGAAATCGTATTGTGCACCTCCGAATGGAACATGGTGTACAAAGTAAAGTTTATTTCTATTGCACTTTCTGTCATTTTCAATTTGTAATTCTTGCTCTCAAGCTGTATGACTCACATGGAATGTGCACTTTAAATAGCAAGACAATGAGGCACCAAACAGTGCAAAATGCTGCATGAAGTTATGTTAAATTTTATTGCATTTCCTGAAATTTTCAAACTGAAATATTTTTTAATATCAGTCTACAAATTTTATGAATAAAATATATTTTTGGAAAATGCCTGCAAGAGGGAGAAAAGAAAGAGGATGTCCGAGGAACAGCTACAGGTCTGCTGTAAACGAGTTGAACATCCAGAAGTAATCAGAGATAATGGGAACTGCAGATGCAGGACAATCCGAGATAACAAAGTGTAGAGCTGGATGAACACAGCAGGCCAAGCAGCATCCTAGGAGCACAAAAGCTGACATTTTGGGCCTAGACCCTTCATCAGAAAAGGGGGATGGGGAGAGGGTTCTGAAATAAATAGGGAGAGAGGGGGAGGCCGATCGAAGATGGATAGAGGAGAAGATAGGTGGAGAGAGAATAGGTCAGTCCAGGGAGGACGGACAGGTCAAGGGGGCAGGATGAGATTAGTAGGTAGGAAATGGGGGTGTGGCTTGAGGTGGGAGCAGGGGATAGGTGAGAGAAAGAACAGTTTAGGGAGGCTGGGATGAGCTGGGCTGGTTTTGGGATGCAGTGGGTGGTGGGGAGATTTTGAAGCCTGTGAAATCCACATTGATACCATTGGGCTGCAGGGTTCCCAAGCAGAATATGAGTTGCTGTTCCTGCAACCTTCGGGTGGCATCATTGTGGCACTGCAGGAGGCCCAGGATGGACAAGTCGTCTAAGGAATGGGAGGGGGAGTTGAAATGGTTCGTGACTGGGAGGTGCAGTTGTTTACTGCGAACTGAGTGTAGGTGTTCTGCAAAGAGGTTCCCAAGACTCTGCTTGGTTTCCCCAATGTAGAGGTAGCCACAATGGGTAGAGTGGATGCAGTAAACCACATTGGAAGATGTGCAGGTGAACATCTGCTTGATGTGGCAAGTCTTCTTGGGGCCTGGGATAGGGGTGAGGGAGGAGGTGTGGGGGCAAGTGTAGCACTTCCTGCGGTTGCAGGGAAAAGTGCCGGGTGTGGTGGGGTTGGAGGGGAGTGTGGAGCGGACAAGGGCGTCCTGGAGACAGTGGTCTCTCCGGAAGGCAGACAAGAGTGGGGATGGAAAATTGTCTTTGCTGGTGGGGTCGGATTGTGGATGGCGGAAGTGTCAGAGGATGATGCATTGTATACAGAGGTTGGTGGGGTGGTATGTGAGGATGAGGGGTTTCTCTTTTGGTGGTTATTGCGGGGACGGGGTGTGAGTGATGAGTTGCGGGAGACTTGGTGGAGGGCGCTCTCGATCATTGTGGGAGGGGATGTTGTGGTCCTTGAAGAACGAGGACATCTGGGATGTACAGGAGTGGAATGCCTCATTCAGGGAGAAGATGCAGCGGAGGCAAAGGAATTGAGAATAGGCGATGGAATTTTTGCAGGATGGTGGAAGGGAGGAAATGTATTCTAGGTAGCTGTGGGAGTCGGTGGGCTTGAAATGGATAACGGTTTCTAGGTGGTTGCCTGAGATGGAGACAGAGTGGCCCAGAAAGATGAGGGAGGTGTTGAAGATGGTCCAAGTGAGCTTGAGGTTGGGTGGAAGGTGTTGGTGTAGTGGATGAACTGTTCAAGCTTCTCTTGGGAGCACGAGGCAGCGCCGATACAGTCATCAATGTGACGGAGGAAGAGGTGGGGTTTGGGGCCTGTGTAGATGTGGAAGAGGGACTGTTCCACGTAACCTACAAAGAGGCAGGCATTGCTTGGGCCCATGCAGGTACCCATGGCCACCCACTTTGTCTGTAGGAAGTGGGAGCAATCGAAAGAGAAGTTTTTGAGGGTGAGGATGAGTTCGGCTAGGCGGATGAGGGTCTTGGTGGAGGGGAGGGGCTGGTCGGGTCTGCTGGATAGGAAGAAGTGGAGGGCCTTTAGGCCGTCTGCATGAAGAATGCAGGTGTATAGGGAATGGACATCCATGGTGAGATTGAGGTGTTGGGGCCTGAGGAATTGGAAGCTCTGGAGGAGGTGGAGGGCATGGGTAGTGTTATGGATGTAGGTAGGGAGTTCCTGGACCAAGGGGGAGAAAATGGAGTCCAGATAGGTGGAGATGAGTTCGGTGGGGCAGTAGCAGGCAGAGACAATGGGTCGACCAGCGCAGGCAGGTTGGTGGATTTTGGGAAGGAGATAGAATCGGGCGGTGCGGGGTTGGGGAACAATGAGGTTGGAGGCTGTGGGTGGGAGGTCACCTGAGGTGATGAGATTGTGGGTGGTTTGGGAGATGATGGTTTGGTGCTCGAGGGTGGGGTCATGATCAAGGGATCAAGGAGGAGGTGTCACAGAGTTGGCGTCTGGCCTCAGCGATGTAGAGGTCAGTGTGCCATACTACCACTGCGCCACCCTTGTCTGTGGGTTTGCCCCATCCCCATCCCCCTTTTCTGATGAAGGTTCTAGGCCCGAAACGTCAGCTTTTGTGCTCCTAAGATGCTGCTTGGCCTGCTGTATTCATCCAGCTCCACACTTTGTTATCTTGGAACATCCAGAGGTGCTGTTCTTTCATAGCTAAAAACAAGGAGCCTTCCATCTTCCTTGAAACCTGTTTCCGAATCAACCCAGCTTACCTGCTCAATTAAGTTCCAGCGATTTGATGCTGGAAGGCAAGGTAGCTGTGGATAAAAGTCTATGATTTCAAAGCTTTCACTTTTGGCAATTATCATTTCAACTTTAAAATATCAACTTTAAAAATTGCATGAATACCATAAAGACTGAAGTGATCCCATTTTTATAAATATAACTTTTAATGTTATCTGTAACCAATCTTTGTGCATCTGTCTTGCTAATTTCACTGTTTGTTAAAGACTTTGAGTGTGAGATAAACGAACATTTTCCTTTTAGGTTGAAAGGATTTCTGCAAGGTTAATTTGTATTGAATTTTTGATTTCCAACAGTAACATATGGGCACATACACATACAAATCCATTGCTCATGTATGACCTGCAGGAAAACAATTTTAAAGCTTCCATCAAATATGAACAAAAAAATGTATTTTTTATATCTATCTGATGCTTGCAACATAATTACAACCTTAAGAACTTGCTCACCTTAACATTTGTAGTGAGCACTTCTGAGCTTCTAGCGCTTTGCAAAGTAAAATGAAACCTTTGTCTTGTATATTATTATCACTCAAGTCCAAAAGGATTATCTTGTGGTTGTCAGCCAGAGCAGTAGCAAGGTGCTCACAACTTTTATGAGTAAGATTGTTTCCATCTAACCTACAGAACACAAAAAGATGGGAAAATATCATTTAGAAGACTGTTTGTATTTAAAATACAATGCATTCTTTCTTAAATACAAAGACATTGTCTCCACATCTTTTTTCTCTTGACAATGTGAAAGTGTCCACAATAAAAAAAAGTGGCATCATAGCACTTTGCTTAATACTTTACACATGTTCCAACTTACTTCACATTTTGTAATTTGCAATCCTGGCTTCGCATTACATCTGTGAGTATTTTGACTCCACAGTCTCTGATGTTGGCCCCAGATAATCTAAGTATGAACAATTTATAAATAAATACCAACAGCGTAAGCATAATTTAAACATGATTCATCACTTTTGTTTGCAATTGCGTTACCATTGTAGATAAAGAATATTTAAGAAATGGCTTACATTTATTTATAAATCACCTTTCCCGATGTCAGCATGTCCCAAAGTGCTTTACAGACCATTATGTAAACTTAGAATTTGGTTATACTGGATTTCTCTTCTGAAATCTTTCGGTATGTCATATGATTCTCCACTGAGATATGTCCCGCTATTTTTTTAAAACTGTGATTTATAACCAGTGGGGGAAAGGATTATAAATATTTTGATGATAATGTTTGCAGAGCATTCCTCCCAGCGTGTAATGTTTAGAAATCACATTGAAATTTTCTAATGACTATTCTAAAATGGGCGGCCAACCAAAGAAACTCTAGTGGGCACACTGGAAACATCTCTGTCATTTAATTCTGCTGCAGGCATTTGCTGGTCTGATGCTTGTAATGAATATGCCTTTCATGTTTATAACTAATGTCATACAAGCTGAAAGGGTGGTTCATTCTTTATGGGTTGTCATAATCCATATGATGAGATTTACACACACTCATAGGAAATGTAGCCTGTTGGATATCAACCCTGATTTCAGAGCTAGGCTTCAATCTGTAGCACTGCCAGAATCGGCTTTCAAACTATACCTTTCAACCACAGGATATGAATGTTAACCACTAATCCACACGTCAGGTCCAATTATTTGTTATATGGTGATGCCAATATTAGGGTTGCTAACACTTTGTGGACTTTGCTGGCTGACCAGCAACTACTGCACATCCGAGCTGCCCGGGAGCAGTTGGTGGCGAACTGCTTCGTGAACTGCCGTGGTCATTTTGTGTAAGTACACCTACAATGCCATTAAAGGGGAAGTTCCAGGGTTTTGACTCAGGGACACTCAAGGAATGGCCACGTATTTCCAAATCAGGATGGTGACAGGCTTGGAGGGGAACCTGTCGGTGGTGTGTAATCGAGGAGAAAAATCATTAAGGCATTAAACTTTTTCTTTGTTGTGTCTCCTTTGAAGATTTTGTTTGTTACGAAGGAATTGAAAATGAGAATAAAAGCTGTGTAGGAGGACTGGTTGGAATTATTTGATAGAAAGGAGGCGATGGCCTAATAGTATTATTGCTGGACTGTTAATCCAGAAACTCAGGTAATGCTCAGGGGACCTGGGTTCAAATTCTGCCGTGACATTAATGTTCTCTGGGGAACGAAACTGCCATTCTAACCTGGGCTGGCCTACATGTGACTCCAGACCCACAGCAATGTGGTTGGCTCTTAACTGAGATGGTCAATAAATGTTGGCCAAGCAATGTGGATAAATTAAAACAAAACGGCAGGAATATGTTTGGGTAGAATTAAGAAGCCACTACTTGTGGGATACATAGGGTAATCAGTTCTACAGACCCATCCCCGGGCCTGCTTTATCAAGGGATCCAGAGGCCTTATGGGGTTATCACAAACGCATTTCGAGATAGGAATCTAGGCTTTCGGGTTTTCGTAACCAGCCTGTTTGCAGGTATTGCAACACACGTCTGGAGCAAGAGGGACCAGAACCCAAGGTCTCCTGCTTCAAAGATTGGGACACTGCCATTGTGCCACGACAGCCCTAGGTGCTTTGCATGTTAAGAACTGCCTGGTGGAGACTTGATGGGGAATGTTCCAAATGAACAAATGGAGTTCAAACATCCAAGCATATTAGACTGATTAAAAAAACTATTTGGAGCTACGGAGAATGCCCCGAATGTTGCGTAAATTCAGAACTCAAAAAAAAACTGACTGTTGCCAATGTAGGAAATGATGTGACCTGTGGAGGATTAGTGAACACTCACTTTATCCCGGTGAAGTAGTTTGCGGTTAACAGCAGCCTGCGTATGCCAATGGATGGCAGTTTGTACATTGACAGATCCAGCTCTTGGTAGCTCTCCTCTGACATCTGCAGAACAAAAGCCAGCGCCGAGCACTGAGCAGGAGACAGGCTCCCGGAAGAAAAGTTCCCAGACTTGAAAGCAGCTTTGATTTCCTCGAGGGCAGAGGTATCATTCAGCTCATTCAGACAGTGCAAAATGTCAATGGTTTGTTCCGGAGGAATGTTTGCCTGCAAGGTTTTCTTCAAGAACTTCGCGATTTTCTTTGAGTCGTCTCTCTCCTTGTTTTTCCCATCACTGGCCAGGAGCCCTTCCAAAAATTGCTGACTTTTTGCAGTTCCCAGTCCGCAAAGGAATCTGAGGAAGAATTCCTGGCGACCTTTCCCATCCTTGATGGCAGATGCACAAGCCTCTTTGCAAATCTGGGAATAGCTCTGTTTTTCAAACAGTTTAAAACTCTTTCCGAGAACGTTTTTCTTCTGGTTGTAAAAGGCAAGAAAAACATAGAGGGCTGCAAAATACTCCTGCACTGCCAAATGGACAAAGGAATAGTTAGATTTGCTGCCGTCAGCAATCTCTTTGCAAAGCCCACCGCAAACCAAGGAGAGCTCGATGTTGTTCTGTTTTAACTCTTCCTCACTGAATAAGACGGTGTCGCAGCCTTTGATGTTGCTTTTTTCAAAGGACAGCTTCCCCAGCGCGAGGATTGAGTCATGCTTTGACTTCAGCGACCTAACCTGCGTGTCTTTATTCACAACCTCAAGCTTTTCCTCTTGGAATAAAATCAAATGCACCAGGAAGTGAGAGTACACTTCTGTCAGTGTCTGCGGTATCTCATCCTGAGCGTCCAACACGGTTTCCAAAACCGAGAACAGAATCGAACAAAAAGCGGGGACCGTGCACATGAAAAACAGGTTCCTCTGTTTCTTCATGACCTGGAGCATCCTTTGGGTCAATGCCTGGTCTTCGCATCGCCTGCGGAAGTAATCTTCCTTCTCCTGGTCCCGGAATCCTGTGATTTCAGTCACCCTGCTGATGTTATGGGCAGGGATGCTGTTTTTGGTCCCGGGTCGCGTAGTTATCCAAATGGAAGCCGTTGGGATTAATTCCTTTTTGATGAGATTGACGAGGAGGGCTCCCAATGCGATCGCCCCGGTCACATCTCGGTAGACAATGTGTTTGTTAAAGTCCACTTCCAGGTCGCCGTCTGACAGACCGTCAAAGATAAACAGCATTCGGATCGATTCATTGGCCAACAAGCTGGCACATTTTTCAATGTAGGGGTAATACTGTTTGACCAGGTCAGGCAGACTGATTTCTTGCTTCACTGTGGACAGCAGGCTGAGCTCCCGGAAAGGGAAACTGAAAATGAAATCATATTCAGACAGGGCAGCGCCGGTAGCCCAATCATAGATGAGTTTTTGGACGAGGACTGATTTTCCAATCCCCGCCAACCCCTTGGTAACAACCGTCAGAGGCTCCCTGCTCTGTCCTGACACAGGGCTGAAAATGTCCCTATATTCAATCACCCTCTCTTCAGACTTCTCTTTCGCATTCTCGCTGCTGTCGCCCTCAGTGATGCGCACGTTAATAAATCGCTCACGCAGCAAAACGCGTTTTTTCCCTTTCTTCTCGGTTTCTATCAGGTATTCAACCGCCTCTTCTGATTTTTTTTTGTGGATGACTTTGAGCTTTTTCAAGTCAGTCCCTGTGATGGAGACACGAAAAGGTAGCGGTTACAGAAATGACTCTCCACAAATCTCCGACCTGTCGGTCACCGGAACTTCCAGATTTGGTTTTTGCAATAGGAAAGAAGTGTTGAAGAAATCTCAGGAAGCCCAGTTTGTGGAAAAGCACCCGACCCCAGAAGTAAGGAATGAAGTTAGAGAGAGGAGTAATGATGCGGTAGCTGGGTTACAGGGACTAAGGATGTGGCGAGGTCAGGGCTTTATAAAACTGGACAAAAGATATTGAGGAAAGTCAAAGGGTACGGGGTCGTTCACAGCAAGTTAAAATATGGAGTTGGATCAGGAGGTGTAATGGAAGACCTGGCAAATAGAGTACAGTTGTGGAAACGCATGAAATTGTCCATTTGGCAGAAAGAAGAAAGAAAAGGCCTATTATCTAAATAGTGAGAAGTTGCAGTGCTCTGAGATGAGGAGGGAACCAGCTGTCCTACATCACAAATCACAGAAGGTTAGTATACAGAAACAGCAAGTAGTCAGGAAAACTAATAGAACGTAATGGTTTATGTCAAGAATGTAAGAGCACGGAGTTTATAATTCAATTATACAGGGCATTGGTGAAATAGCCTCTGGAATATTGTGTGGACTATTGGTCGTTGTACTTACAGAAGGTTGTTATTGCTTTGGAAGCAGATCGGAGAAAGTTTCCTTGACTCATACCTGGAATGAGCAGATTGCTTTATGAGCAAAGGCTACACAGGCTAGGCCTGAATCCTTTCGAGCTCAGAAGAATCAGATTGACACATTTAAGATCCTGAAGGGATTTGACTGGGTAAATATTGGAAGGATGCTTCCTCTTGTGGGAGAATCAAGAACTAGGGGCCATAGTTTGAAAATATGTGGGCACCTATTTAAAGCGGAGATGGGAAACTTCTTTTCTCTCAGAGCTGAGGGTCTTTGGAATTCTCTGCCTCAAAAGGCAGTCGATGCAGAATCTTTAAATATTCTTGAGACAGAGGTAGATAGATTCTTGATTATGGAAGAGACAAAAGACTATCAGGGATATGTAGGAATTTGGAATTGAGGTTCAAAACAGATCAGCCATAATCTTATTGAATGGTGGACTAGGCTCAAAGGGCAGAGTGGACTTCTCTTGGTCTTTGTTCACATGACGTAATCGTAGATATGCTGCAGTTTGCATGCACTGATGTTTGGGAGTGGTTGATAATGACGTGAATGTAGATATTGGTATCAAAAGCTGTGCAACCAATTTCTTTCATTGTGGTATACGTGAAACAAACACAGAAAATAATGGAGAACAGCAGGTTTGGCAGCATCTATGGAGTAAGAGCCACAGTTGACATTTTGAGTCTAATATGACATCTTCAGAAGTATAGGCAAGCTTGGAAATCTTCTTGACATTGGAGATGGCACACAAAAACAAACAAGACAATGTTGTGTCTAGGCTGAGTATGCAGATTGCACATGGAAAGCAGTTTGAGGCTAATATTTATATTTTCCAGTTAAATGAACTAATCCATTAAGTATTAGTTGAGTTCAGCAACGAGCAACTAGCTAGATCTGAGTAAAAACAAAATTAAAATATTACAATCACAGTGAGTTGAACATGTAGAAAATACGATATGAAGAAGATTAAAATTTTGGCAAAGATCTGCAGCTCAGGCTATGGGCAAGGTTGTGGGCTTGCTCGCCGAATTGGCTTGCTTTCGTTCAGATGTTTTGTCACCATGCTAGGTGATATCATCAGTGAGGCCTCCAATGAGGCAATATTATTCTATTCCGCTTGGAATTTATACTGTCCAATCCATTACAGTGATTGGTGTCATTTCCGGTTTTGATCTGTATGGGTTTGTATATGAGTTTCATATTCAAACCGATACAGAATAAAATCAGAAATGACACTACTCACCATAACGGACTGAACAGTATAAATTCCAAGCAGAGTAGAATAATATCGCTTCATCGGAGGCTCTACTGATGATGTCACCTAGCATGGTGACAAAACATCTGAACGAAAGCAAGCCAATTCGGCGAGCAAGCCCACAACCTCATGAAGAAGATTCTTTTTCAGAAAATTATCAGAATTCACATTTTCTTGGCTGTTGATTTCATTTACCTTTCGCTCTGCTCCTGAATCACAGCATCAATTTGATTCATTTTATCACATACCTGAAAGTTTTTTTTCGTAAGCTCCTGAAATAAAAGAAACATTCAAATTGTAAATCTAAATCCAAAACAAAAAGTTTTAAAAGTATCCAAATTGTTGAACAAACGCATGATAATAATAAGTGAAATTACCTCCATAGTGATTAACAATTGTCTTGTTGCCCATGGAGATGTTCAGAGGTCCAGAGGACTTATCACTTTGGATGTTGGGTGCAAACACTTTCCCACCACTTGAGACTGACAGATTATTTTTAATTCTGTGGCCTTTATTATATAAGTTTAAAAGAAATGTACATTTGGTAAAAGCATTGTTTCATTTGCAAACAAATTTGTTGAACTAGTCAAACATATATTCTTGAAACAAGCAAATGTATCAAACATGCTTAATTCTGAAACTTGTTGAACTTGTTTAAAGAAGTAAAAAGACATTTTCAATAATTTTTAATATACAATAACATGCTTCTAAAGGCACATTGTCCAGTCATATTCTGGAAATTTACCTCTCTATATATTTTTATTAACTTGTTTATAAATAAATTGATTGGTTTATTCATTAGTGATTTTGTTATTTTCTGACTCACCTGCCGCCATGATGCTGATCTGTAGATCACTATAATTAGGAACTTGAAACTTTCTCTGAAAGGAAAGATTAAAATTTTTAAGTTTGAATTGTGCTAAAATTGTATTTTAGTTTAGTCTATTGTATGATCACAGCAGGATAAAGGAACAATCTCCTTTCATAGGAACTTACAGCTAGAAACAGAAATAGATAATTTAGCCCTTTGAGCCTGTTTCACCATTCATTAAGCTCATGGTTCATCTGGTCTGAACTCCATTCTTCTGTCTGTATCGCATAATCATCTACTCCCATGTCGATCAAAAATCTATCTAACTCAGCCTTAAATACGACTCACTACCATTGAAGAAGGGAATCCACATTCCAATAACTGTTCTATAGAAACAAAATTGGCTTGATCTCTGTCAAAAAAGGAGCCTTCTCATTCATGAACTACATTGCCTAGTTTTAGTTATCACCACAAGAAGAAAACATCCTCCTGATGTGCATCCTGCCCAGTTGCCTCCAGGGCTTAAATGGTTCAACAAGGTAATCCCTCATTCTTCTAAACTCAAATGGCTATAGGTCCAACCTGTTCAACCTAAGAATGAGAGATAATGGGAACTGGAGATGCTGGAGAATCCAAGATAACAAAGCGTGAAGCTGGATGAACACAGCAGGCCCAGCAGCATCTCAGGAGCACAAAAGCTGATGTTTCGGGCCTAGACCCTTCATCGGAGAGGGGGATGGGGAGAGGGTTCTGGAATAAATAGGGAGAGAGGGGGAGGCGAACCGAAGATGGAGAGAAAAGAAGATAGGTGGAGAGGAGAGTATAGGTGGGGAGGTAGGGAGGGGATAGGTCAGTCCAGGGAAGACGGGCAGGTCAAGGAGGTGGGATGAGGTTAGTAGGTAGGAAATGGAGGTGCGACTTGAGGTGGGAGGAAGGGATGGGTGAGAGGAAGAACAGGTTAGGGAGGCAGAGACAGGCTGGGCTGGTTTTGGGATGCAGTGGGGGGAGGGGAAGAGCTGGGCTGGTTGTGTGATGCAGTGGGGGGAGGGGACGAACTAGGCTGGTTTTGGGATGCGGTGGGGGAAGGGGAGATTTTGAAGCTGGTGAAGTCCACATTGATACCATTGGGCTGCCGGGTTCCCAAGCAGAATATGAGTTGCTGTTCCTGCAACCTTCGGGTTCCTAGTGGCACTGCAGGAGGCCCATGATGGACATGTCGTCTGAAGAATGGGAGGCGGAGTTAAAATGGTTCGCGACTGGGAGGTGCAATTGTTTATTGTGAACCGAGCAGAGGTGTTCTGCAAAGCAGTCCCCAAGCCTCCGCTTGGTTTCCCCAATGTAGAGGAAGCCACACCGGGTACAATGGATACAGTATACCACATTGGCAGATGTGCAGGTGAACCTCTGCTTAATGCGGAAAGTCGTCTTGGGGCCTGGGATGAGTGTGAGGGAGGAGGTTTGGGGGCAAGTGTAGGACCTCCTGCAGTTGCAGGGGTAGGTGCTGCGTGTGGTGGGGTTGGAGGGCAGTGTGGAGCGAACAAGGGAGTCATGGAGAGAGTGGTCTCTCTGGAAAGCAGACAAAGGTGGGGATGGAAAAATGTCTGGGATGCTGGGGTCGGATTGTAGATGGCAGAAGTGTCGGAGGATGAAGCGTTGTATCCGGAGGTTGGTGGGGTGGTGTGTGAGAATGAGGGGGATCCTCTTAGGACGGTTGTGGCAGGGGCGGGGTGTGAGGGATGTGTTGCTGGAAATGCGGAAGACGCGGTCAAGGGTGTTCTCGACCACTGCGGGGGGAAAGTTGCGGTCCGAAGGTTGCAGGAACAGCAACTCATATTCTGCTTGGGAACCCTGCAGCCCAATGGTATCAATGTGGACTTCACCAGCTTCAAAATCTCCCCTTCCCCCACCGCATCCCAAAACCAGCCCAGTTCATCCCCTCCCCCCACTGCATCCCAAAACTAGCCCAGTCTGTCTCTGCCTCCCTAACCTATTCTTCCTCTCACCCATCCCTTCCTCCCACCCCAAGCCGCACCTCCATTTTCTACCTACTAACCTCATCCCACCTCCTTGACCGGCCCATCTTCCCTGGACTGACCTATACCCTCCCTACCTCCCCACCTATACTCTCCTCTCCACCTATCTTCTTTTCTCTCCATCTTCGGTCCACGTCCCCCTCTCTCCCTATTTATTCCAGAACCCTCTCCCCATCCCCCTCTCTGATGAAGGGTCTAGGCCCGAAACGTCAGCTTTTGTGCTCCTGAGATGCTGCTGGGCCTGCTGTGTTCATCCAGCTTCACACTTTGTTATCAACCTAAGAATGAGTCGAGTGAACCTGATATGCCTGTAAATAAATCGTCTCATTTTTAATGTGAGTAACCAAAACTGTACACTATGCTCCAGATTCTGTCCCATTGACGCCTTTTGTAACAGCAGCAAAATGCCCTTTTATTATGCAATATAAATTGCAATGAAATAACAACATTCCATTTGCCTTCTTAATCACTTGCTATACCTATGTACTTAATAGCACGGTGTACTTAATGGTTAGTTAACTCCCATCAAAGGGTTAAAACTCTTGGGGCACATTTTCAAAACCCATTAAAGCGCCTGGTGAAATTTCAAATAAAGTGATAACTTTGGAATATAAATTTAGTCTCAGCAACAGTGTATATGAAACCTGTTGGGTTAATTAATTACCTTTAGAGAAAAACATGTGGCCTAACTATGACTTTCAACACGGAATAATCTAGTATGCCACTCAGTTAAAGGCCATTTGGGGGTAAGTAATCATTGCTGCTCTTGCCAGCAATGTGCATGCCCCATGGGGGCATCTAAAAAAAAGGACACCCAGATTCATTTGAACGACTGAGTTCGGTAATTTCTCTTTATTTTAATGGTATGCTATTCTTCCTGCATAAATGGATATATTGCACCTGCTAAATTCCTGCCCGCTCAATTAATCTGATTGAATTGCTTTGCAACTCTCTTCTTGAGAGCATAGTTTCCTGCCTATTTTGGTGTCATTTGCAAATTTTGCAACCACACAATCAGTGTCCTTTGTCCATATCATTAATATAGGTTGTTAATATTTACAGCTATAGTTTACTGATCTGAAAAATATTCTTTGGTCTTCTGTATTCACCTTTGATGTGGCACATTAACAAATGACTTTTGGAAATCCAACAACATCACATCTACCATCTTCTGTTTATCCCCACGAATAAAGTTTTGTCAAAAAAGTTCAAGTGGATTGGTTAAACACCTTTTACAGAGTCATGTTGGCTCAGCCTGATCACATTGCCATTTTCTAAGTATCCTACTATGACGTTTTTTTACATGATAGGACATAAGATAGCAAGTGCCATTTGAGTTGACATCAAATGGTTGAAATGTTATGTGATTAAACCTCCAACTATAATAGCAAACATAATTGGTAATCTGACACCGGGCTTTGAAGTCTTCTGGCGAATCTTACTTGAAGAATGACACAGAATTATGTAGGATCTATAACATAAAAACAGGCTGTATGACATGACAGCACTTAAACTCCATTCTAACCTCCATCTGTCCTTCCTTGTCTAACCTCATCTGCAGTGTCCTTTATTCCCTTCTCCCTCATATGCTTATCTCACCTCTGCTTAGATGCATTTTTACTATTCACGTCAGCTACCTCATACTGGTAGTGAGTTCCACAATCTCACCAATCTCTGTGCAAAGGATTATGTTGGAAATAATTTAACTCAGATAAAATATTATAGCAGCACTTTAAAGGCAATTGTCTTCAGGAATCCATTAATTTATTTCAATGCTTAAAACATATGGTAACAAATGAAAAGCCCCGCTATCCAGCATTAAAGTAGCTAGTTTGACTTGCCAAGCGTTAAAAAGTGCATGAAAATGGCATTTGTAGGCAACATTTCTCCCTTTAATACCGAAGATCTCCAGCAGCAAGAAGTCCATCAAAAGAAAATGATCCCATTGGAATTGAAGGACACCCTCCAATTAAAGGACTGGAGTCAGCAACATGGCGAAAGTGCCACTTGTGGCATGAAAAACCTGTAGACTTATCAGGAGAAAGGAAATTTTGTGAACTCTTCACTACGCACTCATTATTATATCTTGCTCAGTGCTTTTTTTGCCTATAGTCTGTATATTTTTCATCTTAAAGCACGTCTAATTTCCTTTTAAATTATCCATGGAATCATATTCTCCTCTCCCCTTTAGAACTTCTTCCAATAATTTCAGATCTACCATCTCTTGTGATTGATCCACTAATCAGTGGGACTGTTTCTCCCAATTTGTGCTCCCAAAATTGCTCACCGCCTTGAAAAGTCTGTTAGGTAACCTGTTAACCCTCTCTCTTTCCTGGCGGACAGTGCTAACTTTCTAAACCTTTCCTCATTAATGAAGTCACTCATCTCCAGAAAATTTCTGGTAACGATCTTGAAACTTAATGCTTCTGTATCTTGCTTGGTCCCTGAGATTGTCTGCAAGAATTCAGTTGAAGCATCATCAGTGATTTATAAAGTTGATGATTTTGTTTTCTTTTAAAATTCTGATCCTGTACTCACAACCACAAGTAATCACATGCTTTATGACCTCCTTATCAGCTTTGTTTGCTACCTTTAATAATTTGCGCAAACGAACGCAAAGGTCTCTTTTTATCAACAATTTTCGGACTTGTGCCTGTCATGATGATGCTTTTGATTTCTGAGTTCCCGTGGCTGATTTAACATCCGTGACTTCAAATGGATCAAAAACACTGACTTGCTCATGGTGTGTCTTCAGGCATCGCCTGATCCATACAGATTCGCCATGTTACATGAAAACAAGGTGAATTAAAGAGAAAGTAGGCAGAGCTGAAATTAACATTTTACCCAAGTGCAATGAAATCAGTCAGCCATAATGGGAGGAGTGAAAAAAATGTTCATCTCCTGTTTTTACTTATTATGAGAACATTTACATTTTGGAGAATGGACCTTGCTTGCAATTAGCAAGCTTGAAAATATAACTTCTGCAGACATGGAATATGCAACCAATCTGTATTTCGTCTGCCTTTTTGGCTGAATAGGGGGATGGATTTTAGATTGCAGAATTGAACACAGGTTGGAGAAGACTTTCTATCTATATTTCTCAAGAAGAAAAATGCCTGGTTACAACACTGATTGGAAAGAAATATCAGGAAACTAGGCACTTAAAAAGTAACTGCAATATTTGCTTCTGCTGATAGTTCAAGAAATCAACTCTCCAGCTGTGGTCAGGGGTTAAAATGTTATCACGTGGTTTAACCTGAGACCCCAAAGGATTCTGAGCTATATTTTGTTTTAGCTTCTTTTTGAACCAGCTACATCTTACAAAGGCTTTGTGCTGGAAGTCATATCTTTCTTATTTTTTTCAGTGTTTGCACCCATTAAACTAAGGAATGTTTGTAGAGAGGTGTAGCTTTGAGTTAAGAAAAATGAAAACATTTGTTGTGTCTAACTGTGGAGATCGAGGAAAGAGAAGCAGGCTCATTCTTTCTCAACTGGGCGTTATACTAAACTTTCTCTTCATATTTGTCCTCTTAACCTGTAACACTACACACCTCTCCATTGAATTCCATCTTTCATAAATTTGTCCATTCATATCTTGGATTCTCCAGCATCTGCAGTTCCCATTATCTCTCATTCATCATCCTATCTGTTTCACTTTAGACTAGATAACTATTAGCATCATGATTGACGACTTCGCCGAATTTTGCATTATCTGCAACCTTTACAGTGTTCCCTGCAATCAAATATAGGTTGTCATTAAAAGTTGTAAAGAGAAGGGAACCCAAAGTTTTGTAAGATGTCACTGCAAGTCACCTCCTAGCCTGGGAAACAGCTCACCACTACGACCCTTTCTTCATGCCTCAGATCCAATCTTGCACCTATACCAACCATTATTCTTAATTCCACAGGCTTCCAACTTCATGATAACCCTTCTTTGCCGCACTTTGCTGAATATTTTTAAGAGGTCCACATATACAGCATCGGGTTCTCTGTTGGTATCACTCTATCTATTACCTAACCAAGAAATGTAATTGAGTTAGTCCTACACAAATTACCTTTGGTAAATATTTTTCTATTAATGTCATGTCTTTTCAGATGGAAGTTTATTCTATCCCTGATAATGATTTTCATTAACTTCCCCACCACTGATGTTTGGTTGAGTGGCCTATAGTTTCCTCATTCATACTGCTCCTATTTCTCCAGTTATGGTATAACATTAGCAACCATCCTATCTTCCAGAATCAAATGAGGATTAAAAAGTTGTGAGCAGTGCTCCTGCTATCTCTATTTTTTTTCAGTAACCAAGGATGCATCCCATCTGGACGAGATTCACCAATTTTCTGTGTTGATAATCTGTTTACTACATCTTCTTCATCCATTCATCCTGTTCATAACTTTCCATTCCTGTATGGATGTTACATTCACGTCATGCTCCTTGTTGAAGACAGATGTAAAGTATCCATTTCTCTGACTCAACACACAAACCTCCCCTTCATGTCTTAGTATGCCCACGCATTTCTCTAAGAAACTGTTTATGAAAAGTTTAGAAAATATTTTAAGGTTTAATTTAAGAAGTAATGATGGAAACATTGCCAGTGTTCACTGTCATTGGTCTTTTGAAACTGAGTAACTTCAAGAGTCTTCAGTCAAATGTGGAAATCTAGATTCTAATATCTGTGATTCTGTGCTTCTCCAATGAGTGTTTCATTGAAGTTTGTGAAATCTGCAAACAAATAGAAGTTACACGTCCTTTTACATTATCAGTCATGCTGTAAATTGCTTTGAAAATTCTATAACTTGTTGAATGATGTGCAACTGAGTGTTCAATAGTGTGCCAAATAACTAACTAGTTCTGAAAAACTCCAGTGATCCACGCAGAACTTATTTAATACTTGTGGCATGTTAACATATTATGTTATGATAAGAAGACCGCCTAATATTTTTAGAAGAACATTTTAAAGGCTTGTTTAAACTATTTGTTCAAAGTCAAGAATGATAGTTCTTGGTGGGATTCTCACCATCACACCAGAGCTCAGAAATCACAAGTCGTGAAATCCCAGTGATGCTGTAACATCAGAGGAGGTAAATGGACAGCTAAATATATGGAACAACGCAGGAAAATAAGAGATCAGCAAATACTGGGAAAAGTAGAAGTTGGGAGAGGGTGGGAATGAAATGTGAAATTGATAAGGCAAGTCTCTCACCACTCCTTTGAAATTCAGGGCTGTTAACGCCACTTTCTGAGCCTACAGCTATTTTCCCTGAATCAATTGGGCCCGGTTAGTATGGAAGAGTGGAAAATCCTTCTCATGACTCAAACCAAAATCTGTGAAGCTATTTGTTTAGGGTGGCTGGAGAAGTAGGAGTTTCAACAGGGCAAGGACCAGAATCTCAATCAGGGTGGTGAAGTTGCAATAAGTCAGAATTTTCCAACTTATTCTTCTAATTAAGACTATGGAAGATCATTCTGGTCACTGGCTGGATTCAATGTTTCCAACAATGCTGAGCGAATCTTCAAACAATTTAATAAAGCAGATTTATTTTAACTCAGGAACAAAAACAAAGTTGCTAGAAAAGCTCAGCAGGCCTGGCAGCATCTGTGAAGGAAAAAACAGAGTTAACGTTTCAGGTCCGGAGACCCTTCCTCAGAACCAGACCTGAAACATTCACTCTGTTTTTAACTTTGCAGATGCTGCCAGACCTGAGGAGCTTTTCCAGCAACTTTGTTTTTGTTCCTGATTTACAGCATCCGCAGTTCTTTCGGTTTTTATTTTAGCTCTCATGCTTTAAATAAAGATCTGTTCTCATCTCTTTCTCAAGCTAAATGTAATCCATAAAAATAGGAATTGTGATTGCATGACAGTACTCCTGCTATTAGCCTGAAGAAAATAATGGGAAGCTGGATGAGTCAGTTGTGCTCCCACCTCGGAATATCCAAGGATTTCCTTGATCAGTTATAATAGCTTGGGTCACATTTACATTCTGATGGTTAGATATATGAATGAAAGGTAGAAAGAGGCAACTGTCTGGTTTTGATGCAGGTTAAGAATATAGTGCCAGGAGGTTGTCTGCCAGTATGAAGTTAAATTAGTGGAGAGCATCAGGACTGTTTGGTTCTGAGGAAGATAGTGGTGTGAGATGGGAGGATGCCATGACGCTGGTGATTTATAAATTCCTTGTAAGGCGTGATAAAACATTTGTGCTCTTCTTAGCATCATAAATGTAAATGTTGAAATCCTTAGTTGGTCTTCTTATCAATCATGTTAGACAGGCAATCATCTACGTCCCCACTCCCTGATCATTACCCGCAGAAGGTAAGACTGTACAATATTATTCAGGTTCTTTGACCGTCTTTGGACCTTGAAGAGCTTATATCAATGAAGCAACCACCAATTCACAGCTATTTTGATAATTTACTCACAGTCTTCCAAAAAAGTACGCTGGTTTGGTGTTCACCCAAAGAAAATTGTTTCATGAATTATATTTCTACAATTTTATTACATTAAAAATTAACACTCCAGTAGAAAATTGCTTTTACTAATGAGTACGAATATTTCTTTTCAAACAAATAGTCAATGTAATATAAATTTACGGATTTGACTTACCTCAAATAATGCAGCTCTGTCTGTGGAACGTTAATCTTTTACAACATTAAGTTCAAATGCATAATCAATGCATTATCAATTTTTCAAATTTCTACGTGTTAAATTTGTAGTTGATGAACTGAGATGCATGGACAATGCAGCTCTGGTTAGATTTGTGAGGTTTAATTCTGTTTTTCACTTTGGCTTGCTGTTAAGATTAAATATTAACTCCAGCAACACTGCAATAATATTTATAACCGCTACTTTATTGCATATATACATTTATTATGTGCCTTTATTGCTTTGTTATTTTCTGCACTTCTAAAATTTGCTTATCTCATTAAAAAAGAGCTATGGTCGAACCATTTCTATTTTGACAGAAGCAAAATGAAATGATGGAATATATTTATTTTCCATTTGTTGATATTTTTGGAAAATAAATTCATGATTATTAGTATTTGGATTCTGGCTAAGCCTAATATACTGAGTTAAGACAACAAGTTACCATTACACTGTTACTGACCTAACAGAGGTTTTGCAAAGAGTTGTAGGAAATGCAGATGCTGGAGAATCTGAGATAACATGGTGTAGAGCTGGATGAACACAGCAGGCCAAGCAGCATCAGAGGAGCAGGAAAGTTGACGTTTCAGACCTAGACTCTTCTTCAGAAATGGGGGAGGGGAAGGGGATTCTGAAATAAATAGGGAGGGGGGAGGCGGATAGAAGATGGATAAAGAAGAGTATAGGTGAAGAGGAGACAGACAGGTCAAAGAGGCGGGGATAGACCTAGTAAAGGTGGGGAGTTAGGGAGGGGATAGGTCAGTCCAGGGAGGACGGACATGTCAAGGGAGTGGGAAGAGGCTGGTAGGTAGGAGATGGGTTTGGGGCTTGAGGTGGTAGGAGGGGATAGGTGGGAGGAGGGACAGGTTAGGGAGGCAGGGATAAGCTGAGCTGGTTTTGGGATGCGGTTGGGGGAAAGGAGAATTTGAAGTTGTGAAATCCACCATGATACCGTTGTGCTGCAGTGTTCCCAAGTGAAAAATGAGATGCTGTTCCTGCAATCTTCAGGTGGTATCGTTGTGGCACTGCAGGGAGGCCCAGGATGGACATATCGTCTAAGGAGTGGGAGGGGGAGTTGAAATGGTTCGCGACTGGGAGGTGGAGTTGTTCAGTGCGAACTAAGTGTAGGTGTTCCACAAAGCGGTCCCCAAGCCTCTGCTTGGTTTCCCCAATGTAGTGGAGGCCACATCTGGAACAGCAGATACAGTGTACCACATTAGCAGATGTGCAGGTGAACATCTGTTAGATGGGAAGGTCTTCTTTGGGCCTGGGATGGGGGTGAGGGGAGAAGTGTAGGGGCATGTGTAGCACATCCTGTGCTTGCAGGAAAAAGTGCTGGGGGTGGTGGGGCAGGAGGGGAGTGTGGAGCGGGCAAGGGAGTGGTCCCTCCAGAAAGCAGATAAGGTTAGGCAGGGATAAATATCTTTGAAGGTGGGATTAGATTGAAGATAGCGGAAGTGTCGGAGGATGATGCGTTGGATCCGGAGCTTGGTGGGGTGGTACATGAGGACGAGGGGAATTCTGTTTTGGCTGTTATTGCGGGGAGGGGGTGTGAGGGATGAATTGCAGGAAATGTGGGAGACATGGTCGAGGGTGCTCTCGACCACTGATGGGGGGGAGTTGCAATCCTTGAAAAACAAGGACATCTGAGACGTTTGAGAGTGGAATGCCTCATCCTGGGGGCAGATGCGGCGGAGGCGAAGGAATTGGGAATAGGAGATGATATTTTTGCAAGAAGGTGGGTGGATGGAGGTGTACTGTAGGCAGCTGTGGGAGTTGGTAGGCCTGAAATGGATATTGGTTTCCAGGTGGTTGCCAGAGATGGAAACAGAGAGATCCAAGAAGGAGAGCGAGGTATCAGAGATGGTCCAGGTGAACTTAAGGTTGGAGTGGAAGGTGTTGGTGAAGTGGATGAACTGTTCAAGCTCCTCGTGGGAGCATGAGGCGGCGCTGATACAGTCATCAATATAATGGAGGAAGAGGTGGGGTTTAGGGCCAGTGAAGGTATGGAAGAGGAATTGTTCCATGTAACCTACAAAGAGGCAGGAATAGCTTGGGCCCATGAGGGTACCCATGGCCACCCCCTTTGTCTGTAGTAAGTGGGAGGAAATGAGAGAGAAGTTGTTGAGGGTGAGGACGAGTTCAGCTAAGCAGATGAGGGTGTCAGTGGAGGGGGACTGGTCAGGCCTG
This sequence comes from Stegostoma tigrinum, assembly GCF_030684315.1. Taxonomy (NCBI): domain Eukaryota; kingdom Metazoa; phylum Chordata; class Chondrichthyes; order Orectolobiformes; family Stegostomatidae; genus Stegostoma; species Stegostoma tigrinum. Next base: position 49,058,270 of record NC_081367.1, read on the forward strand.
CGGGACAGGAAGAAGCAGAGGGCCTTTCGGCCATCTGCATGGGGAATGCAAGCGTATAGGGACTGGATGTCCATGGTAAAGGTGAGGTGTTGGGGACTGGGGAATTGGAAGTTTTGGAGGAGGTGGAGGGCGTGGGTGGTGTCGCGCCATAGCTGGGAAGTTCCTGGACCAATGGAGAGAAAATGGAGTCAAGATAAGTAGAGATAATTTCGGAAGGCGGGGGCGGGGGGGGGGGGGGTGGAGGTGCAGGAGCAGGTGGAGTCAATGGGTCAACTTTGTGCCTGCTCTGATTTTGCCAGGAATGGTTGTGCTTATGCATGAATTAATGATACCACATTGTTCAGTCCTGAACTGCACATGCAGGGTAATGATGCAGCCACAAGAGAATACTGAAACATCAGCAAAAGGTAACATCACCAAAGTCTTACCAGATTATAGGGCTGCCTTCTCATGAAGGGTAGAGAGAGAGAGAGAGAGAAATAACTGGTGGTTTCTAAACCTAAGGATCATCAGACCTTAGGGTAAGGGAAGAGGCTAAGTGAGAATCTTTCATTGCAACTTCAGCTAGATGCAGCAATTAAACCGATGCTGTTGGTATTATTATGCATTGCACCCAGCTGTCCAGCCAACTGAGCTAAAGCAACCGTCAATTACAGAGTTCTCAGAATAGAATAGCAATTCATCATCATGTGTATTTTTACAAAACAAACAAAGCAGTTAGTAAGTCACCGTACCACACCACCTAAATTAATGTCATAAACCGTAAGTAATCGAAAAAAATTAAAAGTTCATCACAGTTCAATAAACGACTCCTGTGTTCGGGGTACCATAGAAAACTGGGCTAAGACCACCGTGCGGGGCTGAACCGAGACTGTCAGCTGGGACTAGACCTCCACGCTGGGCTGCTGGAATACCTGGAAGCAACCAAAGTAGACCTCCATGATGGGATGGAACTGCCACCCTAGGACGAGAATGCCACTCCAGGCCATCACTGCCCCTCCTGTACAAAACTGCCACACCTGGGAGACCACCCTGCGAGGCGCCAGGTTATACCACTACTCTGGGCAGTTGGATGCCACCTCATCATGGGCCTCAATTGGGAGAAAACACCTTCTGCCGAAGTCATGAAGAGAAGGAAAGGTACCATAGTAAATGAAGACATGTAAAAAGAAAACATAGAAAGAAAACAAATGTAAAGCTTACAGAGTAGACAAGAACGAGGTTCCTGGGTTAAGTCAATGAGTTATCTTGGCTAATTTGTTTACGTGTACAAGTTTCAGAATACAGCCAGCATACCTGCTGAGCTCAACTTCTTTACACAGAAGCGCTTTTTGTGGCAGAATTGTCGTCATTTGAAAGGTAAGTAATTTTGATTTTCTATCAGGCATCATAGTTTTAAACTGCATGAGAGTTGTAATGACTCTGGGCTCCTTAAATTTGTTGTCCATTCCTGATTAATCCCCTGGATTATCATGGAGCAGCTATTTTGTTCCTTTAGTGATGCTCAACATCAGTTTTTATTCCTTTGTTTTCAATAGCCTCAACTTTACCATTTTCTATGTTCTGCTTTCAATAAAAGTTATATTGAGTTATGTTTAATATTTAAATGCTACTTTATACCAATATTTTCCACTTATTAACCCATACCCTGACCATGTGCTGAAGGATAATCAGCTTTACTTGCCTCTAGTATATTCCATGGCCAGTAAATGTTTTCCTGGATTCTTCCTGTTCATTGGAATACCTACCCATTTTCATATTTAAAGGGATGCTGAATGTTGTACTGATATTCAATACATATGTGGAAAGGGCAGATATCATCAGTAATCAGCAATCCTCTCTACTGAACAACAAAGCCTGCTTTATCCTCAACCCCCTACCTAGGTTATTGGAACTCACAGGCACTGCAAAAGCACCTTAAGTTCCAGTATCGCAAATTGTTTGCTGGACTGGGAAAACTTGAATAGTTACTTTGAAAGCTGACGTGGCCTGTTGTGTTCATCCAGCTCCACATTTTGTTATGTCAAACCGGTGCATCTCTTTATGCATAGGATAATCCCTCATCTATTAAAGGAAAAGGTAAAGAAACAATTGTATGACATTGTCAATATGGGGCTATCTCCCTAAGACTGAACCTACAGAGTAAGGCTCAGGGATGGTCCCAGTTCCCAAGTCTGATGATTCAGCACAATTTAATGCTGATCTATTACAACTCAGTAAAGCAGTTGCTAGAGACGTTGGCCCTATAATTCACTGTTGACAAGAGTTTAGTTGTATTTTCGACCAGTAGAATATTTTTGAAGCTTAACACCAATCGTGGGTCTTAACATGTCCCTCTGGATTAGACATCTCAATTCCTCACTACCTTCATTATCCCTTTCAGTTGATGCTGTTTCAGTAGACTACCTTTGGATATCACTTTGCCCTGGGGATTTTCCAATGCTCATTATCTCATAGTTTTCAGGGACTAGTTAGATACAGAGTACAGGAAGATACTGTGTCATTTGCCACCTGGATGATACCCTGATACATGCTAAAACAACCTAGCCCTAAAATGGCACTTGACCTAATGCCTTGAAATATCTATTATCAGCGGGCCTTACACTGAATAACAAATGTGTATTTTTGAGGATTCCATCAATTTCTTAAGTCACATCATTTGGAAAAATTGGATACAAATTGATCCCTGGAATACAAAAGTGGTTCAAGATATCCTAACTCTAAAGTTGGTCCATGATTAGCAATGGGTACAGTGAATTCAGTTTTTCACCATACCTCTCTGCTACAAAAGCCTTGAAAACTCTCTTTAGGAAGTCACCAACTTGATATTGGAACACACAGCCAACAGATGGCCATCCAGAATGTCAAAGACTTGTTGACATCCATCATTACAGTCCATCATATTGCACAACTATTGTGCAGGTATCTTAGCCACAGGTGTTAGGGGGTTTCAGAAGGATATCACAAACCGACTAGTTATAGTTAAAGCATGTTACTGAAAGCTGGAAACTGTCACTGGGGAAGCCTGCAAAAAATTTTCTGATTACATTTTGTGCCTCAAAGTTATGGTTGAGAGCATTCATAAATTTTTGATGTCCTTGTGAGATATAAAAGAGTTTACAAAAAAAAAATCTCTCTGTGCATGATTGTAGTTCAGACTGACAAAATTTTCATAAGAAACTCAGTATGGTCAAGGCAAGCATTGACAGATGCTGTTTTATTGGCAGATGCTGTTTCCAGAGCACTGGTTGATATTCTCACATCTGATGACATTGATTTTGGGGCTGAGATACACTCTCCTCATCAGGTAGCAGCATTATTTTGGCCAGCCCCACCAAACAAACTTTACCTCATCAGGGAGGAACAAAAGAAGATTTTGAAGTACATCATTGTGTGCAAAGTTGGCCTAGAGGTCAGTTCACTGACCATGTCATAAAGATATACTCTGAATGCAGGCAACACTTTCTATCATTGAACGTTTATTGCTTTTTGATGACCAACTGGTAAAACGCAATTTTTCTGAAACTACATTCTTCAGAAGATTCACCAAAGGCACTTAGTTATAACTGAGTGTAGAGCAAGGGTTCGTAGGTCTGAACATCCAGGGATTTTCAAACGTTTATAGGACATTGTCATTAAATTTAATAATATATTATGCAAGTAAAGAAAAGTAGGAACCTTTCATTTCTAGAGAATTTTCTGATATTTCAGTCCATTGAGCATGGTGAGATCACAACAGCAAAATTGAAAATAGAGATTGACAGCATTCTACTTCTGAGAAGCACTCTGCTGATAATTTCTTATTACAATAGACAATAGATAATAGGTTCAGGAGTAGGCCATTCGGCCCTTCGAGCCAGCACCACCCTTCATTATGATCATGGCTGATCATCCACAATCAGTATCCTGTCCCTGCCATATCCCCATAACCCTTGATTCCACTATCTCTAAAAGCTCTATCTCTTCCTTGAAAGTATCCAGAGATTTGGCCTCCGCTGCCTTCTGGGGCAGAGCATTCCATATATCCACCACTCTCTGGGTGAAGAAGTTTCTCCTCAACTCTGTTCTAAATGGCCTACCCCTTATTTTTAATCTGTGTCCTCTGGTTCTGGACTCACCCATCAGCGGAAGCATGCTTCCTGCCTCCAGAGTGCCCAATCGTTTAATAATCTTATACATCTCAATCAGATCCCCTCTCATCCTTCTAAATTTAAGTGTATACAAGCCCAGTCGCTTGAATCTTTCGACATATGATAGTCCCGCCATTCCGGGAATTGACCTTGTGAACCTACGCTGCACTCCCTCAATAGCCAGAATGTCCTTCCTCAGATTTGGAGACCAAAACTGCACACAATACTCCAGGGGCGGTCTCATCAGGGCCCTGTACAGCTGCAGAAGGACCTCTTTGCTCCTGTACTCAATTCCTCTTGTTATGAAGGCTAGCATGCTATTAGCTTTCTTCACTGCCTGCTGTACCTGCATGCTTGCTTTCATTGACTGACGTACAAGAACACCTAGATCTCGTTATACTTCCCCTTTACCTAACTTGACTCCATTGAGATAGTAATCTGCCTTCCTGTTCTTGCCACCAAAGTGTATAACCACACATTTATCCACATTAAACTGCATCTGCCATGCATCCGTCCACTCACCTAGCCTGTCCAAGTCACCCTGTATTCTACTAACATCCTCCTCACATTTCACCCTGTCCCCCAGCTTTGTGTCATCAGCAAATTTGCTAATATTACTTTTAATGCCTTCATCTATATCATTAATGTATATTGCAAATAGCTGCGGTCCCAGCGCTGAACCTTGTGGAACTCCACTGGTCACTGCCTGCCATTCCGAAAGGGACCCGTTTATCACTTTCTGTAATGTTTAACACAAACAACCAGTTATCACAGTCAACAACGTGTAGAGCTGGATGAACACAATGGAGTTTACTATGTGACTTCTTTGAAAATCTAATCAACAGTTTAATCTGTGCTATAGTTTACCTGCTGGTTACTGCAAATCATGTGACTTCAGAGTACAAGCCAGGCAATTTTTTTTAAAGGAAAATAAGAGAATAAATTGATGATTCTTGATTGCTTTAAAGGTGGCTTTGAAAGATAGTGGGGCTTTGTGCCAGTAATATTTTTACATGGCATTTAACAAGAGTAAATTCATGTTAATTGGCATTTCACCACAGCCTAGTGAGAATCTTATTACACTGTTTATGAAAAGCTTAAAATTAGAGTACGATGATCTCAAGGAGGGCCTTCTCATAGAATTCTCCCTGACATCTCATTTTAGTCCAGATCGATCAAACCCCTATATTCTTCTGATTCAGTTGAAATTTTAACCCTCTTTCCCTTTCCGCATGTGCTTAACTTCACCCAGTAATGCAATATTTCTTTAATCGTTAACTTTGACTATTACAAATAATATGCATCCACGTGACAATAGATAAGGTTATACAACACCTGGATGAAATTAAGATATGATTAGTCTCGCAGTTGTAGACTATATTTTATTGTCCACTCATGTGAATCTATTGAATCTGAAAACCAGTGTTGCCTGATTTAATGTGTAAATATCATTGACATGGTCATGATAAACACATGCAGTTCTAATTGTTCATTAGCGCACCGAATTTAAGAGTGGAGCGTACAAAAGTAATACTTCTCAAAAACACTTGAAATGTTTCTGACATTATAGCCCTGAGAATTTCTATAATCAAGAAGTGGAGAAATGGGGTGGGTAAGGGGCAGGAAATCACGTGGCATTTTATTGCTGAGAAGTCATTTACCTTTTCCATTCAGACATTCTCACCTTCCCTTAGCTCCCTCAGGAGTGAAATGTGAAACACGTGTTAAATTTGGAACAAGTTCCCTCCTTAAAATATCACAGAACCAGACATGGTGATGCTGGGGGTAAGTTATGAATGAGTTCAAAGTTTTTCTACTTTTAAATCACCCATTCCCTCCTCCCATCTGCCTGTCTTCTTATGCCTTTCCTCATTAGTTAACATTCACCTCAATGCACAATACAACATACAAGCACAAAAAATAGAAGCAGGAGCCAGTCATTTGTTCACTTGAACCTGCTCCACCATTCAATAAGTGCACTGGCTGAGATAATGGTGGCTTCAACTCCACCTTCCTTTTTTCTACCTTGTCGAACAAACATCTGTCCAATTTAGCCTGCAATCTATTAAAGGCTTTCACTGCTTGCTGGGGGTAATGAATTCCAAAGATTGCTGATCATCTGAGAGAAGAAATTCCTCCTTATCTCCATCTTAAATAGGAGGTGCTTACTTGAAATTGCTCCCCCCAGGTCTAGATTCCACCCTCCCCCTCCAACTGAGCAGAAATATCCTTTCAGCATCTAGTCTTTCAAAGCCCATTCGGAATCTTCTACATTTCAACAAAGCTGCACTCATTCTTCTAAAGACTAGTGAGTAAAGTCACAACCTCTCAAATTTTCCTCTTTTCCCTTACTTCCAGTGAATCTTCACAGAACTGTCTGTGATGCAAGTGCATCCTTTTCAAATAAATAGATCAAAGTTGCACACATAATCTATGTGTGGCCCCATCAATGTCTAGTACAATTGTAACAAGATTTTGCTTCTCTTAGAGTCATGTAGTTGCACAGCACAGTAACAGACCCCTCGACCCAACCTGTCCATCCTGACGAGATATCCAAAATTAATCCCATTTTCCAGCATTTACCCATATCCCTCTAAACCCTTTCTATTCATGTAACCATCCAAATGCCTTTTAAATGTTGTAATTGGCCTCCGCCACTTCCTCCGGCAGCTCATTCCATACATGCACAACCCACTGAGTGAATAGAATTGCATCTGAATTTACAATTTCTTAATTTCAGCATTCTGACCTGGCTTTAATACAGTTAGATCTAAACTACAATTCCATTACTTTTATTTGCATCAGAGGGAAATCAAAGCCACCCTGCACCAATAAACAATTGTAGTGCAATACTGTACCTGTAAATTCCCAGAGCTTTAAACATGATCATTTCCCAGTTTAATTACGCAAGGTATTTTGTAATTGCTTTAAGAGACTTCTAAACAGGCTGGAGACTAGTTTTCTGATGGAGGGTCTAGGCCCAAAAGGTCAGCTTTTGTGCTCCTAAGATGCTGCTTGGCCTACTATGTTCATCCAGCCCCACACTTTGTTATCTTGGAGACTAGATTGCCAAGGTAGAACTAACAAAACTATTTTAACTTCATACTTTGTTAAGATTTCCTTCACTGACTGTCCAGAAGGATATATTATTTATTTAGACAGAGAAATATATACAGACAGAGGGTGAGCCCATAGCCATGAAATTGCTCTCTGCTGGCAAGGAATAATCTTGCTCTCCGGCCAGGGGAAGCACAGAACTGCATTTGATTTTCCACGTTATTTTGTTCTTTTCTGTATTTGAGTGGCCAGCAGCATTTTGTATGCTACATTTCCATGTGGGCAGCACTGATAAAGGTAGGATTCGCCATGAGCTCTTAGATTCAGCTCTCTTCCTCCCAGGCCACATGAAGTGTAAGGAATAGCTATATTTTCCTTGATATAACAAGGTGTAGAGCTGGATAAGCACAGCAGGCCAAGCAGCATCAGAGGGGCAGGAAAACTGGCCTTTTGGGTCAAGATCCTTCTGCTCCTCTGATGCTGCTTGGCCTGCTGTGTTCATCCAGCTCTGTACCATGTTACCTCAGATTCTCCAGCATCTGCAGTTCCTACTATCTTAGCTATACTTTCCTTGCCTGGATCTGATTCTGGATGTAGCAGCTGCAGTGACATTTACAAAAGTTACCTTCCCAATGCCAAAAGATCCTAAGGCAGTCAATTCAGTCTGAGAAAGTAGCAAGTTCAAAAGTAATTCTTAAAACATATGCAAAATTTCTGGCAGCATAGGATATGTTTACACTTCATGGTAAAATAGTAATATTAATTTCCTACAGATTAGTCTGGCATTAGGTGAAAAATAGTGCAGATGGTCACCCAGAATACAATGATCCCCTCTCATTGTTTTAGACTCAAGTGAGTACAGTCGCAACCTATTTGACCTTTGCTCATAAGATATTTCCTCCGTACCAGAGATCACCCTAGCAACCGTTCTCTGAACTAGTTCCAATGAATTTATATTTTTCCTTAAATAAAGCAACCAAAACTCCAGGTGTGGCCTCACCAGCACCTTGTACAGTTGCAGTAAGACTTCCCTACTCTTATACTCCACCTCCTTGAAATCAGGGCCAACATTACACTTGGACCAACATCCCAATTAGGAACGCTGCAGCCTCTGGACTTAATATTGAGTTCAACAATTTTAAGGTTTGAGGCATCTTTTCACAGGTCCTTACCCCATCCCCTACACACCAGACTTTGTCATCACATGGGCTGGTAACACACAATTCACTGTCAGCTACTACCAGTCCTTATGACAGCTATTTATTTCCCCCGGACTAACCTTTGCCCACTCTTTTGTCTGCCCAACTGTGTTTATCTCTCTTTGCACTTAATCTCCACCTATTGCTAACTTTCACCTCTCCCCGTCTTCTGCATGAATATGTTTTTCAGCTACTATCAGTTCTGAAGAAGAGTCAATGGCCCTAAAACATTGTGGAGAGAAAGTGGAGTTAATGTTTTGGTCCAGTTCTGAAGAAGGGTCACTGGACTTGAAATATTAACTCGGATTTCTTTCTGCAGGTGCTACCAGACCTGCTGAGCTTTTCTGACAATTTCTGTTTTCTGTTTTTGTTTCTTTTCCATACTCAGCCATGCCTTGTGGTTACTGTTAGGAGTCTGTAGATTACGCCTATTAGTGACCACTTTCCTCTACCTTTCTTTCTCTCCAAACAAACTGCTTCTACATCCTGATCTTCTAAACCAAGGTCATGTTTAACTATTGAACTAATGCCATTTTTGATTAGCAGTGCTATCGCTCTACCTTCAACTACCTTCCTATTCTTCTTGAATGTCATAGAACTGAATATTAATATTCAGGAACAGATCTTGTCATGATGCAGCCAAGTCTATGTAATGGCTATGAGAGCATATCTATTCACCTAACTGTGCACTATAAATTCAGTTGCTTCGTTAAGAGTGCTACACACATTCGGAAACAGCCCTCCATGTTGTCTTTTTGTTTTTTTTTCAACATTTATTATCAATCATTGTTCTATTTTTAGGTTTATTCTCTCTGTCTCTTCATGCTAATCACTAACTTTCATTTTCCAAATAATTATTTTGTTCTGGATGTGAGTTTGCTCGCTGAGCTGGAAGGTTCGTTTTCAGATGTTTCATCACCATTCTAGGTAACATCATCAGTGAGCCTCCGACGGATATGTATTGATTGGGACAACACATCCATTGCATGTATACATACAGATGTGGAAGGACACCACTTTGATTGGGACAACTCATCCATCCTAGGACAAGCCAAACAGAGACACGCACGAGAATTCCTAGAAGCATGGCATTCCAACCGGAACTCCATCAACAAACACATTGATTTGGAGCCAATCTACCATCCCCTGAGAAAAAGAACAGGAAATGACAACACCAATGCAGGAAATGACATCACCAACCCAAGGAAACCTAACCAGATAAATAGAAAGCGGACATAACACCAGAGCTTCGTCGGAGGCTCACTGATGATGTTATCTAGAATGGTGACGAAACGTCTGAAAACTAACCTTCCAGCTCAGCGAGCAAACTCACATCCAGAACCTCAACCTGAGCTTTAAATCTTCTCAATTATTTTGTTCTCTTGCCATCACTCCAGCCTTTGATCCAAGCTTGACCCTTCACCCTTGTTGCTTAGTTCAAAGCATTTCTGTTTTCCTATTTGTGCAGTAGGCGAGAACACTGTTCTCAGTCTGGCTCAGGTGCAGACTGTAGTATTTGACAATTGTGGTCGGCTAATGCAGCCAAATTTCATTTTTCATACTATTTAGATTACAGATTAAAGAAACCTGATCATAGTGAAATGTTTCATCAATAAAAATTAAATGAGTAATCTTGAAAACTGATAATGAATGAAATCAATTGTTATATTGAAGCTTTTGTTTGACGAGCAAACAATAAAAATGATACTTGGGAGAAATAAAAACTGAGGCAATAAAAACCAGGATCACCTATTATTGGGTTTGGTATGAGGTTTTATTGTGGTAGCTGAGTTGAGTTTATTTGCAAGCATTCTGCTTGGCATTTCTCTGTTTTAACCTGTTTGCTTCAATATCAGTCATTTTGAGGATTTGATTCTTAGCTGATATTGCACTGAACTCTCATTAAAGGAATTGGTGCTGTTGACTGGTTTCAATTGCTTTTCCAATGTAATTAGCTGGAGCCCCAGCCGAACTGTTCCAGTACATCCAGCATCCACTTGCCAGAGAAGCATTGCTCAGACCTGGCCTATCCACAAAATACTGTGCAAACCTAATGTGCCTAATAACTGCCCTATTAGGCTAATCATCAGCAAAGTGATGGAATGTGCCAACAAATGTGCTACTGAGACGCTTGTTCACCATTAAGCAGCTCAATTATACTCCAATTTGTTTCTACCAGGGCCACTCGCTTCTTGTGGCACAAAGGAGCCCATATAAAATTGAGGCCAGAAAGAGAGCCCTTGTGAATTTAATCCCCGCGAATATGTTGCTGATGAGATGGTGGGCCTCTTCTAGTTTGTTTCTTTTAATAATGACAAATGTGTCGTCGATGTAGAAGAAAAGAACAATCACCTTCCATTTCTGGACGTCAGATTTGACCCAGCAGGGAGTTCCAAACCTCTGTATATAGGAAAGTAACCCTCACTGACCAAACCCTCACCTTCCACAGCAACCACCCCAATGTTCACAAACAAAGCTGTGTTGGGACACTATCTAAATGGGCCAGGACACACTGCAACACTCTGAAACTACACAGGGAAGAGGAAGAGCACCTAAACAAAATCTTCACTATGGACGCATATCCCTGCCACTTCATCCGAGGTGCCTACTAAATAGACAACAAAAGGATACAGTACACCCTAACACACTGGCCACACTGCCATACATCAAGAACATATCGGAGCTGACAATGAGACTCCCAGGACCACTAGGAATCATGGTAACCCACAAGCCCACAGCCACGCTACAACAAATGCTCACAAGTATTGAAGACCCCATTCTTCAACATGTAGAACCAACGTGGTTTACAACATACCATGCAATGACTGCCACAAATATTAGGAAGGAAGGAAACTAGCCATCAGAATACACAAACATCAGCTAGCAGTTAAACGACATGACAAACTTTCCCTAATACCAGTACACCTGGACAATGAAGGTCATCAGTTTAACTGGGACAACGTAACTATAGTGGCCCAACCCAAACATAGTCACAAATAGGAATTCCTAGAGGCATGGTTTTCCACCTGCAATGCAATCAATGAACATATAGCATTGGACCCCATATACAAACCCATATAGAACAAAACTGGAAAAGACACTATTCAGCAGAACAGACTGCACAGTATAAAATCTGAGGGGAGGAGAACAACATCACTTCCTTGGAGGCCTCACTGATGATGTTACCGAGCATGGTGATGTAACATCTAAACAAAAACAAGCCAGCTTGGAGAGTAAGTCAACAAACTCATGCACTACTCATAATTATACAGATACTGACAGCACATTGGTACAGTGGTTAGCACTGATTCGTCACAGCACCATGGACCTCGGTTTGATTCCACCCTTGGCCAACAGCCTGCTTGGAGTTTGCACATTTGTGCTGTGTCTGGATGGGTTGCCTCTGGGGGCCTCCAGTTTCCTCCCATATTCCAAAGATGTGCAGGTAAACTGGATTGGCCGTGGTAAATAGTCAGTGTTGTGCAGGTTATGTGGATTGGCCGTGGTAAATAGTCAGTGTTGTGCAGGTTATGTGGATTGGCCGTGGTAAATAGTCAGTATTGTGCAGGTTATGTAGATTGGCCATGGTAAATTTGGGGTTATGGGGGCAGGATAGGGGAGTGCATTTGGGTGGGATGCTGTTTGGAGGGTCAGTGCAGATTCAAGGGTCCAAATATCTACACTGTTGGGGTTCTGGTCTCAAAGCATATGTAGCAAACCTGGCCAACATTTAACCCTGTACCAGTTGCCTTATTGAGAGTTCAGTGCAATATCAGCTAAGAATCAAATCCTCAAAGTAACTGAAATTGAAGGAACCAGGTCAAAACAGAGAAATGCCAAACAGTCAACAAACAAACATGTTAGCAGCCTGCAAAGACTATCAGAATGCTCGCAAATAAACTCAACCCAGCCATCACAATAAAACCTCACACCAAACCCAGTTCGAGGCGACCCTGGTTTTAATGGTCTCAATCCTTGTTTCTCTCAAGTAGCATATGGGTTTTTATTATTTGCTAGGTAAACAAAAGCTTCAGTGTAACAATTACTTTTGTTCATCATCTGGTTTCAAGATCACTAATTTAATCTTTATCACTGAAACATTTTACAATGATTAGGTTCTTTAATGTCTATAGAAAGTGAAATTTCACTGTATCAGCTGACTACAGTTTCAAAGAAACAAAGAAACCTACAGCACAGGAACAGGCCCTTCGGCCCTCCAAGCCTGCGCCGATCAAGATCCTCTGTTACGGTAATCAGCAATTAACAGCTGCAACACACAAGGTTCAGGCAATAAATATGACAGTCCAAACACCTCTCCTTGATATTTAATGGTACAGCCATTGCCAATTCTCTGCCATAAATATCCTGGAGGTCACCTATGATCTGGAAATCACCTGGACAGCAATATAAGTGCTGTAGCTATTACAGTAGCTTAATGTGCAGCAGGAATCCTGTGAGAGTAACCTGTCTGCTGATGCCCAAAGCATTTCCACCATCTATAAAACTCAACTCTGAGCGTGAAGAAATACTCTCTGCCTTCTAAGACAAGGACAGCTTAACGTCATTTGGAAAAGATTAGCAGATCACTAGGCTAACAGTCCATTCATCACTTTAAACATTTATTCCTGTTACCATTGACTCATCTTACTGAAGTATGTATTACCCATTGCATGGACCATAACAGCTCACCAGTACTTCTTCTAGGTGTTTGTGATATTCACCTTCCAAAAGAACAAGGGCAGCTACTGCGTGGAAACACCATCACTTCCAATTAGTTTCCTTCTGAATCATACATTATCCAGATGAATGTATCTTGCTTTTGTGCATTGGGGTTGGGCCAGTATCTTGGAATTCACTGCCTGTCAGCAGTGTGGAAGTACCTATCACTACATTACTTCAAGGGGAAGCTTTGATAATTATTCAAAGACTACCAATATAGGGTCTGGGCTTAAACCTGTGCCTTTAAAAAATGAGCCAGTGTGGGTCTCTGGTTCATTCCCTAGCTGGCTAGTCAGAGCTCCAGTTGTCCAAAGTCTAATATTCCAATTCCCCTGAACAATTCTGAAAAAGAAAGTGCATTTAGGAGTCCAAATCTTCTGGTTAATTCATTTAGACCTTAGTACATTTCAGGCTATCAGCATACAGAGTCACAAGCACTGTCTCTCTGCTAATGAGAACTTTTTTTGGTGCTATTCATATCTCTCTACACTATCTCCTGCAATCCAGACAATGCCATTATCACACACGGGTGACGGAGAGGAAGTGTAGATGTCATTATGGCTCCAGATGAGCTGACCAGGGCTGAGGCAGATTTTGTCTCTCCATGTCAGTGGCATTTTGCTGTCCTTGATAGTGAGGTTGGCAGATTAGGTCAGAAAACTGAGGTAAACTAAAATGATGCTGGCAAGGCCAACAGTTTATGGGGTTGGTGGGACCCACGATCATAGTGACCTGATGCACGGCAATTTGAAATAAACTTTCAGATAGTTTTTATTTTGAATTTGTTAAAAGGTAGTGGTTTAGATATAATAACTCATTTGACAAAGAAAGTTTCCAAGCTGATAATTGAAGATGACTCACTGATAACAAAAGACAAACATGCTGTTGGCATGGAATGCATCAGGCTTATTAAAGATGTGAAGGTAGCATTCCGCTGTCTAGCCAAAGTGTTTGGAAACTATTTCACTTTTCGTCTTCTTCTTCTTCCTGTTCTGGTCCATCTGGAGAAGACAGCTCCCTGATGAGGACAATCACCTACAAAGACTACTTGATGAGGAAGGCCCGCTGCCCTTGAGCATTTGTTGGTATATCCTATTTCTAGGGGATGATAGCTCACATTGTATCAACCACTTGCCTGAATTCTTTTGCCCAATGACTGTGGGGCAACTATTCATGATGTTGGATGCCTATTGTCTGCTTGCCCACCTCCATTTAAAAGTTACCTTTCTAAGACCAAGAGCTTCCCATCTTCCAAAACGCTGCATTAATAATAAGCACCCTGTAAAATTTTGTTTATGTGTGTAGAAAGCTAGCTACCACTTTAATGCAGTTAAACCATGTTTCATTCTACAGCTAATAGAAATATGGAATACTAAAACAACACAGTTTTGCAGGGCACCCCCAATTTCTAGCAGTGCTCCCTTTGAGAACAAAATATCCCTATTGCCTTCTCACAACTAATTCTTTACTAAATTATCTATTTCTATAGTACAAGATTGGTTCCCAAGTTTCTTGATAGTATTTGCAGATAACATATTAAAGCTACCAGTAGAGTAAACCAGCATGCTCTCCTAGCTTTTGAATTTCTTCTCTTTCTTTGCTCTGCTGGACTGTTTTAATTAGGTGATTTTTTTTCTCTGAGGTCCTAATCCTATCTCGGATTGATCTGAGGCTTAGAAACAAAGAGGGGGGTGGGGGCACGGGGTCTCAGTTGGGAAAATTGAAAGATGACCTTAAGTGACTCTTTCTGTGTAGAGATTCTTACTCTCATCACTGTAATGTCATGTATGATACTTGGACTATGAAGTAGCTTCTTTCCATAGCTTTCTCAGTGGGTTACAAACCGAAGAACGGATTCCAAATGGGGCAAATGTCTCTCCCCCTTGATTTCTCTAATTTTTCCTTTCCTTTTGTATGACATCAATTAGTTAGATTGCTCTCTGTCTTCTTCTCCTCTTCCTCATTTTGTATTGAAACATCCTTTGAGGACTTTGGTTCATCCTTTGCTAGTAATGATACATTCAATGACAGCAACAAATTATGCATGGATTTAAAAGATTCTCCAATTCTCCATTCACCTGAACCCATCTTGTGCAGATGTCTTGTTAAATATTTCCACCACCCCCGCCTTTGACTTTAATTGCCCCAACCCAAAACTATTATCTTCAATTTTACCCCTCTCAACCAGTACTATTTTGACTCTTTTAAAATCAGTTTCTCTATGGGTTACATTTCTGTGCCTAATAATTTAAAACATGCTCTCTTTCTCTTCAGGCCATGATAATTATATTTTCAAAGAAGTGTACATGTCTGAGACTTATTTGCCAGTGCATTGCAATCCCTATGTTGGTTACATCAGATATAATATGTCACTTCAAGATAATGAAATGTGAGGCTGGATGAACACAGCAGGCCCAGCAGCATCTCAGGAGCACAAAAGCTGACATTTCGGGCCTAGACCCTTAATCAGAGAGGGGGATATGGTGAGGGTTCTGGAATAAATAGGGAGAGAGGGGGAGGCGGACCGAAGATGGAGAGAAAAGAAGATAGGTGGAGAGAGTATAGGTGGGGAGGTAGGGAGGGGATAGGTCAGTCCAGGGAAGACGGACAGGTCAAGGAGGTGGGATGAGGTTAGTAGGTAGGAAATGGAGGTGCGGCTTGGGGTGGGAGGAAGTGATGGGTGAGAGGAAGAACAGGTTAGGGAGGCAGAGATAGGTTGGACTGGTTTTGGGATGCTGTGGGTGGAGGGGAAGAGCTAGGCTGGTTGTGTGGTGCAGTGGGGGGAGGGGACGAACTGGGCTGGTTTTGGGATGCGGTGGGGGAAGGGGAGATTTTGAAGCTGGTGAAGTCCACATTGATACCATTGGGCTGCAGGGTTCCCAAGCGGGATATGAGTTGCTATTCCTGCAACCTTCGGGTGGCATCATTGTGGCACTGCAGGAGGCCCATGATGGACATGTCATCTAAAAAATGGGAGGGGGAGTGGAAATGGTTTGCGACTGGGAGGTGCAGTTGTTTATTGCGAACCGAGCGGAGGTGTTCTGCAAAGCGGTCCCCAAGCCTCCGCTTGGTTTCCCCAATGTAGAGGAAGCCACACCAGGTACAGTGGATGCAGTATACCACATTGGTAGATGTGCTGGTGAACCTCTGCTTAATGTGGAAAGTCATCTTGGGGCCTGGGATAGGGGTGAAGGAGGAGGTGTGGGGGCAAGTGTAGCAAGTGCTACACTTCATCTCCTCCATCTCCTACCTACTAACCTCATCCCACCTCCTTGACCTGTCCATCTTCCCTGGACTGACCTATCCCCTCCCTACTTCCCCACCTATACTCTCCTCTCCACCTATCTTCTTTTCTCTCCATCTTCGGTCCGCCTCCCCCTCTCCCCCTATTTATTCCAGCGCCCTCACTCCGTCCCCCTCTCTGATGAAGGGTCTAGGCCCGAAACGTCAGCTTTTGTGCTCCTGAGATGCTGCTGGGCCTGCTGTGTTCATCCAGCCTCATTTCATTATCTTGGATTCTCCAGCATCTGCAGTTCCCATTATCACTAATATGTCACTTCAGCTTGTTTACACTAATGTCACAAGAATATAAGACACATCGTTAACTTTCAGGTGATCTTATTAAAAGTTGGGGACATGAGTAGTATTCTGTGTGTTGGCCTTTCATTTTAGTTCTCTTAAAAATAGGTTCATGGACTAGCATGCACATATTTCCAAGTGAAAGCTGTCAATAATTAATTTGATCTATACTTTTCTTTCACCAAATATTATGTTTAATTGCACCTAAGGTAGTTTATTCCAGTTTGATGTTGTTTTATTCTCCATCAATTACCATTTTATCTCATTCATGTGTTCTGGAGAAACCTTATTGTCCAGTTTAAAAAAAAACATGTTTTCATAATATCTATAAAACATTACTGTGTGTTTCCAAGTATGACCAAATTCTGCTCACTTATTCTTTACAAGGAATAATACAACTTTCTCAAAAGTGACTTTCTGTGTTGTACAAAGGCAAAATATGATGGATGATGGTATTCTTAAACAAACACAAAATGCTGGTGAAACTCACTAGATCTGGCAGCCTCTATGGAGAGAGAAGCAGAGTTAACCTTTTGATCCTGCTACGACTTCTTAAGAACTGAAGGGGGTTGGAAAATGATGGGTTTTTGAAATACTTTTGATAGAGATGGAAGAGGAGAAGGGGGTTAGATTAGATTAGATTCCCTACAGTGTGGAAACAGGCCCTTTGGCCCAACAAGTCCACACCGCCCCTTGATATATCCCATCCAGACCCATCCCCCTATAACCCACACACCCCTGAATACTATGGGCAATTTGACATGGTCAATCCACCTAACCTGCACATTCTTGGACTGTGGGAGGAAACTGGAGCACCCGGAGGAAACCCATGCAGACACGGGCATTTGCCCGAGAGTGGATTTGAGCCCAGGTCCCTGGTGCTGTGAGTCTGCAGTGCTAACCACTGAGCCACCGTGCCGCCCCAATGGATGGTATGGAGGTCCAGTGCAAAAGACAAATGGGTTGCTAAGGAAAAAGGAGAAATAGAAATGTATAATTGGTTTAAATCAAGGTGTGGAAGGGGAAATAATAGGTTGTTTCCGCTGAAAGTAAACAGGTCACAAACAAAAGAAGCCTGTGTGTGGTTGGGAGGTGCTGGGCTTAATAGGGCAGGGACAGAAGTCACCATTTGATGTCATGTTGTAATTTTAGGCACTTTGTTTTGACTTCATCTTATCTGTATGCATGTTGAACAAATTAAGCTTGTCACAGCACAGAAATCTTACTTTCAGATTGAGATTGAAAATTAAAGTCCACATAATTTCCAAACATTTGTCCAAACTTTTGCCCCTTTGTCAAATCAATTTTGAAATTTTCATGTTTGTGAACAGCACAGTGTTTTACCGATGATTTGACACAAATGTAAAGGATGCTATAATTGTAGCAGTCATGGAATGTCTGTGAGTATTAGAGACAGCAAGAACTGCAGATGTTGGAGTCAGAGATAACACAGTGTGGAGCTGGAGGAGCACAGCAGGCCAGGCAGCATCAGAGGAGCAGGAAAGTTGATATTTCGGATCAGGATCCTTCTTCAGAAGTGGGGAGGGTATAGGGATCTGAGAAATAAATAGAAAGAAGAGGGGTGGGGTTAAGAAAGGTAGGTGGGATGGTAATAGGTGAGTGCAAGTAGGCAGTGGTGGGGAATGGTGAGTGAGGTGGGGGTTGGATAGGTGAGAAAGAAGATGCACAGTTTGTGTCAGGTAAATGAGGTGGGCATGAGAGGGTGGGTTGGACACAGGATGAGGCTGCGAGTGGGGAGATTTTAAAACTGGTATATTCCATGTTTAGGCCATTGGGCTGTCGGCACCCGAGGCAGAACATGAGGTGTTGCTTCTCCAGTTTGCGAGTGGCATCTTTGTGGCATTGGAGGAGGCCCAGGATGGACCTGTCACCCAGGGAGTGGGAGGTTGTGTTAAAATGGTTAGTGACTGGAATGGTGTTGTTGTGTGTTGCATACAGGGTGCAGATGCTCTACAAAATGGTCCCCACGTCAATGCTTAGTCTCATCGATGTAGAGGAGGCCACATCGGGAACAGCGGAAACAGTAGACCAACTTGGTGGATGTGCAGGTGAATCCCTGTCTGATATGAAAGGTTTGCTTTGGGGCTTGAATGGAGGTGAGAGGTAGGAGGTGTGGGTGAGGTGTAGCCCTTCTGGTGCTGGGTGTGGTGGGGTTAGTGGGGAGCATGGAGCAGACGAGGGAATCACGGAGTGAACGGTCCCTACGAAAGGTAGATAGGGATGAGGAGGGAAATATCTATTTGGCTTTGGGGTCGAATTGTAGGTGGTGGAAGTGTTGGAGAATGACACGTTGAATACAAAGGTTAGTGGGGTGATATTTGAGGACAAGGGAGATTCTGTCTTTATTTTTGTTGGGCAGAGGGTGTTTGAGGGCAGAAGTGTGGGAAATGCAAGAGATGCGGTTGAGCGCATTTTTGATCACTGGTGGGGGGCAAGTTGAAGTCCTTGAAATAAGAGGACACATTGGATCTCTGTCAGTGGAATCCCCATCTTGGGAGCAGATGCCGCAGAGTCTGAGGAATTGGGAGTAGGGGATCGCATTCCTGCAGGAGGGTGGGTGAGAAGAGGTGAAGTCCAGGTAGCTGTGGGAATTGGTGGGCTTGAAATTATGTCAGTTTCAAGGTGGTCACCAAAAGATGGAGACAAAGAGGCCCAGGAAGGAGAGAGAGGTATCAGAAACAATCCAGGTGACTTTGAGGTTGGGGTAGAAGGTGTTAGTAAAGTTGATGAACTGTTCATGATCCTCATAGGAGAACGAGGCAGGGCCTATAATGTCATCAATGTAGTGGAGGAAGAGGTGGAGGATAGTGCTGGTGTGGCAGCAGAAAAGGGACTGTGAGGTGAGGAAGAAGTGGAGGGATTTTAGGCCATCTGCAAGGGGGATATAAGTGTACGGGGATTGGATGTCCACAGTGAAGATAAGGGAAGTGGAAGTCTTGGAGGAGATGGAAGTCATGGGTGATGTCCTGAACATAGGTGAGGAGTTCCTGGACATGGGGGAGGGGGAGAGTGCAGAATATGTAGTCAAGGTAAGTGGAGATGAGTTCAGAGTGGCTGGAGTAGGCAGAGACAATGGGTCGGCTGGGGCAGTTGGGTTTGTGGATTTCGGGAAGGAGATAGAAACGGGCGGTGCGGGGCTGGGGAATGATGAGGCCCCCTACTCTCCCTCGACGTCTTCATTTCCAATTGCTGTCACAACATCAATTGCCTCAATCGCTCCACCTCTCTCACTCACTACAATCTCTCCCCTATGGAACGCACGGCCCTCCATTCCCTCTGCTCCAACCCTAACCTCACCATTAAATACACAGATAAAGGGGGCACAGTAGTGGTATGGCACACTGACCTTTACATCACCAAGGCCAGGAGCAAGCTCTGACACCTCATCCTACTGCCCCCTCAAACATGACCCCACTCTTGACCACTGAAACTTTATCTGTCAGACCATTCATAACCTCATCACCTCAGGTGACCTCCCACCTACAGCCTCCAACCTCCAACCTGGCCATGGACGCCTGCATGGGCCGAAGTTATGCCTGACTCTTCGTAGGATACGTGGAACAGTCCCTCTTCCGCTGATACACTGGCATTAGCCCCCGCCGCCTCCTCCTCCTCTGCTACATTGATGACTGTATCGGGCTGCCTCGTGCTCCCACAAGGAGCTTGAATGGTTCACCAACTTTACTAAAATCTTTCACCCCAACCTAATGTTCACCTGGACCATCTCTGATACTTCCCTGTCCTTCCTGGACCTCTCTGTCAACATCTCTGGAGACTGCAGCGAAACTGACATCCATTTCCAACACACTGACTCTCATAGCTACCTCATCTACACCTCATTTCACAGGCATATCAGGTTCACTTGACTCATTCTTAGGTTGATAACAAAGTATGGAGCTGGATGAACACAGCAGGCCAAGCAGCACCTTAGGAGCACAAAAGCTGACGTTTCAGGCCTCGACCCTTCATCAGAAAAGAGGGAGGGGGAGAGGGTTCTGAAATAAATATGGAGAGAGGGGGAGGCAGATCGAAGATGGATAGAGGAGAAGATAGGTGGAGAGGAGACAGACAAGTTAAAGGGGCGGGGATGGAGCCTGTAGAGGTGAGTGTAGGTGGGGAGGTAGGGAGGGGATAGGTCAGTCCAGGGAGGATGGACAGGTCAAGGGGGCGGGATGAGGTTAGTAGGTAGGAAATGGAGGTGCGGCTTGAGGTGGGAGGAGGGGATAGGTGAGAGGAAGGACAGGTTAGGGAGGCGGGGACGAGCTGGGCTGGTTTTGGGATGCAGTGGGGGAAGGGGAGATTTTGAAGCTTGTGAAGTACACATTGATACTATTGGGCTTCAGGGTTCCCAAGCGGAATGTGAGTTGCTGTTCCTGCAACCATCGGGTGGCATGGTTGTGGCACTGCAGGAGGCCCAGGATGGACATGTCATCTAAAGAATGGGAGGGGGAGTGGAGATGGTTCGCGACTGGGAGGTGCAGTTGTTTATTGCGAACCAAGCATAGACATTCTGCAAAGCGGTCTCCAAGCCCCCACTTGGTTTTCCCGATGTAGAGGAAGCCACACCGTATACAGCCGATGCAGTATACCACATTGGCAGATGTGCAAGTGAACATCTGCTTGATGTGATAAGTCTTTTTGGGGCCTGGGATAGGGGTGAGGGAGGAGGTGTGGGGGCAGGTGTAGCACTTCCTGCAGTTGCAGGGGAAGGTGCCGGGTGTGGTGGGGCTGGAAGGGAGTGTGGAGCGGACAAGGAAGTCACAGACATAGTGGTCTCTCCGGAAGGCAGACAAGGGTGGGGATGGAAAACTGTCTTTGGTGGGAGGGGCGGATTGCAAATGGCGGAAGTGTTGGAGGATGATGCGTTGGATCCGGAGGTTGGTGGGGTGGTATGTGAGGAAAAGGGGGATTCTTTTTTGGTGTTAACGTGGGGACAGGGTGTGAGGGATGAGTTGCGGGAAATGCAGGAGACATGGTCGAGGGTGTTCTCGACCACTGCGGGGGGTGAAGTTGCGGTCCTTGAAGAACGAGGACATCTGAGATGTGTGGAAATGGAATGCCTCAACCTCGGAATAGATGCGGCAGAGGCGAAGGAATTGGGAATGGGGGATGGAATTTTTGCAGGAAGGTTGGTGGGAGGAGGTGTATTCTAGGTAGCTGTGGGAGTCGGGGGGCTTGAAATGGATATCGGTTTCTAGGCGATTGCCTGAGATGGAGACAGAGAGGTCCAGGAAGGTGACGGATGTGCTGGAGATGGCCCAGGTGAACTTGAGGTTGGGGTGGAAGGTGTTGGTGAAGTGGATGAATGGTTCGAGCTCCTCTTGGGAGCACGAGGCAGTGTCGATACAGTCATCAATGTAAAGGAGAAAGAGGTGGGGTTTAGGGCCAGCGTAGGTGCGGAAGAGGGACTGTTCCACGTAACCTACAAAGAGGCAGGCATAGCTTAGGCCCATACGGGTACCCATGGCCACACCTTTGTCTGTTAGAAGTAGGAGGAATCGAAAGAGAAGTTGTTGAGGGTGAGGACAAATTTGGCTAATTGGATGAGGGTGGTGGTGGAGGGGGATTGGTCAGGCCTGCAGGACAGGAAGCGGAGGGCCTTTAGGCCAACTGTATGGGGAATGCAGGTGTATTCCCATGGATGTCCATGGTGAAAATGTGGTCTTGGGGACCGGGGAATTAGAGGTTCTGGAGGAGGTGGAGGGCGTGGTTAGTGTCACAGATGTAGGTAGGGAGTTTCTGGACCAAGAGGTAGAAAATGAAGTCCAGACAGGTGGAGATGAATTCGATTAGGCAGGAGCAGGCAGAGACAATGGGTTGATCAGGGCAGGCGGGTTTGTGGATTTTGTGAAGGGGATAGAAGCGGGCAGTGCAGGTTTGGGGAACGATGAGGGTGGAGGCTTTGGGAGGGAGGTCACCTGAGATGATGAGGTTGTAGGTGGTTTGGGAGATGATGGTTTGGTGCTTGGGGGTGGGGTCATGATCTGGGGGCGGTAGGAGGAGGTGTCGGCCTTTGTGCTCCAGAAGACATCATGGGGTGTGCGCGTTCAATGTACATAAGGCCAGACTGATGTACTCAAGGCAAGCCAGAATTCGCTCTGTCCTCTGATCTTCCAACTCTTTCTCAGCTAGGTTATAAAATACAACCTCCCCACCTGCATTAACACACAGCTGTGTCCGACATATTCAACCTATTATCCAGGACAATAGGCTTGTTGACTTTTCATTATTTACTTGTATATAGTGGGCCCGACGCCCAGTGCATTATGAAGATCAGTTTGAGGGTGAATGGAAACATGGTTGGTTGACTATCTGACACATTTAATGTGCCACTCCTGCCTCAATCATGCCCATGGAATGTGTAAAATCCAACCTCATGTGTCTACCCATGCACCATAAAATGGAGAAGCAGCTGGCAGCGCAGACAAATCTTTGGCTTCCTTTGACTCTGTCCTCTCCTCCCTCAAAGCCAGTCACAATGTGTCTCCCAATGAAAGTCCAGCTCTGGTAACCTTTGATAGCCATCTTTTGTTCTCCAAATTGCTGGGAGTTTTTAATACAGCATTAAACATGGACAAATCATTTACTAATGCTTGCTGATGACATATGTCTCACACAACTTTCTCTTCAAATTACTAATTACAGATGTTAAGGACAATATTAAGCATAACATTGTGGATCAGTTCTTTCTGATAATTAATGCATTGCTGTTAAGAAAAATCTTGCTAACTTCCGAAATTGAGAATGTGTCCAAATGACATGATGGATTTTCATCAGGCAACCTTAATTTTCTAAACATGTTTAGTGATTGCCAACAGTCTATACTGACTTTATGAGCAAATATTTGATGAAACTTTATTGTTGAAAAGGGCATGTAATCTACTTATGACACAAATACACTGAACCCACGCTTATAAGTTTGCAGTTAATATGTAATCTTTATAGCATGAACAATTATAAAGAGTCAACACCACAGATCAAACCAAAGTCGAGCCTTGCATTTATCAAAAGTATCAAAAGCATAAGGAAATACTTCAGAATTTGCTGTGCCTTGCTTCTTTGAAGACATTTTACTTCAAGATATTTATCGAGCTACTTAGGATATGGTAATTTTCCTTTTGTTTTCTTATGACGTGTTCAAACTTGCTATAATTTAAAATAACAAATTCACAAATTAAGATAGGGCATGAGCCATGCTTCTTAGTGTACATACATATAATTAATAGAAATAGGTGAGTTAAAGATTATTGACTACGAACAGACATTTTTCTTCGCATGTGAGTAGCATAGCAAGGTCAGCACTTAATGCATATACCTAATTGACCTTGAGAAAGTGACCTTGGTTTGCTCCCTTGTTAGATATCAACAACAGCATTAAACCTGTGCAACCCACACCTCAACCAAGTTGAGAAGTGGTAGGCCTTAATGGTGACCTTTGCCAGAAATTGAGCTTTTTCTGTTTGGTGTCACTACATGTTGCAAACTAGCTGCCTAACCAGCTGAGCGAACTGACCTCTGGTGATCGTTCTGGTCTTTTGGAACAATGCAGTCCGTGAAGTGTGGGTTTGCCATGAGGGTGGGAGTTCCAGGATGTTGGACCCAGCAACAGTGAAGAAGCTGCAAAATAGTCAGGATGAAGTGCACCTTGCAAGGTGGTGTTCCAATGCATCTGCTGCCTTTGTTTTTCTAGGTGGTAGAGTTCACAGTTTTGGGAAATGCTTTGTAGGAGGTTTAGCAAGTTGCTGCAGATGGTACACACTTCTGTCTTTGTGCTTTGGTTTAGTGGAGGAATTGAAAGTGGTAATGGGTTGCTAATCAAGACTGTTGCTCTCTTTGGATTGTGTCAGGCCTCAAAAGCTTGTAGCAGCACTCACTGAACAAATAGAGAGTATTTCATCTTGTAGCTGATTCGCAGGCTTTAGAGAATTAGGAGACAAATTACTCATTGTGGAATTCCCAGCCTCTAACCTGCTCTTAAAGCTACAAGGCATAAGCATGGTTTGATATAAAATTGTATGAAGTTAAGTTGCTAAATAGTTCATGGATTAAATTTTGCATGTTTCTGCTGGGGTATTTTCAGTAATGGTACGGGTAAAATATGGTAGGTGACCAGATCAACATATTCACTTGCGTCCATGAATTCATCCTATTTACACCTGGGTGGGCTGGCACCAAAGTTGACAGCCCAATCATCATATGTAAATAAATAATTTAGTAATGATAAATAATTTTACTTTCATGCAGTTGGTGGAAATGGGTAATCCAATTTTAAAGAGACTTGAAGGATGGGAATTAGTTTTTGTTGGGGTGCACTTAATGCACTGGGCATCTTCCCAGAAGGTAGTATTTCACTTGTTTCTTCTCTACCTGTGCTTTGGAATCTATCAGATTTCACTTACTGTATCTTTAAGCTGCCCCTCCCTCTCTTCTACTTACTACCTCTGACTCACCTCACTCTAGGAATAGATTGGGACTTTCATCCCAGGCCTGCGTGCAATCCAAGCAGTGTCCAATGCTGATCTCCAGCAGCCCTGAAGGGTGGGACTGTCTCTCACTTGGCCCTTATTGACACTAGCTGCAGCATAATATCACTGCAGGCATCTTTGCTTTGGTTAGAAATTGACATTTTAGTGTTTAGCATGATTTGTCTGCTCCCCTACAAAATGCTGCCCAATAATCCTAAAATTGCACAGGTCTTCTACTGTTTTAAGGTCTAATTAGGATTTCTAGGGAAATGCCATAACAATATTATCTTAGTCTTCTGCTGCAGCTAGGCCAAGAGATCAGTGGAACTCCATTAAGAGTTTGGGATGAAAGTGTTCAAACAATCTCTAAAAACTTGGATAACTAGCAAAAACTTAGAAAGAATTTCACAAAAGCTCCTAAAAGCTGTCCCTTCAGTATAGTTCACACCCGCTTCTGAGATTGCCCATGTTTCCAGAAGGGCTGATGGTTTAAAATGTTTCATAATTTTTAAGAATAAACTACTGTGTTTCTATGGTGTAAATGCTTAGAGTTTTGACGTATTCAAAATGTGCCAAGGTATTATTGTGAATCATTGAGTTAGTTGGATTGAAGATCTTCTCTTTCTTAAAGTGAGATCTGTGAAATCCACCTGTGACAAATGGCTTTTGTAGTTTTCCAGTGTGTCAGATTGGAATAAGGACTGAGAGGCCTTGACTATGAGGAGGGAATGTTTGGAACCCTGTCTCCAATACTGTCAAATGTTGCTGAGTCTGTCAATTTTTATCTGGGGCATGTGAAGAATAGAGGCTGTTAATTTGGTGGATGCAATTTTTCTTCACAATCAGCCATGGATTATTGGAGATACTGTAGTACTGTTCAGACTGTTTGGACCTGACTGCCCATTAATAGCGCCTGAAATTGGTAAAAGTGTCGATGACTTTGGTTGGTGAACTGCAAATACTTCATTCTAATCTGCAGTACAGTGTCTGAAAACTGTTTTCAGTAGAAACTGTTGAAAGACATTTGATAAATAATTGAAGAAATAAAATTTATAAAGGCCTATTGGGAAGAGCAGAAAAATGTGGCCCTTTGGGATAATGAAACCAATGCAAACGCAATGCAGCATTGGTGGTCTTCTGAAAGTCATCTGTGATTTTATGTATTTATTATTTACGCACATTTTCAAGGTAATTTACAATGGCAGTTCCCATAAGTGTAGATAGTACAAACATTAGGATAACAGCACTGCTGACATTCCAATAAGGGGACAATGGTGGGTAAGTAATTTAAAACATTGTTGCAATTTGTATCCTATTGTGTTTATTTAGATTTAGTAGTGTTTTTCCATTCGTCACGATAGTTTTTTGCAAGCTGACGATTTGAACTAATCAGGCAAAGCAATTTTGCCATTGGATATACTTTAAAACCTTTTATAAGTGACTTGTGTCAAAGTTTTGAAGTAAGATGCCGATGCATCATGCCTGGACCCATTTAAATGCAGAATGGTTTGTATTTGCAGCTTTTTATAACTCTGAGCCAAACTAGATTCTGTTTTGAGTATTTGTCAAAGCTACAGCAGTTTTTTTTACATTTCTCCAAGGATCCATTTTGCCCAATACCGTCTGTTCTTCTCATTCAAAAACAAGTGCAGGAAATGGTCAAACATGGCAAGTGTTATGGACGAATCGTTCTTGAACATTTTTGGTTTAAGAATTTCTTTTCATGTTGTTCAGTCATCATGGATTCCATTCACTAAATTATATAATGCTCATAATATGAAATGCTGCATGTAAATTGCCTTTTAATACATTCTTAAAGATGATATTTACAGATGAGTGAGGTGAGTGTGTCTTCTTCTCATTGGGGAATCTAATGCAGTCCCTCCTAAATGAGGCAATGGATGTACTCCTTTTTCATCTGCCACCGAATACTTTTAAGTTATTTTGTGCACCTCCTGGAAAGTCTGACAACCCCAGTGTAAGAAGTAATATAGTAGTATGTAGTGTTCTGGAATTGTGGTGTACAATTGGGACAGAGTAAAGGAATCATTACTCAGCATGCAAGATGATGCACCTGATATGGAATTGCCTGATGCCAACATTTGCTAATCTTAGTGAGCACAAACCCGTCAGACCAAAACTCTTCCTGCATTCTTTGAATTGGATTTGAATGTGGGTGCTTTGTGAGTTGATACGTTCAACATCTGGACCAACATACTTGTAGGAGATAAAGTTAATTTGTTGGGATGAAAACCTGATGCTTCCCTCATGAATTATAATTTTCCAGGCACAGGTAATCTGATGTAAGAGGACTGAAGTTCTCAAGTGCTAGCAGAATCTTGCGTACTCAGTGGGGGTGGAACTAGAGGTGGGCAGGGCACTTAAATAGGCAGGGTAGCATTATATCTGAACCTACCTCCACCATAATTAATCTCTTAGCAGAAAGGTCTGTTGTTAGTCTTCCTGCCCTGCTACCAAATAAGGACTCTTTACGAGCCTCATTCTGCCCGCAGTGGGATAAACCCATCTGCAAGCAATCCTATCACTATGAGGCTTGCATAACAGGTCAAACAGGTCAGACTGTGCTAGTTGCTTGTCAAGTTGGGGTTGAAGTCCCCTTGATCAAAAGCAATCGGTACATGATCGAGGGGACTGGGCATTTCATGGAGGAATGATGAAGGTGGTGGCTTTCTAAACCCCACCCCCCCACCTACGCACATGTTTGCACGTGCATGTACACACACACACACACACACACACACACACACACACACACACGTGAGATCAAGATTCCAGGGATGGTATGTCCCATTAGGGTGAAGGATTAGGGATCACTGGCTGATGAGGGATAGCGAGGCTCTGGTCAGGAAAAAAAAAGGCATACATTGGGTTTGATCTATTGGGCTCAAGTGAAACCCAAGATGACTAGAAGAAGTGTAGGAGCATGCTTAAGAGGGAGATCAGAACAGCAAAAAGAGAATATGAGATGGATCTGGCAGATAAGGTTAACAATAATCCCAAGAGGTTTTATAGCCCTGTTAAGAGTAAAAAGGCTAGGGAGAGAATAGGTCCCCTCAAAGATCAGAATGGCCATCTATGTGTGGAACCACAGGAGATGGGGGAGACCTTTAATGAATATTCTCCTCAGTGTTTCCTGAGGAGAAAATTATGGATGCTAAGGAAATAAGGGAAACAAGTGGTGATGTTTTAGACTGCATACACATTACCAGGGATGAGGTGTTTTCAGCCTTAGATCACATCAGGCCTGATCAAGTCCATCCTTGGATGTTGTGGGTCTGGGAAGAAATTGCAGAGGCCCTTAACAGAGATTTTTGGTTCATCGTTAGCCACCGGTGAAGTTCCGGAAGACTGGAGGATAGCTAATGTTGTTCCATTGTTTAAGAGGGAGATCAGAACAGCAAAAAGCTCCTACACTTCTTCTAGTCATCTTGGGTTTCACTTAAGAAAGGTAGCAAAGACAAGCCAGGGAATTACAGGTCAGTGAGCCTGATATCAATGGTAGGCAAGTTATTGGAGAGGATACTGAGGGACAGGATCAACCAACATTTGGATAGTCAAGGTCTGGTTAGGAATAGTCTGATTAGGATTTGTGCACGGAAGACAAATATCTAACAAATCTTTTAGAGTATTTTGAAGAGGTAACCAAGAGGATAGATAAGGGTAGGGCAGTGGATGTTGTCTATATGGACTTTAGTAAGGCCTTTCTCAAGGTCTTGCATGGCAGGCTAGTCATGAAGGTTAAGTGACATGGGATCCAGGGGGAGCTAGTTAATTGGATTCAAAACTGGCTCAGTGGTAGGAAGCAGAGAGTGATGGTTGATGATTGTTTCTCACAGTGGAAACCTGTGACTAGTGGTGTGCCACAGGGGTAGTGGAAAGTGTGTAAAGATTTACGAGGAAGTTGCCAGGACAGGTAGGCCTGAATTATAGGGAGAGGATGACCAGGATAGGACTTCATTCCTTGGAACGTAGGAAAATGAGGGGCGACCTTATTGAGGTGTAGAAAATCATGAGAGGCATAGATAGGATGAATGCATATAGCGCTTTTCCCAGGGCTAGGATTTGAAAAACTAGGGGGCTTAGGTTTAAAATGAGAGGGGATAGGTTTAAGGAGGACCTGAGGTCCTCCTTAAACTTCTTCATGCAGAGACTGGTGCGTACATGGAATGGGCTGCTGGACAAAGTGGTTGAGGCAGGTACAATAGCAACATTTTAAAAAAACTTTTGGATAATATGTGGATGGGAAGGGTTTTGAGGGATATGGACCAAATGCGCAGCTAGCTGAGTGGGCACCATGGGCAGCATGGACCAGTTTGGGCCAAAGGGCTTGTTTCCATGCTGTGTCATTCTATGAGTCTATGATTTCTCCTGGATCTTTGCCTGCTCAAAATGATTGTCTACTTTTTTGTAGAAAATGCAATTGCCTCTTCTTGAATGTTGTGCATAGCTCTTGCTTGTTGTAACAACTTCACAAAAAAAATTCTTCCTGATCACTCTCCTCACATTATGTGACAACTTTCAATTGATGAGTATTTATTACTGACTCTAACTACTGAAAATAATCTTTCCTTTTATTGAATATATGAATAGACGAGTAAGGAACAGAATAGGTCATTCAACCCATAAGCCTATTTACTGTCTGATTGGATAATGGTGTGATGAAGCCTCATAGTATATTAAAACTTAGTTCTAAGATGCGGGAAAAATAGGTTGTGTTTTTAAGTATTGGTAAAAGGCAACTAGGAATTCAGACTTCTATCTTGCAGCCTATGATGGGCAGCACGGTGGCTCAGTGGTTAGCACTGCAGCCTCACAGCGCCAGGGACCCAGGTTCGATTCCAGCCTCGGGCGACTGTCTGTGTGGAGTTTGCACGTTCTCCCCATGTCTGCGTGGGTTTCCTTCGGGTGCTCCGGTTTCCTCCCATAGTCCAAAGATGTGCAGGCTAGGTGGATCGACCATGTTAAATTGCCCAGGGTGTGTGTGGGTTATAGGGGAATGGGTCTCGTTGGAATGCTTCAAAGGGCAGTGTGGATTTGTTGGGCCGAAGGGCCTGTTTCCACACTCTAGGGAATCTAATCTAATCTAATCTTATGATGCAGGAATAGTTGAGAAAAGGGATAGCATTTTACACAGAATAAGAAGAGGATGCTGAGTAGTTGGGCATTTATTGGTTTGGAGATGCAGCAATTTAAACTCTCTGACCAGACTGGTAGATTCTGATTAGTCAAGGCATTGCCATAGGGACGCAGCTGTGTTTGGCTGCCTCCATGATCCTTTTATTTGATACGGATGCAAGGTGCAAATTCCTTTCAATTACACAGCATCCTGATTTGGAATATTGCCGTTCCTTCAGAGTTGCTGGGCCAAGAGCCTAAAAGTTCCTTCTAGCAGTATGGTAGATATTTTATCATCCCAAGGATGCAGCTGTTTAGGAAGACTCCTTTTACAGCCTTCTTGAGTGGATTTAGGGATAGGCAATAAATGCTGGCATAGCCACCACACCCTCATCCCTGTGAGTGAAAAGAAAACAAGATAGTTTCTCTTTGGGATCTGCCAGTATCATAACAAAAGCTAATTTGATTGTGGCTTCAGTTCCCTGCCTACACCTAAACCTGTTAACTCCCTTGTTCGTAAATAACCTATGTAACTCAGTTTTAAAAAAGGGTCGGTGACCCTGCAATTCTCCTTTCAAAGGAAGAGGATTTTACAGACTCTCAACTTTCTGAGTGAACAATCCCCCCCCATTTCTTTCTTAAATGGAAAACCCTTATTTTTAAATAGTGCCACCAGTGGTCTTTCCCACAAGATTAGACAAGCTTC
Source organism: Stegostoma tigrinum (assembly GCF_030684315.1). Taxonomy (NCBI): domain Eukaryota; kingdom Metazoa; phylum Chordata; class Chondrichthyes; order Orectolobiformes; family Stegostomatidae; genus Stegostoma; species Stegostoma tigrinum. The sequence goes on from NC_081367.1 coordinate 49,089,282, forward strand.
TCACAGTCACCCTACCGAGTCCCTCAGTCATTTGTACGTTTCAATGAGATTAACCTCATTACTTGAAACTTCAATTGAGTTCAGGCACCTTATCCAAATACACTGCTCATCCATGGAATTAGTTGTAGGAAAATATCCCTACTTTTACATTCCATTCTATTTGTAATAAATCTCAGCTGTTGTTACTGTATACAAATCTTTTGTGATTGATATACTAAAACACTGAGCTCCCTTTGTCCCTATCTATTCTGTAATCTCTCTCCATTTAAATAATTTCCTAGTTATGAAGACAAGTTACCTAAAATATTACTTATAATATCAATGTATGGACCAGTACATATACATTTATCTTGAATTTTTTGAGAGGTGGTGGGATTGTCGTTGAACTAGAGCTAGCAATTGATCTTGGGGCAAGGTTTGAATTTCACTGTGACAGGTAGTGAAAACTGAACTCAATTAATAAATATGGAATGTTTAATAACGGGTTGTGTTCGTAACTTTAGCTCTTCTGGTTTTGATGAATGAAGGAAAAGCCTTTCCAGTGTGTAAGAATAATCCTGGTTGAATTTGATGGGAAGTAAAATTAGGCAAGGTATAGATTGGTCAATCAGTTCAATTCTTCTGCTTTTATGCAGTTGAAAACCATTTCCAATATCTTAATTTGTTTTTTATTCACTTGCAGGACGGGACTGTCACCGGTTGGCAGGCATTTACAGCCCATCCCTAGTTGCCCTTGAGAAGGTGTTGGTGAGTTGCCTTCTTGAATTGCTGCAGCCCTTGTGCTCCAGATTGAACAACAAATCTGAGAGTTCCAGAATTTGACCCAGCAATTCTGAAACAATGATGATATAAGTCTAAGTCAGGATGGAGAGTGGCTTGGAGAGGAACTTGCAGGTATTAGTTGCCCTTGTCCTTTTAAAAAGTGTGGTGGGGCAGCATGGTAGCTCAGTGGTTAATACTGCTGCTTCACAGGACCATGGACCTGGGTTCAATTCCAGCCTTGGGTAACTGTGTGAAGTTTGCATGTTCTCCTTGTGTCTGCATGGGTTTTTGCTGGGTGATCTAGCTTCCTCTCACAGTCCAAAGATGTGCAGATTGGGGGATTGGCCATGCTAAATTGCTCCATGGTGTCCAGGGATTGTAGACAAGTTGGGTTAGCCATGGTAAAATGCAGAGTTACAGGGATAGGGTGAGATATTCTTTGAAAGGTCAATGCAGATGTGACGGGCTGAATGGCCTCTTTCCACAATGTAGGGATTAATTTCTATGGAAGTTCGAGATGGAAGTGGCTGTGAGTTTGGAAGATGTTGTCTCAGGACCTTCGGTGAATTTCTGCCATGCATCTTGTAGATAGTATTCACCACTGCTACTGAGCATCAGTGGTGGAGTGAGTGGATGCTCGTGGATGTATTGCTAATCAAGTGAGCTACTTCGTTCAGATGGAGTCAAACTTCTTGAATGTTGATGAAGTTGTACCCATCTAGGCAAGTGGGGAGCATTCTATCACACTCCTGACTTGTGCCTTGTAAATGGTAGACAGGCTCTGGGACTTAGGAGATGAGTTACTCACCAGAGTAATCCTAACCTCTGACCTATGTTTGTAACCTCTGAATTTATATCAACTGAGTTTCTAGTTAATAGTAACCCTGGATGTGTGATAATGGGGGATTTGGTCATAGTAATAGTCTTGAATATCAAGGGGCAGTGGTTAGATTGCCTCTTATTGGTGATGGTCATTGCCTTGCACATGTGTAGCATGAACATTATGTGAATATTTAGTATGATCGGTGAAGATAATCCTGCTGTAGGTGCTTTGGGTGTGGACTTCAATAGTGGACATTGCATATTTGAATATAACTTCTCTTGTAAAATGCTGGCAGTGGTCCAGCAACTCTACAAATATTTGGAAAAATATCCATGTATCGTAAAGATCATAACTTTTTTGTTGTATTTTTGACTGTGAACTGAAATGAGAAAAAGGCTGTTTTAAAACAAAGATCATACAAAGAGTTGCTGTACTTTTTGAAAGCAGGCTACATGACACTCAATACAAGTGCTGTTTATGCTGTTTGTTGAAGTAGTGGGGAAAGACTAATTGCAGACAGACTGGAACTGTGTATAAATGGAGATTCAGCTGGTAATATGTAGCTGATTGGTCTGGGGAATGGTGAACAATTGTCAACAAATTTGTGATTGGTCAGAGGTAGTGGAATAGCTTATGGGTATGTGTTTGGGCATGAGTCATCGATCTTCTGAAAAGAAAGCAATTGACTTTCTTTCTGCAGCAATAAAAAGGTTTCAGGCTTGAAGACAGCCAGTTTATTTCCCCTCATCAGTTGCTGTAAGCTGTGTCTGTTCACAAATAAGTCAGAGAATTTTTAAGCCTGAACTAATCACCCTGTTTCTTCTGTAAGCAAGTGAAAGTACCTGGAAAAGGAGGTGTAAGAACAGGTCCTGACAAGCCAAAGGGATCATCTAAGTGAACATTGTGGGCAAGGACCATTGATATGCCTTCCCAGTCTTTTCCTCTGCCTATGATGCCCATGCTGTTTTGTGCCAGTTGATCTGTAATTGTGCGTAGGATTATTTTATAAAGGGATTAGACCTTTAACTAGCGAAGTTATAGGCGGACATTTCATAATTGTTTACCTGTAGCTAGAATCTACTTATCTGAAATAAATAACATTGTTAAGTACAGAAACATGGTCTGTGCTTTCTATCAACCTGGGTCTCAAAGGTAGGTAAAAGATAGGGGCATTTTGCTTACTTTTATAAAATCTTTAATTTCCATTTTGACTATTGGAACATCAGGGCTTGATTTCCACACACTACCCCAATGAGATTTAACAGTATTTCTACTGTTCCAGACAATAAGGACCGACCTACTGAAAAAGACTTTTGCAGAAAATTGCTGTCCCTGGCCTGTAGATCTAGTTTTACAACATCATGGAAAAAGGTAAGCTTAAAATCTTCATCATGGTAAGGGCAACTGAACAGTAAATAGAACTGTGAAGCTATGCAGTGAATTGGTTTTTACAATCACTTCTGTATTTAGTATCTGCAAATGTTTCTGATGAAGTTTCAAGAAGACTGGTTCAAATCTCCTTCTGAAGGTATTGCATAGGAATTTCAAAGGATAAATCTGTGCAGCTCTGGAAACCAACATAATATCAATGTCACGCCCAAATTACCTCCCAAACGCAGCAGGCTAAGGCTCACTGGAAGTTGGGCTTTGGAATTCATTTCCATAAAATTAATGAGCTGTGGATCTTAATCTGTCATTTTACTGCAAGCTGCTGTTTGTGACCTTTAGAAACTGTTAATTCCAGCACTGAGCTGAAATCTGTGCAAGTTGTGGGAGGGCAGACATTGTGTGGTGAATGATTGATTGGCATGGGGATAACATCATGATCAGGCAGAGAGAGAGGACAAGACCATGAACACAGAGTGGGGATGAGCAGTGGCTGACAACATCTTTTGGTTCTGATGTGAAGTTTCTGTCTTCAGATAATTATTTGGCTCACTACATATAAATTGCTCAATGCAGACACATTTGTTCATAGTAGAGCATGATTCATGATAAGGCGAATTTGAAATTGCTCTTTCACCATCATGGAGGTGTTCGAGGAAGTGGGAAGAAGGTGACTCTTACTCATCGTACAGAATTTGGAGTTTGGAATATATCACCTGCAAAGTCAATGTTGAATGAATTGCCTATTATATGTAATAGAGAAGGGCACAGGAAACAAAGGAATACATCAGAAAATATGCAACATCTTTTCTTAAAACTTTAGGAACTCAAATCAGGCCCATAGATTTTCATAAAAATATCATGCAAATGAATTTGTTAAGAGAGTGCAGAGAAAATTGACAGGTTCATAATGTTTTTTTTAAATGAGATCTCCTTTGTCAATGGCTCAGTGTTTATTTGTACAAGATAAAGAAGTGTCAAATGTTTATATTAGCTACTGTTGATATCTTAAATGTCTCACTAATCAAATTTTTATTTGGTTATACCAACGGTAACACATTTTAAAGGAATATTATGATTGAATACTTTTTATAAGCAATCCCACAAAAGCTATTATTACAATAGGATTCATTGGTTCTGTAAAAATTGCACACTAGTGAAATGGCATAATGAATATGCATACTTGGCATGGAGGTGGATAGCAACATGTGTCAAAGTGGAAGATATGAGAGGTCATTGCAGGTGAGTGAAGGTAGAGTGGACATGGAGTGGCATGGGGTGTGGTTAAGGTGAGATGTAATATTCACACAACACAAATGCCAGACTATGACCACCCCAATAAGAGACAATCTAATCACCGCCCCTTGACCATCACTGAATCCTTCAGTATCAACATCTGAGGTGGGGAAGGGGGTGGGTTAACCATTGACCAGAAACTCAACCGGACGCACTGGCTACAAGAGCAGGTTAGAAGCTAGGAATTTTCTGGTGAGTAACTTATGTCCTGCCCTCCCCCCACTAAAAGCCTGACCACCATCTAAAAGGCATGAGTCAGGAGAGTGATGAAATCCCCAACTTGCCCGGATGTGTGCAGCTTCAACACTCAAAAGCTTGACACCATCCAGGACAAAGCATTTGGCACGACACCCACAGGCATCCACTGCCTCCACCACTAACGCTCAGTAGCAGCAGTGTGTACTGTCTGCAAGATGCACTGCAGAAATTTACTAAAGCTACTTCCGTCTAGTAGGACAAGGACAGCAGGTACATGGGAATACCACCACCTTCCAGTTCTCCTCAAAGCCACTCACCATCTTAGCTTGGAAATATATCGGTGTTCCTTCACTGTTGCTGGATCAAAATCCTGGAATTCCCTCCCTAACAGTTTGTGGGTCAACCCACAGCAGGGGGACTGTAATGGTTCAAGAAGGGCAGTTCACCACCACCACCTCAAGGGCAACTAGGGATGGGCAAGAAATGCTGGTCAGCCAGCAACACCTACAACCCTCAAACAAAAACACTTTCAATGTCCTAAATGTTTTCTAATTACTGCTCTGTGATCAGGCAGTTTCTGTTTCACAGGCAGCCAGGCTGGATCGACATGCTGGGACACTTTACTGGCAGAGGGACCAGATGCAGAGAGGATTGGAGGCATATGTTATTAAAACCACAAATAGGGCCTTCTTATAATGCTGATGGAAGTTTGCTGATGGTGGGGCAAGCCCTCCCTGTGTTTGTGTGGAGCATGTAATGCCCCTCCTGCCACAGTTGTGGGTGAGGCCACAAAAGCCAAAATGTAGGCAACTGGTAGTGGTCCCAATACCACAATGAGAGGAGTTTTCACTCCACCCTTGATTTGGCCAAGATTTGGGGTTTTTTTTCTCACTAACCTGCTTGAGGTACATGTTGTCATATAGACCTCAACAGTGACCACTCTTCTCGTAGCGCTGTTGAAGCGTTGGAGTTGCTAGTTCTATAATTGATCTGGCACCGTCAGGAACCATGCTGCCATCCTTCCTTGTGATCTGTAGCATGCAATAAACCCCCATGAGAAGTAGGTCCACTATTTAAATATTCACACTGAAAAGAGAAAAAGATGATGACTCATTGTGTATCCTCAGAAGAGATGACTGACAGTAACTCAAACCCCAATGTCCAGGAAAGGCACAAGCAGAGCCATTTAAGCACCAGAGTTGAATTTTGGTTGCAAAAGAAATGATCCCAGTGTCTAGAGAGACTGGGCTCACACTTCCTTATCTACCAGCCGGGATGTCCAGAAGGGTGCTCGCTGCTGTACTTTGCAATTGGCCAGTAGGCAGTCTTTGATAAAGTTGTTGAGCAGGTTTCGCTGCTGGCAATTGTGGTCTCAGGACCTGCTTTTTAACCCAATGTCACCGTCCTGCATTTCTCGTAAAATTCAGCCTGTTAACTGTCTCTTGCTTCATAGATACTGTTCGACCTGCTGACAACTCTCCAACATTTTCTGTTTTTACTTCAAATTTGCAGCATCCTGGGTACTCCTTCTTTTGTATTAGTCTGTGGAAATGTTTTAGTTTTGTCTTCATCGATAAATTAATTGTTTTAAATCTTGCACCTTTTTTTCTTATTATTAAGGAGATGAAGTTCAGCAGTATTTGGCATCTTTTGAAGAGGATGAAAGTGATTTAGTAACTTCAGCTAAGGGGCTTAAAAACAGTCTTCTACATGATACACAGGATTTGAACATTATTGTAACCAATGTAATAAATGGAGGTAAGAATGTTATACTGTAACAGTATGTTAGGCTGTAACTATGTCTCAAAAATACTTACAATAATGAGAGATCAGAAGGTATTTGGAAATATGTGAGCTCTTTATAATATAGTACATATTAATAGTTATGTTGCAGCTGTTTAGAACATTAGTTCTGCCACATTTGCAATATTGCATATAGTTCTGATTGCCAGACTACCAAAAGGATGTGGAGACTTTGGAGAAGGTACAGAGAAGGATATTACCTAGTCTGGAAGGTGATAGCTGTGAGGAGAGAGTGGACAAACTTAGTTTGTTTTTCACTTGAATGTTGATGAAGAATGATGGGCGATCTGATGGAAGTTTACAAAATTGAGAGGCATGGGTAGTTGGTGTCTTTTTCCCAGACTACAAATGTCAATTACAAGGGAACATAAATTTAATGTAAAAGGGAGAAGTTTGAAGGAGATATTAAGGCAAGCCTTTTACATAGAGGATGGTAGGTGCCTGGAATATGTTGCCAGTGGAGGTGATAGAAGCAGACACAATAGCAGTGTTTAAGAGGCATCTTGACAAATGCCTGATAGGCAGGGAATAGAGTGATATGGACCGCATAGCGGAGAAAGATTTTTAGTTCAGGAGGGTGTCATGTGTCAGTGCTGGCTTGGTGGATCAAGGGATCTCTTTGTGTGCTGTACTGTTCTTTGTTCTTTAACTGTTAATCAGCATTAATGGGGACACCATCCACAGCAATGCCTCCACCAGTCAGAGTCTGCTTGCTAACCAATCAACATGCTGCTCTCATGCAGTAGAAATATTGGTTTTCTCCTTGAATTGGTATTTGTATAAATTGTCCTGATGAACGAAAGATAAAAAACTCAACAAGGTGTGTCTTTTTCTGTCTCTGGGTGGTCCCCTATGGTGGGAGTTGAGAAGTTGCAGAAGGCAGTGACCTGGTGTCAACTTTAATGTTCCCACCAATGTTCAATGCCACAGGTTGGCCTGGAGAACCACTTTAATGTCCAGGCCACAGGAGATGCAGTGATTTGTGCCCACCTTTGATTTTTTTTCTGCTTCTTCTATTTTGTGCCACCTTGGTCCGCAAGAGAGCAGGGAGAATGTCAGAGATTGTGTAGCACTGTTATGTAGCTACAGCTTTATAATGGGGGTTTGTGGAGGCAATATGGAATGTGTGAGTCTGGAAGATGTGTAAGAGTGAAGTAAAGTATCTGGATGTTAGTTGTACATCCTTTGTTCCAGGGACTGGTACTTGCTATTCAGTTGTGGTGTGGACTATTAAGCAGAGTGAGAGGTTGGTGTGGGAGCAGATATCATAATATCACAGATATCACATGCGTTGAACTTGAGTAGCTGAATGAAGTCATTCAATTTCTTATGGTGTGGCTGTCTGAGATTGAGAGATTTGCATTACCAAAAGCTATTGAGGATTATGTGCCAAAAGTGGGTAATTGGAGTGAGTTTCAGCTGTGATCATCTCCTAAATCTGAGAATTAAGCTCAACAGTCTAAAGGGCTGAACACCTTTTGTACATTCCTATATTCTTCCTGTCATGAAACCTCCAGCAGCAGCTGGTGACAATGATAGAGGGAAGGCATTTAGCAAGGGAAGTGAGAGTACTGGTGTGGTGCAGTAGTAGTGCCGCTGCTTCTGGACCAGGAGTCCTGGGTTCAACTCCTTTCTGCTCCAGAGGTGTACAATAACACCTCTGAACAGGTTGGTTAGGAAAATGTAGGACAAGGGAGCTAAGCAAGGACCTCCACAAATAGGAGGCAACAGTAAAGGAGGGCAGCTGGATTAGTGAAATGGTCTCTCATTGGCAAAAAAAGGCATCTCTAGTGGGCAGAGGGTTGATGGAAAGAGGAAGCAGGCAGTCAAAGGAATTCCTCAGTCAAATGTTACCCAAATGATCATTCCATGTAGATATTGTACATAGTTCTTTGTCTAGCCATAATCTTCCTGCCTGTCGTAATGACCAGAGATAACAAGGTGAAGAGCTGGATGAGCACAGCAGGGCAAGCAGCATCAGAGAAGCAGGAAAGCTGACGTTTCGGGCCTTTACCCTTCTTCAGAAATGGGGGAGGGTATGGAGGTTTTGAAATAAATAGGGAGAGAGGGGGTGGCGGATAGAAGATGGATAGAGGAGAAGATAGGTGGAGAGGAGACAGACAAGTCAAAAAGGCGGGGATGGAGCCAGTAGAGGTGAGTATAGGTGGGGAGGTAGGGAGGGGATAGGTCAGTCCAGGGAGGACGGACAGGTCAAGGGGGTGGGATGAGGTTAGTAGGTAGGAGATGGGGTTGGGGCTTGAGGTGGGAGGAGGGGATAGGTTGGAAGAAGGACAGGTTAGGGAGGTGGGGACATACTGGGCTGGTTTTGGGATGCTGTTGGGGGAAGGGGAGATTTTGAAGCTTGTGAAGTCCACATTGATACCATTGGGTTGCAGGGTTCCCAAGCAGAATATGAGGCACTGTTCCTGCAACCTTCGGGTGGCATCGTTGTGGCACTGCAGGAGGCCCAGGATAGACTTGTCGTCTGAGGAATGGGAGGGGGGAGTTGAAATGGTTCGTGACTGGGAGGTGCAGTTGTTTAGTGCAACCGAGCATAGGTGTTCTGCAGAGTGGTCCCCAAGCCTCAGTTTGGTTTCCCCAATGTAGAGGAGGCCACAACGGGTACAGTGGGTACAATATACCACATTAGCAGATGTGCAGGTGAACATTTGCTTGATGTGGAAAATCTTCTTGGAGCCTGGGATGGGGTGAGGGGGGAGGTGTAGGGGTAGGTGTAGCACATCCTGCTGTTGCAGGAAAAAGTGCCAGGTGTGGTGGGGCTCCAACCTTATCGTTCCCCAACCCCGCACCGCCCGCTTCTATCTCCTTCGCAAAATCCACAAAGCGGACAGCCCTGGTCAACCCATTATCTCCGCCTGCTCCTGCCCCACTGAACGTATCTCCACCTGTCTTAACTCCATTTTCTCCCCCTTGGTCCAGGAACTCCCTATCTATGTCTGTGACATCACCCACGCCCTCCACCTCCTCCAAAATTTCCAATTCCCCAGTTCCCAACACATCATCTTTACCATGGACGTCCAGTCCCTATACACCTACATTCCCCATGCAGATGGCCTAAAGGCCCTCTGCTTCTTCCTGTCCCGCAGACCCGACCAGTCCCCCTCCACTGACACCCTCATCCGCCTAGCCGGACTCGTCCTCACCCTCAACAAGTTCTCTTCCAATTCCTCCCACTTCCTACAGACAAAGGGGGTGGCCATGGGCACCCACATGGGCCCCAGCTATGCCTGCCTCTTGGTAGGTTACGTGGAACAGTCCCTCTTCCGCATCTACACAGGCCCCAAACCCCACCTCTTCCTCCGTTACATTGATGACTGTATCGGCGCCACCTCGTGTTCCCACAAGGAGCTTGAACGGTTCATCCACTTCACTAACACCTTCCACCCCAACCTCAAGTTCACCTTCTCTGATACCTCTCTCACCTTCCTGGACCTCTCTGTTTTCATCTCTGGCAACCATCTGGAAAACGATATCCATTTCAAACCCACAGCTACCTAAAATATTCCTCCTCTCACCCATCTTCCTGCAAAAATGCCATCCCCTGTTCCCAATTCCTTCGCCTCTGCCGCATCTGCTCCCAGGATGAGGCATTCCACCCTCATATATCTCAAATGTCCTCGTTATTCAAGGACCGCAACATCCCCCCCCGCAATGGTCGAGAACGCCCTCGACCGTGTCTCCCGCATTTCCCGCAACTCATCCCTCACACCCCTCCCCGCAATAACAACCAAAACAGAATACCCCTTGTCCTCACGTACCACCCCACCAACCTCCAAATCCAACGCATCATCCTCCAACACTTCCGCCATCTGCAATCCGACCCCACCTCCAAAGACAATTTTCCATCCCCACCCTTGTCTCTGCCTTCCGGAGAGACCACTCTCTCCAGGACTCACTTGTCCACTTCACAGTCCCCTCCAGCCCCACCACGCTGGCACTTTCCCCGGCAACCACAGGAAGTGCTACACTTGCCCCTACTCCTCCCCCCTCACTCCCATCCCGGGCCTCAAGACTTTCCATAACAAGTGAATGTTCACTGATACATCTGCCAATGTGGTATACTGCATCTGCTGTTCCCTTTGTGGCCTCCTCTACATTGGGGAAACTAAGCTGAGGCTTAGGGACCGCTTTGCAGAACACCCATGCTCGGTTTGCACTAAACAACTGCACCTCCCAGTCGCGAACCATTCCAACTCCCCCTCCCATTCCTCAGTCGACATGTTCATCCTGGGCCTCCTGCAGTGCCACAACGATGCCACCTGAAGGTTGCAGGAACAGTTACTCATATTCCGCTTGGGAACATCGTAGCCCAATGGTATCAATGTGGACTTCACAAGCTTCAAAATTTCCCCTCCTCCAACAGCATCCCAAAACCAGCCCAGTTTGTCCCTGCCTCCCTAACCTGTCTTCCTCCCACCTATCCCCTCCTCCCACCTATCCCCTCCTCCCACTTCAAGCCCCACCCATATCTCCTACCTACTAACCTCATTCTGCCCCCTTGACCTGTCTGTCCTCCCTGGACTGACCTATCCCCTCCATAATTCCACACCTATACTCACCTTTACAGGCTCCATCCCACCTCTTTGACCTGTCTGTCTTGTCTCCACCTATCTTCTCCTCTATCCATCTTCTATCCACCTCCCCTGCTCTCGCTATTTATTTCAGAACACCTTCCCCACCCCCATTTCTAAAGAAGGGTCTCGGCCCGAAACATCAGCCTTCCTGCTCCTCTGATGCAGCTTGGCCTGCTGTGTTCATCCAGCTCTACACCTTGTTATCTCAGATTCTCCAGTTTCTACTATCTCTGTCATAATGACCAGATGCCAGTGGATTAAAGAATCCCTGTCTCACCATCTTTGGGCTGTCAGTGTGTTCACATTCTTTTTTGCGCTACTTCTATTTGTGCTTGCTTCCTGACACTAACTTTCTCTTTCTATTTTTATACTTTCAGATTCCCGAGAACTACAACCTGAGCAGGTAGACCATTTCCAAGAGGAAGAAGGTGAGCAACTCCATGTCACTGTTGAGGAAACGCTATCACCTAATTTGACACTCTCAGCCTCCAGCTCAGATATTGCCATTGTGCATCTCTTAGACACTCCTGAACAGTTAGTCATTGGGCATGAGCAGGCTACAGCCAGGCTTGGGGCAAACAATAATCTGTGCACCTGTTCACCAGAGAGTGACGTTGCGGCTGGGTTCTGGGTATAGATGACTCAGGTAAGATCTGTGATACATCACTCAGGAGAATGTTGATGAGCTGCCCACCAAGATGCATTAGTATGCCTGCCTTTTGTTGTTGTCAAGCTGCAGTGTGGCCCAGGGCATCACATAGAGTTTAGAGTTAGGATTGCAAAGCTACAGCCGTGTGGAGCAGCCCCATAGGGCAAAATCTTGCTACCCCGCTTCAAAATGACAGTATGTTTGTTCTTACCAACACCACTTTGTCAGTGCCCTTGCTGATGTCTGCCGGGCAGTCAGTCCAGACAAAGGAGAATTATGCCGAGGTGATACAGTCCAAACTGAGGCCTTGAGACATAATCTGGCTCAAGTGTGTCAATTGGAGCCAGCCTCCCTCCAGCCATCTTTCAGTCTGAGGCAGTAAAGGAACACTTGCACAGGCAAAGGCAGGCACTAAGGGGTTACTCAAGATGTACAGCTCACTTCTACTTCTATAATTGGATGTGATTTTTCTCAGCTTAAAATGTTAGTGAGAATATTTGTGTGGGAGGCCCTTATTGTTGGATACTGGTCAAGGGGACTGATGAGGCATTTGGGATAGATGCACTGAGGGAGTTGTGAGGCCACAGTGGTCAGTGAGACAGGTTTGTTAGAAATGGAGTCTGAGAATGCGTTCCTTGACAGTACATCAGCATATCAGAGACGAAGGATTCCTGTCTCTTCCTCATCCTGAGACAGACTCCATATTCCTATAGCTATGTTTTCATGCTTACTGTGTTTTGGAGGACACAGCAGACCAGCACGCATATCAGAGCCTGGGTTGTGTACTGTAGAGTCTCCCATGAAATATCAACGCAGAAGAACTATTTCTTGAGCAGGTCAATTGTCTGCTCTGCTAGAATTGTTGGTATTCCACAGCTTATATCGCCACTTTATTTGTGTGGTTAGCTGGTGGTTGGACTCATCAGCCACATGCTCTCCCATGGATCGCTCTCCCTGAGCAGCAAAACTAATTTTAATGCTGCCAAGCACCTATAGAAGTCCAAAGTCAGTGGGTACAGTTGACCAATGCAAAATGAATGTCTTCTAGTTGTTGCTGGATAACAAACATTCATTTATGTGATGCTGTTTTCATGGTCGAACAGCAAGTGGCTATATATATATATAATGGCAGCTTTTGTGGTTCCTGTATCTCCTGTGTTAGCTGTAACAGAATAGAGACCAATTTTGTGCCCATATGCCAACTCAAATGATAGATTACAGTTTTTGTCAGACTTTTGATGCACAAGAAGCATAGTCAAAGTAGATGAAAATCTAGAGGCTCCTGTTTGATGTTTCAAAAAAATCACTTTGTGGCACATAATTTATATTGATTGATTTATTTATTGTCACATGTACCAAAATACACAATAACACACAATACTGGAGCCCCGAAAGGATGAGTCCTCACCCCCCTGCTGTACTCTCATTATACCAACGACTGTGTTGCCAAATTCCAAATGAACACCATCTACTAGTTCACTGATGACAGCACTATAGTGGGATGAATATCTCGCATCGATGAGTCAAACTACAGAAGGGAAATAGAGGGCTTGGGGACATGGTGCAATGAAAACAACCTCTCTCTCAACATTGACAAAAACTAAAGAACTGACCATTGACTTCAGAAAGAAAGGAGGAGAACATGTCCCCACCTCCACCAACAGAACTGAGGTTGAGAGGGTGGAGCATCAAGTTCCTTGGATTGACGAAAACTGACAAGCTGCCTTGGACATGCCATGTAGATGTGATGGTCAAGAAGATACAACAACACCTCTTCATCAGCAAGTTCAGGAAATTTGTCCATAAGGTCCCTCACCAACATCTACAAATGCACCATTGAAAACATATTGTCTGAGTACATAATGGCCTGGTACGGCAACTGCTCTGCCCAAGACTGTAAGAAACTATAGAAGGCAGTGTATATAGCGCAGACCATCACAGAAGCCAACCTTTTGTCCATGGGCTAATACAAGGTTCGCTGCCACAGAAGGGCTTCCCACATCAAACACCCAACGCACCCTGGTAATGATCTCCTAAAACGTCTGTCAGGCAGAAGATACAGAAGCCTGAACACACCCACCGGCAGGTTCAAGTACAACTTCTCCCTGCTATCATTAGACTGATGAATGGACTCTGTAACTTCAAATAAGACTGATCTTACTTACATTGATCTTGTCAAGCGCACACCCTGTGCAATGTAACCTGTTTGCCTATGACTAAGTCTTTTTTGAACTGTATATCCTTTGCTTACTATGGTCTGCCTGTACAGCTTGTAAACAAAGCTTTTCCCTGTATTTCGGTACATATGACAGTAAATAAATCAGGCAATCAAATTAATCAATCAATCGAGTTGTAATGATTACATACCTGAGATTACATATTTTGATTCCTATTTGTATTACAGATGATGCTTTTTATGATCTGCAAAAGACCCACATCAAGGTTTTGAAAGAAAATTGTGTATACATAACAGACCCCACAGCTAAAAAATTTGCAAATCTATGGATTGTCAATAGCAATGTATACCCTCTGAATCATAAAGCCTCACCACAGGTGGGGATGGATCAGAATGTGATGTCAATCCATCCCCTCAGCTATACAGAGATTTTAACACCTACGCATGGAGATGGAAAACCTCACAGAATCATTGTAACAAAGGGAATGGCTGGCATTGGAAAAACAGTTTGTGTAGAGAAGTTAATTCACGACTGGGCTGCTGGTTCTACATTGTCAGAATTTGACTTCATGTTTTTGTTTTCCTTCTGTAAGCTGAATATGCTGTCAGAAAGGTCTTTGAGCCTGGTCCAACTTCTCCAACATTACTACCCACACATGAAAAATTGTGAAAAGATTCTAATCAGCAAGTCAGTCAAATCCTTGTACATATTTGATGGATTAGATGAAAGCATTCAAGGGCTGGATTTTGAAAACCAACTAGCCTGCTATGATGAGAATGCATTAATATCACTTGGATCATTGCTCACAAATCTCATCAGAGGCAATCTTCATTCGTCAGCTTCAGTTTGGATAACAACCCGACCAGCAGCCATAGAGCAAATTCCTCTCTGCTACATTGACAGACTGACCGAAATAAAAGGATTTTGTGAGCAGCAAAAGAAGGAATTTTTTCACAAGAAATATGAAAATAGGCACCTGGCAGAGAAAATGATTGCAATTGTGAACAAAGAGCAGCGTCTATCCCCTCTATGCGACATGCCAATTTTCTGCAGTGTTTTATCAGTAATTTTGGAGGATGCACTTGAATCATTTCAGAATTGTGGACTTGGTGATTACGCGCCAGTAGCAATTACATCTGTCTTCACCAAGTTCTTAGTGTATGCTTTCTCCCACCAACAGCAAAAATGTGAGTATTTAACTCCAAAGAAGCAGACCATTGATGCGTTGTTGGAGTCAAAGCAAAAAGCTATCTTCAATTTGGGGAAATTGGCTTTCGATCTACTGAGAGGCCAGACACAGACATTTTATGAGAAAGATTTAAAACTTTACAATGTTGACACTTCCCTGGCAGAAAGTGGATTTTGCAAAGAGATCGTTGTGGGAAATGCAAGTCCTTCAAACAAGGCCTTCTGTTTTGTGGATAGGTCATTGCAGGAATACTTTGCTGCGTTGTATGTTTTCCTGTCATTAAACAACAACAAGGATAATGCTTTAAACACTGTGGCGAATCCAAAAACATTACGGAAACGTGAAAAGTCCACTTATTCCCAAGTCTGTAAACAGGCCTATAAGGAAGCGATCAAAAGTTCCTGTGGTCACTTTGACCTATTTCTCAGATTCCTTTGTGGATTAGGGACAAAACAAAATCAGCAAATGTTGAAAGGGCTGATGACAAGTTGTGAAATGAATCATGATGATATAACAAAGATCGTTCAAATTTTCAAAAAGAAATTGCAGGAAGATATTCCTCCAGAAAAATGCATTACTATTCTACAATGTTTGAGTGAATTAGAGGATTATTCACTGGTGAAAGAGACCAGAAAGTTTGTTGCCGCTGGTGCTGTTACTTCTCGGACACTTATGCCAGCAGAATATTCAGCACTGGCGTTTGTTCTGCAAATGTCATATGGAGATGTGGAGACATTAGATTTATCACAACACAAGATATCTTCAGTTGGACTCCAGAGACTGGTGCCAGTTCTGCATCTCTTTACCAGTTTAAAGTAAGGATTTCTACTTCTCTTTGATCAATAATTCATTTACAAAGCAGTAATTTTGAACTCATGTATAAACTGGTTTGGTTATTTGTAGAGGGCACAATGAACAGTTGTCAAAATCAGGTGCAGGTTTGGAGATACAAAATGAATCTGTGTTCATTCAAAGTGATGCAGGCCGCATACTTGCTTTATAAATTCTCTTCATTATCATGAGTGTAATTAGTCCTACCTTCATTGCTGAGCAACTGTGTGCCTCAGCAAGGGGCCCAAAACTGTGAAAGTGGCCGACACGGTGGCTCAGTGGTTAGCACTGCTGCCTCACAGTGCCAGGGACCCAGGTTTGATTCCACCCTTGGGTGACTGTCTGTGTGGAGTTTGCACATTCTCCCCGTGTCTGCGTGGGTTTCCTCTGGGTGCTCCGGTTTTCTCCGACAGCCCAAAGATGTGCAGGCTAGGTGGATTGGCCATGCCAAATTGCCTGTAGTGTTCATGGATGTGTAGATTAGGTGGGTTATAAGGTGATGGATCTGGGTGGGATGCTCTGAGAATTGGTGTGGACTTGTTGGGCCAAAGGGCCTATTTCCACATTGTAGTTATTCTGCACTAAAGAAGGGATGCACTGCAACTGGAGGAAGTAACAAAGCTTCTTCACCAGCCTCTCTGACGTAGAGAAAAATCTGAACAATGGTAGAACAAGGGAAAGAGTGGGCTGTGTTCTCAGGCCTTGCTGGAGGAGATAAAAATGTGGAGAGAAGTGCTGTTTATGAAGGGACTCATGAGGCACTCCAAGTATTTCAGACAAAAACGTTGAGGCTGTGTAACTTTGAGTCTGCACTCCTGGCTTTGATAGCCAAAGTCTTTAATGCAGGGCTTCAAAAATTTGAATGAATTCACGTAAGTGGTGTAGATCTGGAAATTCATCTTCAAATGCCACTGGTCTTCGTCACCGTTCATTGCATTACACTACCCCGTCCGTAACACATCAACTGACAGACTCTTTCAATGAAGACTCATGTCTAACATTCAACCTACAGCATATCCTCACAAACTTACTCATAATGCCAGCTCACAACACATCTCATAGTTTTCACCCATTGCCAGCTATTTAAATATGACAATACATGACCCAAATATATTGTCCCATACTGACTTAACTACTTCTGACTCTACATATAGACAAAGAGACCTACAACCAGAGACAGCGAGAGCTAATAGTTGATGGACAGACCTGTGACTCTTAGTACTCATCGAGAAGATGGTTCTTGCTAGTATTAGAGAAGTCATTGTTGACTTCATGCGAAAAGTGGGGCAGAAGCCGTAGAAGATAATGGCATCTTCACACTTAACCCAAGAAAACAAAACTGGACATTCTCTTTCAAAGCAGATAGGTGTGGTAGGGGTTGCTGGGTCAGGTAGGCCCATTGAATGGACATAGTGTGATTGGTGAAGATGGAGGCGTGGGGTCCTCGCTGCCACAGGCTTCCTGTGTGGCCCACAGAGTGGCTTATCAGCAAGGCTTGCCAAAGTGGGGAGGTCAGCAGATTTTATCTACTTAGGTGAGCTCCCTCCAACTTCCAACAAAGGGCAAACTGTCTTCCGCATTCCCACTGCTAATAAAACTCCATGATATAAGGAAAATGATGGACACTCCACCTCGCAATTACTCTCGCCATTTTATGCCTTGATGTCTTCCAACCCATTCCCAAGGGCTGTGTTACTTTCTGTCAGAACTGTTCCTTTCAAAATGTTTACATATATGACACTGAGAAAGAAAATTATGTCAAGGTTTTTTGCATTGCACTTATCAATAGCCCTTTATGTTGATATTGTTGTGACAGTCTTGATAAATACCAGACAATAAACTTGTATAAAATATGAAAAATGTTTTTGGAAGTAAGTTTAATGTTTTCAATCACAAGTATTAAACGGTGAAGCACTCGCTGCCTGAACAAAAAGTACAACTTCAAATAGATTTTACAATCCACTGTTCCTTAAAGCAACTCAGTTGTGCATATTTTCAAAGGATGCTGGTAATTTTATTTAAGTGCTGTGTTTCTGTCAGTATACTCCAGTTTATTTCCAAGAAAAAAAATCTTCAAGAGTAAACTGTCTCTATTTTCTGAGAATCAATATATTTGTCCCTCAGGTATGGAAAAGAATCAACAAATCTCGCCATATTGGCTTCTGCAGTCTGATTCCTACCTTTCTTATCCTTGTCATCTAACATTTTGTAATTAAGCATCCCAAAGTTTAATACATTGACTTTCCTTTTATATAAGTACTCACCAATTCCTTTCAATAGCTCATTTCAACATGTCTGTAAAGGTTAATGTCTAACAAATTTGGATCTTGTTCCACCATGCCATCTTGTTCAAAATTGCACATTTCCACGTCCATTGAAAACCATGCATTGTTACTGCTGACTTACGCACTTCAACTGTTCACAAAAACTATCAGTTAAATAAAAACAAGTTTTTCTTTTAGTATCCTCTCTGTTAGTAGATTTTCCAAGAACATTTGAGATCAATCTGACCACTGACTTTCTGAAGGAAATCCCTAGTTTCACAAAGCAGTCCTGCAACTTTAAACATATCATCAATTACTGGCTGCCAGAGAGAACAGGGACAGAGGAGGGAATAAATGGTGGGCTAGTTTTCTTGTATTGAGCAAGTGGCTCTCTTGCTTTCATTAAAAATCCAAAAACTGAACTATATTCTGGTAAACACAGTCATAGTTTGTCTGACCAATATGGGGCTCTGTTTAACAGTCATATGCTGAATCTTTCTTGCTCAATTAGGAATGAACAACAATATTAGTCTAGTGAGTGACATTTATATTCATATTCACCATTGCAACTTTAACATAATACAGTATTGTGAAAGTGACAAAGATATTGGAAAACATTGTGCTTGTGACATGTATGTCTTTCATGGCATCAAAATATATGGTATTTTGGTTCCAATTTTATTTGTGATCTATTTCCATTTAGAATGATTGGATCGAATTTGGGAGATTCTGGAGTCAAGATATTGTCACAAATGATGGCAAGTCCAGACTGTAAATTGCAAAATCTGGAGTAAGTCGTAAAATCCTTGTGCTTAATGCCTAAGGCAACTTGTCCATTATCCTTCTTCCCGTGGTGTATTACATAAGTCATCTACTGGTTGCCGGTTGCATTTCCCTGGCAATGAGTTTAGAAAATGGAAATCGAGTTGTGAAAGAGAAAATAAATTTGTTTGGAAATGCTTGCTTATCACTTAAGTAGCCTAACATTAAGTGGTGAGATTTGTTTCGTTGGAATCATTATTATGCCCAAATTGTTTCTAAGCTACTCAGGGCAAAATTGATTTGTTATATTTTTGTGTGTTAAGTAACCATGTAAATGGATATCTCATAATGTGAACTACAGTACACTTACAAAACATAGTGTTTTCTGGATCAATTGACTTGCAACAAAAGGCAAACATTTTGAGGCTTAATAAACGGTGAATGATTGTCGTAAAACTTTCAAGAGTCAGTAAACTCTAAAATGGCATGATAAAAAATAATTTCTAGACAATATTTAGATTTGTAATTTTAATGACATTCGTTCTTTCTGAAATGTATAGGTTGGAAAAAAATGATCTGACACATAAAT
This sequence comes from Stegostoma tigrinum, assembly GCF_030684315.1. Taxonomy (NCBI): domain Eukaryota; kingdom Metazoa; phylum Chordata; class Chondrichthyes; order Orectolobiformes; family Stegostomatidae; genus Stegostoma; species Stegostoma tigrinum. The sequence goes on from NC_081367.1 coordinate 49,108,606, forward strand.
GCTGTGAGACACTCGCTTTCATTCTGAGCAGCAGTAGAATGCTGTCAAATCTAAACCTGAGTAATAACAGTCTTGGCGATAGAGGCATACGTATATTGTCTAATGCTCTGAAGGCTGCTCAGTGCAGGGTACAGAAACTGAAGTAAGTGAAATAGTTGTACATCAATGACTTCAAATGTTTTATGTCCAGATATGAGAACATTCATGGTACCTACAGAACTTTGCCATTAAGACCTTCTGTCTGGTTCTTTTGTTTGACATCTGACAGCACAAGTTCCACTTTTCTGTCTCACCAATGTTGGCTAAAATCTAATTGTCCTGACTCTATTCATACGACTTTCTAAACCATTATTATTGCTCCTTTCCTTAAAGAATTTGGTCTAAACCCACTTGGCAATTCCAAGAAGCCCCCTATTCCTAACCTCATCTTTCCTCCTAAAGCTTTGTTCTTTGCAACCATTATTCCATGCTCTTACCATGCTTTGTCTAACATTAGACATCTTGATGCCCACAAGCTAAGATATATGAAACATGGATTCCTGAAAGTTGCAGAAAATACAGGTCACGTACAAACCATTACCTCTTGACCTGTCATAGCATAGGACTGCCACAAGTAACACTTGATTCTGTTTAAAAAAAACTGAAAGAACTGCACAAGCTGTAAATTAGGAACAACAACAAAGTTGCTGGAAAAGCTCAGCAGGTCGGCAGCATTTGTGAAGGAAAGAAACAGAGTTAACATTTCGGGTCCGGCGACCCTTCCTCATTCTCTTTATCTGTTTGCTCTTTATCAGATTCTCTTTATGAGATTCTCTCTATCTGTGTTTTCAGTCCTTAAATAACACCCATCACTTGTGTGCTTTCATCAACATGATCATCCAACCATGAACGCTGGCAACAGGTGAAATTAAGCCAGTTTATTTGTAACATTGGCGTGAGATTTGGCTTGAGTCGAGCTTTCGAAAACTGAAACCATGAAATGTTTCCATTTTGGTGACTTGACTCTTGGTTTCTTGACTTTGCTGCAGTCACCTGTAACAAGATACCTAATCATGCCTTTGTTACTTCTTATTCCAATGCATTCCTAGCTATTCTGCCACATTTTACCCTCTGGAAAATTGAGGCCATCAATACTCCATTGCCCATATCTTAGCACACAAGTCTCATTCACCCACTGCCTATATGCTCACCAATTTACTTTAATGTTTAGTAAAGGAATGTATTGCTTTCAAAATTCTCAACTTTATTTTCAAATCTCTCCATGGCCTTGACCCTTCTTAACTCTGTAAACTCCCCAGGTACTCCAATCATCTTTGTTATTTCCTCATCAAAACATAAAATAATTTTTGAATCTTTTTTTTAATTTGTTTTATTTTTAACCCCACCCTTAACTTTTCTTCACATTCTTTCAATCACTATATGAGATATTTCATTGATTTGACTATTCTATTTTCACCTCCTTGGTAAGGACTCTATGTATCTTAATAAAGATTATATAAACTGATTGATTAAGGAGCTGTTGCCTGCCCTGTTCACATAACTTCTAGATCCACTGTAGAGAGTGACATGCTGTTTTTGATTTCTAACAATCCCAATTTCCAATGAAATTGTCTGTTGAAGGTTTATGGACAATTGTAAATAAATGTTAAAGTTGTGTGTCATTGAATGTAAAATCTGGCTCATGGAATTTTAAACCAGAGTAAACCATCTGTCAATGGAACTGAGGCTGTCTGAGTATCTCATTGTTATTCAATTTGGGAGTCAAATGATTATTAATAACTGTAAATGAGAATATTTGCATAATTCCATGTTCAAACATATTGACTTTTTTTGATCTCTTTAGCTTGAGCAACAATAATCTCTCAACTGGAAGTTGGGAGGAAATTGTCTCTGTGCTCATCACAAATCAAACATTGAGAGAGTTGAATGTGAGCAATAATAGAATGGGTGAAACAGGCCTGAGAACACTCTCTACTGCTCTGAAAGATCCACGCTGCAAATTAGAAAAGCTAGGGTATGTCAAAGTTGTGAATGAACATTTACTTTTAATTAGTAGTCTGTAATATTGCTTGTTATGAAATCAAATGTACATAGAATTACATATATAAAGTAAGTCACATCATGACACAGGAGCCTGGTCTGTAACAGCTAGCCCCTTCTCCTCACAGTTGGACTGACAGCTTCAAGGCCATGCAGTTGACTATCCTTTGGGAATATTGTATATTGAGACTTGCATGAGAAAACAAATTTATGGGCTAAAGACTGTATATTTTCACATTCTAATCAATAATAATGTGGATCCTGTATTCAGAGATGGGCCCAATGAGCTTCTGTACCTCGTGCAATACCTAAATGCATCTTTGTGTTCTTGTACAAATGCATTTACTCTCCTATGCTGATGTTACCATGGTCAGCCAGCTCTAGAGCCTCATTATCCTGTGTTGGAGTCAGAGCTGAATGTATGGGGCATCTTGACCAATCCTGGTCTGCTCCTTGCTTTTTTGGAGTTATTTTTCCTGCAAATTGAAGGAGAGGAACTATTGGTTTTCTTAAAACATAACATTTATGTAGGTGTCAAACCTGGTATGGGCTCCCAAGTGCCTGCCCCTTTACCTCTATTCTCAATAGATATGGTGAGGGTTAGTAAAAACAGCTGAAAAAAGATGGCATAATCACTAGCTCAGAGATTAGAATAATACATTATACGCAGGATAAGTTAGATGGGCTTGCATTGGGAGATTCACTGAATATAACTTGGAAGCATATCGGTGGTGGCTGGAACACTATGGAAAAAACAACGTGCCAGAGTAAAACTTCTATCTGAAGTCGAACCCAACTGAAAGTACAGTCATCAACGGTGGAACAGTTACAATTGGATGTGCACAAGAGACCTGAATTAGACATTTGGAAAGTTGTGAGGCCAGTTGAGATTTCTCAGATAGAGAAGGATAAGGGGATGGTAGGATTTGAAAATAAGGATGAACATTTTAAAGTCAAAACCTTGCTTAAGGAAGTGAATGTAAGTGAGCCCTTAGGTAATTGAGGAACAAGACCAGTTGCAAGTCAAGACACAGAGATCAAAGTTTTGAATAGCCTCAGATTTATAAAGGTTAGAATGTAGGAGACTAGCTGGACATGTCTTTGAATGCTTCCTTTTAGCGGATACAATTATGTGAATGAGGTGAGTAGTCAAGTCAGAGCCACAGGCAATATCTGCCCTCGTTGCCCTCACTTAATTGAGACATCACAGCTGCTTGGTCTCCGGCCTAGCTTTGCCTATTGTTGTTCACAGCTTGCTGACTTGTTGGAAATGAGGCCTGAGCCTACCGCCAGGTGAGGCCTATTTTGAAATCTCTCAAATCTCACCCATCATTTACAGGGACTATTTCCTGTAATTCCCCATGTTCCCAAAATGTACACAGCTGAATTTCTAGTGGTATTGTTTGCTCAAAATAGTAATATTTCTACTTTGGTACAATGGAATATGATAACTATATCATAAGTACAAAGAAAAATAACTGTTAGTCATTAATATTTCATTTAAAATTAATATTCATTTCCTCTTGTGTTTAGGCTTAATAATACTTGTACACTTGATTTTGGAATGATGGGCTCTTATCAGGAGGAAGCTGGAATGGAAATACTTAGTGATGTACTAAAAGATCCAAGATGCAAATTGAAAAGTTTAGAGTAAGTTGGAAATATATCTGGTCTATTCCCACTACATAATCCTGCCAATTTCCACAAAGATACTCAAAAAGTGGGTTTGTGGCTTAGACAGTGCTAAAACTCATTAAATTAATGCCAACAATCTCATACTTTAGATGAGCAAGAATGCCTAGGTGGAGCATTGTTGTTTAGCATGTCACACTGAAGAATTCTTATAAACCCCACTAATTTCTAGACATGACAGAATTTAGAGTCATAGAGTTATACAGCATGGAATAACTCATCCATGCTGACTGGATATCCTAAACTGATCAAGTCTACATCTGCCAGCATTTGGTCCATATCCCTGTAAGCCCCTCCTATTTACACATCCGTCCAGATGCCTTTAAACTGTTCTAATTGTACCAGCCTCTACCACTTCCTCTGGCAGCTCGTTCCACACATGCACCACCCTTTGTGTGAAAAAGTTTCCCCTCAGATCCCTATTAAATTTTCCCCCTCTCACTGTAAACCCAACTTGATTGTAAATATCCATCTGTGGAAGATGCATTTTGCTGTTTTTTTTTCCTTTCAAGGAAACAAAAACAATAAACATTTGTGCAGAACAATCTGTTGGAGTGGAAATGGATTTTGATTTGTATACTGCCCATATTCTAAATGAGTAACAAAGAATAATTTGTTCTGTAACATCATAAAATGGAAGAACTGGGAAGTGTACCCAATACCACCTGAGCTGGGGTTCTTTACTGTTCATCCCGATGACTGCTTGGAATATATGCAGGCACTGTATAATTATGTTATTGACAATCCCGAGCCTGCATAAGAACTCCTTTGCAAAATTGATGCCAATGTGCACTTGTGATGTCATTGGCCAGTAAACCATGGTGAAAAGAATCGTCAATGAGCTTTGATAAATCACAGTTAAAGGATCTTCTTTGACTTCAAGGATGAGCTTAGGCCATGATTTTGAAATTTTGGCAAATATACTTTACAGATGAGGACGTAGAAATAAAAGGTATTCCATTAGATTTACTTGAATTAATTGCTGAGCGTAAGAAGAACATTGCTTATTGGGTTGGGGCTCCCTAATCAGGTTCAAGAAAGATGGTAATGTAGATGACAATGTAGATACAATTCAATAGGAAGTCTTCATGCCCGGAAATTTGGAAAATGAAAGGTTTCATAGCAATGACCTCATTTTTATGCTGAGGTAATGAAACTCACACACTTTCTGTAATTTTGAATATTGTAAACTGGGCAGTGGTGTGGTGCACGATCAGAGTGGAGAACTTACAAACCTTCTCAAGGAAACCTTTGTTTTGTTCTTTCTTTGATGATTAATGCCGGTGCAATGTTCTCCACCTGGTGGAATCTTCAGCTGCGACCCATTTCACTCCCCTACCCTACTCACACAGTGAAAGTGATTGGGCATAATAAAGCAAAGTGAGGGATAACAAACTGACAGTCAAATCCATCCTGTTTGGTGTTCTAATTCATGTAATCTGTAATGTTTTTGAATCCCAGTGATAATTGATCAACATTCTTCAATAACTTGTTTATGGTTCAGTATACAAAATATTTACTCAATGTTCTGTAATTTCAGCTCTCTCCTTCCAAAGCTATGGTTGTAGATCCTCGTGTGGATGGCAATAACAAAATACTGTTACATAATGATGTTACAAAATTGTCAGATCAATGTGAGCAAATATTATAGATTAAACTGTTTCCAACATTTCTATCACCATCAAAATCATGAAGCCTTCCATCCTAGTATGGAGAACTGTCTTTTTTATAACTTTGAAAATACATTTATAAAATGTTATTGTTTTCTGCTCAATAGGTTGGCCAAGAATTGTTTAACACAGAGAAACTATGAAGAAATTGCTTCTGCCATGAGAGTCAATTGCAGTCTAACTCGTCTGGATCTAAGTTCCAATGTCATTCAAGACTCTGGAATAAATGTAATTTCTATGGCGCTGATGGACACAAGTTGCTCAATACAATCATTAGTGTAAGTAAAAACTTGTAAAGTGTAGTCTTATGTACTAGTGTGGTTTTACATTTTGTTTCATAGCACTTGAAAGGACATTGATGCAATAAGTATGATAATATAGTCGTGCATTATGTTTATGTTCTGTACTGCAGAATTTTTGTTGGTGGATGACCATGGTGGATGGCCACCTGGTCAAGGCACACAAGTAGGATAGGTATAATGACATTGACATGCGTTTAGGCAACATCTTTAATGTCCTAACATTGCCGATAAGAAAGAAAAATTGCGAAAAGTTTGAATTGCAGCAGAAAAGATCGAGATGATCAGTTTGAAAGATCAGTTCTGAGCTGTTGTTTTTTGAAGATTGCCAGGAACAGCAGAGGCAAAGGGACTGGAAAAAAGAACTTCCCTTGGTTTAGGTGACTGACAAATGTTGACTGATCCTGTGGCATATGGAGGGAAACACATGCAAGAGGTAAAAGACAAGTGTTGAGGTGCAAAAGGATGTATAAGGCTTGAGAAAAATTTCAAACATAACTTGGGATGAGGCAATGGGAATTTAAGATTGCACATTTAAAGTTAGTAAATTAGAGAAAAGTTTAATGAGGATATGAGTGATGAGTAACCCCTTCTCACTCTGAAAAGGATATTGGTTGACGGTATGAGGATAGGACGATGAAAAGCCAGCAAAGAAAGGCTTGAGGGATCAATTGTAGAGGAGACAAAATCTGAGTCTGGTTTCAGCAACAAGATAGCTCTGGTTGTATCATAGGTTAGCAATATTGCACTAGTGTAAATAAATGGTCGTGGTATCAGATAAAATATTCAATTAACGGCATAAGCGATATCAATATCAAGGTGTTACATAAAATAAAATATTAGCAAATTATCAAACAGAGCAATAGTGTATTAGATCCTCCAACTTGGTACATTCAGTTTTGATTAGGATTCACTGCATTTGAAATGTTAACTCAGTTTTATCGCCACAGATGCCACCAGTTTCAACATCTCCCCTTCCCCCACCGCATCCCTAAACCAGCCCAGTTCGTGCCCTCCCCCCACCGCACCACACAACCAGCCCAGCTCTTCCACTCCACCCACTGCATCCCAAAACCAGTCCAACCTGTCTCTGCCTCCCTAACCTGTTCTTCCTCTCACCCATCCCTTCCTCCCACCCCAAGCCACACCCCCATCTATCTACTAACCTCATCCCACCTCCTTGACCTGTCTGTCTTCCCTGGACTGACCTATCCCCTCCCTACCTCCCCAACTATACTCTCTCCACCTATCTTTTTTTCTCTCCATCTTCGGTCCGCCTCCTCCTCTCTCCCTATTTATTCCAGAACCCTCACCCCATCCCCCTCTCTGATGAAGGGTCTAGGCCCGAAACGTCAGCTTTTGTGCTCCTGAGATGCTGCTTGGCCTGCTGTGTTCATCCAGCCTCACATTTTATTATCTTGGATTCTCCAGCATCTGCAGTTCCCATTATCTCTGCCACCAAACCTGCTGAGTTTCTCCAGCAATTTCTGATTTTGCTCCAACTTGATATGTTGGATGGAGCAGGGCAGGTAAAACAGATCAGACATTCAGCCCCCTACTTTCCCAGTCACCTTGAGCTCACTTTCAAAGTGCAGGAGGTGGTCAGGTGCTGAAACCAGCAGCCTGCTCACCATGGTAATTAAATAATTAAATGATGATGAGCTTCTAAAAAGTGAAGTGGAATCTTATTGTTTTGGATGGAAGGAGAGGGGTGATGATATGAATTATCTTTGGAGGTTTCCTGTGTAGATTGGGGTGGGGTTTGGGGCGTGGTATCTCTCCCCTCCAAAAAACACCTTTCCTTCCTCATCATCTGGGCTTTAAAACCCATTACTCCAGCCCCCTTGACCTTCGCCCTAATTGCCATCTTTTCTTGCCCAATGCCCTTACTTACCTGGCCGTGGGATCCACTGGGTCCTTCCCCCGGGACTGGAGCTTCCAGGACTGCTGGAGCTGCTGGCCACTCAAGTCTGGCCACAGCATGTTATGGTAATGGGAGAGGCCGGTTTTAAGACTGTCCAGTTGTCAAAGCCAAACTGTCTGTCCCTCCAGAAAAGTTTTGCCTGTGGTTACACAATTAGGCCATTTGGCCCATTGCATTAGAATCAGTTAAGCTAGTCACATCCCACATACCTGCACTTCTTCACCCTTAATTACTTAAAGTTTTCTTTTCTCGTTGGGTGCTTATTGAACCCAGTTTTGAAGGCCCCAATTGATCCGGCCTGCACCAACACTCTTAGGCAAAGTATTCCAGGTCCTAACCACTGGCTACATGAAAATATTTCTGCTTGTTGCAGTTGCCCTTTTTGCTGATCACTGTGAATGGGGCATTTTACTGTTCTCAATCCTTCTGCCAATCTGGTCAGCGCCCCATGATTTTGACCACCTCTGGCAATTTTCCTCTTTATTCTCTTTTCTCTAAGTTGAACACCTTCAGACTATCCAACTAATTCACATAACTGAGCTCCATCATCTCTGTGGCTATTCTTATTAATCTTTTCTCCATTCATCCTAAAATCTTCACATCTTCGCTCCAGTTTCTCCAGTTGAGGCTGAACTAGGGTTTTATAATGGTTCCTTGTTCTTGCATTTTCATCCTCAATTTATAAAGACATAATTCTACATGTCCTATGATAATTGCATAACTAAGTTGTCCCTAAATGATTACTTGAGAAGGATTGAAATTAATGGATGAGTGGTACAGTTGTTGAAAATGCCCAAAAATAATGGGTTGTCTGAAGAATTAATCGACTGTTTATATTAAAAAAGTGAATATTTCCCGTGTTTGCAACTGCACTAATATGTATTTTTGAAGGCTGACTGAAACAAAACTAACACCTACCTGTTGTGAGAAACTTGCCTCTGTGCTAGTCACAAACCAAACACTGAGAGAATTGGATCTGAGCATGAATAAACTGGGTGATTCTGGAATATGTGTATTGTCTACTGCACTGAAGGAACCAAGCTGCAAACTGGAAACTCTAGGGTAAGTGCACATCTCAAACATCCAGTGTTCAAACATCATTTATACAATATTTTATTCTTATTATGACAATTAGTTTATATTTGTACTCTGTTGAACGGCCCATGTTGTTTAATTTGCTTTGTTATACAAAATAAAAATACTTTTTATGGATTTAGGGAGTTTGTTGTTCCTAAAGGGAAAATATTTTCCTGGAATATGTAGAAATGACTTTGTAAACGTTTATAGTTCTTTGTCAGAATGATTCTGAATGGTATTTCTTGAGTTTGTTTCTTCAGTGGCTAGGAGTAAATCATAGAATCCCTACAGTGTGGAAACAGGCCCTTGGACCCTACAAGTCCACAAAAAACCTTAAGAGCATCCCACCCAGATCCATCCCCCTATAACCTACAGACCCCTGAACACTGTGGGCAATTTAGCTTAGCCAATCCCCCTAGACTGCACATCTTTGGACTGTGGGAGGAAACTGGAGCACACGGAGGAAACCCAAACAGACACAGGGAGAATATGCAAAAGCCAGGCGGATAGTCGCCTGAGGCTGGAGTCGAATCCGGGTCCCTGGCACTGTGAGGCAGCGGTGCTAACCACTGTGCCACCGTGCCACCCCGAAATCAGTTATTCACTTTTGGCAGGACTGTTGTCAGGTAAGTAACAATGTGAGTTGTTACTCATCTACTGCTCCAGAAAGGACAGTAACTGACCTAATGTCTATGGAGAGTTGTGTGTGGGAGGACATTCAGGATTGCATTAGTGGAGTTTAATATACAAGTAAAAAAGATAATGGATGAGGCCATCAGCCACAGGATAGGTGAAACAGGGATCAATATCAGCAATGTTGCAGAAGTAAAGATGTTTGACAATAGAGGTGGTGCAGACAGAATGTTTATCTTGACGTCAAATATGACATCCAGGTTGTGAACAGTCTGGTTTAGTCACAGTCAGCTGCCAGGGTGAGGAATGGAACCAACGGGGAGGGAGCAGCATTTTTGATAGGAACTGAAAGCAATGATTTCATTCTTCCTCCTATTTAGAGCTTGGAGCTCAGTGAAAAAGAATGTTGCTGTTTTGGGAAAGATCTGGAAATATTTTTCTGAATTGATTGACAGCCTAGACATGTTATTAATTCAGCTCCACAGCAGTTTATACCCTCATTTAACTGTATTTTGAAACATATAAAGAAAAATAAACAGCAAATTAATCCCAGCAATGCAATGCATTTGGTTATCAGTTTTAAGTGATGTTACAGACATTATTTCATCCATGCTCTTTTCAGAAGAGCAGTCAGTAATGCTGGGGGTAAAGCTTATAAATTGGATGATATACAACCTGCCCTCACCCTGTGTAATGAAGTCAGCCAGGCGGACCTCATAGAAGATGCATTTCCTGATTGAAACTATTAACCTGATCCAATCAGGGAGCCCTGGCTGAAAGATATAAACAGGAGTGTCAGAGATTATGCTCAGAATGAGAGCTGGCTCTGTCAAGAACTATGCATGTGTAATTAAAGGGTGACTTGGTGGCAGGAGACTGGCCTCTGTGGAGTTATTTCACCACTATTTTTAAAAAGACCATATGATCATAAAATGTGGTTGCCAAAGAATGCCATTCAGCCCATCGAGTCTATTGTGCCATTCAAGACCATGATTGATCTCGCAATTCGCAAGGGCACTTTACTACCTTTCCCCATTACCCTTGATTCCCTTGCTAAATAAAAATATGTCCATCTGAGCCTTGTTCATACTTAATGACAACCTCTATAGCTCTTGTGGTAAAGAGTTTCACAAATTCACTACCCTCTCAGAGAAGAAAATCAATGTCATTTCTGTTTTAAATGGGCAAACCCCCTTACTCTGAAATTATTTCCTCTGGCCCTAGACGCTCCAACAAAAGAAAACAACCTTTCCACCTCTACATTGCCAAATCCCTAAGGACCTTACACATACCAACAATGTACCCTCTCTTTCTTTAAAACTCCAGAAATTAATTAATGGGAAATTAATCAATGGGAAATTTCCACACTGTAGGGAATCTAATCTAATCTAATCTAAAGTTGTTAACAAGTCCATTGCAAATATTACATTCCTAATGCCACAATGCAAATGGCACGGGTAGGCAGGCAGGATTTGAAGGACCATTTCTAAACCCCTAACTAAAAGCTGGGAAAGAAGGGTAAGATTGTCTTTTATAGGGGTATTTTGTGTATTGTGAGAGCAACCACCCAATCGAGATGTTATCTCAACTTCCCATTGTCACACCCTGCCTGGCCCTGTACATCCTAGTCACTAACAGATGGAATTATCAGATCTGAGCCCAAATTGTGCATGTGATGCATTCTCAAAGATTCTGTTAAGTGACATGAAGTGAAGATGCTTAGAGATTAAGCAAAAATGGGAGAATGAAATTCTTGAAGTCCATTATAGTCATTAAAAAACAAATCAATGCAATGTTTTTTTTCACAATAATGCTAATACTAGCAATGTTTTTTCTTTATCTGATCTCTGAAGATTAAAACAAACATGTCTCACTGACGCATGTTGTGAAAAGCTTATAACTGCACTCAGCACATCACAGACAATGGCACGTCTCGACTTAAGTGAGAACTTATTTACAGACAGTTCCATAAAGAACTTCTGCAGTCTCATTTTGACCTGTACCAACCTGGAATGTTTAATGTGAGTTTATGAACTATTTATTATTATTTATCCAGTTGTATGAGTACTATGCTGGTATCAATTCTGTCATGTGTTACAAATACTATGGAAGAAAAGAATAAAAAATGTGAAATTCTGCAGTTTCCTGTTTTGGTGCAAACAAAATGCATTATCTGCAACTTGTTAGCATCTCTTTAAACATGGTGAATGAATTTATTATGTATTCAGCCTGTGTTTTTTTTTGCAGAATAGAAATTGCCCATAAAGAATTGAAATAAAATTCAATGTTATTTGATGAATTTCAATGATATATAAAAAGACTTTAGACCATGTAGGACTAGATTTCACTGTCCTTTACCTTACCTCCAACATTCCACATCTACACGTGGGTTAAGGCTATGTGGGTTCATTAAATCCAGAAGGTATCTTGTCTGTTGCTTACCACTGTGAGAGTTGGGGTTGCACTAAATGGAATGTGTTGTGGAGAGAAGGTGGTATCTCTGGCAGGTTTGCACCCAGCCAGTAATAGGCAGGGCCTGCAGGCACGTCTAGAATGTGGTCTCTGGCCTGCTTCCAGATAACTAAACTGTCTTTACCACACTTGGGAACCTGGAGTCTGACAGGAATTTAAATTGCTTTCTGTTAGGCTCTTAATAAGCTTGATCTGCTACCCACTACTTGCCTCCTCAAAAATGACCTGGAGCAGGGATGAAGCTAGAAACTGTGCATAGGCTGGAAGGGCTAATTTTATTTTCAATTTACCTCTGGATGTTTGGCCCTGATCTTGTGGAAGGACAATGAGCTAAGAGCAGTTAATGGCAGTGTTCCATGGCATTCATAGAATTGAGAGAGTGTAGAGGCAGGCCATTCAGCCCATCACATCCACACTGATCCTCTGGAGAGCAGCCCATCCAAATTCATCCCCCCCACCCTATCCCTGTATCACTGCATTTTCCATGTCCAATCCACCTAACCTGCACATCTTTGGACTGTGGAAGGAAACTGGAGCACCTGGAAGAAAGCCACAAAGACACAAGGAGAATGTGCAAACTCCACACAGACTGTCGCCTGAGGGTGGTATTGAACCCGGGTCCTTGGTGCTGTGAGGCCGCAGTGCTAACCACTGAGCCACTGTGCTGGCCCAATTGTTTTTTCAGATGTTCACTTCCATGCAAGCAACAGGAATTTTCTCGTACCCTCTTGCATTCTGAAATGGTGGGCTGAATTTTATGAATATTTGTCTAAGTCTCAAATTCAAGGAGTATCTCCTTGTGAGCTCTAGAGAGTTGTCCCATAATGTTTGTCCACTGCATGTGCACCACACCTCTGTAGCGCTGCTCGCATGCTATTGCAAGCAGTGGAAATATTTACCCTTCTGCGGCATATGGGATTTTTGCCACCCACATGTATTTGAAGCATGACATTGATTCTGTGAGCATGCAGTTAGGCTCGAAGAAAACACTTAATGAGAGTGCAAGTGATTATCTCTGAAATGCAGCCTAGTCCTATCTGTGAGCTGGATTAATGCCCCTGCTGCTAGTTCAATGCTAGTTGCCCATGACCCCTGCAGTGTGAGTCTGTGCTTCCTAAGCAACATGTCAGTGTATCACAGAGGTGCCATGCTGCGTCAACAATTGCTGGTTACCAATCTCCAAGGAGGTGGGGTGCATGTGGTGCCTGTAGATCATGTTTCTGGCTGCAGTCCAATTGTATGTGACATGGAGGTCATTCAGAGCAAATGGTGAGATGAACTTGTCAAGACACACTTTGATTTCCAGGTCAAGGCTTCTCAACTTCTTCTCGCAGGTTTGCAAAATAGAATAATAATGAGGCAATTTGGTACATCAGCAAGGCTTTTGGCTAACAATGACTCCCCCTTATTTGGCAACTAGCTACTGCATGGTGAGAAACTCTCCACACTGCTTTTCAAAAGCATAAAAGATGCACAAGCTGCTCTCTATGTCAAGATGGCCTGCCATAGTCCACATCACTCAAACCCCTATGAGTCCACCCTCTCTCTGAAGAATTGGCAGAGCCACTCTAGACTGATTCAAGTATTGGAAATTCATCATTGGGAGGCCTACTGTGGTGGCTGCATTGTATCTACACTTGGCCTAGTCAGGGGTTTGTGAAACAGAGGCATTAACCATGGTTATGAAGGCAGTCCTTGTCTCTGCACAGCCATCCTCATCAGGCATTAGAAATGAAGTAGAAATATGAGTTATCAAGGAAAGTAGGCAGGGTTTAGTACCAAACTTCCGGAGGACTTGATGCAGATCCCTAAGAAGTGGTACTGATGGTCATGGATGATGTAAATTTACCAAAAGGAAAACATTTCTGTTGATAAAGTGTTATGCTATTGTGCTCTCAATGCAACAGGAGTGGCATTGTCTGATTACTGTAACTTCCCTTTCAAGGGCCTCATGTCACTCACAAGCCTGCTTCCTCAGACAGAAAAACAATACTTACTCAACCACTCTGGGTGTGGTGGCCTTTCTCATTTCAATTTCACAGAGTTACAGATGAGGAAGGAGCAGGTTGTATTTCACAGACTAAGGTGCAAAGTTGGCCTGGTAATCTAGTAGTTACCCCCAAATCATTTTGCTCCTTTTCACCTTGGTCTCTCTGCAACTCCGTCAATTCTGATCTTCCTCACATTTTTACCTCACTCTTTTATTCAAGTCTTCATCTCCCTAGGCATCAACAATTCCCTTGGTGGAGAATTCGACAGGCTTACCACTCTTTGGGTAAAGAAATGCCTTTCTCACCTTTGTCCTAAATAGCCTACACCTTATCCTTAGATTGTGGCCCCTGGTTCTGGACTTGCTTGAACTTTTATCACCTAAGAAGCTATGAACTGTCTAAAATTCACACAAGATCATTTGTCACAAGGAAAAGAATGACAAACAGCAAATCAATAATGTTTAAATTACTGGTAGATTCCTCTAAGGTTTTGGAGTAGATTTGTAGCTCGGGTTGAGGGTGTTGAGGTTGTTCGGCTCTCCGAGCTGGTTTGTTCTTTCGCAGGCATTTCATTACCCTGCTGAGTAATATCCTCAGTGCAGTCTGCGGTGAAGCGTCGGTGTGTTTTCCTGCCTGGTTTTTAAACTCTGGAGTCTGTTGAACTGGATTGCCTCACTTCCATTTTCCCTTTGTAGTGGAGTGTATATGGGGTCGAGTTCTTTGTGTTTATTAGTAGCATGGAGTGAACAAACAGCTCCCATTCCTAGATGTCACGATAGAACACAAACTTAAAATAACACCTCACCAGAATAAAATTTACCAGAGGGGAGGAGAATAATGAATAGCTCCCATTCCTGGACATCATGGTCGAGTGCAAGACAAATGGGGAACTCCAAATGAAAGTTCACAGAAAAGCTACACACACGGACCAGGTATTGAACTTCAACAGTAACCATATGAACACACACAAGTAAAGCTGCATGTGAACACTAATTAAAAGGGCAACAACACATTGCAGCAAAATAGAACTATGCCAAGAGGAAGAAGAATATCTGTTCCAGGTTTTCAAGGATAATGGATATGCAAAAAACTGGGTCAGAAGATGCCTACACGAACAACATCATGAAAATACTACATGCCCCGACATACTCATCACACTACCCTACATCAGGTACGTCCAAACTCATCACAAGACTCCTACGACCATTGGGCATCAGAGTGGCACACAAGCCCACATCATCCCTGTGACAACTGCTCAACCGAACTAAAGACCCACTCCCCGCCATGGACAGGACCAATGTCATCTCGAAGATCCCCTGCAGAGACTGTGAGAAACACCACATCGGACAAACAGGAAGGAAACTAACGAGTACGTGAACATCAACTGGCTACAAAAAGACACGACCAATAGTCACTCATCTCAATCCACATGGACAAGGAGAACCACCAATTCGACTGGGATGGGACAATACCAAAATCCTGTGGCAAACTAGGTAGAGACAGGCACGAGAATTCCTAGAAGTCTGGCACTCCATGAAGCATGCTATTAATAAACACATAGAACTCAACCCCATCTACACTCCACTACGAAGGAAAACCAGAAGTGAGGTAATCTTGCTCAATGTATTCCAGAGTTTAAAATCAGGTGGGAAAACACACCGACGCTTCATCGGAGGCTGCACTGAGGATGTTACCCAGCAGGGTAATGAAACGTCTGTGAAACAACAAACCAGCTCAGAGAACCAACCAACCTCAATACTGGTAGATTTTCGGAAGTTTTGGCTTCCATTTACATTTTAGCTCAAACAATTGCTGACTTTGTTAAAAGAACCAATACCCATCAACACCCCTCCCAATATTTCCCAGTTGCAGAAAGAGAGAATTTAAAAGATATGATGAAATTTTTGGCCACACCGTGGGCGGCACGGTGGCTCAATGGTTAGCACTGCAGCCTCACAGCACCAGGGACCCGGGTTCAATTCCAGCCTCGGGTTACTGTCTGTGTGGAGTTTGCACATTCTCCCTGTGTCTGCGTGGGTTTCCTTCGGGTGCTCTAGTTTCCTCCCACAGTCCAAAGATGTGCTGACTAGGTGAATTGGCCATGCTAAATTGCCCATAGTGTTCAGGGGTATGTGTGGGTTATAGGGGGATGGGTCTGGGTGGGATGCTCCAAGGGGTGGTGTGGACTTGTTGGGCCGAAGGGCCTGTTTCCACACTGTAGGGAATCTAATCTAAAGAAATTCCTCCTGAATTCCCAATTTCATATTTCTATGTCCCCTAGATTGTCAATCTTTGCCCTATCAACACCATTGAACTCTTGCATTGTATCAGATATCACTACCATCAAGTCACATCTTAAAAGAGCTTTGATGGAGGAAAATGCCCAACTTGTTCAGTTTATCCTGATAATTATAATCTTTAGGCTGTGGCATCAAATTTATAAAAGAAGTTGCATTTCATCAATATCTCTATATCCTTTTAATAACATGGCACCCAGAACTGTTCACAACCCTCCAAGTGCAGTCTAATGAAGTTAATTAAGTTTAATACAAATAACCCCTTTTCAATTACACCCGTTAAAAAATAAACCCTAGTGCATGATTTGAATTTTTACGACCTTAGTAACCCATGTTGCCATTTTTTGGGAGTTGTGTGCCTATACACTTAGATTTCTTTGCAGCTGTTTTCCTTTTAGATTCTTAATATCTGTTTGTGACCTCCTTATTGTCCTTCCAAAATTCAACACCTCATGTTTGATAAAGCTGAGGTCAATTCATCATTTAAACATCCATTTTGTAATGTCATTCATACTTTTTGGTATTTATCATTATCTTCTTAGTATTACCAATATTTCAAATTTGGTATTGCCAGTATAATTAGAAATGTTCTTCCATTCATGAATTCAAGTTGTTAATTTAAATTGTAAACAGTGGACCTAAAGAAATGAGCCACTTCATACCTTTTGCCAACTATCCTGCCAACCTTAACCTCTACTGTCTGTTTTCTCATTTGTAGCCAGCTTGTTATCCAATTCTAATCTCCACATTCTCTGCCATTGGTCATGATTCCAGTACGTAGCTCTTATCGAAGATCTTTCAAAAATGCAAATAGTTTACAGTACATTCAGCTTGTCTTTTTTAAAAAATATTTCTTCTCCCAGTTCAACAAGGCCTGTCAAGCATGACTTTTTGTTTTGAAATCTACACTGATAAACAATACTTTCTCAAAAACATCCGAAAATTTAGGTAATTTACATTTACCACATCGACCTTGTATATTCCCCCTGATATTTCATCGCAAAATTCTATAAGGTCCATCAAGCATTGCTTTTATTTGGAAACCCATGCTGATTCCAGTTTCTATTTTTTGGTATCTATACATTTTTCTATTCCATCCTTGAGTAAATGATCCATTAGCTTCCTTACCAGTGATGTTGTGCTAACTGTCCTAGATTTGTTGTGACCTGCTTTTTAAATATATAAATAATATTGGCTGTCCTCTAGTTTTCTCGCATTATTCCATTTTTTTAATCATTTGTTTGGTAGAGGTATTCCCAGCTGAGGAAACACTAATGGTGAATGGAGATAAGATATTGACCTACCTGTGATAGAACAGGTTTGACGAATTGAATGGCCTTTAATATGAACAGAAAGTACTGTAGGAACTCTGCAGTCTGCCATCAACTGTGGAGAGAGAATCAGAGTTTACATGTTGAATCCAGTGACTTTTCTCAGGAACATATTAGCCTATTCCTGTTCCTATATGCCTAGAAAACAGACAATTCACATTATGCAGTTGTGGAGTTTTAGACAGGAAGCTAGCGGTTTGTGTGTCTCCAAAATCTGGGCATACGTATTATCATTCACAGGGCGCGATCTGAAAGTCTGACTGTTGATGGGCTTAGTTCCTAGTGGGATGGGGTGGGATGTATAGCTGTCTGCTGGTAGACATAGACATGGGCAGCACAGTGGCTAGCACTGTCGCCTTACATTACCAGGGACCTGCATTCAATTCCAGCCTTAGGTGACTGTCTGTGTGGAGATTGCACATTCTCCCTGTGTCTGTGTGGGTTTCTACTGGGTGCTCTGATATCCTCACAAGTCCAAAGATGTGCAGGTTTAGTGAATTGGCTGTGCTTAAATTATTCATAGTGTCAGGTGATGTGCAGGCCAGGTGGATTAGCAATGGGAAATGTAGGGTTACAGTAATAACATAGGGAACTAGGTATGGGTAGGAGACTCTTCGGAGGATCAGTTGGACTTGATGAGTCCAATGGCTTCTTTCTGCATTGCAAGGATTTAGGGAGCAGGCTGCAAGAGTCAGTAGGGCTCAGCCCAGCTCTTTAAGTGAAGTTCAATCTTGAGATGGGAAGAGAGGGTCTGACTCATGCTTTGGAGTGGGGAAACTTGCAGTGTAGCTGTCTGGCTTCAGATGTGTTTGATCTTTGGCTTTGAAAGGTGGGTATGAGTCTGGGGTGATCTGATTCCCAACCACAGGACCCAGCTGGGAGACTGGTCAGATGAAGGCAGAAGTGCTTTTGCTCCTTCTGGCTCACCAGCAAAGCTGTACAGACATTTACTTTTTACCTGAAGCACCCTTCACTACCCTTCAGCTCATAGGTTACCCAAGGCTGCCCACCACGAAAACTGAAAAGAGGATTAAATCTTGGGCTATCAACTTCATAGTTTAGACAAGTTGGCAACCTGTTTGGCCCTTGTTTCTTAGATAATGGGAACTGCAGATGCTGGAGATTCCAAGATAATAAAATGTGAGGCTGGATGAACACAGCAGGCCAAGCAGCATCTCAGGAGCACAAAAGCTGACGTTTCGGGCCTAGACCCTTCATCTGATGAAGGGTCTAGGCCCGAAACGTCAGCTTTTGTGCTCCTGAGATGCTGCTTGGCCTGCTGTGTTCATCCAGCCTCACATTTTATTATCTTGGCCCTTGTTTCTTTCCTTGTTTATTTCCTTCACAGTTGCTACCAGACCTGCTGAGCTTTTCCAGCAACTTTGTTTTAATATCGTGCTTCTGTTGTAATTTGACGTGTGTTGATTAAAGGTGTCAAATAAAAAGGTAGGCGAATATAGGATGGGGCTGTAAAGAATAGATACAGAAGTTATCTTATATCCAATATATAAAGCTCTGTATCTCATAATACTTCTCTCTGCTCTAGGTTAGAGCAGAACCAGTTCACCACAAATGGACAGATGGCGATAAAGAAACTGAGCATGAAGAAACCAGGAGTTCGTATTGTTATTGAAAGAGGCTAAAATATTGTTAACATTTAAATTTTAATCTCTGAGTGTCTTTTGTAATTAATTGCATAATTCTTGTGATAACCATATTTTAAATCTACATTCCAATGTATTCCAGTAAATAGATTTAATGACGAAATTGACATCCAATTCTTTCCTGTAATGTGCCATGATGTGGAGGTGCCGGTGTTTGACTGGAGTGGACGAGGTCAGAAGTCAACTGATAAAGAGGCTACACTCCTGAAAGCTTGGGATTTCAAGTAAACCTGTTGGACTATAACCTGGTGTTGTTTGACCTCTGACTTTGTTGTCTGTCAGCATCAGTTTGTTTATGATTAAAGATGCTGTTGTTCGTAAGACTTTCTACGTGTAATTTTTCAATATAAAGTGCATTCTTATACCTGGCATATAAATGCATCTAGATTTAAGTGCTATAAAACAGGTCCTGAAATGCAACTTTATATCAGGAAACAGGCACATTGGTGGGAATGGGAGATAAGCTGCATTCACTAATTCAACTGGTACAGGGAACTATGGAAATTTCATTCTTGAGAAGTTATTGTGAAACAGACTTGCAGCCAGCATTACCTTTCATCAGTGGTATGCCTGTTTAGGAGATAGATGTGAAATTCAGCAACATTTAGCAGAAGGTGCACTGTTCCTGGAGGCAACAGTAAAAAACAAGAAGTGGAAGAACAGTAGGTAGGTTTCCTAGAATTAAAGATACAGTTTGGAAGTCTTTGTCACGGTTAGGAGGGAGGAAGGAGAACCTGACCCTGAGGAATAGCAAGCCATCCACTCCACTAGTGCCCTCATTATGTCTAACCATACCAGACTGCATTTGGCACTTGCCAAGATGCTGCTGCCTGAAGTTGGGACATCAGGTCAACCCAACTGCAAAGTGACAACTGCATTGGCAAGAGTGGTTCATGCAAATAATTAGCTTTGGGTAGTTGGAAGGCACAATCAATTAGTCTCTTGCTGGAACCTTTAATTACCTTCTGTACTGGTCAATAAACCCCCTGCCTGAAAGAGAATTATGATTAGTTCAGTTTATTGCATATTTGAATGCTTATACATGCAGGGAGAAGGGCTTCCATCAATGCTGAGAACTTAGAATGTTTGGAGAGCTATAAGACAGTCTGAAATAGACTTTAATTCGGGGCATATGGTGTATTACAAAGGAGAGGACAGGGCCATAGGGAATACAAAAATCCTGGTTAGGAAGGGGTGAGAGGGACTCACTTCAGTGTGTATCTGATGCAGTGGAAAGGGGATGATTACAGGCTGTTTAGATAGGGCCATGGAAAGAAATAATGGACTCTGGTGCTTCTCCTGTTTCTTGGCCCCTGTTCAGTTCTACTTGGCACCTTTGAAGCATCAACACCTTATGTTTTGTGATTTGCTTTGAGTCCTATAGAATAGTGCAGACCATTGAGTTTGCATCAGTACTTTTCAAGAGAAATCCAGTCAACCCTATCATCTCCCCTTCAACCTGTTTGTTTCTTTTGTTTTGTTCAAGCTTTTATCCAATTTCCTTTTGAATCACTAATTTGAATCTGTATCCACAACAATATCAGGGAGGGTGTGCATTCCAAATCCTAATCATCCTATATCAGTAACTCTCCTACTGTTGTCTCTGATTCTTTTACATACAACTTAAGTGAAGTTAAATCTGAATGATTGGATCAGATCTTGCAAGTAATTTCTCTTGATTTTATCTAGCACTTCATAATTATATACACCTTAAGTGAAGTTAAATCTGAATGATTGGATCAGATCTTGCAAGTAATTTCTCTTGATTTTATCTAGCACTTCATAATTATATACACCTTTATCAAAACCCTTTAAGTTTCTTGGTTCTAAGGAGAGCAAACCCAGCTTCTCAGTAATCCCATATCCCTGAAACATTTCTGAACCCTGAACAAGCACGGTTATTCAAATTTTAGAACTAGAAATCATAGTAACCGTGAGGTTGAACAGTTTTGTATAGATTCAGTAGAACATTTTCACTTTTGTACTCTATTTATGAAGACCACTGAAAACCAGAATTGAGTATGAAACAGGTTACACCCTTAGCTTTGTCAAGTACCTACACACAACTTGTTTGTTCCTATGATACAGTCAGCTATGTCCTGGTCCTATGCCGAACGAATTTTGCTTGAAGTGTCTTAAGATTAAGGCTCTAGAGGGCTATGCTTCGACTTTTAGCCACCAACGTTCGCTTTTCTAAAGCTGTTTCTTCAATCTCCTTTGTCAGCTGATGAAGCCACTTTCCATATTTTATTTCCTTTGAGGTCAGAGTTAATGTATTTCCATTGCATATATACAATACTAGAACATTATAAGCAGGTAGCTACCACTCTATTTATTACATCTCAGATTGCGACCCCAGATTTAAATTTATCAATTTAATACAGTAGTATCGACTATATTTCCCCCCTATAGTAGTTCCTGAAATTATGCAGCCTCAAACTAGAGATTCCATATTAGTTTTCAAAGAATTACCACATCAGTGATTTTAATATTTCATTCTCCCCATTTAGCTGAGTTTTGATTTGGAGGCAATTGCACAGTGGAATTATTGCTAGACTAATAAGCCAGAGGCCCAGGTAATGTTGTGGGGACCTGGGTTTGAATCCTGCTATGGCACATGGTGGAATTTGAATTCAATAATAATTAATTAAAGGAATTAATTGATGATTGTTGGAAAAACGCAATTGGTTCACCAGTATCATTTAGAGAAGGCAAACCTGCCTTCCATGTAACTCCAGACCCACAGCAACATAGTTGTCTTTTAGCTGCCCACTGAGCCATTAGGGCAATAAATGCAGGTTACGTGACACCCACATCCCATTAACGAATAAAAAATAATCCTTATGGAGACAGCTTTAAAAATTCCTCTTCTCCATCTTGCAGCCTGAGCCTCCCACATAGCTATTTCTGGTTGCAGCAGCAGCGCGAGCAGGGGCCTGTCGGGAAGCCGGTGAGTCACTGTTTTTAAATCTATAAAGACGTGGCTTCAAGTGCCGGTGCCTTCCGTTTCTGGTTGCAGCAGCAGCGCGAGTGGGAGCTTGGAGCAGGAGCCTGTCGGGAAGCCGGTGAGTCACGGTTTTTGAATCTACAAAGAGCTTACCTTGTGAATAGGCGGAGGTGCGCTGAGCAGGAGCGGACACGGGACTGGTTAGTGAGGTAATATATTTGTGTGGAACTGGAGCTGGATAAACTTCGGATCATTCGGGAGGCAGAGGGGGTTATTGAGAGGAGTTATAGGGAGGTAGTCACTCCTCAAGTACAAGAAAAAGGCACCACCTACGTCCGTGACACCACCCATGCCCTCCACCTCCTCCAGGACTTCCAATTCCCTGGCCCCCAACACCTCATATTCACCATGGACGTCCAGTCCCTGTACACCTGCATTCCGCATGGAGATGGCCTCAAGGCCCTCCGCTTCTTCCTGTCCCGCAGGCCCGACCAGTCCCCCTCCACCGACACTCTCATCCGCCTAGCTGAACTCGTCCTCACACTCAACAACTTCTCTTTTGACTCCTCCCACTTCCTACAGACTAAGGGGGTGGCCATGGGCACCCGCATGGGCCCCAGCTATGCCTGCCTCTTTGTAGGTTACGTGGAACAGTCCCTCTTCCGCAACTACACAGGCCCCAAACCCCACCTCTTCCTCTGGTACATTGATGACTGTATCGGCGCCGCCTCTTGCTCCCCAGAGGAGCTCGAACAGTTCATCCACTTCACCAACACCTTCCACCCCAACCTTCAGTTCACCTGGGCCATCTCCAGCACATCCCTCACCTTCCTGGACCTCTCAGTCTCCATCTCAGGCAACCAGCTTGTAACTGATGTCCATTTCAAGCCCACCGACTCCCACAGCTACCTAGAATACACCTCCTCCCACCCACCCTCCTGCAAAAATTCCATCCCCTATTCCCAATTCCTCCGCCTCCGCCGCATCTGCTCCCACGACAAGACATTCCACTCCCGCACATCCCAGATGTCCAAGTTCTTTAAGGACCGCAACTTTCCCCCCACGGTGATCGAGAACGCCCTTGACCGCGTCTCCCGCATTTCCCGCGACACATCCCTCACACCCCGCCCCCGCCACAACCGCCCCAAGAGGATCCCCCTCGTTCTCACACACCACCCTACCAACCTCTGGATACAACGCATTATCCTCCGACACTTCTGCCATTTACAATCCGACCCCACCACCCAAGACATTTTTCCATCCCCTCCCCTGTCTGCTTTCCAGAGAGACCACTCTCTCCGTGACTCCCTTGTTCGCTCCACACTGCCCTCCAACCCCACCACACCCGGCACCTTCCCCTGCAACCGCAGGAAATGCTACACTTGTCCCCACACCTCCTCCCTCACCCCCATCCCAGGCCCCAAGATGACATTCCACATCAAGCAGAGGTTCACCTGCACATCTGCCAATGTGGTATACTGCATCCACTGTACCCGGTGCGGCTTCCTCTACATTGGGGAAACCAAGCGGAGGCTTGGGGACCGCTTTGCAGAACACCTCCGCTCAGTTCGCAAAAAACAACTGCACCTCCCAGTCGCAAACCATTTCCACTCCCCCTCCCATTCTCTTGATGACATGTCCATCATGGGCCTCCTGCACTGCCACAATGATGCCACCCGAAGGTTGCAGGAACAGCAACTCATATTCCGCCTGGGAACCCTGCAGCCATATGGTATCAATGTGGACTTCACCAGTTTCAAAATCTCCCCTTCCCCTACTGCATCCCTCAACCAGCCCAGTTCGTCCCCTCCCCCCACTGCACCACACAACCAGCCCAGCTCTTCCCCTCCACCCACTGCATCCCAAAACCAGTCCAACCTGTCTCTGCCTCCCTAACCGGTTCTTCCTCTCACCCATCCCTTCCTCCCACCCCAAGCCGCACCCCCAGCTACCTACTAACCTCATCCCACTTCCTTGACCTGTCCGTCTTCCCTGGACTGACCTATCCCCTCCCTACCTCCCCACCTACACTCTCTCCACCTATCTTCTTTACTCTCCATCTTCGGTCCGCCTCCCCCTCTCTCCCTATTTATTCCAGTTCCCTCCCCCCATCCCCCTCTCTGATGAAGGGTCTAGGCCCGAAACGTCAGCTTTTGTGCTCCTGAGATGCTGCTTGGCCTGCTGTGTTCATCCAGCCTCACATTTTATTATCTTGGAATCTCCAGCATCTGCAGTTCCCATTATCTCCAAGAAAAAGGCAGATGGGTTATGGTCAGGGGACGGAAAGGGAACCGGCACGCAGTACAGGGATCCCCTGTGACCATTCCCCTCAACAATAAGTATACCGTTTTGGATACTGTTGGAGGGACGATTTACCAGGGGAAAGCAGTGGGGCACAGGTCTCTGGCACAGAGTCTGTCCCTGCTGCTCAGAAGGGAAGCAGGAAGAGGAGCAGATCATTAGTCATTGGGGACTCCATAGTTAAGGGGACAGATAGGAGGTTCTGTGGGGAAGAGAGAGACTCATGGTTGGTGTGTTGCCTCCCAGGTGCCAGGGTGCGTGATGTCTCTGATGGTGCTTTTGGGATCCTTAAGGGGGAGGGGGAGCAGCCCCAAGTCATGGTCCACATTGGCACCAACGACATAGGTAGGAAGAGAGATGGGGATTTAAGGCAGAAATTCAGGGAATTAGGATGGAAGCTGAGAGCTAGGATGAACAGAGTTGTTGTCTCTGGTTTGTTGCCCGTGCCACGTGCTAGTGAGGTGAGGGATAGGGAGAGAGAGAGGAGTTGAACACATGGCTATAGGGATGGTGCAGGAGGGAGGTTTTGGATTCTTGGATAATTGGGGCTCTTTCTGGGGTAGGTGGGACCTCTACAAGCAAGATGGTCTTCACCTGAACCAGAGGGGTACCAATATCCTGGGGGGGGAAATTTGCTCAGGCTATTCGGGTGGGTTTAAACTAATTCAGCAGGGGGATGGGCACCAAAATTGTAGTTCGACAATACAAAAGGTTAAGAGTAGGGTGGTCCGAAATAAAGTTTCAGGGAAGCAAGATGGCACCGGCAAGCAAGAAGTTGATTTGAAGTGTGTCTACTTCAATGCCAGGAGCATCCGGAATAAGGTGGGTGAACTTGCAGCATGGGTTAGTACCTGGGACTTCAATGTTGTGGCCATTTCGGAGACATGGATAGAGCAGGGACAGGAATGGTTGTTGCAGGTTCCAGGAGTTAGATGTTTCAGTAAGAACAGAGAAGATGGTAAAAGGGGCGGAGGTGTGGCATTGTTGGTCAAGGACAGTATTACAGTTGCAGAAAGGATGTTTGGGGACTCGTCAACTGAGGTAGTATGAGCTGAGGTTAGAAACAGGAAAGGAGAGGTCGCCCTGTTGGGAGTTTTCTATAGGCCTCCGAATAGTTCCAGATATGTAGAGGAAAGGATAGCAAAGATGATTCTTGATAGGAGTGAGAGAGACAGGGTAGTTGTCATGGGGGACTTCAACTTTCCAAATATTGACTGGGAACACTATAGTTCGAGTACTATACATGGGTCAGTTTTTGTCCAGTGTGTGCAGGAGGGCTTCCTGACACAGTATGTAGATAGGCCAACAAGGGGCGAAGCCACATTAGATTTGGTACTGGGTAATGAGCCTGACCAGGTGTTAGATTTGGAAGTAGGTGAGCACTTTGGTGATAGCGATCACAATTCTGTTATGTTTACTTTAGTGATGGAAAGGGATAGGTGTATACCACTGGGCAAGAGTTATAGCTGGGGGAAAGGCAATTATGATGAGATTAGGCAAGATTTAGGGAGCATAGGATGGGGAAGGAAACTGCAGGGGATGGGCACAGTAGAAATGTAGAACTTATTCAAGGAAAAGCTCCTGTGTGTCCTAGATAAGTATGTACCTGTCAGGCAGGGAGGAAGCTGTAGAGTGCGGGAGCCGTGGTTTACGAAGGAGGTGGAATCTCTGGTCAAGTGGAAGAAGAAGGCTTATGTTAGGATGTGAAGGCTCAGTTAGGGCACTTGAGGGCTATGAGGTAGCCAGGAAAGACCTAAAGAGAGAGCTCAGAAGAGCCAGGAGGAGACATGAGAAGTTGTTGGCGGATAGGATCAGGGTAAACCCTAAGGCTTTCTATAGGTAGTTAAGGAATAAAAGAATGATGAAAGTAAGATTAGGCCCAATCAAGGATAGTAGTGGTAAGTTGTGTGTGGAGTCAGATGAGATAGGGGAAGCGCTAAATGAATATTTTTCGACAGTATTCCCTCTAGAAAACGACAATGTTGTCGAGGAGAATACTGAGATACAGGCTACTAGACTAGGTGGGATTGAGGTTCACAAGGAAGAGGTATTAGAAATCCTACAGAGGGTGAAGATAGATAAGTCCCCTGGGCCGGATGGGATTTATCCTCGGATCCTCTGTGAAGCCAGGGAGGAGATTGCTGAGCCTTTGGCATTGATCTTTAACTCGTCATTGTCTACAGGAATAGTGCCAGATGACTGGAGGATGGCAAATATGGTTCCCCTGTTCAAGAAGGGGAGTAGAGACAACCCTGGTAATTATAGACCAGTGAGCCTTACCTCAGTTGTTGGTAAAGTGTTGGAAAAGGTTATAAGGGATAGGATTTATAATCATCTCGAAAAGAATAAATTGATTAGGGATAGTCAGCACGGTTTTGTGAAGGGAAGGTCGTGCCTCACAAACCTTATTGAGTTCTTTGAGAAGGTGACCAAAAAGGTAGATGAGAGTAAATCGGTTGATGTGGTGTATATGGATTTCAGCAAGGCGTTCGATAAGTTTCCCCACAATAGGCTATTGTACAAAATGCGGAGGAATGGAATTGTGGGAGATATAGCAGTTTGGATCGGAAATTGGCTTGCTGAAAGAAGACAGAGGGTGGTAGTTGATGGGAAATGTTCATCCTGGAGATCAGTTACTAGTGGTGTACCGCAAGGGTCGGTGTTGGGTCCACTGCTGTTTGTCATTTTTATAAATGACCTGGATGAGGGTGTAGAAGGATGGGTTAGTAAATTTGTAGACGTCACTAAGATCGGTGGAGTTGTGGATAGTGATGAAGGATGTTGTAGGTTGCAGAGAGACATAGATAAGCCGCAGAGCTGGGCTGAGAGGTGGCAAATGGAGTTTAATGCAGACAAGTGTGAGGTGATGCACTCCGGAGTAACCGGAAGGCAAAGTACAGGGCTAATGGTAAGATTCTTGGTAGCGTAGATGAGCAGAGAGATCTCGGTGTCCATGTACACAGATCCTTGAAAGTTGCCACCCAGGTTGACAGGGCTGTTAAGAAGGCATACAGTGTTTTAGCTTTTATTAATAGAGGGATCGAGTTCCGGAACCAAGAGGTTATGGTGAAGCTGTACAAAACTTTGGTGCGGCTGCACTTGGAGTATTGTGTACAGTTCTAGTCACCGCATTATAAGAAGGATATGGAAGCTTTGGAAAGGGTGCAGAGGAGATTTACTTGGATGTTGCCTGGTATGGAGGGAAGATCTTACGAGGAAAGGCTGAGGGACTTGAGGCTGTTTTCATTAGAGAGAAGAAGGTTGAGAGGTGACTTAATAGAAACATAAAATAATCAGAGGGTTAGATATGGTGGATAGGGAGAGCCTTTTTCCTAGGATGGTGACGGCGAGCACGAGGGGGCATAGCTTTAAATTGAGGGGTGAAAGATATAGGACAGATGTCAGAGGTAGTTTCTTTACTCAGAGAGTAGTAAGGGAATGGAATGCTTTGCCTGCAACGGTTGTAGATTCGCCAACTTTAGGTACATTTAAGTCGTCATTGGACAAGCATATGGACGTACATGGAATAGTGTAGGTTACATGGGCTTGAGATCGGTTTGACGGGTCGGCACAACATCGAGGGCCGAAGGGCCTGTACTGTGCTGTAATGTTCTATGTTCTATACCACATGCAATATTGCTCCTTGCTCACCATCTTGAAACCTCCGTCATTCCCCAATTTGCATCCTTGACTTTCTCCCCTTCAAGTCTCTGTCTTGTAGTCTACTGGTTCCTTTTCGTTGCAGCCTTTTACTTCATCCCCATTTCAGTCTCCTTCATCTCTCACTCTCTGCAGCGTCTTCAGTTTCCCTAACCCCTGGATAGCTTCCAACTTTCCACATTACGTCGTATTCCTTTCCCCTTGACAACCTCTTCCGTCAATGCCTTGCAGTTTTCTCCTACATCCCATTCTCTGTAGCTAGTTTCTTACCACCTGAAGATTCCTCCTTTCCACCTTCTCCCAGAATCTTAGTCCCTCCCATTGAAGTTTTCTCCTTTCTTTCCATTTCTTGCAGTCTGTTCCTGCTCTGCCTTCTAATGCAGCCGGCTTCTTCTTACTTCATTGCAGCCTCGTTTCCACCTTCTGTTGCTATTCATGGGATATGGTTTCATATTTTAACCCACAGAATAGAAAGCACAGAGTATTGGGTTTTGTTTTATTGAGACAAACATCTTGATGTTCATTAACATTTAACTTCATCGACTAATATGACAGTGTACACTTATAAATGCAGTTTTACTACTTTGCTTGTTTAGTTTTCTATTATATTACAGACATAGTTGACTGACTGACTGACTAACTAGTTTGTCTAAAGACTGATATCTGACTGAATATGCAGGAACTAAAATAACCTTTTACATCAAAGCACTACATGTGTGATGAAATGATACCGTTGAATGCTAGCAGTAGGAGTGAACGCTGGTGGATACTATACAAATCTAATTTTGTTTATAGTTAGCTTTTACTGAAATCATGGTTTAAATCCTAAATTTTCCAGCCTTATGCAAAGGTTTAAACATTGTCATTTAATCAAAGAAGAAGTTGAAACTGGTTCCGCTGTCATTGCACCAGCTAGGTATTTGCATTAAGAACATACAAATCTAGCCAACTTACTGTGACTTAGCGGTTCAAGGTGACTTATGGTAGAGTGCCAGAAGTTGAATAATTAAAGGAATTACTCCTTTATTTTTGTTTTTGCTTTTTTTTAACATTTTCAGCCTCCAAGAATTGATACTTTGCAAAAGGGGAAGAAACGACTCACAGATGCTGTCAGACATGCTGAGCTTTTCGAAGAACTTTGTTTTTGCCCCTAATCATCTATTGTCTTTGTTACAAGCTCCAATAATTTCTTGTTAATTCTCTGTCCAATGGTTTGGTCATCATTAAGGAACCTATAAATTACTATATTCACCAATGTTTTGTGACTCTTACTGCTTCTAACTTCCACCAATACTGATCTTCTGTAGCAACAGTTTTTCTCAATAATGTCCTTATATCATCTTTTGTCATTAGGGATACTAGGCTATCTGTCCTCAATAATATTAGTCCATGCTTACACAATCTATACCTTGCACTTCCTGCCATTTGAAGGTGAGGTGGAATTAGAGACGTGTGATGAAAGGTGAATGATTGATATATACATATCCTTTCTGGAATTTGGATTTGAAACAGAGGCAGAAGGGATTGGTTACTTCTATGAAGGGTTTTCTTTTAAACACAGCAAGTAAGAGAGTTCTTCTGGAATGGTAATCTAATTCAGCATTTTGTCAGAAAACAAGTAGCTGCAGACCCCTTCCCATGTGTGTTAGTTGAAAGATTTTTGACTTCCACAAAAGGCAGCTGATGCTCGATTAGTTGTTAACCTGAGATAGGCAAAATTTTGTTTAACAAATATGTAAAGGGATGAGCCAAAGTCAAGTATATGGAGTTGGATCGACAATCTGCCATGATCTCATTGAGTGGGGAACAGGTTCAAGGAGCTGAATGGCCTCTCCTATGCCTAGGTTCCTAAGATGGTGATACTGTTGAGGTTATGACAGGTATATTAAATATTTCGCGCCATTCACTTTGCGTAAAATTCGGAAGAATCCAGGATTGAGTAATTCTTTAACATTCATTTGATAAAAGTACAGGTTGAGCTCAGGTACAAATTTAGTTTCTTACCTAGGAATTTAGAGACGATCAGGGAACTAATCAACTAAGCAGAAGGACTTGGTTTGGGAAACTTCTGTACCAGGAAAATTTTATTAAAAATGTGCAAGCTCTTAGAATTATTTATAATGAAATTTATAATTGAAATATATAATGTTCATTGTGGCAGACTTGGAAAAATCTCACCAAATTGTCTCTACACTCCACAGCAAACAAATAGTAAGAAGTAAATTAAGTGGAAACTTAAGCAGTTGAGATAAGGGTGCAACTTGGCTGAATTTGTGTCTCTGTAATGGATAGTGTTGAGAAGCTGTTGAAACTTTGTTTTTCAGTGTGTTTTAAACTTATTCTATTTGTCCTGCTCTGCTAGGGTTCAAATTGGCCTATATTTATTATAATAAATGCAATGCTATCGCTTATATTACTTCCATCTTGTTGATTTACCTCAAGAGCCATGGTGAATACATTGTGGACCATAGAAACAAAGGATCAGAAGTAGGCCATTCAGCCCCTTAAGCCTGTTTCACTATTCTGTGGTGAAAAGGATATCAAAAAGAATCAGTACTGAGCCTAGTTTTGTCACTTATATAAACAATTTGAATGAGAATCTAGGAGGCATGGTTAATAAGTTTGTGGATGACATCAGAATTGGTCATATAGTGAACAATGAAAAAGGTTACTAAGAATACAAAGAGATCTTGATCAATTGGGTCAATGGGCTGAGGAGTGGTAGATGAAGATTAATTGGGATAAATGCGAGCTATGGCATTTCGAACAATAAACGGGGTAAGACTTACACAATTAATGGTAGCGCCCTGGGTAGTGTTGTAAAACAGAGAGACTTAGAGGTTCTGGTGCAGAATTCTTTAGAATTTGGATCACAGGCAGACAGGGTGGTTAAGAAGCCACTTTGCACACTTGCCTTCATTGCTCAGGCCTTTGAGTATAGGAGTTAGACCTCTTACAAATTACTGTGTGCAGTTCTGGTCACCCTGCTATAGGAAGGGTATTATTAAATTGGAGAGATTTCAGAAAATGTTTATAGGGTTGTTGCCAGGAATGGAGGTTTTGAGTTATAAAAATAGACTGGATAGGCTGGGTTGGGATTATTTTAACTGGAGCATAGGAGGTTGGGGGATGACCTTATAGAAGTTTACAAAATCATGGGAGGGGCATAATATGATGAATAACAAAGGTCCTTTCCCTCCAGTGGGTGAGCTCAAAACTAGGGTCTATATTTTAAAGATGAGAGGAGAAAGTTATAAAAAAAGGACATGAGGGCAACTTTTTTTACTTAGAGAGCAGTTCATGTGTGGAATGTGCAAGAGGATTTTTTTGATTTGATTTATCATTGTCACATGTACCTAGATACAGTAAAATTTTTTTTTGCATGCAGCGCAGGCATAAAGTTAATAGAACTTCTTGGAACTGGTGGATGCAAGTACAGTTACAACATTTAAAAAACATTTGGGTAAGCACATTAATAAGAAACCTTTGGAGGGATATAGACTTAAATACAGGTAAGTGGGACTAGTTTACTTTGGAACATGGTGGGCATGGACTAGTTGGACTGAAGGGTTTGTTTCAGTGCTCTATGACTGTATGGCTCTACGATGTACGTAAAAATGTAACAGAAAGTCATACTCTTTAAATTGGTTATTCCTAAATCTTAAAATTTCAAGTTATGAATTTTAAGCAAGATTGACAATATCTTGTCACAGTGGTGGCTATCCTTGCTTTGAGAATTTTAATCAATGTTCCCCTAACCAAATGTATTTAGGATTGAATTATGCTTTTGGATTGTGTTTTAAAACAAAGAGAATGTAAGTTTCAAATTTTTGTAGACAAGATCAAGATTAATACAGTATGAAAATAATTTTGGGGCGTACAACTCAATGGAACAATCACCCTGCGGATCTTTCATTTATTAAAGTAAGTAAGCACAAAAGTTAAAACTTCAGACTATATCTGTGGTCTTGAACTGAAGGTAGATCTGAACATTAAAGAACTTAAGAGTTTGAATTGTTACCGTAAGCCTCAATCCCATTGGTTAATTGATAAATATCAGTTTCAATTCAAAGGTACCACTTGATTTCATTTCAAGATATTCTTTGGAAGCCTGCTAGACTTATTGAAATAACTATTATTTTCTGATTAAGTTTATGAATTCAAAGCCTATGTCTTCTCACCTCGAGCTCATTTTCAAAAATGACTAACTATTTAACTTCCACCCTATCTATACTTTCCATCATTCTGAAGATCATCATTGTCTCTCCCTTTCTTCTAACCAACCAAGCCTTTCTCCATGATTGAGGCATTGAAGGCCTAAAATCCTAATAGAAATGTGGAAAATAGGAGCAAGAGTAGGCCATTTAGCCCTTTGAGCCTGTACAAGATTATGATGCATGTTCTACCCCAGAGCCATTTTCCCACTTAGTCCTCATATCCATTGATATCTCTAATCTATCGAAAACCATCACTTTTCCCCAAAGTCTTTCTAATCGAACTTTAATTTTACAGTGGTGTGATCAAAATTGCTCACTGTGTACCAGAATTAGCCTCATTTGTGGATGTATACAGTTTCAGAATAACAGACACTAGCAGTGGTTGAGCACAATTTCCTTGTATTACGATATTTCTTCTGTAAGATTTTTATGCCAATCAGGCCATTGAGGAAATTAAACCTGGGCCTTCCAGATCTAAGCATCTCTTGGATGGGCACATGGATGGTGGTAGGGTGTAGGGTGTGCAGGTTGGTTTGATCTTGGCAGAGGATGGTGTGTCGGCACAACATCATGGGCTGAAGGGCCTGAATGGTGCAGTACAGCTCTATGTCCTAATGTACTCGCTGCCACTGCCTCCAATTGCTAGGAGAATGTCCTCACTGCCACTGACTCCAATTGCCAGGAAAAGCATGCCCACCACTCCAGATGCAACTGGTTCGCAGCCGCTAACTGCCTTCTCTTTACCGTGGAAGTACCCTCCACATGTGCGTTTGCCATTAGGATGGCTTTCTGCTTCTTCCCGGAAAAATGGCCTGAACTGACCCAATCCACCACCACCCTTCGGCCCACGATGTTGTGCCGACGTGTTGTCCTCTGCTGGGATCGGGCTGGCCTCCACGCCCTGCATTTTGCTTTCATCCATGTGCCTATCCAAGAGTAGCTTAAACGTTCCTAATGTATCTCTGTTTACTGCATTCCACGCACACACTGCTCTCTGTGTAGGGAATCTGCCTGTGACATCTCCTCTATACCTTCCTCCAATCACCTTAAAATTATGTCCCCTCATAATAAGTGTAGAGGGGATGTCAGAGGCGGGTTCTTTGCGCAGAGAGTTGTGAGAGCATGGAATGCGTTGCCAGCAGCAGTTGTGGAAGCAAGGTCATTGGGGTCATTTAAGAGACTGCTGGACATGTATATGGTCACAGAAATTTGAGGGTGCATACATGAGGATCAATGGTCGGCACAACATTGTGGGCTGAAGGGCCTGTTCTGTGCTGTACTGTTCTATGTTCTATGTTCTAAACGAGTTATATGGGCAATATTTTGTATTCTATTCCAAGGTTCAGAATAGCCTAGCAATTGGGGCTAAGGTTAATAAAATATGTAACATGATAAGTATAAAATTGAATAAAATAAGAAAGCAGTTACACAGCACATATTAAAGATAGAAGGACAGATATTGGTGTTGCAGGTGAAGCATGTGGAAGGTCCTGACCCTGGTTAAACATTTCTATTGTAAGTATTTGTAGTCCAAACAATTTTGCTTAGAGGTTTTAACCCAGAGACTGAACTTCAGACACTGCACCGCATCAGAGAGGAGTAAGTTTCCAGGACAGTTTATACCCAGACGCAGTCACACCTGTTAGGATAGTACTTACAGATTTGGTCAGTGTTGTGGGACATGAGAGTGACAGCAAGTAAAACTGGCAAAGGGACCCAGAGTGCAGGAGCACAGGAGCATCAGCCTTTACTGAATCTCAATAGATTTGAGATTCTTTCAGCTTGTTTGGATGAGAATGGGGTCTGCAGTGTGCTGACTGATGATGGCGCCGTGGTACAGGAAGGTGTTCAAATAAGAAGAACAAACATCATTGCAGTGGTACTAATGAACACAATAGTCAGATGGATCAGCATTGTTCTCCGCCACAAATAGACTGTTGTCTGCCTGTTGCCAGGGTTCAAAACATGTGCTCAGGGCTGTAAAGCATTTTTCAGTGCGAGGTCCAGTCTCCAATCATCATTGTCCATGAAAGTAACAACATAAGCAGAACAAAGAAAGAGTTTCCAAAAAGTCAGTTGACTGCATGTACAGAGAGAAAGGTGGAGAACTTTTATGAAAAAGCATCATGTCCTGATACCATCTAGCTGTCTTAAAGGTATAGTGCCGTTCTGAGATCTGTGCAACATTACAACAGTAGTATCCTTCATTCACTCACCTTTCAATACCCTTCCTGTCCTGGCAGCACATAGCACTTCCCTGACCCAGCCAACAGCACACATCCAGGGCTTATGCCACCATTGGAGCTTTTCCCCCAGCTCATGGCAGCACTCCCTGCCACCTGAAGCCCATTTCCAGATCACAGCACCCTCCACTGAGCCCAGGACCAGCTAACACTCAGCACCTTTCCCTACTCCTCAGACACTGAAGCAATCCATGTTTAAATCCAACAAGATTGGGATGATTTCCAGGTTTGGGCTGACAAGTAGCAAATGATGTTCACACCACACAAATGTCAGGTAATGACCATCTCAGTTAAGAGACAATCTGACCACTGCCCCCTCCTTGGCATTCAATGATGTAACCACCACTAAACCCCCATTTTCAACATCTTGATGGTTATCATTGACCGGAAGCTCAACTGGACTCAATTCATAATTACAGTGGCTGCAAAAGCAGGTCAGAGGCTAGGAATACTGTGGTGAGTAACTCACTTCTGCTCCCCTGTTCATCATCTGCAAGGCACCAGTCAGGAATGTGATGGAATATTCCCCACTTGCTTGAAGGGGGGCAGCTCCAACAACACTCAAGAAGCTTGGCACCGTCCAGGACAAAGCAGTTTGGTTAACTGGTACCACATCACAAGCATAGTAGTCGCAATTACTAGGGGTCACAATTTCAGGGTGAGAGGGGAAAAGTTTAAGGGAGATATGCGTGGAAAGTTCTTTACACAGAGGGTGGTGGATGCCTTGAACATGTTGCCATGTATCTAGACAGATACATGAATGGGCAGGGAGCAGATCCTTGGAAAATAGTTGACAGGTTTAGATAGAGGATCTGGATTGGAGCAGGATTGGAGGGCCGAAGAGCCTGTTCCTGTGCTGTAATTTTCTTTGTTCTTTGTTCTTGCTCTTTGTTCTTCATAACCAGATCTCACTTGGGATTATAGTGTGACAATACCTTAGAGGATGATGCCTGTTTCTTCATTTCCCGGAAAGTTATGGCCTTGGTTACATGACCATTGCCAAGGCTGACACTTTTCAAAGAGTTGATACAAACGGCCAGGATGGAGGCCAGATTATGAATGAACTTTCAGTAATAACTCACCAGCCCAAAGAAAGACTTAAGCTCCGCTACAAACATGGGAGTCAGGGCAATTTTGATTACCCTCACTTTATGTCCAATGTGTGTAACCTGGTCTTGTTGACTCTCCAGTCCAAGTAGTTTACGTGGGGTGCCTGGGATACACAATTTTCCCTTCTAAGGCATACACTTGCCTGGGAGAAATTTCTAAGGACTAAGTGCTCCTTCTTGGTGTTCCCTGCTGTTAGCACAACACCAGATAAGTGACAACTGAGATAGACCTTATAAAATGTTCTCCGTCTTCCGCTGAAAAATTGCCCAGAGTGATGATACCCCAGATAGCATTCTCACATATTGGTACAAATCCTTACAGGGTGAGAATTGTATTATACTTCTGGAAATCCTTATCTAACTGCAATTGCAGGTACACATGGCTCATGCCCAGCTTTGTGAAGGACAGTGCTGCCCCCCGCCCCCTCCACTGCCAGCTTTGCTTATAAATCCTCCATGCAAGGGATTTAGTATTTATTCAGCTGCAAAATGCAGGCTACCATTTACTTAAAAACCCCACAAAGGTGAACTGACCCATTGGGTTTCAAAATGGGTACTGCCCATTCCAAAAACCGGAGTGGCTTGTTAATTCCTTCACTTTCCAGCCTTCTGATTTGTGCCTCGACTTTTGCACATAAAGCAAATGGCACTGGGTGGGACTTGCAGAATCACGGGATTGCTTCCTGGTCAACAAGCAAGGTGGTCTTGGCCCCTTTGATAGCCCCTACACCTTTCTAAAAAAACTTCCCGGTATTTCATTAGGACTTCACTTCGACAGTCGTTTTCTAATTGATAAATGTTGAGCCAATTTAGGTAAATCGCTAACCAATTTTGTCCCATCAAGGTTGGGCCCAAGTCTTTGACTACTGTCCATGGTAACTGAATTAGATGCTTCTCATATGAATTGTACATTTATTCTATAAAAGCTCCCTTGTATAGGTTCTCAGTTTAGCTGAGGTCTTGCATAAACCAAATGGTTCGAATTCAGAGAGAATTTTGTTAAAAACTAGTTCTGTGATCACTGAAATGGCCATACTGATAATGACGTCAATTACATCTGGGTGACCATGTAACCAGATGTTTATTTTGATGAGTTCTGATTTTGATGTTGCTAAGCAATTTAACTGTTCTGAACCAAATGTAGGTGAACTTTTCAGGGTGTGCCCTCTCCTGAATACTGGCCTAGAACATTGCACATAGATCAGTACAGCACAATATAGGCCCTTCAGCCCACAGTGTTATGCAGACCTATTATCTTACTAAGATCAATTTACCCTTCAAACCCTATATTTTACTATCCTCCACGTTCTGGATGTGAGTTTGCTCGCTGAGCTGGAAGGTTAGTTTTCAGACGTTTCATCACCTTTCTAGGTAACATGATCAGTGATCTGATGAAGCCATCGGAGGCTCACTGATGATGTTACCTAGAATGGTGACGAAATGTCTGAAAACTAACCTTCCAGCTCAGTGAGCAAACTCACATCCAGAACCTTAACCTGAGCTATAAATCTTCTCAAATCCTCCATGTGCCTATCCAAGAGTTGGTTAAAAGTCTCTAAAATATCTGACACCACTAATACGGCTGGCAGCACATTCCACACACCCACCACTCTCTGTGTGAAGAACCTACCTCTGACATCTCCCCTATATCTTCCTCCAATCACCTTAAAATTTTCTGCCCTGGGAAAAAAGTCTCTGGCTATCCACTCTATCTATGCCTCTCATCATCTTGTAAACCTCTATCAAGTCATCTCTCATCCTTCTTCGCTCCAATGAAAAAAGCCCTAGATCCCTCAAACTTTCCTCATAAGACCTGCCCTCCAGTGGTTCAGCTCCCTCAGAGCCAACTTTCGGAGTGCCAGAATGTTTGACACTCTTCTTTTTTTATCTGTCAGCCAGAGCTGCCTGATTGGAGCAGATTAACAGCCCCAGTCAGGGAGCTCATATTCTGTAAAATCCACCTGGCTGACCTTGTTACAATCACTGATGCTGCTGGAGCTGGAGTAAGCAAGTGCAGTGGGAAATCTCCCTCAGGGTGACTATGTTGACAAGGACATTGAGAGTGAAAATACTGAAAGGAAAATATACAAACATGTTCTCTCAAAGTTAGCACACAGTTAATTTGCATGTTATACTTATAAACAGCCATTTGTGTATTATATTAACCATTGGTGTGGATTATGTGAACACAGAGCTATTTCCTTGGTCTCCAGTGATAATGACGTATATTAAATACAGCTTTTATAACAAATGACATTGAAAGTGATGCCTGTCATTTATCTTACACTGTTTGGTGATCTAATGAGTCAGGTATGAGTTAATTCTACAAAACCTAGATCTGTAGTATCCAACTTCTTGAAGCATAAGATCACTTTTGAATTTAAGTGCAAGCTGGGATCTGTGCCAAGAAAATATAGAAAATGTAACAAAAGTAGACATTGTTGGCAAAACTCAATCGGCCTGGCAGTAGCTGTAGTAAGAAATCAAAATTGACATTTGAGTCTGATTTATGCTTCAGAACCTGGTAGACAGTCACCGGACTCAAAATGTTGACTTTGCTTTCTTGCCACAGAATCTACCAGACCTGCTAGAGTTTTATCAGCAATTTTTGCTATTTTTTAAACCTCCATCATCCACACTTCTATGTTTTATCTCATGTAGTATAAAAGTTTTTCTTAGCACTAAGTATATATAATTATTTATTTTGTCCTCTGTTCACCAAGTCTCAGTGTGACATCTGTGACTGCACATTATCTGCCAGTGCCTTGAAGTCTGGGTTGCAGTTTAAGACAGCTAGATAGACCACCAAGTGGGTATTGTAGAGGTGGCTGAGATACGTGAATTTGATTATCTTCATTTGAAGAACACCGTCTCACAGAGCTATGTGGAGTCAAAGTGAGGGTTCACATTAATTACACAGGATGATAGGATAGGGTATTTGTATATTTACAAGGCCCTAGAAATCATTTTCCCTGATCTGACTTACAGCTGAGTCTAATTTTATACAGTAATTATCTCCATATCAACTCTTTGTAAATCAAACACCTGTGGGATTAAGTCACTAACCTACCAATGTCTGCTTGAAGGAATGGATTTGTTCTATCATATCTAATTCCTGAAACTTCTTGGTGAATTCCTCCACTAACTTCCTCAGGTGTGCAGTATGTTTTCTGGGTAGAAACACTTTTTTCTTTGATTTTCTCTAATATCATCCCCAGAGTCAGGATATATTTACAGTATTTCATGTTTTAATTGGGAGGACCGCATAATGGTTAAACATTTCTCCCAGGTGGAGGAATGCCTTTAGAAGGGAAAGATGCGTGTTCCAGGCGCTCCAAGTGACCTACTTGGGTTATGGAGTTGGCAAAACTGGGTTATCCCCATTGGAAGATAAAGTGAGGACAATCAAAAATGCTCCAGCTCCCACATCTCTACTGGAACTTTGGTCTTTCCTTGGGTTAGTGAGTTATTCCAGAAAATTCATACATAACCTGGCCTCCATGTTGGTACCTTTTACACCTGCTACTGAAAAAAGGGTCAGCTTTAGAAATGGTTGCATAACCAAGAAGCAGCCTTTAGGGAAGTGAAAAAGCAACTATCAATCCAAAGTGAGAGGTGATACTGACATGCAATGTCTCCCCATATGGTATCGGAGTAGTGTTGGCTCATAGGAGGCCCAATGGAGAGGAACACCCAATAGCGTATGCTTCCTGAACTTTGGTTGATGCTGAATGCAAACACACCCAGATAAATAAGGGAGGTTTAGTGATCACCTTTGATGTGAAGAAGATCCACTTGTACCTTTATGATTGGAATTTGTCATAGTAACAGGTCACAGACCCTTTTTAGAGCTTTTGAAGGAAGACAAAATGGTGCCGACCATAACATCTGGTTGAATTCAATGTTGAGCCCTTATTCTCAGTGTGCACAAGTACAAGCTAGAGCTCTGCCCAGGAAGCCATGTGGATGCCCTGAGTCACCTCCCATTGGCAGATACTCAACTGGTGGTGCCTCCCCTGAAAGAATCCATTCTGATTTTAAACTTCTCGGACATCCTTCTGGTCATCGCTGACAATATCTGACTGGACACAAAAGGATCTAGTCCTGGCCAAACTAAAGCCAGCTGTCGGTAATGGGAGAGACAGAAGGGCCATCACAACCAGGGCTGAAACCTTTCTGGATCTGGCAAGACCAGATCACTGTAGTGGACGGTATATCAGCCTGGTGCCTTGGCAGCTCCTGGCATGTTCTGGCCTTGTTTCTTGGCGGCTTTTGGCAGCTCTCAGCCTGGTTTCTCAGTGGCTCGGTGCGGCTCCTGGTCTGGTCTCTTGGGGTTCTCAGCCTGGTCTCTCAGTGTCTCTGTACGGGTCCTGGTCTGGTCTCTCAGGACTCTCAGCCTGGTCTCTCAGTGTCCCTTTACGGGTCCTGGTCTGGTCTCTCGGGGCTCTCAGCCTGGTCCCTCAGTGTCTCGGTGTGGGTCCTGGTCTGGCGTCTTGGGATTCTCAGCCTAGTCTCTAAGTGGCTCATGATGGTATCCCAACTGAGTATGTGAGTGGATCCTGCCCGGCCTTGATCCCGAGGCACCGGGGAGATCGGAGAGTTGGCAGTAGCGGCAGTATCTGCGGCAGCCGCTTTGAGAACAGATAGCAGAGCCTGATAAGCGCAGGACGCATCAAAGGCTGTTGAACTTTTAACTTATTCCTTTATTTTGCTGGTATAAACTAAGAAAAACTATACTATAAACTATAACCTATTTCTTTATTTTCCTACTACTCTATGAAGTAATGCTTAACATTTAAAGCCTCATTTCTCTTACTACTTAGTACCCAAGCTTGTTTTGTGCCTAGGTCCCTTGGTACCTAAGATAATGCCATGCGTGGTGACATGATCAACTTTTCACTGTACCCCTGTACATATGACAATCATATCTAAAATCATTACTTTGGGTATTAAGGTCACCAACAAATAGTGGCCCAACTCCACCAGGGTCACCCAGGCTTTTCCAAGATGAAGATGCTGGCAAGCAGCGATGTCTGGTTGCCAGGGTTGAATGCCAATATAACTGCATTAACTGGGCAGTGCCCAGAGTGCCAATGAGGGCAAAATGCTACCAGCGGCAGCTCCATGTTTATGGGATTGGCCAGGTAAACCCTGGACCTGGTTAATGTCTACTATGCTGGCCCTTTCAAGGGCTTAATGCTCCTGGTCATTGTGAACGGTTGGACGTGCATAAAGTCTGTTCAGCAATTTCAGGGATACCAGTTGAGAAGCTGTGAGCATCAGAAATATTGGTCATGGACAATGGAATGTCCTTTAGCAGCAAGGAATTTGAGCAGTTCCTGAAGTTGGATGGCATTGGCACGTGATGGCAGTTCCATACCATCCATCATTCAATGTCCTGGTGGAGAAAGCGGTCCGAATATTGAAGGTAGACTTGAAGAAGTAGCCTAACGTGTCATTTGAAACCAAACTGTCCTGGTTCCTGTTCAATTATAGGACAATCCCACCGCGCAACAACAAGGATAGCTCCAGCATAGTTGCTGATGGGGTAAGGCTGTTCACCAGGGGGCGGGTTTTGTGTAGGGGGGGATCGATGATGTAGTGATTGGAATCAGGAGGACCTCAGTGACTACAATGTTCTTAATTACAGTAGCTAGTCTGGGCTAATCAGGAAGCCCTGGCTGACCAATATAAATGGGATTCTGCATGCACCCCTTCACATTGACCTCAGGATCCCGTACCTTCCCCAGGAGCCTGTGCCCCACGACTTGAACCACCTCCGGAACTTCTCTTTCGTATCTTTTAAAGATGTAAAACAGCAAGACCTGCACAGACTGCTGCTGGACACCATCCACCTCTTCTCCATTATCCACTGCCTGGATATGCCTTGGGGTGCCCATTTATTGGCGGGAATCCCGAGTGGAGGGCACTCTACGCAGGAGTCTTCCCATGTTTCCTCAGGGGTCTGGGGTGGAGGGTGTTGCATGCAGCAGTCCCATGTGGCCATAGATTGTAGTGCTTCTCAGACTCCCAGCCCAACTGTGTGTTTTGTGATGCTCTGGAGTCTATGTACCA
Source organism: Stegostoma tigrinum (assembly GCF_030684315.1). Taxonomy (NCBI): domain Eukaryota; kingdom Metazoa; phylum Chordata; class Chondrichthyes; order Orectolobiformes; family Stegostomatidae; genus Stegostoma; species Stegostoma tigrinum. Next base: position 49,150,248 of record NC_081367.1, read on the forward strand.
TGTATATGCTGGGTGTGGGTGCTTGCACTCCCTTTTTAGTTACCTCAAAGACTTCCTTTAGTGTTTTTGGCTGCACTTCGGCCCTGCTCTCCTGATCTTTGGGCACTGATTACGGAGGGGGGCGGGCAGGTGAGAGGATCTCCTTGGTGGATCTGCTCCTGGGTCTGGCCAAGCTGGTCATTATTAGGTCCAGGGCCATGGAGGGGGTCATTATGGCTGACTGCCTGCCTCTCTTCCATGGCTATGTCTGAGCCCAGGTGTACCTGGAGAAGGAGCACACGGTGTTCCCTGGCGCTCTCAATGCCTTTTGGGAGAGGTGGGTATCATGGGTTGTGGAGTGCCATGTTTCCCCCACAGACTATTTTGATTTGATCCCTATCCTCCACCTCAATTTTTCTTTCACAAAGGCTAGGGGCTCTGCTTGATATTGATGCTTTTGTCGCATGGGTGATTTTCCTGATGGTAGTATGTAAATAAAGTTATTTGCACACTTGGTTTTTTTTACTGTGTCTCACACCTGCACACACACAACAAAGGTGCTGGGGAAGATAAACGCAACTTCGAGCTGGCTGGTCACAGGCCAGTGCACTGTGCTCAAGTATTTAAAGGATGACTCAGTGATGGGATATCGGCCTCTGTGGAGTTATTTCAGTCTGATACCGTGTCATGAAGAAAATTGGCTTGTATTTTGTTCACTTGGCAAACAGCATCCACAATTATGTGCTTTTGTAGTTGACAATTCTTGTCAGGCAGGTAGAACAAGAAGTGTTTCTGTTCTTGTCAATGGGTGTGTACTGCAGAAACAGGGTTAAGAGAACAAAGAAAGTGAAATGATGCATTCAAATATTGCATGCATACTACATGATGAATTGGACCCACTCTCAGTGAGCATGAGGCTTCTGTATAGAAGCATAGAAAATAGAGCAGGACTAGGCCACTCAACCCTTTGAGCGCATTATGACATTCATTATGATAATGGCTGATCATCCAAGTCTGTGCCCTGTTCACGCCTCCTCCTTAGCCTTTGATCCCTTTTGTCCCAAAACTATATCTAACTCCTTCTTACTCTCAGGCAAAACACTGAATGTTTTCAAGAGGACCCATAGGAGTAGTGATGGCCTAATGGTATCATCACCAAGCTATTAATGCAAAAACCCAGCTCATGTTTTCGGGGCATGAGTTTGAATTTAATAAAAAAATCTCAGGAATTAAGAATCTACTGATGACTGTGAAGTTAGTGAGAGTGACAGAACTTAACACAAAGACTATATTTGACCAAGTGTGGCATTAAGGAGACCTAACAAAACTGAAATCAATTGGTATCAGGGGACAAACTCTTCACCTGTTGGAGTCATACCTAGAACATAGGAAGATTGTTGTGGCTGTTGGAGGTCAGTCATCTGAGCTCTGGGACATCTCCGCAGGGTCTCACCAAGGTAGTGTCCTCGGCCCAACCATTTATTAATGACGTTCCTCTGTCATAAGGTTAGAAGTGAGGATATTGGATCAATGACTGTGCAATGTTCAGCACCATTTGTGACATCTCAGATCCTGAAGCAGTCTGCGTACATTTCAGTAAAGTCTGGTCAATATCCAGGCTTGGCCTGAGAAGTGGCAAGTAAGGTTTGTGCCACACAAATGCCAGGCAATGACCATTGCTAATCTCACACCCGCTGTGTGACATTCAGTGGTGTTACCATCAGGGAATCCCCCACTATTAACACTCTTAGGATTACCATGGATCAGAAACCCAACTGGACTTTTCACATAGATTGTGGCTACAAGAGCAGGTCAGGGGCTGGGAACACTGCAGCGAGTAACTCACCTCCTGAATCCCCAAAACCTGTCCATCATCTACAAGGCAAAGTTCAGGAGTGTGTGGAATATTCCTGACTTGCCTGGATGAGTGCAGCTGCAACTGCACTGAAGAAGGGTTACGCCATCTAGGCCAAGACATCCTACTAGATTAGCAACACATCAACAAGCATTCACTTCCTCCACCATTGTGCTCAGTGGCAGAAAAGTGTACTATCTACAAGATGCATTGCAGAAATTCACCAAAAATTCTTAGACAGCATTTTACAAACTTATGATTATCTAGAAGGACAAAGGCAGCAGATACATGGGAACACCACCACATGCAAGTTCCCCTCCAAGCCACTCACCATCCTAACTTGGAAGAAAAATCGCCATTCATTCACTGTCACTAGGGAAAAATCCCTAAATTCCCTCTGCAAGGGCATTGTGGGTTAATCTACAATATAGACTGCATTGCTTTGAGGAGGCAGCTCTCAATCACATTCTCAAGGGTAACTCGGGATGGGTGACAAATGCTGGCCAACCAGTGATATCCATGTCCCACGAGCGAACTAAAATATGAATTTTGACTCTGGGACTGAAAAGATCAACGTCTGTGGGAAGAATGTGTGTACAGGCAGAGAATTGAATGATCAGGCGTGATCATAGTGAATGTCAGAATAGGTTTGAAGGGCCAAATGGTCTATTCCCTCTCCAATTTTCTATGTTTCTATACATGTCCTGTCCTCACTGAAAAAAGCCTCAACTAATTATATACTGCGTGTGCAATAATTTGAATGCATCATTTCAGTTGCTGTCATGTCATGAGTCAGTTTCGGCAATTCACACCCATCAATGGGAACAGAAATACTTCGTGTAAAACCTGCCCAGCAAGAACTATCAACTACAAAAGCACAAATCTGTAGATAGTGAAAACCAGAAATCAAACTGAAAAAGAAATAGTGATTTATGAATTACTTACTTTCTGTCACTTTATTTATATTTTTATAGGATGGTCACACAATCTTGAAAATATTTTAAAACTGGTGCACTTTGATGTGTTGCATTTAAATTCTATGGCAATTAGCAACACAACAAATGGGCCTGAACTAGCGACAGTATACAGTGTCAGATCGCATTCTGGACAATGAAAGACTTACATCTCAATAGATACCACTCCCTGTCTCAGACTTCAAACTCAGGGTGTCACATATCACCGACAAAAAAGCATTTCTCAACATTAGGTCACCAAATAGTGATCAGATTAGAAGCTACAGTTGATTTCTACCTACTATAGCTCACTACAAGCTGAGACCAATGCAATTGTAACCCGACCACAGGACAGCTGAGTTCAATTAGTTTAGCATATGCTATGCAGTCTGGAACCAATCGATTGTGATAGAACCCAAACTGAACACCCATAATCAGGTTGTTGCTGAAAAAGCATCATTTGGTAACACTGTCAAGGACACATTCTTTCACTAAGCTGAAGATTGACAATAGATGATGGGATGGTAACTGTCTCAGAGATAATGGGAACTGCAGATGCTGGAGAATCCAAGATAATGAAATGTGAGTCTGGATGAACACAGCAGGCCAAGCAGCACCTCAGGAGCACAAAAGCTGACGTTTCGGGCCTAGACCCTTCATCAGAGAGGGGGATGGGGTGAGGGTTCTGGAATAAATAGGGAGAGAGGGGGAGGCAGACCGAAGATGGAGAGAAAAGAAGATAGGTGGAGAGAGTATAGGTAGGGAGGGGATAGGTCAGTCCAGGGAAGACGGACAGGTCAAGGAGGTGGGATGAGGTTAGTAGGTAGATGGGGGTGCAGCTTGGGGTGGGAGGAAGGGATGGGTGAGAGGAAGAACAGGTTAGGCAGGCAGAGACAGGTTGGACTGGTTTTGGGATGCAGTGGGTGGAGGGGAAGAGCTGGGCTGGTTGTGTGGTGCAGTGGGGGGAGGGGACGAACTGGGCTGGTTTAGGGATGCGGTGGGGGAAGGGGAGATTTTGAAACTGGTGAAGTCCACATTGATACCATTAGGCTGCAGGGTTCCCAGGCGGAATATGAGTTGCTGTTCCTGCAACCTTCGGGTGGCATCATTGTGGCACTGCAGGAGGCCCATGATGGGCATGTCATCTAAAGAATGGGAGGGAGAGTGGAAATGGTTTGCGACTGGGAGGTGCAGTTGTTTGTTGCAAACTGAGCGGAGATGTTCTGCAAAGTGGTCCACTAGCCTCCGCTTGGTTTCCCCAATATAGAGGAAGCCACACCGGGTACAGTGGATGCAGTATACCACATTGGCAGATGTGCAGGTGAACCTCTGCTTAATGTGGAATGTCATCTTGGGGCCTGGGATAGGGGTGAAGGAGGAGGTGTGGGGGCAAGTGTAGCATTTCCTGTGGTAGCAGGGGAAGGTGCCGGGTGTGGTGGGGTTGGAGGGCAGTGTGGAGCGAACAAGGGAGTCACGGAGAGAGTGGTCTCTCCGGAAAGCAGACAGCGGTGGTGATGGAAAAATGTCTTGGGTGGTGGGGTCGGATTGTAAATGGCGGAAGTGTCGGAGGATGATGCGTTGTATCTGGAGGTTGGTGGGTGGTGTGTGAGAACGAGGGGGATCCTCTTTTGGCGGTTGTGGCGGGGGCGGGGTGTGAGGCATGTGTTGCGGGAAATACGGGAGACGCGGTCAAGGGCGTTCTCGATCACAGTGGGGGGAAAGTTGCGGTCCTTAAAGAACTTGGACATCTGGGATGTGCGGGAGTGGGATGTCTTGTCGTGGGAGCAGATGTGGCGGAGGCAGAGGAATTGGGAATAGGGGATGGAATTTTTGCAGGAGGGTGGGTGGGACGAGGTGTATTCTAGGTAGCTGTGGGAGTCGGGGGGCTTGAAATGGACATCAGTTACAAGCTGGTTGCCTGAGATGGAGACTGAGAGGTCCAGGAATGTGAGAGATGTGTTGGTAATGGCCCAGGTGAACTGAATGTTGGGGTGGAAGGTGTTGGTGAAGTGGATGAACTGTTCGAGCTCCTCTGGGGAGCAAGAGGCGGCGCCGATACAGTCATCAATGTACCGGAGGAAGAGGTGGGGTTTGGGGCCTGTGTAGGTGCGGAAGAGGGACTGTTCCACGTAACCTACAAAGAGGCAGGCATAGCTGGGGCCCATGCGGGTGCCCATGGCCACCCCCTTAGTCTGTAGGAAGTGGGAGGAGTCAAAAGAGAAGTTGTTGAGGGTGAGGACGAGTTCAGCTAGGCGGATGAGGGTGTCGGTGGAGGGGGACTGGTCGGGCCTGCGGGACAGGAAGAAGCGGAGGGCCTTGAGGCCATCTGCATGCGGAATGCAGGTGTATAGGGACTGGACGTCCATGGTGAAGATGAGCTGTTGGGGGCCAGGGAATTGGAAGTCCTGGAGGAGGTGGAGGGCGTGGGTGGTGTCACGGACATAGGTAGGGAGTTCCTGGACCAAAGGGGAGAAAATGGAGTCCAGATAGTTGGAGATGAGTTCGGTGGGGCAGGAGCAGGCTGAGATGATGGGTCGACCAGGGCAGGCATGTTTGTGGATTTTGGGAAGGAGATAGAAACGGGCTGTGCGGGGTTGGGGAACATTGAGTTTGGAGGCTGTGGGTGGGAGGTGCCCTGAGGTGATGAGGTCATGAATGGTGTTGGTCCTGGACCAAAGGGGAGAACACCATTCATGACCTCATCACCTCAGGGCACCTCCCACCCACAGCCTCCAACCTCATTGTTCCCTAACTCCGCACGGTCCGTTTCTATCTCCTTCCCAAAATCCACAAACATGCCTGCCCTGGTCGACCCATCGTCTCAGCCTGCTCCTGCCCCACCGAACTCATCTCCACCTATCTGGACTCCATTTTCTCCCCTTTGGTCCAGGAACTCCCTACCTACGTCCGTGACACCACCCACGCCCTCCACCTCCTCCAGGACTTCCAATCCCCTGGCCCCCAACAGCTCATCTTCACCATGGACGTCCAGTCCCTATACACCTGCATTCCGCATGCAGATGGCCTCAAGGCCCTCCGCTTCTTCCTGTCCCGCAGGCCCGACCAGTCCCCCTCCACCGACACCCTCATCCGCCTAGCTGAACTCGTCCTCACCCTCAACAACTTCTCCTTTGACTCCTCCCACTTCCTACAGACTAAGGGGGTGGCCATGGGCACCCGCATGGGCCCCAGCTATGCCTGCCTCTTTGTAGGTTACGTGGAACAGTCCCTCTTCCGCACCTACACAGGCCCCAAACCCCACCTCTTCCTCCGGTACATTGATGACTGTATCGGCGCCGCCTCTTGCTCCCCAGAGGAGCTCGAACAGTTCATCCACTTCACCAACACCTTCCACCCCAACCTTCAGTTCACCTGGGCCATCTCCAGCACATCCCTCACCTTCCTGGGCCTCTCAGCCTCCATCTCAGGCAACCAGCTTGTAACTGATGTCCATTTCAAGCCCACCGACTCCCACAGCTACCTAGAATACACCTCGTCCCACCCACCGTCCTGCAAAAATTCCATCCCCTATTCCCAATTCCTCCGCCTCCGCCGCATCTGCTCCCACGACAAGACATTCCACTCCCGCACATCCCAGATGTCCAAGTTCTTTAAGGACCGCAACTTTCCCCCCACTGTGATCGAGAACGCCCTTGACTGCGTCTCCCGTATTTCCCGCAACACATGCCTCACACCCCGCCCCCGCCACAACCGCCAAAAGAGGATCCCCCTCGTTCTCACACACCACCCCACCAACCTCCGGATACAACGCATCATCCTCCGACACTTCCGCCATCTACAATCCGACCCCACCACCCAAGACATTTTTCCATCACTACCGCTGTCTGCTTTCCGGAGAGACTACTCTCTCCGTGACTCCCTTGTTGGCTCCACACTGCCCTCCAACCCCACCACACCCGGCACCTTCCCCTGCAACCGCAGGAAATGCTACACTTGCCCCCACACCTCCTCCCTCACCCCTATCCCAGGCCCCAAGATGACATTCCACATTAAGCAGAGGCTCACCTGCACATCTGCCAATGTGGTATACTGCATTCACTGTACCCGGTGTGGCTTCCTCTACATTGGGGAAACCAAGCGGAGGCTTGGAGACCGCTTTGCAGAACACCTCCGCTCAGTTCGCAACAAACAACTGCACCTCCCAGTTGCAAAGCATTTCCACTCCCCCTCCCATTCTTTAGATGACATGTCCATCATGGGCCTCCTGCAGTGCCACAATGATGCCACCCGAAGGTTGCAGGAACTGCAACTCATATTCCGCCTGGGAACCCTGCAGCCTAATGGTATCAATGTGGACTTCACCAGTTTCAAAATCTCCCCTTCCCCCACCGCATCCCTAAACCAGCCCAGTTCGTCCCCTCCCCCCACTGCACCACACAACCAGCCCAGCTCTTCCCCTCCACCCACTGCATCCCAAAACCAGTCCAACCTGTCTCTGCCTCCCTAACCTGTTCTTCCTCTCACCCATCCCTTCCTCCCACTCCAAGCCGCACCCCCATCTACCTACTGACCTCATCCCACCTACTTGACCTGTCTGTCTTCCCTGGACTGACCTATCCCCTCCCTACCTCCCCACCTATACTCTCCTCTCCGCCTATCTTCTTTTCTCTCCATCTTCGGTCTGCCTCCCCCTCTCTCCCTATTTATTCCAGAACCCGCACCCCATTCCCCTCTCTGATGAAGGGTCTAGGCCCGAAACGTCAGCTTTTGTGCTCCTGAGATGCTGCTTGGCCTGCTGTGTTCATCCAGCCTCACATTTTATTATCTTGGTAACTGTCTCAGTTGGGTTTGTCCTCCTTCTTTTAAGTAGGACATATGTTTGGCAGATGTTAGCTGGATGTAGAGAAGTCACCATTGTTATGATCTAAAATCTCTCATCATTATAAAGTGGAGCTGGGGGTCCAATATTCTGGTTTTGGAGTTTGTTACCCATGATCTAATAAGATGAATGAATGTTATCATTATATTGAAAACATTGCATGGATGTGGTTCTATATCTTTCGTGCAAAAGTTCTTCTGGTATAACCTTTTCTTTTGCATAAAACCAAACTGTTTTCTGTTCATTGGTGCTGTTCCCAAGCTAATTTATGCCGCTCATCTCCAGTTAAACTGTGAAATTATCGAGTATTATAGACATATTACCTATCTTTTCTCTTCAGCACTTTACAAAGCAGAAAGTCTAGTTTTATTTCCTCAGTCTACACACACTGGACATTTGTAATTGGATCATTTTAGAAATGTCTGTGCGTTCATCAGGTTTTATAGCAGATGATTAACTCATTGCGAAATAATTTCTTCAAAAATTGAGTTATCTCATCATTGACAGAGTCATTTGTCATTGGTAATTTCTCAGTGCCATTTGATATTGGTATCTTTTCCATTTTCTTCCTTTCCTGCTCTCCAAATTTCACAAAGAGACATTATCAACTCAGTATTAAATATAACTTTTTGCACTCCCTATTTTCCGTACCACTATGTAAGATGAAGCTTGAGGTTATGGACTTTTTTTACTGCTTTAATATCGAGGTTTTTTTAAGCTGTTGGACCAAAACTACAGAAAGTTGAGAACACAACCTAGGCCACCACGCAAGCCAACCTTCCATCCATTGATCCCATCTACATTTCTCAATGCCACAAAGAGGCAATCAACATCATCAAGGCTCCTCCCATCTCGGTTATGATCTCTTCCAACCACTTATGTCAGGCAAATGATATAAAAGCGTGAATGCTTGTACCAATAGGTTCCAGAACAGCTTCTTCCCGCTGTTATTGACTTCAGAATGGACAACTCAAATTTCATATCTAATGTTGATCTTCTTTTTGTGCACCTTCTATGCAGCCATAACTTTGTATTCCTCACTGTTCAATCATTCTGTGATCTTTATATGTTATGTATTGTGCTGCATGCAAAAATTTTCACTGTATTTAGGTACATGTGACAATACTAAATCAAATCAAAAAATGAATGTAGCTTCCTCTCAATTAGCCATGTCAGGTTTAATTAAGACTCTAAAAGTGTGTGAATATATAAGAGCAAATGCACTGTGATGAAGTTCAAAACAAAGTTTAGATGGGAGAAACACAAAACAGCTCCTAACATTCTCTATTTAGTCAAGGCTGTTTTCTATAGGATAGGAGGGAGAATGTTTCATGCTTACAGAGCAACAAGTGGGGCTGTATTTTACATTTCTTCGGTAAAGTGTCAGTTACGATGAGTCTTTTGGAAGGGCTTTTGTCACAATGCATAGTGAAATTTCATGCCATATCTTAAAACTTGCCTCATTAACTACCTACCCCATTTCTATGGTGTCCCTCATGTGCAATTTTAGCATATAATCACAAAGTTACTCTGCTTACGGTTGGTAGGAGTTATGGCTTATACTTCCCCACAGATAGAACCCCATTCACACACCCCGGTCATTGTTTAACCATCAGGCCATACAATTTACCTGTCCCCAACCACCATCCCATCTAAACACCTCTCTTGGTCACTACTCCTCTGTCTCTAGTGCCCACTGTAGATGTAGCCTGTCATTGTCCAGTATAGGACTATTATATTGAGGCAAGTAACTGGATACTTCCAGGTTGGAGTTTTTAATGACAGTCTGCAAAAGCGATTGCAAACAAAATGAATAAAAGTTGCAGTTTTCCTCCACTCTACAAATCAAATACTGGCATCATGACTAATGACTATTTTACATTTTGGGATGATCTGTCGTACCCAAGTCTCATCTTCTGGAAGTGGGCATCATTACAATGCCAAGAAGTAAAGTTAGTAGGAAAGTAAGTTTCTCCCAGCCTTAAAAAAGTTAACTTATCTCTGCCAGAGGAGTTGATTAGTCAATTAGGTAAATTGGTTCTGTCTTGTTCTTGCACGATAACTGCAAATAGTATAAATACAGAGGTTGCTGGCAGCCTACAAGGGGAGTGCAGATTTCAAGCAGAGCGAGTTTTGTTAATGCTAGTTAGATGACAAAAGGAGAAGGTACTTTTTATTTTGCATTTTTAGATCTTTTTACTTACTTTCTTCAACATCCAGTAATTAGCTTCTACTTCAATGCTGTAAAGAACCTGTTGCTGAGTAAATAGTAAACATTTCTAGTTTTAATAAATCATGCATACAGCTACAATGTGGCAGGGCACTTTAGCCAAGTGGAATGCATAGCCTATGGACTGCGAGAAGATGTGGACGAACACATGTAAGAAGTATCAACGTCTTCATAAGTTTCAGCCCCATCAAACTCAGGCAACAGCTGGAGATATGTATTTATGGGGCAAAGGAATTATATGGATAATATGACAGAAGTGGTTTTAATTAAGTTTAAAGTTGCGTTGGCAAATAAGGAATGTGTGACCACTAGACAGTCCAAGATAACAAAGCAAGCAGTGTTGCAGGAATCTCACGAGACAATCTGCTTTGGACACTTGGGGTGGGTGGGGGTGTGGTGGTCGTGGTGATCTGGGTGAGATACTCTATTGGAGTCTTGTTGCATACTAGATGTTACATTGTAGGGATTCTATATTTCTGCTACCTTTGTCTTATTACAGAAAGATGACTGGTGATGGTTTACCTGAGGGGCATCATATCTCAGATGAGGGAAGAGGTTGAAAAGAAGAGTCCTCATATTTTTAAAAAATCACAAGGTCTTCAACAGGCATATATTCCTTTGGAGCATCAGGACCCAAAGGGAAAGAACAATCAATCAGCTAAATAAAAGGCTTTAAAGACTCCATTATATCACAGGAATTGATTATACAAATACCAAAAAATAGTGGCAAGCCTGAGGATTAGGAACAAGGTAAGGCCCAGCAAAGGAAGTTGCACAGAGACATTGCCATTGGGCTGATACTCCAGGTTCAGACAAAAGCTCTGGGCACATGTTTTTGAACTTCACCATAACAGATTGAGAACTTTGAATCAATGAATATTTGGAATTAAAAGCTAGTCTGTTGGTTTCCATGTAATGACTGCTGATTGTTGTAAAACCCCATCCTGTCCAGTAAAATATTTTCAGAATTTAAAAAAAAATCAGCCCAGCTTACCTGGAACCTCATGTGGTCTGCATAAGGTTCCAGACCCACAGAGATGTGATTGACTCTTAACTGTCCTTGGAAATAACCCCAACAAGCAAGCAATTCAAAAGGCAATTAGGTTTGGACAATACACGCTGATACAACCTGTGATGCCCACATCTCATTTATAAGAAGTACTTGAAACAGTAGCTGAGTTGAAGGTTCATAAATCTTCAGGCCAGATGAGATTCAGCTCAGAGTTTTGCGTGAAGTATCAGCACAGATAGTGGAATCATTGGTGGTTATCTTCCATAATTCTATAGATTCTGGTAAGGTTTGCGTTGAGTGGAAGTTAACAAAAGTAACCAAGTTATTTACGAAAGGATGAAGCGGGTCGATAAGTTAGTTCGCTGTCAGGAGGCGGGAAAATGTTTGCATACATTATAAAGGATGTGATAATGAACATTTAGAAAAGAACGGCAAAGCTGAACAGAGTCAACATGGATTTATGAAAGAGAAATTCTGTTGGACAGACATGGAGTTTGGGAATGAAACTTGCAGCATAGATCACTAAGATCCAATGATTTGGTGTATTTTGATTTCCAGAAGGCATTTGGGGGTTTCCTAAGAAGTTAGTAAATAACATTATATTTCAGAAATTAGGGGGAATCTACTAGATGGAGAACCGGTTAATAGTCATAAAGTTAGAATCAGTGGGGGCTTCTCAGGATGGTCAGCTGTACCAGTGATGTGGCGTTATGGTCAGTGCTAGGTCCACTACTATTCCCATCTATGTAAATGATTTGGATGGGGATGCAAATTGCAATATTTTCCAACTTTTGAAAACTCCAAACTGGTGAGAGTATAAGTTGTGATGAGGACACAAGAGGTTTCAAGAGCTCTTGGACAGATAATTGAATTAGTTAGAACATGGCAGATGGAATATCACGCGAATATGCGTGAAGTTGATAGAAAACAAAAGAGAGAATATTTCTTAAATGGTGAGAGCTTGGGAAGTGTTGGTATCTAAAGAGATTTGGGTGTTCCTGCCTCTAAGTCAGTAAAAGATGCATGCAGGGCAAGTAGAAATGCAAGCAGTATATTGGTATTCATTTCAAGGTGATTGGGCATGGCAGGATGTTTTTATGAGGAGAGATTGAGGAAACTAGATCTGTACTCTTTGGAGTTTTAAAGAATGATTAGTTATCTCTTTGAAACATACAAAGTTCTTACAGTGTGGATGCAGGTAGGAGGTAAATAGTGATTCTAGAAGCATGAGTCACAATTTCAAGATTAAGAGCTGTCCAGTAGGAACAGTAGGCACAAATCAGAATTTCTTCACTCAGATTATTTGGGATTACCTAACCTAGAAGACTGTGGAAGCTCATCCACTGAGGTGATTAAATGCAGAAATTGATAGGTTTATGGAGATTAATGACATTAAGGGATATGAAGTAGATGGTAGGAGATGGCTTTGAGGAGATAATCAGCCAAGATCTGGAATGGTGAACAGGCTGAATAACCTAATTATGTATTTATGTTCCAATGACCATGCAAAATGTTCTCTTTCCAATTATACATTTGATAGATATACTTTCCAATGTATTTATGAACCATGGAAAGAAGAAATGAGTCTGGTTTCAATTCTTACTTTAGATTTTGTGATGAGATCTGAGCTGAGCAGGCATTATGCTACAATTGCCTCCTCTTATTTCAACCCCAACAAACCCTCCCGAGAATATTTGGTATGATCATTTTTTACTTGCAGTCACTGCAAATGTCAACACCAATCTATTAAAATTTTAAAAAAATCTAGTTTCAACCGTATGATCTCTGAGAATCACAAAATCTAATCACCCTCATTCACTCCCTGAAGTAAATAGCTTTCAAACATTTGAACAGTTACTGCAGGCAATGAACCAGAAGCATGAGTAATTACAATAACTAACTGGAAATCTTGGAATAAAGGGAAAGAACAGAAAAGAAATGGTAGCTCAGTAAAATGCTGAATTTCCTGCCCTGACTCAAATTCCAAGAGATTCTCATTTATACTGTTTGATTCAATTGTTAAAGGTGTGAGTGGGCTGTATTTATAATGAAGGAAGCATTATAAAAATAAATAAGCAAGATAAATAAGAAGGCAGTGATATATACCACAACTCAAAAGGACCATCTTACAACTGACATTGAACAATGAGAACCAATATAACACAGAGTCTTTGTATCTGAGACTATTCCAAATAACCCATACACAAGGGAGATGGGAAGATTACCAGTGGGACAAATCAAACTGACCAACAAGCTAATAATGGGACAACTTATGATCTTTGTGCTGTTGGTAGAATCTCACAAAATTAAGCAATTAATCAGAAAATCACGGGAAGTAGAAATTCACCTTTTGGCTATCCATTCGGGCAACAGAAGCATGAAAATCTGGAGTGTTTTGGGGCAGCTTACTGTCTCATGGATGTGCAAGAGCTGTCTGACACTAATTCAGGTAGCCTGTAATTGAGGGGGCAGCCCAGCCATCTGAAACAGGTATCATGCTGCTTTAAATTAAAAACTGGGCTCCAGAGTCACTTGTGGGAACATGATACTCCTGGACTTTCTGAAAACTTCTTCAAGACTCTAGGATCAGTATGTAACCCCAGCTCAGAACCCTAATCCAGAATTCCTTGTGAAGAAAAGTTGACAATGTCAACACCTCCCGTAAGATCTATTGGGCCGATTTATTCATCAGACATAATCATGGCTAACATACTCCTACTTGGTATTATTCTAATTTGCTCCTCCATTCTGTTCATCTCCACCTTCTTTATCAAGTTTTAGGTTCCTCTTCAGCTTATACATATTGGACCTAATGATGTTATTGAGCATGACTGCAATTTCAATCAGGACACTTGAGCAGGTAATATCAATTTAGTCTATTTTCCAGGCCATACATGACTTGAATTATGCCAGTTGTGGTCCACTTATGCTGGTCAGCAGCAAATATTTTTATTTTGTTTTGGGGTAAGTGCTCCTGCACAGCACCCGCCTCCCCCCCACCTCACTAAGGAAAGAGGCCTCAATAGTCACAATCTTGGCTTTGCTCTGTGTCGAATGGGTGGGCATTTAGCCATGGGTTTGAATGAGGCCAGGCCCCATTTAAAAACCCTAAGCTTCTTCCTTCCTGTGGTGGCATTTCCATAAAAATACACACAATACTGCATGCTTGGCTATGGTTACAGTAGAGAAGATGAACTTATTGTGTTGGATCCCAAGGCCTTTACTTCACCATTCAATATGTTGTAAGAGATTAAAAGAATATTTGTTACTCATATTGCTGCAATGTTTTTAAAGCATTATCAGTATTGTCAGTATGGCAGGATTCTGTCAATATTGCATCATTCACTATATGCAGCGCGTGGACTACCGTGCTTCTAGAATGCAGCTCACTATGACCTTTTTAAGGGCAATTAGGGACAAGCAATAAATGCTGGCCCAGCCAGCAACATGCACGTCCCAAAAATGAATAAAAAGAACATTTCCATTGTCATATCCCAAGTTGTGAACCAATTCAACTTTCTTTCATTTTCCTGTTTCTCATGTGATTATAATTAAAATTCAAATCGACATTAGCATGCAAGAAAGATGAGTGCAATTTAGGGAAGCTTCTCGTTGGTGAAACCCCACTAGCTGACAATGCTACATCCATAGGCAGCTGAACAAAGAGTTTCCTGGTCAAACAGACACTCTTCACCGTGGCAACAACTTTCCTGTTCAACTCTATTGGCATTAATTGAAGACCTGAGAGCACAAAGGGGCGTGGATGTTGTTCAAAATTAAATTTCACTTGCAAATATTTCACATTTGGTCAGCTTCATTTTAATCATCTTTGTTACTTGTTGACACTAGCTTAGAGATAAAAAAACTAAGCACACTTCATGATTGACATGTATTGAAGGGAGAGTATTTCCTTTATTGTGAAGAAAGTCTTTTTGTTCCCTTATATTGAATGTTCTTGTTACTGTCCAAAGTTATACTTGCAGTACAGTAGGGCATGGCTGATTTTGCAGGTTCTGCTGGTCCTCCCTCCTGTGAATTGTAAAGGGCTTTGCCAAGATCAATGTCTCAGCAGGCGTAATTGAAATGTTGCCAGTGAACTCAAAGTCTTGAGAAATTTCACCAGCTAACAACTGAGTGCGGCTTACTTGTGCATAATATTGATACGGTGCTTTAGGCCACAAATGATCTTACCTTGATTTGCCTGGAGAGTGTTGTTGAACAGAGAGAAGTAGGGCTTCAGGTCACAGTTTCTTGAAAGTTGCTTCAGTGTGGTGAAGAAGGCATTTGGTGTGCTCGTTTTGATTGCTCAGACCGCGAGTCCTGAAGAAGAGTAAACCTGAAATATTGACTTCTCCTTTCTTCCAGATGCTGCCTGGCTTGCTGTGCTCTTCCAGCCTCCAGTTTGTCTACCATTGCGTAGTAATAGAGTTGGGACATCATGTTGTAGTTGTACATGACTTTGATGAGGATACTTTTGGAATGCTGTGTACAGTTCTGGCTGTTCTAGTTAGGAAGGATAGTATTTAATTGGAGAGGGTGCAGAAAAAACTTACAACAATGTTACTGGGACTGGAGTGTTTCAGTTATAACGAGAGGCTGGAGAGACAGATTTATTAGAGCAGAGGAGGTTGAGGGATGACCCTATCAGGTTTATAAAATTATGAGGAGCATAGACAAAGTGAAGAGCAAAAGTCTTTTCCATAGAATAGGGAAGTTCAAAGCCAGGGAGCATATTTTTAAGGCGAGAGGAAAAGATTTTAAAGAGATCTGAGGGACAATTTTTTCTCATAGAATATGGTTCGTATTTTGAATGAACTGCCAGAGGAAATGGTAGCTGCAGGTACAGTTACAACATTTAAAAGATATTTGGTAGGTACATGAATAGGAAAGGTTGAGAGGGATATGGGCCAAACCAAGGCAAATAGGACTAGTTTAGTTTGGGAAACTTGGTAAGCATGGACAAATTGGACCCCAGGGTCTATTTCCATGCTGTATGACTCTGTGACTGTCCCCATCATCCCTGACCACATTCAGGATTCTAAGCTCTCCACTCTACACTCCTCCATTCTGCAAACCTCATTTTCTGTCCTCTTCCAGATCTCTCCTCTACTCCTCCATGATGCCAATACCACACCAAAACTCACCACTAAGCCACCTTTCCCAGTCCTGAATCTCCATGCAAGCTGCCAGTTTTTTTGTTCCCCTCCTTTGTGCAGAGCATCTTCAAATGACCGTGAAAAGGATGCCACAAGATGATCATGCACTGCTGACTTAATATTGAAGGTAGAGTACAACTAAAAATTGACTTGCTCTGATGAGAATTCAGAGCACCAAAATGTATGACAAATGTGAATGTACAATGGGCTGCTTGGTGTGCTGCAGATATTCATCTGGCTTCATCTTTGCATCTCCACCTGTCATCAGGAAGTTACAATTCCATATTCCATCAAATTAAATCACCCAACGGTCACACATGTCATAGATGCAGGCTCTGTAAATTCCTCCCACACTCCATATTAATATTTTACAAACATACTCCTCCAAACCTAATAACTTATGGTCAAAATTTAGCATGCTCCTCATTTATCTCATACAAAGTTTATCTTTTATCCTTTCTAAAGTTTTTATTATTTGTTTCTATTACCATGTGTGTATTATCCTATTTTACCTGTAAGCTTTCAGTACCGATAACAAAGCATCAATATCAGAAATCTTCTGCAGTATAGAAAACCTGGTGTTAAAAGGATTGCTTCTGAAATACGAGGAGTTCACTCAACCCGGATAAATGTGTCAGAAAAAGAAATCACAACTGGAAAAATTCCAGAGGAGGGAGGAGTTTTCACAGGAACTGAAGGTTGTTAATAGGCTGAAACTGAATCACTTGCTTCAAGGAAATTAAATGAAGGCTATAATAGCATTCTTCTAAAAGCACGAGGGTAGCCAGTGCTATGGGGAGAGCAGCAGCGTGGATGTATCCCTTACTTTTATTGGTAGTCAGTGACTTGATTCACGGACTGAGTACAACAGGTAAACCAAATTATACATCAGTGTTGTCAGTGATCCGTGTTGTGAAAAGGTGTAAGCAAAAGAATTTCATATGAAATTGTAAACATCAAGGGATAATATTTTACCACACTTATCTGGTAATCTGAGAGTTTTTAACTGATTAGACCTTTGTGAACATTTGCAGAGATCTCAAAGCTTTGCTATTGCTAACGTATGACTGAAATTGTCTTGGATTGTATGTCTATGAGGGAGAACATGCATTTTTTGTATGGTGAACAGAAACTAAATGGATTGAAAAATTAAATTGTAAATGTGTAAATGTGGCAGTTATTTTCTCAGCAAGAAATATCTTTGCAAAAATGTCTTTTTGCTGGGGTGGGGGAGTCCAAACCTAGGAACATAGATTTAAGATGAGAAGGGTAAGATTTAAAAGGGACCTAAGGGGCAACTTTTTCATGCATCTATGAGGGAAAGTTTTCTCAATATGATATTTATAGAGTCATAGAGGTGTATAGCATTGAAACAGACACTTTGGTCCAACTCATCATGATGATCAGATGTACTAAATTAATCTCATCCCATTTTCCAGCATTTGGCCCATATCCCTGTAAACCCGTGATAATGGGAACTGCAGATGCTGGAGAATCCAAGATAATAAAATGTGAGGCTGGATGAACACAGCAGGCCCAGCAGCATCTCAGGAGCACAAAAGCTGACGTTTTGGGCCTAGACCCTTCATCAGAGAGGGGGATGGGGTGAGGGTTCTGGAATAAATAGGGAGAGAGGGGGAGGCGGACAGAAGATGGAGAGAAAAGAAGATAGGTGGAGAGGAGAGTATAGGTGGGGAGGTAGGGAGGGGATAGGTCAGTCCAGGGAAGGCGGACAGGTCAAGGAGGTGGGATGAGGTTAGTAGGTAGGAGATGGAGGTGCGGCTTGGGTTGGGAGGAAGGGATGGGTGAGAGGAAGAACAGCTTAGGGAAGCAGAGACAGGTTGGACTGGTTTTGGGATGCGGTGGGGGAAGGGGAGATTTTGAAGCTGGTGAAGCCCACATTGATACCATTGGGCTGCAGGGTTCCCAAGCGGATTATGAGTTGCAGTTCCTGCAACCTTCGGGTGGCATCATTATGGCACTGCAGGAGGCCCATGATGGACATGTCATCTAAAGATTGTGAGGGGGAGTGGAAATGCTTTGCGACTGGGAGGTGCAGTTGTTTATTGCGAACCGAGCGGAGGTATTCTGCAAAGCGGTCCCCAAGCCTCTGCTTGGTTTTCCCAATGTAGAGAAAGCCACACCGGGTAATGGATGCAGTATACCACATTGGCAGATGTGCAGGTGAACCTCTGCTTAATATGGAAAGTCATCTTGGGGCCTGGGATAGGGGTGAGGGAGGAGGTGTGGGGCCAAGTGTAGCATTTCCTGCGGTTGCAGGGGAAGGTGCCGGGTGTGGTGGGGTTGGAGGGCAGTGTGGAGCAAACAAGGGAGTCACGGAGAGAGTGGTCTCTCCGGAAAGCAGACAAGGGTGGGGATGGAAAAATGTCTTGGGTGGTGGGGTCGGATTGGAGATGGCGGAAGTGTCGGAGGATGGTGCACACCCGGTGTGGCTTCCTCTACATTGGGAAACCAAGCGGAGGCTTGGGGACCGCTTTGCAGAACACCTCCGCTTGGTTTGCAATAAACAACTGCACCTCCCAGTCGCAAACCATTTCCACTCCTCCTCCCATTCTTTAGATGACATCTCCATCATGGGCCTCCTGCAGTGCCACAATGATGCCACCCGAAGGTTGCAGGAACAGCAACTCATGTTCCACTTGGGAACCCTGCAGCCCAATGGTATCAATGTGGACTTCACCAGCTTCAAAATCTCCCCTTCCCCCACCGCATCCCAAAACCAGTCCAACCTGTCTCTGCTTCCCTAAGCTGTTCTTCCTCTCACCCATCCCTTCCTCCTAACCCAAGCTGCACCTCCAGTTCCTCCCTACTAACTTCATCCCACCTCCTTGACCTGTCCGTCTTCCCTGGACTGACCTATCCCCTCCCTACCTCTCCACCTATACTCTCCTCTCCACCTATTTTCTTTTCTCTCCATCTTCGGTCCGCCTCCCCCTCTCTCCCTATTTATTCCAGAACCCTCACCCCAACCCCCTTTTCTGATGAAGGGTCTAGGCCCGAAACGTCAGCTTTTGTGCTCCTGAGATGCTGCTGGGCCTGCTGTGTTCATCCAGCCTCACATTTTATTATCCCTGTAAACCCTTTCTATTTATGTACACATCCAGATGCCTTTTAAATGCTGTAATTACACCAGCCTGCACCATCTCCCCTGGCAAGTCATTCCATATATGCACTGCCCTTAGTGTGAAAAAGGTGCCCCGCTGACTCCTTTTAAATCTTTTCCCTCTCACTTCATATATCTATGCTCTCTAGTTTTGGACTCCTCTACCCTGGGGAAAAGACCTTGGCTATTCACTCTATCCACACCCCTCATGACTTTATAAACCTCTATAACGTCATCCCTCAGCCTCTGACACTCCAGGGAAAACAGTCCTATCCTATTCAGCCTTTCCCTCTAACTCAAGCCCTCCTACCCTGGGAACATCCGAATAAATATTTTCAAGTTTCACAACATATTTCCTACAGCAGGGAGACCAAACTTGTATGCAGAATTCTAAAAGCTGCCTAACCAATGTCCCGTAGGGCAGCAACATGACAGGCTTGAGTGTGTCAGGCTTGAGGGACCAGCTGGTGTTTCCTTGCCAGTCAATTTTACATGTTCATCATATTATATCTGCCTTGATGGATCGCTTGAGCTTTGACAGTACAATTTGTTCAAGGTGAAATGAAATCAGTTGCAGTGTGGGCTGGAAGTTGCTGTATGTTACTCATGGGGGAGTGCTCTCAGTGGCTCCTGTTTATTCTGGATGTTCTGGGATGGGGGAGGTCTCCTGTTTCTTGGTTTCCATCCCAGACTCTCATTCCTTTGTCGTGTGGAGCAGCCAGTGAATTAAATTAAAAGTTTAAATCAAAAAAATTAAGCCAGTGGGGGGAGAGGGGTGGGGGTGGAGCACAGTAACAGATGCGACAACTTTAACGTGGACTTCAGCCTCTAAGTTGATCGATATCCAAATGCATACAGCCTGATTAAAGATTACACAGCTTTAGCATAATTATTTTAACTTGAAAAACTCAGTGATAAGTGAGGACAATAGTATAAATTTGACAATCTGAGAACTCAACGCATGAGGTGCATGAGAGCAGGGTCTTTTGCCTGGAAATGAGTGTGAGGGTGGATCATTCGCAACTTCTACACCTGCTTTCAATGGGAAAATCAGATGAGTTGCATTGTGTGTGGATAACTCATACCACAATAACCAAAGAATGGTCCTTCCACAATTCTGGAAGTTCTCCTGCAGGCAGTCAGACAAAGGAGACAGGTCCTCTTTCGAGAACAACCAAGGAGGTTAGGTTGGAAGTGGCAAACTTTCTAAGCAACCTGTTAGATGCTGGAAGGTTGTGTGGCCTTTCAAGTTGCAAACTTGCAGCCCAGCATGAGTTAAAAAATGCCCATGAAATGTAAAACCATACATGGGGCACCAAAGACCACATTGAAGCAGCTGGCTCAAATGCTGACATGTACAGTCTTGGCTCAGTGCCACACCATCGCAGGGGAAATGTGCTGCATATTTACAATGTTTCAGAATGGCCGGCACAGATGGCCAATGAGATAGGAGTGACACTGTGGATACCAGTGATTATAGGCGAGAGATGCTCAGAATGCAAGGGACTGGTCTGTAGGAACAGGATAACAATTGATGGGGAAGAAGAAGGCTTTGGAGATCAGATAGGTCCTGGCAGGATAGCCTATCATTGAAGACGAGGCAGGTCTCAAAGTTATGCAAAATGAGCATAGCAATGATTGTGTCTATTTCCTCCATCATGTGTGACCTGTGACACGTACATGGGTCTTTACCATTGACAGTTTCAGACTAAGTGGAAAGCACCAAGGATTGAGTAAAGGAGCCACTGTGTCATTGAAACCCGATATCTCTGGCAGCTACAGCAGTAGATGAGTGAAAGACCAGGTCTCCTGCTACAATGGAAGCACACTGTGCCTTTTTATTCTCGTCCATCCACCCCAAGCACAGACACACTCCCATCCGTGACCACTTCTCCTTGGAGACAGGAAGTTTTGCAATGGTGCTCTCCATACAGATGGTAAGCCTCAGGCATCATTACAAAGCAGGAGATGCTTTGAGCCACAGAATCTGTTGTTAGTTTTGCCTCCAGAAGGACATTTGTACTTTATGTGTCAATGCTAATTTTATCACTCTTAACATAAGAAACTACGACCTATTGAAAGACCCAACAGACAGTTATTGTAGGTCACAAATATACAAATATTACATTCACAGGCACATCTTTGTCTAGGTTCATATAAGCTATTTGGTTAAAAAAAACATGCTTCCATGTCGAGCTTCCATGGGCCAAGTTAAGAAGAAGTCTGAAGTCTTTTTACTCTCAGGTCACATGCGATGACACAGTGATGACAGTATGAGTATGTTAAGGGTAGACTGATACACTAACGGTGGCACAATGCATTAAATTTCTGTAAGTCTATTGAATTTCTAATTGCAATGAAATCCCATGTATAAAATAACATGTATTTTTATGATGTAGTGGCTTCACATCTTTGGCAAGTAAAACCAAGTTGTTTGCTGTTATTGCACAAATGTATGCATAACATGTGTACACATCTTCACATACTTTGGTCTTATCCATGAGGTCAAGAGAATGACAAGTAGGCAACACAGTCAGCTTTGCATTTCCCCTTTGCTCAAAGCTGCACAACACCAGGCAAACAGAGGGCAAAAGTGAAATTAGGAACAGAGGTGGATCATTCTGCCTCTCCCGCCTGCTCTGCCATTAAATAAGATCATATATCGTGCTGACTGTGATCTCAACTCTACATTCTTCCCTGACACCAATGGTGCATGTGGGAGTACATGAAGCCTGAAAGGACTGAGAATGGGTAAGCTGAAAGCAATGAAGGATTCTATCAAGCTGCTTTGATTGCCGATCTGCAGCTCCTTGACAATTACACTAATTTTGTCGCCTGTTCTGATGACAGAGGTGGTCCCAGCTCAGAAACTGGGGTCCCTGAAACTGGCAAGCCCCAGGTGGGGTTAGACAACCAGAAGATGCAGGCCATGGCCATCTAAGGCACTGGAGCAAGTAAAGCAGCAGCCAATAGCTAATTCAACTTCAACTGTAGGAAGAAGATCCCAAGGAAATGATATTAAATGGGCAAGTGGTGTAGTAGGTAATGTTTCTAGTCTAGTAATTCAAAGATCCAGGCTAATGCTTTAGAGGCATGGTTTGAATCCCCCTGCAAGAACTGGCAAAACCTGAATTCAGTTAATAAACTAGAATATCAGTGACCATGAAGTATTTGTTGACTGTTGTTAAATCCCATCTGTTTCTCTAATGCACTTTCAGCAAGAAAATCTTCTGTCCTTACCTCATCACACCTCTATGTGAATCCACAATTGTACTAATCCCACCCTCAGCTATACTAGTTTACAATGACATCTGGCTTCTTGGGAACCATCACAACTTCAAGAATATTTCCCAACCCCTGACTGCAACATGTAGCTGCTTAATAACTCGCAGAACTTGACCTGAATTTGCACAGCACAGGGAAATTTACAGCACTTTGCACTGAAATAGAATTCACGGGTCAGGGAAAAGTTAATGTTTACAGAACTTACTCTCTGCCTCCCTTACTTACTATTGACTTTTCTACTCTGCCTTCTTTAAAACTCCTGTTCAGTGACACCCAAAACTGTTCTGAGTGACTTATTGAAAGCCTTGCTATAATCCCCTCCCTTATTCTTGGCCAGAATTGAATGTTGCCACCTAGCAACTTTAGAACTGAATTTGCTCTGAATGTTACATTTCATAGGGAATGCTAGCTTGCCAGTGCAATTGGATAAACAGGAATTGGATTTCATCACATATTGCAAAGTCTGTAGACCCTGACACCATTCTAGCCATAATACTGAAGATATTGATGCGGTGGTAGTTAGCGAGGAGGACATCCTCCAACTACAGGACAATATAAATGGGCTGAATGGATGGGCAAAGCAGTGGCAAGTAAAATTTAGTCCTAAAAAGTATGAGATAATGCATTTTGAGAGACCTAATGGTGAAAAGTGGTACATTGTGAATGGTGGTAGTATCCTAGGAAATACAATGGATCAGAGGGACCTTGGTGTGTATGTCCATAGACACTTGAAGGCAGTGGGATAGGTAGATAAGGTGGTTAAGAAGGCATATGGGATGTTTGCCTCGATTTGTCAAGGCATTGGGTACAAGAGCAAGGAAGTAATGATGGAGCTGTACATTATCAGTCGCGCTGCCTTGTTGACAAGGACGACCCTCTTTCACTCTCAGGGTGTGTCCATATGTGGCTGTAAAGTACGATGCGGTTTCCACAGACTCTGCCACACTAGGAGCAAGAGGTGGTTGTGGGAAAGGGTGGGTGGGATGTTGATGTGGCAGCATGGTCCTTACGTTGGTTTTGCCTGGCTTCCATGTTTTTATAACTGGATGTCTTGAGGCACTTGACGCCTTCCTGAATGTTCCTCCTCCACTTTGGGCTATCTTGGTAAAGTGATTCCCAGATGTCTGTGGAAATGCTGCACTTTGCCAGTGAGGCCTTGAGGGTTTTGCTGACGCATTTCTTCTGTCTACCTAGGGCTCGCCTGCCATTTTGGAGCTGGGAGTAGAGCGTCTGCTTGGGGAGTGTCGTGTCAGTCATGTGGGCAATGTTCCTAGCCCATTGCAGCGACTCAAGGGTGGTCAGTGTCTCGAGGCTGGGGATGGTGATGCTGGTGTCGGTGCGTCTTTCTTTCCAGCAGATTCACAGGACCTTACAGGCAGCATAGCTGGTACTGCTTCAGGGCCTTGAGGCGTCTGATGTAGACATTCCCAGGGCCATGTAGGAGGGCGGGAATCACCACAGCTCAGTAAACCATGATCTTGGTGTTGGATCTGACGCTGTTGTCCTTGAACACTCCTTTCCTGGGGCATCCAGAGACTGCACTAGAACACTCGTGGCAGTACTGGATCTCTTCAGCAATTACTGTGTGAGTTGACGGGGAACTCCTGAGGTATTGGAAGTGGCCATCATTCTAAGGCCTCCTGGTGGACCTTCATGATCAGGGATTCACTTGACAATGTTGGGCCAAGTTAGTGGAGGGTGTGAACTATGCTTTCTTATGCCTCCATGAAGGTGCTGACGATAATCTGCAGTGCATCCTCCGAGAGTACCATCCTTATAATGCGGCTTAATGGCACTGGTTTGGGTGACTTTTGGTTTTGACTTGAAGTTGAATAATTTCCAGCTGGTTCTGTAGATTAGCTCCACTCCAATGGGGAGTTTTTTGGTGATGAGGTGCAGTGAGGTAGTTTGAGAACAGTGTTGGGGGTGATGACACATTTCTGTTTGACACCAGTTCGAATGGGGATTGGGTTGGTGGTGGAGCCATTTGTCATTACCACGACTTCCATGTCACTGTGAACAGGCAAAGGGTGGTGACAAACCACATGGCACAGCCAAAGTGGAGAATGATGCTCCATAATGCTTTCCAGGCGATGGCGTCAAAGGCCTTTGTAAAGTCGAAGAAGGTCCTGTACAGGGGTAGGTTCTTTCCTCTGCATTTCTCCTGCAGCTATTGTTTGATGAAAATCTTGTCCATTTCGCGTCTCTGTGGCTGGAAGATGCACTGCACTTCCAGGAGGAGTTACTCAGCATTACAGAGGAGATAGTTGAGGAGGACCTTGGTGATAATTTTTCCAATTTTCAACATCAGGGAGATTCCCTTGTAATTACCATAGTCGGACTTGTTCCCTTTTTGAAAAGTCTCTTGGCTATGGCATCTCGAACCTCTCCCAGGATGCTCTCCTCCTTCCAGATGAGGCAGACAAGGATGGGCAGCTGCACGAGGAGCTTTTTGCTTCACACTTCAATGTCTCAGCAGAGATACTGTCTGCTTGGGAAGCCTTGTTGTTCTAAACCAGAGGATGGCCTTTTCTACTTCATGCAGGGCTGGGGTGTTGCTAAGCTCATGGTGTGTAAGATACTGTGGGATGTAGTCAAAGACACTTGGATTGACGAAGTAGCCCTGGCTGAGGAGGACTCTGAAGGGCTTCCCCCATCATTACCTGATGCTGTCCTTGGCCAACAGTGGGGTGGGGCTTTGGGTATTTGGTCCGTAAGTGGTCTTGACACCATAGAAAAAAACCTGCACATCATGGTTGTCGGCTATTTCTCTACTCACCATCTGTTCTCTATGTCACAGGTTCATTGTTGGGCCTTGGTGTTCAGTTGCCTGTAGGCCTGCCTTTTCTCTTCTGGGTCTGGTGCCATGTGCTTCCAGATTATCAGTTCTTGGATCTCCTGATCATTCTCGTGGAGGCAGTCTTGCTGTTTCCTGGTTAAGTGTCCAACCCAGTGTTGCAGGCATTGATGATAGTGACTTTGAGGGTGGATCAGAGGCTGTTGGAATCCTATGACTTGGTGTTGCTGAGGGTTGCTAGATTTATGGAGATGGGCTGGTTGTATAATACTATCTTTTCCAGATCTTTGAGTGCCGCAATGTTGAACTCCATGCAGCACTGCTTCTGTTGTCTCTGCTGCCAATGGGCAATATTTATATTGATTCTGGCTCCAATCAGGTGATGGCCCATCAGCAGTCATTGGCTCCTGTCATGGTTCTATCATCTTCCTGATCCCTTGCTCTGATGATGATGTAATCAAGGAGGTGCCAGTGTTTGGAGCCATGTTGTCCTGTATTTGTCCCTTTGGCGGAAGTGTGTGTTGGTGATGAGGAGGCCACCTTCTCAGGATTTGGTCGGGAGATGGGTGCCCCTAATGCCTCTTTTCCATTTACATCATCCCAAAGGAGTTCACTTTCGCTGACTCTGGCATTGAAGTCGCGAAGAATGATTTGTTTGTCTGCTGCAGGGACCTGTGAAAGATGTTGATCAAGGGTGGAGTAGAATTCCTCCTTGTCCTCAGCTGCTGCACTGAGTGTTGTTGCACATTCACTGAACACCGTGACATACAGGTTCCGAGCAAGGACTGTCATAAGGCATTCGCCTATTCTTTGAGTTGGTGCGTCATTTCGTTTTTGATGGTGAAGCTGACTCTAGGAATGCTGAGCTCATCTTTGGCCTTGCCTATCGAGAAAATGGTGTAGCCTCCACCTTGCTGTCTGAGCTGTCCTTTCCCGGCCTGCCAGGTGTCACTCAGGGCAGCGATGTCAATAGCGTAGGACCTGAGTTCCCGGGCAATGATGGTGGTGTGGCGTTTTGGTCTGTCACCAGTAGGACTTCCATTATTGTCCAGAAATTCCAGGTCCTGAACTTCATCCTGAGGATATGGAAGGTGCTTGTGCAAGAATTCTTTCAATGTGAGGGAACTGTTGCACACCAGATTCCATGTGGGCTTAGCAGCACAAGTTCTTGGCCCAGTGGCAAAGGGGTTCAAGACAATTGGAAGTCAGGCACTACTGTTTCACCTTAGATTGCCTGCAGTGGAGTGCAGACAAACAGTTTGTGCTGGGTAGTGCCTCTTGCTAGTGCAGTGCAAGTGGTTCATAATGTGAATGCCTTACGAAACTCTGACAGCTGGAGTACTCCATGTAAAGCTGCTTGCCACATTTCCGCCTTCAATTCCATCTCTATCGGGCTAGTGAAATTTTACCCAGATATAATGAAGAACAAACAATCCATCAATCCATTTGACAAATTCTGCTTTGCCTTCCTGTAATTATTTTACACAGCATCAGCAGACGGTTAAACATGGTTACGCTTACTTGAGAGCTAGTACAGATTAACAGGCTGAATGGGCTCTGCCTGTGCTGTGATAATTCTGTGTTTCTGTAATTCTATGAATGTCACATGAAGAATTTGAATTGATCTACCTAGAGAAACAACCCCATCGAGAAGAATCTTTTTCTTACTTAAATGTGATTTTATCTCTAAAACTATATCTGGAAATCTATTTTGCAACAAGATCAGTGTTTGAGTGATGATGAATTTCTAAAAATGTGTTTTAAAATGACTTACTTTGTATCTACTTTAATGAGGCCTTTTAACAAAACTTGCCAAACTGGCTTCATATTCCAAAACTGGGTCAGTCAAAGTTGTCATGGTAATGAATTGGTGCTTATCACTAAATTACACTATGGCCTTACTCCCTTCTCCGGCACTTCCTTCTCCCTTGAACATCTCACTCAGCTTCTTCCTTTCTCTCCTTTCTTTTCCAAAATCAATTTCTCACCACCCTTCCAAACGTTTTTACAAAATAAGTCTTTATTTCCTTATGTCGCCTCTGTACTTACAGCTTCTCCTCTTGAGTGATTTGAAACTGAAACTCAACTCATCATGCTCATCCTCCTGAGTTCACTGCCTTCTTATATTCTCTACATCTGTTCCTCCATGTAAACTCTCAAACTCCCTTAACTTTGCCAACCAACATAGTGTTGGTTGTTCAATCAAATCAGATAAAGCCATCTCTAATTATTTTCTTCTATTACCCCATACTTTTCTCTCCAAATCCAATCCCATCTTATTCTGTATCTGTCCCTGCAAAAAAATATAAATTCAGTTACAATTACAAAATTATAGCTGCTTAGTCTCTGGTTTCTTGCTTGTCTCAACATTTCTACAATCAACAGTACCTTCGTCCCCATTGATCCCAATAAAAGCATTTCCCTCACTCATCCTTCCCTTGATACATCCTCATCTCTGCTTCCTTAAGTTCATAATGACAAAGGATAAAGTAGATGACAGATTTGACCATCAATTCCAGACCTGGAAAAAAAATCAAACAGTTTCATGTGTTATTCTCACCTGCTAAATCTGCACTCTATTCTGGGTCACATTGGAATGCAACGATGATCCTGAATTATTGACTCTACCATATACCATCTCCTCTAAACCCTCTCCTCACCTCCAACAAAAATTGTGAGATGCTCATGGGCTTCTTTGTCAAGCTCAAAACCAACTCAACGGCTGCCTTTATTACATATGTCCCTTCCACTCACTCTCCTGGCCAAACTTCCCCTAAAAGCGACCATCTTCTTGAGCCCTGAACTCATTGATGTGTTCCCTCAATCC
Organism: Stegostoma tigrinum; assembly: GCF_030684315.1. NCBI lineage: Eukaryota > Metazoa > Chordata > Chondrichthyes > Orectolobiformes > Stegostomatidae > Stegostoma > Stegostoma tigrinum. The sequence goes on from NC_081367.1 coordinate 49,178,306, forward strand.
AACTTTTACTGAACCGATTGCCCTTCAGAAGGTGATGATGGGGCACAATTTGGATTGCTGTGGTCAATGTGATGTTGGTGCACCTATAGTGCTGTTAGGAAGTGAGTTTCTGAATGTTGAACCAATGACAATGAAGAAATTAAGGTATATTTCTCAGCCAGATACTAACTGACTTGTAAAGGAACTTACCAGTGATGATGTTTCCATGTGTCTGTTGCCCCTGGTGATAACGCAGCCTCTGAAATATTACTATCTGTAGTCTCAACAAGTTCTGTACATACGTGAGGGACGTGGTCGATGAAGGTGCTAATTATTACTGACAAAGAATTATAAGTAGTTGATATTTCAGTCAATGGTTGAAATCAAGATAACATGACTAGACATAACTAGACTGAAATATCATTGTGTCAGCAGAGCCGGATGGTTCTAGCGACTGCAATTCAAGGAATGCTGACATGCTACTCACCTCCAGCAGCTCATCTTCCGCATGTGAGAGCTGGAAATCTGTTCAACACTACCTCTAGTTCTCCTTCTCCCTCTATGTTTTCTACTGTCTGCTGCAACTAGAGGAAGAGGAGACTATAACTGTAATGGCATGTGTTTACTCAATTACTTCTGCATTTGGTTAGGGTGATTGATTATTCTAAGCATAAAACTGCATAAAAGTGAGGGTATTGCTAGTAATGTATTGCAGCCAACTGGCTTAGTTTTATTTAGAATACCATGTCAGTGGTTCTTGTACTTGTTTGCATTCTGTTCTCTGTCCCCATTTTCTCTTCTCATTTTAGAAAATTGACTGTTCCTTGGGCTCACAATCTTATTAGGCCTGAATAAGAAAAATGGTCAATGAAGCATAAAGGGTTATATGTTTAAGTGTAATTATTCTTGTCACAGAGGAATACTTTATAGTCATGTTTACTTCTGCCAATTAGTCAAGGATTTCTTCATAGTTGACCTGAGAGTAGTAGTGCTTAAAAGTACTTTTGTTTTTAAAGCATAGGATTTTAAAATATAGCTCAGCATTGACATTAAACAACCTGCTGGTGAATTTTTTTCAGTTTAGAACAACGCAGGTTGCATTGGGAAATGTGAAGTGGATGCGTGGTGAAGTGACAATATGTGTGGGTTTATTGACCATTTATTGCAAAACACGTCAACTAACTTCTATAATACTTGGTAAAACATTCATATTTGAAGTCAAAACATCCAATTCCTTAGATATTACTAGCAACATCACACTTTAAACATTGAAAACATGGTGCCAGTTAATAATTGAACAACTATATATTACACAGGCAGTGTTAATCATAGAATCCCAACAGTGGCGAAACAGGCCAATTGGCCCAACCAGTCCACACCGCACCTCAGAGCATCCCATTCAGACCCATCCTCCTGTAACCCACCTAACCTACGCATCCCTGGGCACTATGGGTAATATAGCATGGCTAACCCAACTAGCCTGCACATCTTTGGACTGTAGGAGGAAACTGGAAGACCTGGAGGAAACCCACGCAGACACGAGGAGAATGTGCAAACTCCATACGGAAAGTTGCCTGAGGCTGGAATCGAACCCAGGTTCCTGGCACTGTGAGGCAGCAGCACTAACCACTGAGCCACCATACCGTCCAGCAGTGGACAACTAAGTAGACAATTTTATCCTCTGAAAGGTTGAATTATTTTTATTTTATGTCTATTTCTATTATGAGACAGGTACAGAAAGTGGACAGGCATAAAATAGGTGAAATTATGACCAATTTTAGAACTCATTGAAAGCTGCCTAAAAATTGTCTGACCTGATTTGCTGAGAGTCGTCATTAAACAGCTGCTAAGGCTCTTTCATTTGTAAATGAGGAGCATATTGATTATTCTGAGTCACTTACCACAATTACATTGTGATGAGTGGGAGGCTGCTTAGATTACGTTCAGCCATGAACAAATTTCGATGCTTATTTATTCTGCAGAATCAGAAGTGCAGGAGGATTGACTCCATATTTGATTAGCACTCACCCTACATTTTGACCCTCTTATCTGTATTCTTCTTGGGACTTACATTTTAGTCATCTGTCAGACAAATAGCTCGATATACATTTATTGGTCCAACCAAAAAGGACTTGTGAAGGAGGGACAGGTTTCAGCAGTATACAGTTATGATTAATAAGGCCTACTTTCAGGTTGGCCTTGGCCTGCCTGTTAATGTGCTGAATATTTCAGGCATGAAAACAGGGTCTCAGATTATTTCTTTCCAAAAAGTTCCTTCTTCTTATTCTATGTCATTTAAATATTCTAATGTGATTTCAAAGTTACACAGCTTTTATGCTGAGTGGGAATTGATGTGTAGGAGTTGCAGAAGATGAGTGAAAATATTTTGTTGTGGTCACCATAAGGTGTTTACATCTCCTGGGCCTGATCTGAAGGCCCCCAGTTGTTCCAGTTCCTCCTGGTCCCAGATAGAAAAGAAAAACAAATTTCTTTCACCAGACCTCTTTTGGGCCTCCTCCACCTGTAGTCTTGGTGAGAAAGTTACAATCATGTCAAAGGCTACATTTGAATGGTGCAGAGTATGGCATGAGAAACAAAAAACAGACTGCCTGGTTTTTTTCAGGCTGAATATTTCTGACTAGGCCATAAAAACCATATAGTGCTGACACTGTACATTCAACTACTTCATGGTGGCTGCAATTCTAGTGTCCTCTGTCTTTATTGAATGGCCTGTTCCTGCAGGAATCCCTTGAACCATAATACTATGTGCAGTAAAATCTTCAACAAAGGGAGTTGAAAATGGTTGTGGAGTCATGGTGTCATTTTATATTTCTGTTATCTCAGAATCATTTCTTCCTGAATATGAAAGGGCAGCACAATGGGTAGCACTGCAGCCTCACAGCGCCAGGGACCTGGGTTTGATTCAACACTCAGGCAACTGTCTGTGTAGAGGTTGCACATTCTTCAAGTTTGCATGGGTTTCATCAGGATGCTGTAGACTCCTGTCACTTCAAAGATGTGTAGGTTAGGTGGATTGGCCACGGGAATGCAGCGGTACGAGGATAGTATAGGGGTGTGTGTTGTGTGAGTCTTGGTGGGGATACTTTTCAGAGGGTTGGTGTGGACTTGGTGAAACAAATGGCCTGCTCCCATGTTGCAGGGGTTCCTTGATGAATCTATGAATTTCTAATTGCCCAGAGAAAGGTAGTGGTGAGCTGCCTTCTAGAACCAATAGCAAGCTTTGAGGTGTAGTGACGCTTGTCCTGTTTAAAAGGGACTTCTGGGATTTTGATCCAGCAACTGAGAAGGAGCGTTGAATATAATTCCAAGTCAGGATAGTTGTGGCTTGGAGGGGAACTTGCATCTGATGGTGTCCCCATGTACCTGCTGCTCTGGCCCTTTGAATTGATACAGGGTGCAGGTTTGAACAATGCTGTCAGAAAACCCTGAGAAGAGACTTGAGTTTCTAAGTTCTTAAATTGAGAGCTGCCATTTCTCCACCCATCACTAAGGGACTTGACAGCCTATCTCTTGCTCTTCCAGATTCTCATGCTCACTAGTACTCAGTTTTCCACACTGTAAACACTTAACTATTTCATCCAAAGTATGTGGCTTGATGTTCAGTGCCATACAAACAACTGAGTGGGTTAATGCCTATTCAAGATAGAAAAGTTGAATGCTTCCTTTTCGGCAGTACTTAACATTCCAGAATGGAAACAAATCTTGATTGGAAAAGTCATTGTTGTTTCAGGATATTATGTCAGAATCAATATCAGATTTGGTTAGGACAAGTAAAATGCATCCCCGGTTATAATTCAATTGATTTTGTTTACACAACTACATCAATTGTGTCCACAAATACTTCTGCTGCAACATTTGTACAATCAATGATTAGATCAGATTCCCTACAGTGTGGAAACAGCCCTTTGGCCCAACAAGTCCACATCGCCCCTTGGAGCATCGCACCCAGACCCATCCCCCTATAACCCACACACCCCTGAACACTACCGGCAATTTAGCATGGCCGATCCACCTAGCCTGCACATCTTTGGACTGTGGGAGGAAACGGGAGCACCCGGAGGAAACCCACGCAGACACGGGGAGAATGTGCAAACTCCGCACAGACAGTTACCCAAGGCTGGAATTGAACCTGGGTCCCTGGTGCAGTGAGGCTGCAGTGCTAACCAATGAGTACAACGCAAATCTCTAACTCCACAACAGAACCAACAAGTTCACCAGAAGCAACGACGATAGAAAACACCACTCATCCATTAATAAGTGAGTTCACAACAGCGCTAGCAATAATTCAACACATGCCAGAGTTTATAATTGAAGTAAAAATGGATTGCATTTTGTTGCTTCATCATCTGGAACACATAATAAAATAAGTGCAAAGGCCATTCTGATTACAGAATGGTGCTGAACATTGTGCAATCATCGGTGAACATCCCCACTTGTGACCTTATGATGAGGGAAGGTCATTGATGACACAGCTGAAGATGGTTGGGCCAAGGACACTATCCTGAGGAACTCCTGCAGAGATGACTGACCTCCAACAACTGCGAACAACTTTCTATGTGTCAGGCATAATTCTAACCGCCAGAGAGTTTGCCCCCGATACCCATTGATTCCAGTTTTGCTAGGGCTCCTTGATGCCACACTTGGTTGAATGCAGCCTTGATGTAAAGTGCTGTCACTCTTACCTCTGCTCCAGAATTCAGCTCTTTTGGCCATGTTTGAACCAAGGTTGTAATGAGTTCAGGAGCTGAGTGGCCCTAGCAGAACCCAAACTGGGCATCACGGGCAGGTTAATGCTGAGTTAGTCCTTCTTGATGGCACCTTTCATCACTTTACTGGTGGTTGAGAGTAGACTGATGGAACCGTAATTGACTGGGAGGGATTTGTCCTGCTTTTTATGTACAGGATATACTTGGGCAATTTTCCACATTGTCGGCTAGATGCCAGTGTTGTAACTGTACTGGAACAGCTTGACTAGGGGCGCAGCATGTTCTGGAGCACAGGTCTTCAGTGCTATTGCTGAAATGCTGTCAGGGCTGGTAGTCTTTGCAGTATCCAGTGTCTCCGACCATTTCTTGCCATCACGTAGAGTGAATCAAAGTGGCTGCAGACTGGTATCTGTAATGCTGGGGGCCACTGAATCATCCACTCGGCACTTCTGGCTGAAAACTGCTGCAAAAGCTTCAACCTTATCTTTTGCACAGATGTGCTGGGCTCTTCCACCATTGAGGATGGGGATATTTTTGGGGTCTGCTCTTCCAATGAGTTGTTTAATTGTTCACGACTATTCATGGCTGGATGTGGCAGGACTACAGATCTTAAATCTGATCAGTTGGCAGTGGGATCACTTAACTCTATCTATCACTTGCTGCTTACACTATTTGGCATGGAAATATTCCTGTTTGGTGGTTTCAAAAGGTTGACATCTCATCATCAGGTATGCTTGGTGCTGCTCTTGGTATGCCCTCCTGTACTCTCCATTGAATCAGGGTTGATCCTCTGGCTTGATGGTAATGGTTAAGTGGGCGATATGCTGGGCCATGAGGTTACAGATTGTGCTAGAGTACAGTTCTGCTCCCGTTGATGGCCCACAGTGCCTTGTGGATGCCCAGCCTTGAGTTGCTAGGTCTGTCCCATTTAGCACAGTGGTAGTGCCACCCAACATGATAGAGTTGTTCTCAATGTGAAGGTGGGACTTTGTCTCCAAAAGGACTGTGCAATTGTCACTCTTACTGATACTGACATGGACAGATGCTACTACAGCTGACAGATTGGTAAGGATGAGGTCAAATATCTTGTTCCCTCTTGTTGGTTTCCTTACCACCTGCCACAGACCCAGTCTCGCAGGTGTGTCCTTTAGGACCCAACCAACTCAATCAGTCGTACTGCTGCTAAGCCACTCTTCGTGGTGGATATTGAAATCCCCCATCCAGAGCACATTTTGTGCCGTCGCCATCCTCAGTGCTTCCTCAAAGTGTTGTTCAACGTGGAGGAGTACCAATTCATCAGCTGAGGGAGGAGGGTATGTGGTAATCAGCAGGAGGTTTCCTTGCCCATGTTTAACCTGAAGCCACGAGACTTTATGGGATCTGGAGTCAATGTTGAGGATTCCTGGGCAACTCCCTTTCGACTCTGTACCGCTGTGCTGCCCCCTCTGCTGGGTCTGTCCTGCCAGTTGGTCGGGACATATCCAGGGATGGTGACGGTGGTGTCTGGGACATTGTCTGTAAGGCATGATTCCGTGGGTATGAAAAGTCAAGCTGTTGCTTAACTAGTCTGTCAGTCAGCTCTCCCAGCTTTGGCACTAACTCCCAGGTGTTAGTGAGGGAGACTTTGCTTGGGTTGACAAGGCTGTTTCTGCTGTTGTCTTTTCCAGTGCCTAGATTGATGTCCGGTCATTGGTACAATTTCATTTCTTCGGGACATTGTAGCGATTGGTACCACTGAGTTACTTGCTAGGCTATTTCAGAGGCCAATTGAGAGTCAGTGGGTCTGGTGTCACATATAGGCCAGACCCAGTGAGGATGGCAGATTTCCTTCAATGAGAGACATTAGTAAACCAGATGGTAGTAGGAACTGCAGATGCTGGAGTATCTGAGATAACAAGGTGTAGAGCTGGATGAACACAGCAGACCAAGTAGCATCAGAGGAGCAGGAAGGCTGACATTTCAGGCCGAGACCCCTCATCAGAAATGGGGGAGGGCAAGGAGGTTCTGAAATAAATAGGGAGAGAGGGGGACGGTGATCGAAGATGGATAGAGGAGAAGACAGGTGGAGAGGAGACATACAAGTTAAAGAGGTGGGGATGGAGCCAGTAAAGGTGAGTGGAGGGGAGGTAGGGAGGAGATAGGTCAGTCCAGGGAGGATGGATAGGTCAAAGGGAAGGGATGAGGTTAGTAGGTAGGAAATGGGGATGTGGCTTGATGTGGGAGGAGGGGACAGGTGAGAAGAAGAACAGGTTAGGGAGGCGGAGACAGGCTGGGCTGGTTTTGGGATGCGGTGGCGGGAGGGGAGATTTTGAAGCTTGTGAAATCCACTTTAATACCATTGGGCTGCAAGGTTCCCAAGTGGAATATGAGTTGCTGTTCCTGCAACCTTTGGGTGCCATCGTTATGGCACTGCAGGAGGCCCAAGATGGACATGACATTCGGGGAATGGGAGGGGTTGCAGGGAAAAGTGCTGGGGGTGGTGGGGCTGGAGGGGAGTGTGGAGCAGACAAGGGAGTCATGGAGTGAGTGGTCCCTCTGGAAAGCAGATAAGGGTGGGGAGGGTACAATGTCTTTCATGGTGGGATCAGATTGTAGATGGCGGAAGCGTCGGAGGGTGATGCATTGGATCCGGAGGTTGGTGGGGTGGTATGTGAGGACGAGGGAGATTCTGTTTTGGTTGTTATTGCAGGGATAGGGTGTGAGGGATGAGGTGCAGGAAATGCGGGAGACACGGCCAAGGGCATTCTTGACCACTGTGGGGTGGGGGTGTGGGTGGGATGTTGCGGTTCTTGAAAAATGAGGATATCTGGGATGTAGGGGAATGGAATGCCTCATTTTGGGAGCAGATGGGGCAGAGGCGAAGGAACTGGGAACAGGGGATGGCATTTTTTCAGGAAGGTGGGTGGGAGGTAGTGTATTCTAGGTAGCTGTGTGAGTCATTGGGCTTGGAATGGATATCGGTTTCTCGGTGGTGGCCTGAGATGGAGACAGAGAGGTCCAGGAAGGTGAGGCACTTTTCCTCGCAACCGCAGGAAGTCCTACACCTGCCTCTACACCTCCTCCCTCACCCCCATCCCAGGCCCCAAGAAAACTTTCCACATCAAGCAGAGGTTCACTAGGTCATCTGCTAATGTGGTCTCCTGCATCTGCTGTACCCGTTGTGGCCTCCTCTACATCAGGGAAACCAAATGGAGGCTTGGGGACCACTTTGCAGAACACCAACGCTCTGTTCGCAATAAACAGCTGCACCTCCCAGTTGCAAACCATTTCAACTCCCCCTCCCATTCCTCTGACGACATGTCCATCCTGGGCCTCCTGCAGTGCCACAACGATGCCACCCGAATGTTGCAGGAACAGCTACTCCTATTCCGCTTGGGAACCCTGCAGCCCAATGGTATCAATGTGGATTTCACAAGTTTCAAAATCTCCCCTCGCCCCACTGCATCCCACAACCAGCCCAGCTCGTCCCCACTCCCTAACCATTGTTCCTCTCACCTATCCCTTCCTCCCAGCTCAAGCCACACCTCCATTTCCTACCTACTAACCTCATCCCTCCCCCTTGACCTGTCCATCCTCCCTGAACTGACCTATCTCCACCCTACCTCCCTACCTACGCTCACCTTTTCTGGCTCCATCCCCGCCTCTTTAACTTGTCTGTCTCCTCTCCACCTCTCTTCTCCTCTATCCATCTGTGATCTGCCTCCCCCTCTCTCCCTATTTATTTCAGAACCCCCTTCCCCTCCCCCATTCCTGATGAAGGGTCTAGGCCTGAAACGTCAGCTTTCCTGCTCCTGTGATGCTGCTTGACCTGCCGTGTTCATCCAGATCTACACCTTGTTATCTCAGATTCTACAGCGTCTGCCAATCCTATTATCTCTGATACAACAGTAATGAGATAAACATTCTGGCAAAAGTGTAGAAGACCTGTGCTCCAGAAGTTGCCATGCATCGAGCCAAACTGTTCCTGTACACTTGCAACACTGGCATCTTCCTCGCAATGTGGAAAATAGCTCATGTATATCCTGCACATAAAAAGCAGGACAGGCCCAACCCAGCCAATTATTGCCCCATCAGCCTACTTTTAATCATCAGTAAAATGATGGAAAGTAGCATCAACTACACTCTCCAGCAGGACCTGCTCAGCAATAACTTGCTCAGTGATGCCCTGTTTGTTTTTTGCCACACCACTTAGCTCCTGCCTCATTACAGCCTGGGTTCAAATATGGACAGAGGAACCTAATTGAAGAGGTGATTTGAGAGCAAGAGCCGATGACATCAAGGCGCATTTGATAGAGTGTGGCATCAAAGAGAGCTAGCAAAATTGAAATGATGAAGTATCAGGGGTCAAACTGTCCACGAGTGGAGTCATACCTAGCACACTGAAGATGGTCACGGTTGTTGGAGGTAGGTCACCTCAGGTCCAGGACATTTGTACAGGACCTCCGTGGGGTGGCTTCCTCAGCCTAAACATTTTCGCTGTTTCAGCAATGACCTGCCCTCTAGCATAAGTTCAGAAGTGGAGATGTTTTCCATTGATTGAACAATGTTCAGCACCATTCATGACTCCTCAGATACTGCAGCAGTCCACGTTCACATGCATTAGGGTCTGGTCAATATCGAGGTTTAGGCTGACAATTGGCAAATAACATTCGTGCCACACAAGTGTCTGGTTATAACCATCACCCTAGGTATGCCCTTTAAGAATTGAGGACTACTGCCTAAAAGTTTGAGTAAGTGTACATTTCAATGAACAATGTGACAACAACAGGAAATAGAAAGCCTCTGTCATTTTGTGTCACAGTGCTTTGCTACTGATGACATTCAACTCAATCCAAAACATGGCAGATTTTATGATTAGCATAAAATCAGGTCGAGTCTAGTTGGGTCAGGATCAAGTGTAGACAAGTTATGGTGTCAGTATACACACCTAAAAGAGATGCGTTTGGGAAAAAGCAATGTTGTTTCTGTCAGAATTAGTAAAATGTAAATAAGTCAGGGCAGTTATGATTCATTTCCTGTTGGACATGAAAGCATCATAGTTGTACAGCTCAAAGTCATAGCTGAATAATGACACTGAACAACATTGTTACACAATGGCCTCGTTGTCAGATACAGCAATATTACACTGGTCAGAATGTAAATGAAGGAATTTATGAAGTATTAGTAGGAAACAACTCATTGCACAATTCATGGTCCTACTTTGATTTTGATTTTACAGCTACATCTAGTACTTCAACTCCTCAGACATCTTCAATATTTGAACAGTCAACATCCACAACATCCACACCAGAACTGACAACTACACCAGGACCAACAACTACACAGAGTTCGACTCAGCCGTTAACAAGTGAGTCTATATCTACACCCTGAATAATCATGAACAATGTGACAACAACAGGAAATAGAAAGCATCTGTCATTTTGTGTCACAGTGCCTTGCTACTGATGATATTCAAAAGTATCCAATACACGGCAGATGTTGTGATTAACATAAAAGCAGATTGGGTCTAGTTGGGTCAGGATCAAGTGTAGAAAAGTTATGGTGTCAGTATACACACCGAAAAGAGATGAGTTTGGGAAAAAGCAATGTTGTTTCTACCAGGATTAGTAAAATATAATTAAATCAGGACAGTTATGATTTATTTCTTGTTGGACATGAAAACATCATTTTATTCCACAGGTTCTGTCAAATGCTTTGATTATTCCTGCTGAAACATAAGTGCATAAGTTACAACTACCACACCTATCTTTACATCCACAACAGCATGAACAAATATATTAGAAACAGGAAACTCAGAGAATTCTGCCCAGGACAGTTGAAAGAGATGTTTCAGCACGTGGACCTAATGGTGTATGTCAACAGCAAGGTTAAGAACATCAATCAGTTTAATGATGTCAGAAATGAATGAGCACCAAATCTTTTCTGTAGCAGCGATTCTATTCTCATGGTAGGGAAAATAATTCTATTCCTGCCAAAGTCGTCAATGAATTTGAAACATATCACATTTTATTGCCTCAGAATCACTGCTGGAATAATAACTGTGAGCAACATCATTCTTAAAAATTGTCAATGAACATAGAACATAACAGCACAGTACAGGCCCTTCGGCCCTCGATGTTGTGCCGACCTGTCACACTGATCTGAAGCCCATCTAAGCGACACTATTCCATGTACGTCCATATGCTTATCCAATGACGACTTAAATGTACCTAAAGTTGGCGAAACTAGTACCGTTGCAGGCAAAGCGTTCCATTCCCTAACTACTCTCTAGCAAAGAAAACACCTCTGACGTCTGTCCTATATCTTTCACCCCTCAATTTAAAGCTATGCGCCCTCGTGTTCGCCGTCACCAACCTACGAAAAAGGCTCTCCCTATCCACTCAATCTAACCCTCTGATTATTTTATATGTTTCAATTAAGTCACCTCTCAACCTTCTTCTCTCTAACGAAACAGCCTCAAGTCCCTCAGCCTTTCCTCGTAAGACCTTCTCTGCATACCAGGCAATATCCTAGAAAATCTCCTCTGCACCCTTTCCAAAGCTTCCACATCCTTCTTATAATGCTGTGACCAGAAGTGCACACAATACTCCAAGTGCGGCCGCACCAGAGTTTTGTACAGCTGCTGCAGAACCTGGTTTTAAATCATGACAAAGCATTGCTACCTATGTCAATGTTACTAATACTGTCAGTGCACTTTACCTTGAGTCATGGCAAGTGGGTACTTTTGGACCGCCTTTGGGAGGATCACTTTCATTCATCATTCTTATTGATATCTTGGTTTGTAAAGTTAATGATACAAAGTGAAGAAGGATGCACACACAAGCTGTTTAGGAAAGAATTGGTGCAGATGTAAAAACAGAAGAGGTTGTTGCACAATGCTTACTGTTTAGTGCTTAATTTAATAACATACTTAGTTATATTGTTTCCATTGCTCTCAAATTATTTCTCAGATGCATAAGCGTACTTTGGGAGACTGTTGTGTAAAAGTAAGAGTAAGTGTACATTTCTGCTACAGATACAATTTCTGGAAGAAATTAGAAAGAACTGAGAACTTTGATTGCTGCTCACAGGAGCAGGTCATTTTAGTGAGTTAGATGCTTATTATCATTTGGTGTCAGTTGAAGTTTCCAGGTATTAGCTGTCATATACCAGAAATATCTGTCAACAATCAGGTAATCAGGTCAATGACAGCAAATCTTAGTAATACTCAGATCATTCTTGTTGCAGATGTTTTCTACTGAGTTTAATTATAATTGATTGAACTCACATCAGAATTGATAAAAGAAGCAAAAAGAGATGATATCTTTAAACCTCAAAGTCATAGCTGAATAATGACACACTGAACAACATTGTTATACAATGGCCTCGTTGTCAGATACAGCAATATTACACTGGTCAGAATGTAAATGAAGGAATTTATGAAGTATTGTTAGTAAACAACTCATTGCACAATTAATGGTCCGACTTTGATTTTGATTTTACAGCTACATCTAGTACTTCAACTCCTCAGACATCTTCAATATTTGAACAGTCAACATCCACAACATCCACACCAGAACTGACAACTACACCAGAAACAACAACTACACAGAGTTTGACTCAGCCGTTAACAAGTGAGTCTATATCTACACCCTGAATAATCATGAACAATGTGACAACAACAGGAAATAGAAAGCACCTGTCATTTTGTGTCACAGTGCCTTGCTACTGATGACATTCAAAACAAACCAATACATGGCAGATAACAAAGTGTGGAGCTGGATGAACACAGCAGGCCAAGCAGCATCTCAGCAGCGTTCATCCAGCTCCACACTTTGTTATCTTGGATTCTCCAGCATCTGCAGTTCCCATTATCACCAATACATAGCAGATGTTGTGATTAACATAAAAGCAGATTGGGTCTAGTTGGGTCAGAGTCAAGTGTAGTAAAGTTATGGTCTCAGTATACACACCGAAAAGAGATGAGTTTGGGAAAAAGCAATGTTGTTTCATCCAGAATTAGTAAAATATAAATAAGCCAGTACAGATATGATTTATTTCCTGTTGGACGTGAAAACATCATTTTATTCCACAGGTTCTGTCAAATGCTTTGATTATTCCTGCTGAAACATAAGTGCATAAGTTACAACTACCACACCTATCTTTACATCCACAACAGCATGAACAAATATATTAGAAACAGGAAACTCAGAGAATTCTGCCCAGGACAGTTGAAAGAGATGTTTCAGCACGCGGACCTAATGGTGTATGTCAACAGCAAGGTTAAGAACATCAATCAGTTTAATGATGTCAGAAATGAATGAGCACCAAATCTTTGCTGTAGCAGCGATTCTATTCTAATGGTAGGGAAAATAATTCTATTCCTGCCAAAGTCGTCAATGAATTTGAAACAAATCACATTTTATTGCCTCAGAATCACTGCTGGACTAATAACTGTGAGCAACATCATTCTTAAAAATTGTCAAAGAACACAGAACATAACAGCACAGTACAGGCCCTTCGGCCCTCAATGTTGTGCCGACCTGTCACACTGATCTGAAGCCCATCTAAGCGACACTATTTCATGTACGTCCATATGCTTATCCAATGACGACTTAAATGTACCTAAAGTTGGCGAATCTATTACCGTTGCAGGCAAAGCGTTCCATTCCCTAACTACTCTCTAGTAAAGAAACCACCTCTGACATCTGTCCTATATCTTTCACCCCTCAATTTAAAGCTATGCGCCCTCGTGTTCGCCGTCACCAACCTACGAAAAAGGCTCTCCCTATCCACGCTATCTAACCCTCTGATTATTTTATATGTTTCAATTAAGTCACCTCTCAACCTTCTTCTCTCTAACGAAACAGCCTCAAGTCCCTCAGCCTTTCCTCGTAAGACCTTCTCTGCATACCAGGCAATATCCTAGAAAATCTCCTCTGCACCCTTTCCAAAGCTTCCACATCCTTCTTATAATGCTGTGACCAGAAGTGCACACAATACTCCAAGTGCGGCCGCACCAGAGTTTTGTACAGCTGCTGCAGAACCTGGTTTAAAATCATGACAAAGCATTGCGACCTATGTCAATGTTACTAATACTGTCAGTGCACTTTACCTTGAGTCATGGCAAGTGGGTACTTTTGGACCGCCTTTGGGAGGATCACTTTCATTCATCATTCTTATTGATATCTTGGTTTGTAAAGTTAATGATACAAAGTGAAGAAGGATGCACACACAAGCTGTTTAGGAAAGAATTGGTGCAGATGTAAGAACAGAAGAGGTTGTTGCACAATGCTTACTGTTTAGTGCTTAATTTAATAACATACTTAGTTATATTGTTTCCATTGCTCTCAAATTATTTCTCAGATGCATAAGCGTACTTTGGGAGACTATTGTGTAAAAGTAAGAGTAAGTGTACATTTCTGCTACTGATACAATTTCTGGAAGAAATTAGAAAGAACTGAGAACTTTGATTGTTGCTCACAGGAGCAGGTCATTTTAGTGAGTTAGATGCTTATTATCATTTGGCGTCAGTTGAAGTTTCCAGGTATTAACTGTCATGTACCTGAAATATCTGTCAACTATCAGGTCATCAGGTCAATGACAGCAAATCTTAGTAATACCGAGATCATTCCCGTTGCAGATGTTTTCTACTGAGTTTAATTATAATTGATTGAACTCACATCAGAATTGATAAAAGGATCAAAAGGAGATGATATCTTCTCACCTCAAAGTCATAGCTGAATAATGACACACTGAACAACATTGTTACACAATGGCCTCGTTGTCAGATACAGCAATATTACACTGGTCAGAATGTAAATGAAGGAATTTATGAAGTATTAGTAGTAAACAACTCATTGCACAATTAATGGTCCGACTTTGATTTTGATTTTACAGCTACATCTCGTACTTCAACTCCTCAGACATCTTCAATATTTGAACAGTCAACATCCACAACATCCACACCAGAACTGACAACTACACCAGAAACAACAACTACACAGAGTTCGACTCAGCCGTTAACAAGTGAGTCTATATCTACACCCTGAATAATCATGAACAATGTGACAACAACAGGAAATAGAAAGCATCTGTCATTTTGTGTCACAGTGCCTTGCTACTGATGATATTCAAAAGTATCCAATACACGGCAGATGTTGTGATTAACATAAAAGCAGATTGGGTCTATTTGGGTCAGGATCAAGTGTAGAAAAGTTATGGTGTCAGTATACACACCGAAAAGAGATGAGTTTGGGAAAAAGCAATGTTGTTTCTACCAGGATTAGTAAAATATAATTAAATCAGGACAGTTATGATTTATTTCTGGTTGGACATGAAAACATCATTTTATTCCACAGGTTCTGTCAAATGCTTTGATTATTCCTGCTGAAACATAAGTGCATAAGTTACAACTACCACACCTATCTTTACATCCACAACAGCATGAACAAATATATTAGAAACAGGAAACTCAGAGAATTCTGCCCAGGACAGTTGAAAGAGATGTTTCAGCACGTGGACCTAATGGTGTATGTCAACAGCAAGGTTAAGAACATCAATCAGTTTAATGATGTCAGAAATGAATGAGCACCAAATCTTTTCTGTAGCAGTGATTCTATTCTAATGGTAGGGAAAATAATTCTATTCCTGCCAAAGTCGTCAATGAATTTGAAACAAATCACATTTTATTGCCTCAGAATCACTGCTGGAATAATAACTGTGAGCAACATCATTCTTAAAAATTGTCAAAGAACATAGAACATAACAGCACAGTACAGGCCCTTCGGCCCTCGATGTTGTGCCGACCTGTCACACTGATCTGAAGCCCATCTAAGCGACACTATTCCATGTACGTCCATATGCTTATCCAATGATGACTGAAATGTACCTTAAGTTGGCGAATCTATTGCCGTTGCAGGCAAAGCGTTCCATTCCCTAACTACTCTCTAGTAAAGAAACCACCTCTGACATCTGTCCTATATCTTTCACCCCTCAATTTTAAACTATGCGCCCTCGTGTTCGCCGTCACCAACCTACGAAAAAGGCTCTCCCTGTCCACCCTATCTAACACTCTGATTGTTTTATATGTTTCAATTAAGTCACCTCTCAACCTTCTTCTCTCTAACGAAACAGCCTCAAGTCCCTCAGCATTTCCTTGTAAGACCTTCTCTACATACCAGGCAATATCCTAGAATATCTCCTCTGCACCCTTTCCAAAGCTTCCACATCCTTCTTATAATGCTGTGACCAGAAGTGCACACAATACTCCAAGTGCGGCCGCACCAGAGTTTTGTACAGCTGCTGCAGAACCTGGTTTTAAATCATGACAAAGCATTGCTACCTCTGTCAATGTTACTAATACTGTCAGTGCACTTGACCTTGAGTCATGGCAAGTGGGTACTTTTGGACCGCCGTTGGGAGAATCACTTTCATTAATCATTCTTATTGATATCTTGGTTTGTTAAGTTAATGATACAAAGTGAAGAAGGATGCACACACAAGATTTTTAGGAAAGAATTGGTGCAGATGTAAAAACAGAAGAGGTTGTTGCACAATGCTTACTGTTTAGTGCTTAATTTAATAACATACTTCGTTATATTGCTTCCATTGCTCTCAAATTATTTCTCAGATGCATAAGCGTACTTTGGGAGACTATTGTGTAAAACTAGGAGTAAGTGTACATTTCTGCTACTGATACAATTTCTGGAAGAAATTAGAAAGAACTGAGAACTTTGATTGCTGCTCACAGGAGCAGGTCATTTTAGTGAGTTAGATGCTTATTATCATTTGGTGTCAGTTGAAGTTTCCAGGTATTAACTGTCATGTACCTGAAATATCTGTCAACTATCAGGTCATCAGGTCAATGACAGCAAATCTTAGTAATACTGAGATCATTCCCGTTGCAGATGTTTTCTACTGAGTTTAATTATAACTGATTGAACTCACATCAGAATTGATAAAAGGATCAAAAAGAGATGATATCTTCTCACCTCAAAGGCATACCTGAAAAATGACACACTGAACAACATTGTTATACAATGGCCTCGTTGTCAGATACAGCAATATTACACTGGTCAGAATGTAAATGAAGGAATTTATGAAGTATTAGTAGTAAACAACTCATTGCACAATTAATGGTCCTACTTTGATTTTGATTTTACAGCTACATCTAGTACTTCAACTCCTCAGACATCTTCAATATTTGAACAGTCAACATCCACAACATCCACACCAGAACTGACAACTACACCAGAAACAACAACTACACAGAGTTCGACTCAGCCGTTAACAAGTGAGTCTATATCTACACCCTGAATAATCATGAACAATGTGACAACAACAGGAAATAGAAAGCATCTGTCATTTTGTGTCACAGTGCCTTGCTACTGATGATATTCAAAAGTATCCAATACACGGCAGATGTTGTGATTAACATAAAAGCAGATTGGGTCTAGTTGGGTCAGGATCAAGTGTAGAAAAGTTATGGTGTCAGTATACACACCGTAAAGAGATGAGTTTGGGAAAAAGCAATGTTGTTTCTACCAGGATTAGTAAAATATAATTAAATCAGGACAGTTATGATTTATTTCTTGTTGGACATGAAAACATCATTTTATTCCACAGGTTCTGTCAAATGCTTTGATTATTCCTGCTGAAACATAAGTGCATAAGTTACAACTACCACACCTATCTTTACATCCACAACAGCATGAACAAATATATTAGAAACAGGAAACTCAGAGAATTCTGCCCAGGACAGTTGAAAGAGATGTTTCAGCACGTGGACCTAATGGTGTATGTCAACAGCAAGGTTAAGAACATCAATCAGTTTAATGATGTCAGAAATGAATGAGCACCAAATCTTTTCTGTAGCAGCGATTCTATTCTAATGGTAGGGAAAATAATACTATTCCTGCCAAAGTCGTCAATGAATTTGAAACATATCACATTTTATTGCCTCAGAATCACTGCTGGACTAATAACTGTGAGCAACATCATTCTTAAAAATTGTCAAAGAACATAGAACATAACAGCACAGTACAGGCCCTTCGGCCCTCAATGTTGTGCCGACCTGTCACACTGATCTGAAGCCCATCTAAGCGACACTATTTCATGTACGTCCATATGCTTATCCAATGACGACTTAAATGTACCTAAAGTTGGCGAATCTATTACCGTTGCAGGCAAAGCGTTCCATTCCCTAACTACTCTCTAGTAAAGAAACCACCTCTGACATCTGTCCTATATCTTTCACCCCTCAATTAAATGCTATGCGCCCTCGTGTTCGCCGTCACCAACCTACGAAAAAGGCTCTCCCTATCCACGCTATCTAACCCTCTGATTATTTTATATGTTTCAATTAAGTCACCTCTCAACATTCTTCTCTCTAACGAAACAGCCTCAAGTCCCTCAGCCTTTCCTCGTAAGACCTTCTCTGCATACCAGGCAATATCCTAGAAAATCTCCTCTGCACCCTTTCCAAAGCTTCCACATCCTTCTTATAATGCTGTGACCAGAAGTGCACACAATACTCCAAGTGCGGCCGCACCAGAGTTTTGTACAGCTGCTGCAGAACCTGGTTTAAAATCATGACAAAGCATTGCGACCTATGTCAATGTTACTAATACTGTCAGTGCACTTTACCTTGAGTCATGGCAAGTGGGTACTTTTGGACCGCCTTTGGGAGGATCACTTTCATTCATCATTCTTATTGATATCTTGGTTTGTAAAGTTAATGATACAAAGTGAAGAAGGATGCACACACAAGCTGTTTAGGAAAGAATTGGTGCAGATGTAAGAACAGAAGAGGTTGTTGCACAATGCTTACTGTTTAGTGCTTAATTTAATAACATACTTAGTTATATTGCTTCCATTGCTCTCAAATTATTTCTCAGATGCATAAGCGTACTTTGGGAGACTATTGTGTAAAAGTAAGAGTAAGTGTACATTTCTGCTACTGATACAATTTCTGGAAGAAATTAGAAAGAACTGAGATCTTTGATTGCTGCTCACAGGAGCAGGTCATTTTAGTGAGTTAGATGCTTATTATCATTTGGCGTCAGTTGAAGTTTCCAGGTATTAACTGTCATGTACCTGAAATATCTGTCAACTATCAGGTCATCAGGTCAATGACAGCAAATCTTAGTAATACTGAGATCATTCCCGTTGCAGATGTTTTCTACTGAGTTTAATTATAATTGATTGAACTCACATCAGAATTGATAAAAGGATCAAAAAGAGATGATATCTTCTCACCTCAAAGGCATACCTGAAAAATGACACACTGAACAACATTGTTATACAATGGCCTCGTTGTCAGATACAGCAATATTACACTGGTCAGAATGTAAATGAAGGAATTTATGAAGTATTAGTAGTAAACAACTCATTGCACAATTAATGGTCCTACTTTGATTTTGATTTTACAGCTACATCTAGTACTTCAACTCCTCAGACATCTTCAATATTTGAACAGTCAACATCCACAACATCCACACCAGAACTGACAACTACACCAGAAACAACAACTACACAGAGTTCGACTCAGCCGTTAACAAGTGAGTCTATATCTACACCCTGAATAATCATGAACAATGTGACAACAACAGGAAATAGAAAGCATCTGTCATTTTGTGTCACAGTGCCTTGCTACTGATGATATTCAAAAGTATCCAATACACGGCAGATGTTGTGATTAACATAAAAGCAGATTGGGTCTAGTTGGGTCAGGATCAAGTGTAGAAAAGTTATGGTGTCAGTATACACACCGAAAAGAGATGAGTTTGGGAAAAAGCAATGTTGTTTCTACCAGGATTAGTAAAATATAATTAAATCAGGACAGTTATGATTTATTTCTTGTTGGACATGAAAACATCATTTTATTCCACAGTCTCTGTCAAATGCTTTGATTATTCCTGCTGAAACATAAGTGCATAAGTTACAACTACCACACCTATCTTTACATCCACAACAGCATGAACAAATATATTAGAAACAGGAAACTCAGAGAATTCTGCCCAGGACAGTTGAAAGAGATGTTTCAGCACGTGGACCTAATGGTGTATGTCAACAGCAAGGTTAAGAACATCAATCAGTTTAATGATGTCAGAAATGAATGAGCACCAAATCTTTGCTGTAGCAGCGATTCTATTCTAATGGTAGGGAAAATAATACTATTCCTGCCAAAGTCGTCAATGAATTTGAAACATATCACATTTTATTGCCTCAGAATCACTGCTGGACTAATAACTGTGAGCAACATCATTCTTAAAAATTGTCAAAGAACATAGAACATAACAGCACAGTACAGGCCCTTCGGCCCTCAATGTTGTGCCGACCTGTCACACTGATCTGAAGCCCATCTAAGCGACACTATTTCATGTACGTCCATATGCTTATCCAATGACGACTTAAATGTACCTAAAGTTGGCGAATCTATTACCGTTGCAGGCAAAGCGTTCCATTCCCTAACTACTCTCTAGTAAAGAAACCACCTCTGACATCTGTCCTATATCTTTCACCCCTCAATTTAAAGCTATGCGCCCTCGTGTTCGCCGTCACCAACCTACGAAAAAGGCTCTCCCTATCCACGCTATCTAACCCTCTGATTATTTTATATGTTTCAATTAAGTCACCTCTCAACATTCTTCTCTCTAACGAAACAGCCTCAAGTCCCTCAGCCTTTTCTCGTAAGACCTTCTCTGCATACCAGGCAATATCCTAGAAAATCTCCTCTGCACCCTTTCCAAAGCTTCCACATCCTTCTTATAATGCTGTGACCAGAAGTGCACACAATACTCCAAGTGCGGCCGCACCAGAGTTTTGTACAGCTGCTGCAGAACCTGGTTTAAAATCATGACAAAGCATTGCGACCTATGTCAATGTTACTAATACTGTCAGTGCACTTTACCTTGAGTCATGGCAAGTGGGTACTTTTGGACCGCCTTTGGGAGGATCACTTTCATTCATCATTCTTATTGATATCTTGGTTTGTAAAGTTAATGATACAAAGTGAAGAAGGATGCACACACAAGCTGTTTAGGAAAGAATTGGTGCAGATGTAAAAACAGAAGAGGTTGTTGCACAATGCTTACTGTTTAGTGCTTAATTTAATAACATACTTAGTTATATTGCTTCCATTGCTCTCAAATTATTTCTCAGATGCATAAGCGTACTTTGGGAGACTATTGTGTAAAAGTAAGAGTAAGTGTACATTTCTGCTACTGATACAATTTCTGGAAGAAATTAGAAAGAACTGAGATCTTTGATTGCTGCTCACAGGAGCAGGTCATTTTAGTGAGTTAGATGCTTATTATCATTTGGCGTCAGTTGAAGTTTCCAGGTATTAACTGTCATGTACCTGAAATATCTGTCAACTATCAGGTCATCAGGTCAATGACAGCAAATCTTAGTAATACTGAGATCATTCCCGTTGCAGATGTTTTCTACTGAGTTTAATTATAATTGATTGAACTCACATCAGAATTGATAAAAGGATCAAAAAGAGATGATATCTTCTCACCTCAAAGGCATACCTGAAAAATGACACACTGAACAACATTGTTATACAATGGCCTCGTTGTCAGATACAGCAATATTACACTGGTCAGAATGTAAATGAAGGAATTTATGAAGTATTAGTAGTAAACAACTCATTGCACAATTAATGGTCCTACTTTGATTTTGATTTTACAGCTACATCTAGTACTTCAACTCCTCAGACATCTTCAATATTTGAACAGTCAACATCCACAACATCCACACCAGAACTGACAACTACACCAGAAACAACAACTACACAGAGTTCGACTCAGCCGTTAACAAGTGAGTCTATATCTACACCCTGAATAATCATGAACAATGTGACAACAACAGGAAATAGAAAGCATCTGTCATTTTGTGTCACAGTGCCTTGCTACTGATGATATTCAAAAGTATCCAATACACGGCAGATGTTGTGATTAACATAAAAGCAGATTGGGTCTAGTTGGGTCAGGATCAAGTGTAGAAAAGTTATGGTGTCAGTATACACACCGAAAAGAGATGAGTTTGGGAAAAAGCAATGTTGTTTCTACCAGGATTAGTAAAATATAATTAAATCAGGACAGTTATGATTTATTTCTTGTTGGACATGAAAACATCATTTTATTCCACAGTCTCTGTCAAATGCTTTGATTATTCCTGCTGAAACATAAGTGCATAAGTTACAACTACCACACCTATCTTTACATCCACAACAGCATGAACAAATATATTAGAAACAGGAAACTCAGAGAATTCTGCCCAGGACAGTTGAAAGAGATGTTTCAGCACGTGGACCTAATGGTGTATGTCAACAGCAAGGTTAAGAACATCAATCAGTTTAATGATGTCAGAAATGAATGAGCACCAAATCTTTGCTGTAGCAGCGATTCTATTCTAATGGTAGGGAAAATAATACTATTCCTGCCAAAGTCGTCAATGAATTTGAAACAAATCATATTTTATTGCCTCAGAATCACTGCTGGACTAATAACTGTGAGCAACATCATTCTTAAAAATTGTCAAAGAACATAGAACATAACAGCACAGTACAGGCCCTTCGGCCCTCAATGTTGTGCCGACCTGTCACACTGATCTGAAGCCCATCTAAGCGACACTATTTCATGTACGTCCATATGCTTATCCAATGACGACTTAAATGTACCTAAAGTTGGCGAATCTATTACCGTTGCAGGCAAAGCGTTCCATTCCCTAACTACTCTCTAGTAAAGAAACCACCTCTGACATCTGTCCTATATCTTTCACCCCTCAATTTAAAGCTATGCGCCCTCGTGTTCGCCGTCACCAACCTACGAAAAAGGCTCTCCCTATCCACGCTATCTAACCCTCTGATTATTTTATATGTTTCAATTAAGTCACCTCTCAACCTTCTTCTCTCTAACGAAACAGCCTCAAGTCCCTCAGCCTTTCCTCGTAAGACCTTCTCTGCATACCAGGCAATATCCTAGAAAATCTCCTCTGCACCCTTTCCAAAGCTTCCACATCCTTCTTATAATGCTGTGACCAGAAGTGCACACAATACTCCAAGTGCGGCCGCACCAGAGTTTTGTACAGCTGCTGCAGAACCTGGTTTAAAATCATGACAAAGCATTGCGACCTATGTCAATGTTACTAATACTGTCAGTGCACTTTACCTTGAGTCATGGCAAGTGGGTACTTTTGGACCGCCTTTGGGAGGATCACTTTCATTCATCATTCTTATTGATATCTTGGTTTGTAAAGTTAATGATACAAAGTGAAGAAGGATGCACACACAAGCTGTTTAGGAAAGAATTGGTGCAGATGTAAGAACAGAAGAGGTTGTTGCACAATGCTTACTGTTTAGTGCTTAATTTAATAACATACTTAGTTATATTGCTTCCATTGCTCTCAAATTATTTCTCAGATGCATAAGCGTACTTTGGGAGACTATTGTGTAAAAGTAAGAGTAAGTGTACATTTCTGCTACTGATACAATTTCTGGAAGAAATTAGAAAGAACTGAGATCTTTGATTGCTGCTCACAGGAGCAGGTCATTTTAGTGAGTTAGATGCTTATTATCATTTGGCGTCAGTTGAAGTTTCCAGGTATTAACTGTCATGTACCTGAAATATCTGTCAACTATCAGGTCATCAGGTCAATGACAGCAAATCTTAGTAATACTGAGATCATTCCCGTTGCAGATGTTTTCCACTGAGTTTAATTATAATTGATTGAACTCACATCAGAATTGATAAAAGGATCAAAAGGAGATGATATCTTCTCACCTCAAAGTCATAGCTGAATAATGACACACTGAACAACATTGTTACACAATGGCCTCGTTGTCAGATACAGCAATATTACACTGGTCAGAATGTAAATGAAGGAATTTATGAAGTATTAGTAGTAAACAACTCATTGCACAATTAATGGTCCTACTTTGATTTTGATTTTACAGCTACATCTAGTACTTCAACTCCTCAGACATCTTCAATATTTGAACAGTCAACATCCACAACATCCACACCAGAACTGACAACTACACCAGAAACAACAACTACACAGAGTTCGACTCAGCCGTTAACAAGTGAGTCTATATCTACACCCTGAATAATCATGAACAATGTGACAACAACAGGAAATAGAAAGCATCTGTCATTTTGTGTCACAGTGCCTTGCTACTGATGATATTCAAAAGTATCCAATACACGGCAGATGTTGTGATTAACATAAAAGCAGATTGGGTCTATTTGGGTCAGGATCAAGTGTAGAAAAGTTATGGTGTCAGTATACACACCGAAAAGAGATGAGTTTGGGAAAAAGCAATGTTGTTTCTACCAGGATTAGTAAAATATAATTAAATCAGGACAGTTATGATTTATTTCTTGTTGGACATGAAAACATCATTTTATTCCACAGGCTCTGTCAAATGCTTTGATTATTCCTGCTGAAACATAAGTGCATAAGTTACAACTACCACACCTATCTTTACATCCACAACAGCATGAACAAATATATTAGAAACAGGAAACTCAGAGAATTCTGCCCAGGACAGTTGAAAGAGATGTTTCAGCACGTGGACCTAATGGTGTATGTCAACAGCAAGGTTAAGAACATCAATCAGTTTAATGATGTCAGAAATGAATGAGCACCAAATCTTTGCTGTAGCAGCGATTCTATTCTAATGGTAGGGAAAATAATACTATTCCTGCCAAAGTCGTCAATGAATTTGAAACAAATCATATTTTATTGCCTCAGAATCACTGCTGGACTAATAACTGTGAGCAACATCATTCTTAAAAATTGTCAAAGAACATAGAACATAACAGCACAGTACAGGCCCTTCGGCCCTCAATGTTGTGCCGACCTGTCACACTGATCTGAAGCCCATCTAAGCGACACTATTTCATGTACGTCCATATGCTTATCCAATGACGACTTATATGTACCTAAAGTTGGCGAATCTATTACCGTTGCAGGCAAAGCGTTCCATTCCCTAACTACTCTCTAGTAAAGAAACCACCTCTGACATCTGTCCTATATCTTTCACCCCTCAATTTAAAGCTATGCGCCCTCGTGTTCGCCGTCACCAACCTACGAAAAAGGCTCTCCCTATCCACGCTATCTAACCCTCTGATTATTTTATATGTTTCAATTAAGTCACCTCTCAACCTTCTTCTCTCTAACGAAACAGCCTCAAGTCCCTCAGCCTTTCCTCGTAAGACCTTCTCTGCATACCAGGCAATATCCTAGAAAATCTCCTCTGCACCCTTTCCAAAGCTTCCACATCCTTCTTATAATGCTGTGACCAGAAGTGCACACAATACTCCAAGTGCGGCCGCACCAGAGTTTTGTACAGCTGCTGCAGAACCTGGTTTAAAATCATGACAAAGCATTGCTACCTATGTCAATGTTACTAATACTGTCAGTGCACTTTACCTTGAGTCATGGCAAGTGGGTACTTTTGGACCGCCTTTGGGAGGATCACTTTCATTCATCATTCTTATTGATATCTTGGTTTGTAAAGTTAATGATACAAAGTGAAGAAGGATGCACACACAAGCTGTTTAGGAAAGAATTGGTGCAGATGTAAGAACAGAAGAGGTTGTTGCACAATGCTTACTGTTTAGTGCTTAATTTAATAACATACTTAGTTATATTGCTTCCATTGCTCTCAAATTATTTCTCAGATGCATAAGCGTACTTTGGGAGACTATTGTGTAAAAGTAAGAGTAAGTGTACATTTCTGCTACTGATACAATTTCTGGAAGAAATTAGAAAGAACTGAGAACTTTGATTGCTGCTCACAGGAGCAGGTCATTTTAGTGAGTTAGATGCTTATTATCATTTGGCGTCAGTTGAAGTTTCCAGGTATTAACTGTCATGTGCCTGAAATATCTGTCAACTATCAGGTCATCAGGTCAATGACAGCAAATCTTAGTAATACTGAGATCATTCCCGTTGCAGATGTTTTCTACTGAGTTTAATTATAATTGATTGAACTCACATCAGAATTGATAAAAGGATCAAAAGGAGATGATATCTTCTCACCTCAAAGTCATAGCTGAATAATGACACACTGAACAACATTGTTACACAATGGCCTCGTTGTCAGATACAGCAATATTACACTGGTCAGAATGTAAATGAAGGAATTTATGAAGTATTAGTAGTAAACAACTCATTGCACAATTAATGGTCCTACTTTGATTTTGATTTTACAGCTACATCTAGTACTTCAACTCCTCAGACATCCTCAATATTTGAACAGTCAACATCCACAACATCCACACCAGAACTGACAACTACACCAGAAACAACAACTACACAGAGTTCGACTCAGCCGTTAACAAGTGAGTCTATATCTACACCCTGAATAATCATGAACAATGTGACAACAACAGGAAATAGAAAGCATCTGTCATTTTGTGTCACAGTGCCTTGCTACTGATGATATTCAAAAGTATCCAATACACGGCAGATGTTGTGATTAACATAAAAGCAGATTGGGTCTATTTGGGTCAGGATCAAGTGTAGAAAAGTTATGGTGTCAGTATACACACCGAAAAGAGATGAGTTTGGGAAAAAGCAATGTTGTTTCTACCAGGATTAGTAAAATATAATTAAATCAGGACAGTTATGATTTATTTCTGGTTGGACATGAAAACATCATTTTATTCCACAGGTTCTGTCAAATGCTTTGATTATTCCTGCTGAAACATAAGTGCATAAGTTACAACTACCACACCTATCTTTACATCCACAACAGCATGAACAAATATATTAGAAACAGGAAACTCAGAGAATTCTGCCCAGGACAGTTGAAAGAGATGTTTCAGCACGTGGACCTAATGGTGTATGTCAACAGCAAGGTTAAGAACATCAATCAGTTTAATGATGTCAGAAATGAATGAGCACCAAATCTTTGCTGTAGCAGCGATTCTATTCTAATGGTAGGGAAAATAATTCTATTCCTGCCAAAGTCGTCAATGAATTTGAAACAAATCATATTTTATTGCCTCAGAATCACTGCTGGACTAATAACTGTGAGCAACATCATTCTTAAAAATTGTCAAAGAACATAGAACATAACAGCACAGTACAGGCCCTTCGGCCCTCAATGTTGTGCCGACCTGTCACACTGATCTGAAGCCCATCTAAGCGACACTATTTCATGTACGTCCATATGCTTATCCAATGACGACTTATATGTACCTAAAGTTGGCGAATCTATTACCGTTGCAGGCAAAGCGTTCCATTCCCTAACTACTCTCTAGTAAAGAAACCACCTCTGACATCTGTCCTATATCTTTCACCCCTCAATTTAAAGCTATGCGCCCTCGTGTTCGCCGTCACCAACCTACGAAAAAGGCTCTCCCTATCCACGCTATCTAACCCTCTGATTATTTTATATGTTTCAATTAAGTCACCTCTCAACCTTCTTCTCTCTAACGAAACAGCCTCAAGTCCCTCAGCCTTTCCTCGTAAGACCTTCTCTGCATACCAGGCAATATCCTAGAAAATCTCCTCTGCACCCTTTCCAAAGCTTCCACATCCTTCTTATAATGCTGTGACCAGAAGTGCACACAATACTCCAAGTGCGGCCGCACCAGAGTTTTGTACAGCTGCTGCAGAACCTGGTTTTAAATCATGACAAAGCATTGCTACCTATGTCAATGTTACTAATACTGTCAGTGCACTTTACCTTGCGTCATGGCAAGTGGGTACTTTTGGACCGCCTTTGGGAGGATCACTTTCATTCATCATTCTTATTGATATCTTGGTTTGTAAAGTTAATGATACAAAGTGAAGAAGGATGCACACACAAGCTGTTTAGGAAAGAATTGGTGCAGATGTAAGAACAGAAGAGGTTGTTGCACAATGCTTACTGTTTAGTGCTTAATTTAATAACATACTTAGTTATATTGCTTCCATTGCTCTCAAATTATTTCTCAGATGCATAAGCGTACTTTGGGAGACTATTGTGTAAAAGTAAGAGTAAGTGTACATTTCTGCTACTGATACAATTTCTGGAAGAAATTAGAAAGAACTGAGAACTTTGATTGCTGCTCACAGGAGCAGGTCATTTTAGTGAGTTAGATGCTTATTATCATTTGGCGTCAGTTGAAGTTTCCAGGTATTAACTGTCATGTACCTGAAATATCTGTCAACTATCAGGTCATCAGGTCAATGACAGCAAATCTTAGTAATACTGAGATCATTCCCGTTGCAGATGTTTTCTACTGAGTTTAATTATAATTGATTGAACTCACATCAGAATTGATAAAAGGATCAAAAGGAGATGATATCTTCTCACCTCAAAGTCATAGCTGAATAATGACACACTGAACAACATTGTTACACAATGGCCTCGTTGTCAGATACAGCAATATTGCACTGGTCAGAATGTAAATGAAGGAATTTATGAAGTATTAGTAGTAAACAACTCATTGCACAATTAATGGTCCTACTTTGATTTTGATTTTACAGCTACATCTAGTACTTCAACTCCTCAGACATCTTCAATATTTGAACAGTCAACATCCACAACATCCACACCAGAACTGACAACTACACCAGAAACAACAACTACACAGAGTTCGACTCAGCCGTTAACAAGTGAGTCTATATCTACACCCTGAATAATCATGAACAATGTGACAACAACAGGAAATAGAAAGCATCTGTCATTTTGTGTCACAGTGCCTTGCTACTGATGATATTCAAAAGTATCCAATACACGGCAGATGTTGTGATTAACATAAAAGCAGATTGGGTCTATTTGGGTCAGGATCAAGTGTAGAAAAGTTATGGTGTCAGTATACACACCGAAAAGAGATGAGTTTGGGAAAAAGCAATGTTGTTTCTACCAGGATTAGTAAAATATAATTAAATCAGGACAGTTATGATTTATTTCTGGTTGGACATGAAAACATCATTTTATTCCACAGGCTCTGTCAAATGCTTTGATTATTCCTGCTGAAACATAAGTGCATAAGTTACAACTACCACACCTATCTTTACATCCACAACAGCATGAACAAATATATTAGAAACAGGAAACTCAGAGAATTCTGCCCAGGACAGTTGAAAGAGATGTTTCAGCACGTGGACCTAATGGTGTATGTCAACAGCAAGGTTAAGAACATCAATCAGTTTAATGATGTCAGAAATGAATGAGCACCAAATCTTTTCTGTAGCAGCGATTCTATTCTCATGGTAGGGAAAATAATTCTATTCCTGCCAAAGTCGTCAATGAATTTGAAACATATCACATTTTATTGCCTCAGAATCACTGCTGGAATAATAACTGTGAGCAACATCATTCTTAAAAATTGTCAAAGAACATAGAACATAACAGCACAGTACAGGCCCTTCGGCCCTCGATGTTGTGCCGACCTGTCACACTGATCTGAAGCCCATCTAAGCTACACTATTCCATGTACGTCCATATGCTTATCCAATGATGACTTAAATGTACCTTAAGTTGGCGAATCTATTGCCGTTGCAGGCAAAGCGTTCCATTCCCTAACTACTCTCTAGTAAAGAAACCACCTCTGACATCTGTCCTATATCTTTCACCCCTCAATTTTAAACTATGCGCCCTCGTGTTCGCCGTCACCAACCTACGAAAAAGGCTCTCCCTATCCACCCTATCTAACACTCTGATTGTTTTATATGTTTCAATTAAGTCACCTCTCAACCTTCTTCTCTCTAACGAAACAGCCTCAAGTCCCTCAGCATTTCCTTGTAAGACCTTCTCTACATACCAGGCAATATCCTAGAATATCTCCTCTGCACCCTTTCCAAAGCTTCCACATCCTTCTTATAATGCTGTGACCAGAAGTGCACACAATACTCCAAGTGCGGCCGCACCAGAGTTTTGTACAGCTGCTGCAGAACCTGGTTTTAAATCATGACAAAGCATTGCTACCTCTGTCAATGTTACTAATACTGTCAGTGCACTTTACCTTGAGTCATGGCAAGTGGGTACTTTTGGACCGCCTTTGGGAGGATCACTTTCATTAATCATTCTTATTGATATCTTGGTATGTTAAGTTAATGATACAAAGTGAAGAAGGATGCACACACAAGCTTTTTAGGAAAGAATTGGTGCAGATGTAAAAACAGAAGAGGTTGTTGCACAATGCTTACTGTTTAGTGCTTAATTTAATAACATACTTAGTTATATTGCTTCCATTGCTCTCAAATTATTTCTCAGATGCATAAGCGTACTTTGGGAGACTATTGTGTAAAACTAGGAGTAAGTGTACATTTCTGCTACTGATACAATTTCTGGAAGAAATTAGAAAGAACTGAGAACTTTGATTGCTGCTCACAGGAGCAGGTCATTTTAGTGAGTTAGATGCTTATTATCATTTGGCGTCAGTTGAAGTTTCCAGGTATTAACTGTCATGTACCTGAAATATCTGTCAACTATCAGGTCATCAGGTCAATGACAGCAAATCTTAGTAATACTGAGATCATTCCCGTTGCAGATGTTTTCTACTGAGTTTAATTATAATTGATTGAACTCACATCAGAATTGACAAAAGAAGCAAAAAGAGATGATATCTTCTCACCTCAAAGTCATAGCTGAATAATGACACACTGAACAACATTGTTATACAATGGCCCCGTTGTCAGATACAGCAATATTACACTGGTCAGAATGTAAATGAAGGAATTTATGAAGTATTGGTAGTAAACAACTCATTGCACAATTAATGGTCCTACTTTGATTTTGATTTTACAGCTACATCTAGTACTTCAACTCCTCAGACATCTTCAATATTTGAACAGTCAACATCCACAACATCCACACCAGAACTGACAACTACACCAGAAACAACAACTACACAGAGTTCGACTCAGCCGTTAACAAGTGAGTCTATATCTACACCCTGAATAATCATGAACAATGTGACAACAACAGGAAATAGAAAGCATCTGTCATTTTGTGTCACAGTGCCTTGCTACTGATGATATTCAAAAGTATCCAATACACGGCAGATGTTGTGATTAACATAAAAGCAGATTGGGTCTAGTTGGGTCAGGATCAAGTGTAGAAAAGTTATGGTGTCAGTATACACACCGAAAAGAGATGAGTTTGGGAAAAAGCAATGTTGTTTCTACCAGGATTAGTAAAATATAATTAAATCAGGACAGTTATGATTTATTTCTTGTTGGACATGAAAACATCATTTTATTCCACAGTCTCTGTCAAATGCTTTGATTATTCCTGCTGAAACATAAGTGCATAAGTTACAACTACCACACCTATCTTTACATCCACAACAGCATGAACAAATATATTAGAAACAGGAAACTCAGAGAATTCTGCCCAGGACAGTTGAAAGAGATGTTTCAGCACGTGGACCTAATGGTGTATGTCAACAGCAAGGTTAAGAACATCAATCAGTTTAATGATGTCAGAAATGAATGAGCACCAAACCTTTGCTGTAGCAGCGATTCTATTCTAATGGTAGGGAAAATAATACTATTCCTGCCAAAGTCGTCAATGAATTTGAAACATATCACATTTTATTGCCTCAGAATCACTGCTGGACTAATAACTGTGAGCAACATCATTCTTAAAAATTGTCAAAGAACATAGAACATAACAGCACAGTACAGGCCCTTCGGCCCTCAATGTTGTGCCGACCTGTCACACTGATCTGAAGCCCATCTAAGCGACACTATTTCATGTACGTCCATATGCTTATCCAATGACGACTTAAATGTACCTAAAGTTGGCGAATCTATTACCGTTGCAGGCAAAGCGTTCCATTCCCTAACTACTCTCTAGTAAAGAAACCACCTCTGACATCTGTCCTATATCTTTCACCCCTCAATTTAAAGCTATGCGCCCTCGTGTTCGCCGTCACCAACCTACGAAAAAGGCTCTCCCTATCCACGCTATCTAACCCTCTGATTATTTTATATGTTTCAATTAAGTCACCTCTCAACATTCTTCTCTCTAACGAAACAGCCTCAAGTCCCTCAGCCTTTCCTCGTAAGACCTTCTCTGCATACCAGGCAATATCCTAGAAAATCTCCTCTGCACCCTTTCCAAAGCTTCCACATCCTTCTTATAATGCTGTGACCAGAAGTGCACACAATACTCCAAGTGCGGCCGCACCAGAGTTTTGTACAGCTGCTGCAGAACCTGGTTTAAAATCATGACAAAGCATTGCGACCTATGTCAATGTTACTAATACTGTCAGTGCACTTTACCTTGAGTCATGGCAAGTGGGTACTTTTGGACCGCCTTTGGGAGGATCACTTTCATTCATCATTCTTATTGATATCTTGGTTTGTAAAGTTAATGATACAAAGTGAAGAAGGATGCACACACAAGCTGTTTAGGAAAGAATTGGTGCAGATGTAAAAACAGAAGAGGTTGTTGCACAATGCTTACTGTTTAGTGCTTAATTTAATAACATACTTAGTTATATTGCTTCCATTGCTCTCAAATTATTTCTCAGATGCATAAGCGTACTTTGGGAGACTATTGTGTAAAAGTAAGAGTAAGTGTACATTTCTGCTACTGATACAATTTCTGGAAGAAATTAGAAAGAACTGAGATCTTTGATTGCTGCTCACAGGAGCAGGTCATTTTAGTGAGTTAGATGCTTATTATCATTTGGCGTCAGTTGAAGTTTCCAGGTATTAACTGTCATGTACCTGAAATATCTGTCAACTATCAGGTCATCAGGTCAATGACAGCAAATCTTAGTAATACTGAGATCATTCCCGTTGCAGATGTTTTCTACTGAGTTTAATTATAATTGATTGAACTCACATCAGAATTGATAAAAGGATCAAAAAGAGATGATATCTTCTCACCTCAAAGGCATACCTGAAAAATGACACACTGAACAACATTGTTATACAATGGCCTCGTTGTCAGATACAGCAATATTACACTGGTCAGAATGTAAATGAAGGAATTTATGAAGTATTAGTAGTAAACAACTCATTGCACAATTAATGGTCCTACTTTGATTTTGATTTTACAGCTACATCTAGTACTTCAACTCCTCAGACATCTTCAATATTTGAACAGTCAACATCCACAACATCCACACCAGAACTGACAACTACACCAGAAACAACAACTACACAGAGTTCGACTCAGCCGTTAACAAGTGAGTCTATATCTACACCCTGAATAATCATGAACAATGTGACAACAACAGGAAATAGAAAGCATCTGTCATTTTGTGTCACAGTGCCTTGCTACTGATGATATTCAAAAGTATCCAATACACGGCAGATGTTGTGATTAACATAAAAGCAGATTGGGTCTAGTTGGGTCAGGATCAAGTGTAGAAAAGTTATGGTGTCAGTATACACACCGAAAAGAGATGAGTTTGGGAAAAAGCAATGTTGTTTCTACCAGGATTAGTAAAATATAATTAAATCAGGACAGTTATGATTTATTTCTTGTTGGACATGAAAACATCATTTTATTCCACAGTCTCTGTCAAATGCTTTGATTATTCCTGCTGAAACATAAGTGCATAAGTTACAACTACCACACCTATCTTTACATCCACAACAGCATGAACAAATATATTAGAAACAGGAAACTCAGAGAATTCTGCCCAGGACAGTTGAAAGAGATGTTTCAGCACGTGGACCTAATGGTGTATGTCAACAGCAAGGTTAAGAACATCAATCAGTTTAATGATGTCAGAAATGAATGAGCACCAAATCTTTGCTGTAGCAGCGATTCTATTCTAATGGTAGGGAAAATAATACTATTCCTGCCAAAGTCGTCAATGAATTTGAAACAAATCATATTTTATTGCCTCAGAATCACTGCTGGACTAATAACTGTGAGCAACATCATTCTTAAAAATTGTCAAAGAACATAGAACATAACAGCACAGTACAGGCCCTTCGGCCCTCAATGTTGTGCCGACCTGTCACACTGATCTGAAGCCCATCTAAGCGACACTATTTCATGTACGTCCATATGCTTATCCAATGACGACTTAAATGTACCTAAAGTTGGCGAATCTATTACCGTTGCAGGCAAAGCGTTCCATTCCCTAACTACTCTCTAGTAAAGAAACCACCTCTGACATCTGTCCTATATCTTTCACCCCTCAATTTAAAGCTATGCGCCCTCGTGTTCGCCGTCACCAACCTACGAAAAAGGCTCTCCCTATCCACGCTATCTAACCCTCTGATTATTTTATATGTTTCAATTAAGTCACCTCTCAACCTTCTTCTCTCTAACGAAACAGCCTCAAGTCCCTCAGCCTTTCCTCGTAAGACCTTCTCTGCATACCAGGCAATATCCTAGAAAATCTCCTCTGCACCCTTTCCAAAGCTTCCACATCCTTCTTATAATGCTGTGACCAGAAGTGCACACAATACTCCAAGTGCGGCCGCACCAGAGTTTTGTACAGCTGCTGCAGAACCTGGTTTAAAATCATGACAAAGCATTGCGACCTATGTCAATGTTACTAATACTGTCAGTGCACTTTACCTTGAGTCATGGCAAGTGGGTACTTTTGGACCGCCTTTGGGAGGATCACTTTCATTCATCATTCTTATTGATATCTTGGTTTGTAAAGTTAATGATACAAAGTGAAGAAGGATGCACACACAAGCTGTTTAGGAAAGAATTGGTGCAGATGTAAGAACAGAAGAGGTTGTTGCACAATGCTTACTGTTTAGTGCTTAATTTAATAACATACTTAGTTATATTGCTTCCATTGCTCTCAAATTATTTCTCAGATGCATAAGCGTACTTTGGGAGACTATTGTGTAAAAGTAAGAGTAAGTGTACATTTCTGCTACTGATACAATTTCTGGAAGAAATTAGAAAGAACTGAGATCTTTGATTGCTGCTCACAGGAGCAGGTCATTTTAGTGAGTTAGATGCTTATTATCATTTGGCGTCAGTTGAAGTTTCCAGGTATTAACTGTCATGTACCTGAAATATCTGTCAACTATCAGGTCATCAGGTCAATGACAGCAAATCTTAGTAATACTGAGATCATTCCCGTTGCAGATGTTTTCCACTGAGTTTAATTATAATTGATTGAACTCACATCAGAATTGATAAAAGGATCAAAAGGAGATGATATCTTCTCACCTCAAAGTCATAGCTGAATAATGACACACTGAACAACATTGTTACACAATGGCCTCGTTGTCAGATACAGCAATATTACACTGGTCAGAATGTAAATGAAGGAATTTATGAAGTATTAGTAGTAAACAACTCATTGCACAATTAATGGTCCTACTTTGATTTTGATTTTACAGCTACATCTAGTACTTCAACTCCTCAGACATCTTCAATATTTGAACAGTCAACATCCACAACATCCACACCAGAACTGACAACTACACCAGAAACAACAACTACACAGAGTTCGACTCAGCCGTTAACAAGTGAGTCTATATCTACACCCTGAATAATCATGAACAATGTGACAACAACAGGAAATAGAAAGCATCTGTCATTTTGTGTCACAGTGCCTTGCTACCGATGATATTCAAAAGTATCCAATACACGGCAGATGTTGTGATTAACATAAAAGCAGATTGGGTCTATTTGGGTCAGGATCAAGTGTAGAAAAGTTATGGTGTCAGTATACACACCGAAAAGAGATGAGTTTGGGAAAAAGCAATGTTGTTTCTACCAGGATTAGTAAAATATAATTAAATCAGGACAGTTATGATTTATTTCTTGTTGGACATGAAAACATCATTTTATTCCACAGGCTCTGTCAAATGCTTTGATTATTCCTGCTGAAACATAAGTGCATAAGTTACAACTACCACACCTATCTTTACATCCACAACAGCATGAACAAATATATTAGAAACAGGAAACTCAGAGAATTCTGCCCAGGACAGTTGAAAGAGATGTTTCAGCACGTGGACCTAATGGTGTATGTCAACAGCAAGGTTAAGAACATCAATCAGTTTAATGATGTCAGAAATGAATGAGCACCAAATCTTTGCTGTAGCAGCGATTCTATTCTAATGGTAGGGAAAATAATACTATTCCTGCCAAAGTCGTCAATGAATTTGAAACAAATCATATTTTATTGCCTCAGAATCACTGCTGGACTAATAACTGTGAGCAACATCATTCTTAAAAATTGTCAAAGAACATAGAACATAACAGCACAGTACAGGCCCTTCGGCCCTCAATGTTGTGCCGACCTGTCACACTGATCTGAAGCCCATCTAAGCGACACTATTTCATGTACGTCCATATGCTTATCCAATGACGACTTATATGTACCTAAAGTTGGCGAATCTATTACCGTTGCAGGCAAAGCGTTCCATTCCCTAACTACTCTCTAGTAAAGAAACCACCTCTGACATCTGTCCTATATCTTTCACCCCTCAATTTAAAGCTATGCGCCCTCGTGTTCGCCGTCACCAACCTACGAAAAAGGCTCTCCCTATCCACGCTATCTAACCCTCTGATTATTTTATATGTTTCAATTAAGTCACCTCTCAACCTTCTTCTCTCTAACGAAACAGCCTCAAGTCCCTCAGCCTTTCCTCGTAAGACCTTCTCTGCATACCAGGCAATATCCTAGAAAATCTCCTCTGCACCCTTTCCAAAGCTTCCACATCCTTCTTATAATGCTGTGACCAGAAGTGCACACAATACTCCAAGTGCGGCCGCACCAGAGTTTTGTACAGCTGCTGCAGAACCTGGTTTAAAATCATGACAAAGCATTGCTACCTATGTCAATGTTACTAATACTGTCAGTGCACTTTACCTTGAGTCATGGCAAGTGGGTACTTTTGGACCGCCTTTGGGAGGATCACTTTCATTCATCATTCTTATTGATATCTTGGTTTGTAAAGTTAATGATACAAAGTGAAGAAGGATGCACACACAAGCTGTTTAGGAAAGAATTGGTGCAGATGTAAGAACAGAAGAGGTTGTTGCACAATGCTTACTGTTTAGTGCTTAATTTAATAACATACTTAGTTATATTGCTTCCATTGCTCTCAAATTATTTCTCAGATGCATAAGCGTACTTTGGGAGACTATTGTGTAAAAGTAAGAGTAAGTGTACATTTCTGCTACTGATACAATTTCTGGAAGAAATTAGAAAGAACTGAGAACTTTGATTGCTGCTCACAGGAGCAGGTCATTTTAGTGAGTTAGATGCTTATTATCATTTGGCGTCAGTTGAAGTTTCCAGGTATTAACTGTCATGTGCCTGAAATATCTGTCAACTATCAGGTCATCAGGTCAATGACAGCAAATCTTAGTAATACTGAGATCATTCCCGTTGCAGATGTTTTCTACTGAGTTTAATTATAATTGATTGAACTCACATCAGAATTGATAAAAGGATCAAAAGGAGATGATATCTTCTCACCTCAAAGTCATAGCTGAATAATGACACACTGAACAACATTGTTACACAATGGCCTCGTTGTCAGATACAGCAATATTACACTGGTCAGAATGTAAATGAAGGAATTTATGAAGTATTAGTAGTAAACAACTCATTGCACAATTAATGGTCCTACTTTGATTTTGATTTTACAGCTACATCTAGTACTTCAACTCCTCAGACATCCTCAATATTTGAACAGTCAACATCCACAACATCCACACCAGAACTGACAACTACACCAGAAACAACAACTACACAGAGTTCGACTCAGCCGTTAACAAGTGAGTCTATATCTACACCCTGAATAATCATGAACAATGTGACAACAACAGGAAATAGAAAGCATCTGTCATTTTGTGTCACAGTGCCTTGCTACTGATGATATTCAAAAGTATCCAATACACGGCAGATGTTGTGATTAACATAAAAGCAGATTGGGTCTATTTGGGTCAGGATCAAGTGTAGAAAAGTTATGGTGTCAGTATACACACCGAAAAGAGATGAGTTTGGGAAAAAGCAATGTTGTTTCTACCAGGATTAGTAAAATATAATTAAATCAGGACAGTTATGATTTATTTCTGGTTGGACATGAAAACATCATTTTATTCCACAGGTTCTGTCAAATGCTTTGATTATTCCTGCTGAAACATAAGTGCATAAGTTACAACTACCACACCTATCTTTACATCCACAACAGCATGAACAAATATATTAGAAACAGGAAACTCAGAGAATTCTGCCCAGGACAGTTGAAAGAGATGTTTCAGCACGTGGACCTAATGGTGTATGTCAACAGCAAGGTTAAGAACATCAATCAGTTTAATGATGTCAGAAATGAATGAGCACCAAATCTTTGCTGTAGCAGCGATTCTATTCTAATGGTAGGGAAAATAATTCTATTCCTGCCAAAGTCGTCAATGAATTTGAAACAAATCATATTTTATTGCCTCAGAATCACTGCTGGACTAATAACTGTGAGCAACATCATTCTTAAAAATTGTCAAAGAACATAGAACATAACAGCACAGTACAGGCCCTTCGGCCCTCAATGTTGTGCCGACCTGTCACACTGATCTGAAGCCCATCTAAGCAACACTATTTCATGTACGTCCATATGCTTATCCAATGACGACTTATATGTACCTAAAGTTGGCGAATCTATTACCGTTGCAGGCAAAGCGTTCCATTCCCTAACTACTCTCTAGTAAAGAAACCACCTCTGACATCTGTCCTATATCTTTCACCCCTCAATTTAAAGCTATGCGCCCTCGTGTTCGCCGTCACCAACCTACGAAAAAGGCTCTCCCTATCCACGCTATCTAACCCTCTGATTATTTTATATGTTTCAATTAAGTCACCTCTCAACCTTCTTCTCTCTAACGAAACAGCCTCAAGTCCCTCAGCCTTTCCTCGTAAGACCTTCTCTGCATACCAGGCAATATCCTAGAAAATCTCCTCTGCACCCTTTCCAAAGCTTCCACATCCTTCTTATAATGCTGTGACCAGAAGTGCACACAATACTCCAAGTGCGGCCGCACCAGAGTTTTGTACAGCTGCTGCAGAACCTGGTTTTAAATCATGACAAAGCATTGCTACCTATGTCAATGTTACTAATACTGTCAGTGCACTTTACCTTGCGTCATGGCAAGTGGGTACTTTTGGACCGCCTTTGGGAGGATCACTTTCATTCATCATTCTTATTGATATCTTGGTTTGTAAAGTTAATGATACAAAGTGAAGAAGGATGCACACACAAGCTGTTTAGGAAAGAATTGGTGCAGATGTAAGAACAGAAGAGGTTGTTGCACAATGCTTACTGTTTAGTGCTTAATTTAATAACATACTTAGTTATATTGCTTCCATTGCTCTCAAATTATTTCTCAGATGCATAAGCGTACTTTGGGAGACTATTGTGTAAAAGTAAGAGTAAGTGTACATTTCTGCTACTGATACAATTTCTGGAAGAAATTAGAAAGAACTGAGAACTTTGATTGCTGCTCACAGGAGCAGGTCATTTTAGTGAGTTAGATGCTTATTATCATTTGGCGTCAGTTGAAGTTTCCAGGTATTAACTGTCATGTACCTGAAATATCTGTCAACTATCAGGTCATCAGGTCAATGACAGCAAATCTTAGTAATACTGAGATCATTCCCGTTGCAGATGTTTTCTACTGAGTTTAATTATAATTGATTGAACTCACATCAGAATTGATAAAAGGATCAAAAGGAGATGATATCTTCTCACCTCAAAGTCATAGCTGAATAATGA
The DNA here is from genome assembly GCF_030684315.1 of Stegostoma tigrinum. Lineage (NCBI taxonomy): Eukaryota > Metazoa > Chordata > Chondrichthyes > Orectolobiformes > Stegostomatidae > Stegostoma > Stegostoma tigrinum. The sequence goes on from NC_081367.1 coordinate 49,217,668, forward strand.
CACACTGAACAACATTGTTACACAATGGCCTCGTTGTCAGATACAGCAATATTGCACTGGTCAGAATGTAAATGAAGGAATTTATGAAGTATTAGTAGTAAACAACTCATTGCACAATTAATGGTCCTACTTTGATTTTGATTTTACAGCTACATCTAGTACTTCAACTCCTCAGACATCTTCAATATTTGAACAGTCAACATCCACAACATCCACACCAGAACTGACAACTACACCAGAAACAACAACTACACAGAGTTCGACTCAGCCGTTAACAAGTGAGTCTATATCTACACCCTGAATAATCATGAACAATGTGACAACAACAGGAAATAGAAAGCATCTGTCATTTTGTGTCACAGTGCCTTGCTACTGATGATATTCAAAAGTATCCAATACACGGCAGATGTTGTGATTAACATAAAAGCAGATTGGGTCTATTTGGGTCAGGATCAAGTGTAGAAAAGTTATGGTGTCAGTATACACACCGAAAAGAGATGAGTTTGTGAAAAAGCAATGTTGTTTCTACCAGGATTAGTAAAATATAATTAAATCAGGACAGTTATGATTTATTTCTGGTTGGACATGAAAACATCATTTTATTCCACAGGCTCTGTCAAATGCTTTGATTATTCCTGCTGAAACATAAGTGCATAAGTTACAACTACCACACCTATCTTTACATCCACAACAGCATGAACAAATATATTAGAAACAGGAAACTCAGAGAATTCTGCCCAGGACAGTTGAAAGAGATGTTTCAGCACGTGGACCTAATGGTGTATGTCAACAGCAAGGTTAAGAACATCAATCAGTTTAATGATGTCAGAAATGAATGAGCACCAAATCTTTTCTGTAGCAGCGATTCTATTCTCATGGTAGGGAAAATAATTCTATTCCTGCCAAAGTCGTCAATGAATTTGAAACATATCACATTTTATTGCCTCAGAATCACTGCTGGAATAATAACTGTGAGCAACATCATTCTTAAAAATTGTCAAAGAACATAGAACATAACAGCACAGTACAGGCCCTTCGGCCCTCGATGTTGTGCCGACCTGTCACACTGATCTGAAGCCCATCTAAGCTACACTATTCCATGTACGTCCATATGCTTATCCAATGATGACTTAAATGTACCTTAAGTTGGCGAATCTATTGCCGTTGCAGGCAAAGCGTTCCATTCCCTAACTACTCTCTAGTAAAGAAACCACCTCTGACATCTGTCCTATATCTTTCACCCCTCAATTTTAAACTATGCGCCCTCGTGTTCGCCGTCACCAACCTACGAAAAAGGCTCTCCCTATCCACCCTATCTAACACTCTGATTGTTTTATATGTTTCAATTAAGTCACCTCTCAACCTTCTTCTCTCTAACGAAACAGCCTCAAGTCCCTCAGCATTTCCTTGTAAGACCTTCTCTACATACCAGGCAATATCCTAGAATATCTCCTCTGCACCCTTTCCAAAGCTTCCACATCCTTCTTATAATGCTGTGACCAGAAGTGCACACAATACTCCAAGTGCGGCCGCACCAGAGTTTTGTACAGCTGCTGCAGAACCTGGTTTTAAATCATGACAAAGCATTGCTACCTCTGTCAATGTTACTAATACTGTCAGTGCACTTTACCTTGAGTCATGGCAAGTGGGTACTTTTGGACCGCCTTTGGGAGGATCACTTTCATTAATCATTCTTATTGATATCTTGGTTTGTTAAGTTAATGATACAAAGTGAAGAAGGATGCACACACAAGCTTTTTAGGAAAGAATTGGTGCAGATGTAAAAACAGAAGAGGTTGTTGCACAATGCTTACTGTTTAGTGCTTAATTTAATAACATACTTAGTTATATTGCTTCCATTGCTCTCAAATTATTTCTCAGATGCATAAGCGTACTTTGGGAGACTATTGTGTAAAACTAGGAGTAAGTGTACATTTCTGCTACTGATACAATTTCTGGAAGAAATTAGAAAGAACTGAGAACTTTGATTGCTGCTCACAGGAGCAGGTCATTTTAGTGAGTTAGATGCTTATTATCATTTGGCGTCAGTTGAAGTTTCCAGGTATTAACTGTCATGTACCTGAAATATCTGTCAACTATCAGGTCATCAGGTCAATGACAGCAAATCTTAGTAATACTGAGATCATTCCCGTTGCAGATGTTTTCTACTGAGTTTAATTATAATTGATTGAACTCACATCAGAATTGACAAAAGAAGCAAAAAGAGATGATATCTTCTCACCTCAAAGTCATAGCTGAATAATGACACACTGAACAACATTGTTATACAATGGCCCCGTTGTCAGATACAGCAATATTACACTGGTCAGAATGTAAATGAAGGAATTTATGAAGTATTGGTCGTAAACAACTCATTGCACAATTAATGGTCCTACTTTGATTTTGATTTTACAGCTACATCTAGTACTTCAACTCCTCAGACATCTTCAATATTTGAACAGTCAACATCCACAACATCCACACCAGAACTGACAACTACACCAAAAACAACAACTACACAGAGTTCGACTCAGCCGTTAACAAGTGAGTCTATATCTACACCCTGAATAATCATGAACAATGTGACAACAACAGGAAATAGAAAGCATCTGTCATTTTGTGTCACAGTGCCTTGCTACTGATGATATTCAAAAGTATCCAATACACGGCAGATGTTGTGATTAACATAAAAGCAGATTGGGTCTAGTTGGGTCAGGATCAAGTGTAGAAAAGTTATGGTGTCAGTATACACACCGAAAAGAGATGAGTTTGGGAAAAAGCAATGTTGTTTCTACCAGGATTAGTAAAATATAATTAAATCAGGACAGTTATGATTTATTTCTTGTTGGACATGAAAACATCATTTTATTCCACAGGCTCTGTCAAATGCTTTGATTATTCCTGCTGAAACATAAGTGCATAAGTTACAACTACCACACCTATCTTTACATCCACAACAGCATGAACAAATATATTAGAAACAGGAAACTCAGAGAATTCTGCCCAGGACAGTTGAAAGAGATGTTTCAGCACGCGGACCTAATGGTGTATGTCAACAGCAAGGTTAAGAACATCAATCAGTTTAATGATGTCAGAAATGAATGAGCACCAAATCTTTTCTGTAGCAGCGATTCTATTCTCATGGTAGGGAAAATAATTCTATTCCTGCCAAAGTCGTCAATGAATTTGAAACATATCACATTTTATTGCCTCAGAATCACTGCTGGAATAATAACTGTGAGCAACATCATTCTTAAAAATTGTCAAAGAACATAGAACATAACAGCACAGTACAGGCCCTTCGGCCCTCGATGTTGTGCCGACCTGTCACACTGATCTGAAGCCCATCTAAGCGACACTATTCCATGTACGTCCATATGCTTATCCAATGACGACTTAAATGTACCTAAAGTTGGCGAATCTATTACCGTTGCAGGCAAAGCGTTCCATTCCCTAACTACTCTCTAGTAAAGAAACCACCTCTGACAACTGTCCTATATCTTTCACCACTCAATTTAAAGCTATGCGCCCTCGTGTTCGCCGTCACCAACCTACGAAAAAGGCTCTCCCTATCCACGCTATCTAACCCTCTGATTATTTTATATGTTTCAATTAAGTCACCTCTCAACCTTCTTCTCTGTAACGAAACAGCCTCAAGTCCCTCAGCCTTTCCTCGTAAGACCTTCTCTGCATACCAGGCAATATCCTAGAAAATTTCCTCTGCACCCTTTCCAAAGCTTCCACATCCTTCTTATAATGCTGTGACCAGAAGTGCACACAATACTCCAAGTGCAGCCGCACCAGAGTTTTGTACAGCTGCTGCAGAACCTGGTTTAAAATCATGACAAAGCATTGCTACCTATGTCAATGTTACTAATTCTGTCAGTGCACTTGACCTTGAGTCATGGCAAGTGGGTACTTTTGGACCGCCTTTGGGAGGATCACTTTCATTCATCATTCTTATTGATATCTTGGTTTGTAAAGTTAATGATACAAAGTGAAGAAGGATGCACACACAAGCTGTTTAGGAAAAAATTGGTGCAGATGTAAAAACAGAAGAGGTTGTTGCACAATGCTTACTGTTTAGTGCTTAATTTAATCACATACTTAGTTATATTGCTTCCATTGCTCTCAAATTATTTCTCAGATGCATAAGCGTACTTTGGGAGACTATTGTGTAAAAGTAAGAGTAAGTGTACATTTCTGCTACTGATACAATTTCTGGAAGAAATTAGAAAGAACTGAGAACTTTGATTGCTGCTCACAGGAGCAGGTCATTTTAGTGAGTTAGATGCTTATTATCATTTGGTGTCAGTTGAAGTTTCCAGGTATTAACTGTCATGTACCTGAAATATCTGTCAACAATCAGGTCATCAGGTCAATGACAGCAAATCTTAGTAATACTGAGATCATTCCCGTTGCAGATGTTTTCTACTGAGTTTAATTATAATTGATTGAACTCACATCAGAATTGACAAAAGAAGCAAAAAGAGATGATATCTTCTCACCTCAAAGTCATAGCTGAATAATGACACACTGAACAACATTGTTATACAATGGCCCCGTTGTCAGATACAGCAATATTACACTGGTCAGAATGTAAGTGAAGGAATTTATGAAGTATTGGTAGTAAACAACTCATTGCACAATTAATGGTCCTACTTTGATTTTGATTTTACAGCTACATCTAGTACTTCAACTCCTCAGACATCTTCAATATTTGAACAGTCAACATCCACAACATCCACACCAGAACTGACAACTACACCAGAAACAACAACTACACAGAGTTCGACTCAGCCGTTAACAAGTGAGTCTATATCTACACCCTGAATAATCATGAACAATGTGACAACAACAGGAAATAGAAAGCATTTGTCATTTTGTGTCACAGTGCCTTGCTACTGATGATATTCAAAAGTATCCAATCCACGGCAGATGTTGTGATTAACATAAAAGCAGATTGGGTCTAGTTGGGTCAGGATCAAGTGTAGAAAAGTTATGGTGTCAGTATACACACCGAAAAGAGATGAGTTTGGGAAAAAGCAATGTTGTTTCTACCAGGATTAGTAAAATATAATTAAATCAGGACAGTTATGATTTATTTCTTGTTGGACATGAAAACATCATTGTATTCCACAGGTTCTGTCAAATGCTTTGATTATTCCTGCTGAAACATAAGTGCATAAGTTACAACTACCACACCTATCTTTACATCCACAACAGCATGAACAAATATATTAGAAACAGGAAACTCAGAGAATTCTGCCCAGGACAGTTGAAAGAGATGTTTCAGCACGTGGACCTAACGGTGTATGTCAACAGCAAGGTTAAGAACATCAATCAGTTTAATGATGTCAGAAATGAATGAGCACCAAATCTTTTCTGTAGCAGCGATTCTATTCTAATGGTAGGGAAAATAATTCTCTTCCTGCCAAAGTCGTCAATGAATTTGAAACAAATCACATTTTATTGCCTCAGAATCACTGCTGGACTAATAACTGTGAGCAACATCATTCTTAAAAATTGTCAAAGAACACAGAACATAACAGCACAGTACAGGCCCTTCGGCCCTCGATGTTTTGCCGACCTGTCACACTGATCTGAAGCCCATCTAAGCGACACTATTTCATGTACGTCCATATGCTTATCCAATGACGACTTAAATGTACCTAAAGTTGGCGAATCTATTACCATTGCAGGCAAAGCGTTCCATTCCCTAACTACTCTCTAGTAAAGAAACCACCTCTGACATCTGTCCTATATCTTTCACCCCTCAATTTAAAGCTATGCGCCCTCGTGTTCGCCGTCACCAACCTACGAAAAAGGCTCTCCCTATCCACCCTATCTAACCCTCTGATTATTTTATATGTTTCAATTAAGTCACCTCTCAACCTTCTTCTCTCTAACGAAACAGCCTCAAGTCCCTCAGCCTTTCCTCGTAAGACCTTCTCTGCATACCAGGCAATATCCTAGAAAATCTCCTCTGCACCCTTTCCAAAGCTTCCACATCCTTCTTATAATGCTGTGACCAGAAGTGCACACAATACTCCAAGTGCGGCCGCACCAGAGTTTTGTACAGCTGCTGCAGAACCTGGTTTTAAATCATGACAAAGCATTGCTACCTATGTCAATGTTACTAATACTGTCAGTGCACTTTACCTTGAGTCATGGCAAGTGGGTACTTTTGGACCGCCTTTGGGAGGATCACTTTCATTCATCATTCTTATTGATATCTTGGTTTGTAAAGTTAATGATACAAAGTGAAGAAGGATGCACACACAAGCTGTTTAGGAAAGAATTGGTGCAGATGTAAAAACAGAAGAGGTTGTTGCACAATGCTTACTGTTTAGTGCTTAATTTAATAACATACTTAGTTATATTGCTTCCATTGCTCTCAAATTATTTCTCAGATGCATAAGCGTACTTTGGGAGACTATTGTGTAAAAGTAAGAGTAAGTGTACATTTCTGCTACTGATACAATTTCTGGAAGAAATTAGAAAGAACTGAGAACTTTGATTGCTGCTCACAGGAGCAGGTCATTTTAGTGAGTTAGATGCTTATTATCATTTGGTGTCAGTTGAAGTTTCCAGGTATTAACTGTCATGTACCTGAAATATCTGTCAACAATCAGGTCATCAGGTCAATGACAGCAAATCTTAGTAATACTGAGATCATTCCCGTTGCAGATGTTTTCTACTGAGTTTAATTATAATTGATTGAACTCACATCAGAATTGACAAAAGAAGCAAAAAGAGATGATATCTTCTCACCTCAAAGTCATAGCTGAATAATGACACACTGAACAACATTGTTATACAATGGCCCCGTTGTCAGATACAGCAATATTACACTGGTCAGAATGTAAATGAAGGAATTTATGAAGTATTGGTAGTAAACAACTCATTTCACAATTAATGGTCCTACTTTGATTTTGATTTTACAGCTACATCTAGTACTTCAACTCCTCAGACATCTTCAATATTTGAACAGTCAACATCCACAACATCCACACCAGAACTGACAACTACACCAGGACCAACAACTACACAGAGTTCGACTCAGCCGTTAACAAGTGAGTCTATATCTACACCCTGAATAATCATGAACAATGTGACAACAACAGGAAATAGAAAGCATCTGTCATTTTGTGTCACAGTGCCTTGCTACTGATGACATTCAAAAGTATCCAATACACGGCAGATGTTGTGATTAACATAAAAGCAGATTGGGTCTAGTTGGGTCAGGATCAAGTGTAGAAAAGTTATGGTGTCAGTATACACACCGAAAAGAGATGAGTTTGGGAAAAAGCAATGTTGTTTCTACCAGGATTAGTAAAATATAATTAAATCAGGACAGTTATGATTTATTTCTTGTTGGACATGAAAACATCATTTTATTCCACAGGTTCTGTCAAATGCTTTGATTATTCCTGCTGAAACATAAGTGCATAAGTTACAACTACCACACCTATCTTTACATCCACAACAGCATGAACAAATATATTAGAAACAGGAAACTCAGAGAATTCTGCCCAGGACAGTTGAAAGAGATGTTTCAGCACGCGGACCTAATGGTGTATGTCAACAGCAAGGTTAACAACATCAATCAGTTTAATGATGTCAGAAATGAATGAGCACCAAATCTTTTCTGTAGCAGCGATTCTATTCTAATGGTAGGGAAAATAATTCTATTCCTGCCAAAGTCGTCAATGAATTTGAAACATATCACATTTTATTGCCTCAGAATCACTGCTGGAAAAATAACTGTGAGCAACAGCATTCTTAAAAATTGTCCTGATTTAAAATCATGATGTAACATTGCTACATATGTCAATGTTACTCATACTGTCAGTACACTTTACCTTGAGTCATGGCAAGTGGGTACTTTTCGACCGCCTTTGTGAGAATCACTTTCATTAATCATTCTTATTGATATCTTGGTTTGTAAAGTTAATGATACAAAGTGAAGAAGGATGCACACACAAGCTGTTTAGGAAAGAATTGTTGCAGATGTAAAAACAGAAGAGGTTGTTGCACAATGCTTACTGTTTAGTGCTTAATTTAATAACATACTTAGTTATATTGCTTCCATTGCTCTCAAATTATTTCTCAGATGCATAAGCGTACTTTGGGAGACTATTGTGTAAAAGTAAGAGTAAGTGTACATTTCTGCTACTGATACAATTTCTGGAAGAAATTAGAAAGAACTGAGAACTTTGATTGCTGCTCACAGGAGCAGGTCATTTTAGTGAGTAGGATGCTTATTATCATTTGGTGTCAGTTGAAGTTTCCAGGTATTAACTGTCATGTACCTGAAATATCTGTCAACAATCAGGTCATCAGGTCAATGACAGCAAATCTTAGTAATACTGAGATCATTCCCGTTGCAGATGTTTTCTACTGAGTTTAATTATAATTGATTGAACTCACATCAGAATTGATCAAAGGATCAAAAGGAGATGATATCTTCTCACCTCAAAGTCATAGCTGAATAATGACACACTGAACAACATTGTTATACAATGGCCCCGTTGTCAGATACAGCAATATTGCACTGGTCAGAATGTAAATGAAGGAATTTATGAAGTATTGTTAGTAAACAACTCATTGCACAATTAATGGTCCTACTTTGATTTTGATTTTACAGCTACATCTAGTACTTCAACTCCTCAGACATCTTCAATATTTGAACAGTCAACATCCACAACATCCACACCAGAACTGACAACTACACCAGAAACAACAACTACACAGAGTTCGACTCAGCCGTTAACAAGTGAGTCTATATCTACACCCTGAATAATCATGAACAATGTGACAACAACAGGAAATAGAAAGCATCTGTCATTTTGTGTCACAGTGCCTTGCTACTGATGATATTCAAAAGTATCCAATACACGGCAGATGTTGTGATTAACATAAAAGCAGATTGGGTCTAGTTGGGTCAGGATCAAGTGTAGAAAAGTTATGGTGTCAGTATACACACCGAAAAGAGATGAGTTTGGGAAAAAGCAATGTTGTTTCTACCAGGATTAGTAAAATATAATTAAATCAGGACAGTTATGATTTATTTCTTGTTGGACATGAAAACATCATTTTATTCCACAGGCTCTGTCAAATGCTTTGATTATTCCTGCTGAAACATAAGTGCATAAGTTACAACTACCACACCTATCTTTACATCCACAACAGCATGAACAAATATATTAGAAACAGGAAACTCAGAGAATTCTGCCCAGGACAGTTGAAAGAGATGTTTCAGCACGCGGACCTAATGGTGTATGTCAACAGCAAGGTTAAGAACATCAATCAGTTTAATGATGTCAGAAATGAATGAGCACCAAATCTTTGCTGTAGCAGCGATTCTATTCTAATGGTAGGGAAAATAATTCTATTCCTGCCAAAGTCGTCAATGAATTTGAAACATATCACATTTTATTGCCTCAGAATCACTGCTGGACTAATAACTGTGAGCAACATCATTCTTAAAAATTGTCAAAGAACATAGAACATAACAGCACAGTACAGGCCCTTCGGCCCTCGATGTTGTGCCGACCTGTCACACTGATCTGAAGCCCATCTAAGCGACACTATTCCATGTACGTCCATATGCTTATCCAATGATGACTTAAATTTACCTAAAGTTGGCGAATCTGTTGCCGTTGCAGGCAAAGCGTTCCATTCCCTAACTACTCTCTAGTAAAGAAACCACCTCTGACATCTGTCCTATATCTTTCACCCCTCAATTTTAACCTATGCGCCCTCGTGTTCGCCGTCACCAACCTACGAAAAAGGCTCTCCCTATCCACCCTATCTAACCCTCTGATTATTTTATATGTTTCAATTAAGTCACCTCTCAACCTTCTTCTCTCAAAATAAACAGCCTCAAGTCCCTCAGCATTTCCTTGTAAGACCTTCTCTACATACCAGGCAATATCCTAGAAAATCTCCTCTGCACCCTTTCCAAAGCTTCCACATCCTTCTTATAATGCTGTGACCAGAAGTGCACACAATACTCCAAGTGCGGCCGCACCAGAGTTTTGTACAGCTGCTGCAGAACCTGGTTTAAAATCATGACAAAGCATTGCTGCATATGTCAATGTTACTCATACTGTCAGTACACTTTACCTTGAGTCATGGCAAGTGGGTACTTTTCGACCGCCTTTGTGAGAATCACTTTCATTAATCATTCTTATTGATATCTTGGTTTGTAAAGTTAATGATACAAAGTGAAGAAGGATGCACACACAAGCTGTTTAGGAAAGAATTGTTGCAGATGTAAAAACAGAAGAGGTTGTTGCACAATGCTTACTGTTTAGTGCTTAATTTAATAACATACTTAGTTATATTGCTTCCATTGCTCTCAAATTATTTCTCAGATGCATAAGCGTACTTTTGGAGACTATTGTGTAAAAGTAAGAGTAAGTGTACATTTCTGCTACTGATACAATTTCTGGAAGAAATTAGAAAGAACTGAGAACTTTGATTGCTGCTCACAGGAGCAGGTCATTTTAGTGAGTTAGATGCTTATTATCATTTGGTGTCAGTTGAAGTTTCCAGGTATTAACTGTCATGTACCTGAAATATCTGTCAACAATCAGGTCATCAGGTCAATGACAGCAAATCTTAGTAATACTGAGATCATTCCCGTTGCAGATGTTTTCTACTGAGTTTAATTATAATTGATTGAACTCACATCAGAATTGATAAAAGGATCAAAAGGAGATGATATCTTCTCACCTCAAAGTCATAGCCGAATAATGACACACTGAACAACATTGTTACACAATGGCCCCGTTGTCAGATACAGCAATATTACACTGGTCAGAATGTAAATGAAGGAATTTATGAAGTATTAGTAGTAAACAACTCATTGCACAATTAATGGTCCTACTTTGATTTTGATTTTACAGCTACATCTAGTACTTCAACTCCTCAGACATCTTCAATATTTGAACAGTCAACATCCACAACATCCACACCAGAACTGACAACTACACCAGAAACAACAACTACACAGAGTTCGACTCAGCCGTTAACAAGTGAGTCTATATCTACACCCTGAATAATCATGAACAATGTGACAACAACAGGAAATAGAAAGCATCTGTCATTTTGTGTCACAGTGCCTTGCTACTGATGATATTCAAAAGTATCCAATACACGGCAGATGTTGTGATTAACATAAAAGCAGATTGGGTCTAGTTGGGTCAGGATCAAGTGTAGAAAAGTTATGGTGTCAGTATACACACCGAAAAGAGATGAGGTTGGGAAAAAGCAATGTTGTTTCTACCAGGATTAGTAAAATATAATTAAATCAGGACAGATATGATTTATTTCCTGTTGGACGTGAAAACATCATTGTATTCCACAGGCTCTGTCAAATGCTTTGATTATTCCTGCTGAAACATAAGTGCATAAGTTACAACTACCACACCTATCTTTACATCCACAACAGCATGAACAAATATATTAGAAACAGGAAACTCAGAGAATTCTGCCCAGGACAGTTGAAAGAGATGTTTCAGCACGTGGACCTAATGGTGTATGTCAACAGCAAGATTAACAACATCAATCAGTTTAATGATGTCAGAAATGAATGAGCACCAAATCTTTTCTGTAGCAGCGATTCTATTCTAATGGTAGGGAAAATAATTCTATTCCTGCCAAAGTCGTCAATGAATTTGAAACATATCACATTTTATTGCCTCAGAATCACTGCTGGACTAATAACTGTGAGCAACATCATTCTTAAAAATTGTCAAAGAACACAGAACATAACAGCACAGTACAGGCCCTTCGGCCCTCGATGTTTTGCCGACCTGTCACACTGATCTGAAGCCCATCTAAGCAACAATATTCCATGTACGTCCATATGCTTATCCAATGACGACTTAAATGTACCTGAAGTTGGCGAATCTATTACCGTTGCAGGCAAAGCGTTCCATTCCCTAACTACTCTCTAGTAAAGAAACCACCTCTGACATCTGTCCTATATCTTTCACCCCTCAATTTAAAGCTATGCGCCCTCGTGTTCGCCGTCACCAACCTACGAAAAAGGCTCTCCCTATCCACCCTATCTAACCCTCTGATTATTTTATATGTTTCAATTAAGTCACCTCTCAACCTTCTTCTCTCTAACGAAACAGCCTCAAGTCCCTCAGCCTTTCCTCGTAAGACCTTCTCTGCATACCAGGCAATATCCTAGAAAATCTCCTCTGCACCCTTTCCAAAGCTTCCACATCCTTCTTATAATGCTGTGACCAGAAGTGCACACAATACTCCAAGTGCGGCCGCACCAGAGTTTTGTACAGCTGCTGCAGAACCTGGTTTTAAATCATGACAAAGCATTGCTACCTCTGTCAATGTTACTAATACTGTCAGTGCACTTTACCTTGAGTCATGGCAAGTGGGTACTTTTGGACCGCCTTTGGGAGGATCACTTTCATTAATCATTCTTATTGATATCTTGGTTTGTAAAGTTAATGATACAAAGTGAAGAAGGATGCACACGCAAGCTGTTTAGGAAAGAATTGGTGCAGATGTAAAAACAGAAGAGGTTGTTGCACAATGCTTACTGTTTAGTGCTTAATTTAATAACATACTTAGTTATATTGCTTCCATTGCTCTAAAATTATTTCTCAGATGCATAAGCGTACTTTGGGAGACTGTTGTGTAAAAGTAAGAGTAAGTGTACATTTCTGCTACTGATACAATTTCTGGAAGAAATTAGAAAGAACTGAGAACTTTGATTGCTGCTCACAGGAGCAGGTCATTTTAGTGAGTTAGCTGCTTATTATCATTTGGTGTCAGTTGAAGTTTCCAGGGATTAACTGTCATATACCAGAAATATCTGTCAACAATCAGGTAATCAGGTCAATGGCAGCAAATCTTAGTAATACTGAGATCATTCCCGTTGCAGATGTTTTCTACTGAGTTTAATTTTAATTGATTGAACTCACATCAGAATTGATCAAAGAAGCAAAAAGAGATGATATCTTCTCACCTCAAAGTCATAGCTGAATAATGACACACTGAACAACATTGTTATACAATGGCCTCGTTGTCAGATAAACAATATTTCACTGGTCAGAATGTAAATGAAGGAATTTATGAAGTATTGCTAGTGAACAACTCATTGCACAATTCATGTTCCAACTTTGATTTTGATTTTACAGCTACATCTAGTACTTCAACTCCTCAGACATCTTCAATATTTGAACAGTCAACATCCACAACATCCACACCAGAACTGACAACTACACCAGAAACAACAACTACACAGAGTTCGACTCAGCCGTTAACAAGTGAGTCTATATCTACACCCTGAATAATCATGAACAATGTGACAACAACAGGAAATAGAAAGCATCTGTCATTTTGTGTCACAGTGCCTTGCTACTGATGACATTCAAAACAATCCAATACATGGCAGATAACAAAGTGTGGAGCTGGATGAACACAGCAGGCCAAGCAGCATCTCAGCAGCGTTCATCCAGCTCCACACTTTGTTATCTTGGATTCTCCAGCATCTGCAGTTCCCATTATCACCAATACAAAGCAGATGTTGTGATTAACACAAAAGCAGATTGTGTCTAGTTGGGTCAGGGTCAAGTGTAGTAAAGTTATGGTGTCAGGATACACACCCAAAAGAGATGAGTTTGGGAAAAAGCAATGTTGTTTCATCCAGAATTAGTAAAATATAATTAAGCCAGTACAGATATGATTTATTTCCTGTTGGACGTGAAAACATCATTGTATTCCACAGGCTCTGTCAAATGCTTTGATTATTCCTGCTGAAACATAAGTGCATAAGTTACAACTACCACACCTATCTTTACATCCACAACAGCATGAACAAATATATTAGAAACAGGAAACTCAGAGAATTCTGCCCAGGACAGTTGAAAGAGATGTTTCAGCACGTGGACCTAATGGTGTACATCAACAGCAAGGTTAAGAACATCAATCAGTTTAATGATGTCAGAAATGAATGAGCACCAAATCTTTTCTGTAGCAGAGATTCTCTGCTAATGGTAGGGAAAATAATTCTATTCCTGTTAAAGTGTTCAATGAATTTGAAACATATCACATTTTATTGCCTCAGAATCACTGCTGGAAAAATAACTGTGAGCAACAGCATTCTTAAAAATTGTCCTGATTTTAAATCATGATGTAACATTGCTACATATGTCAATGTTACTCATACTGTCAGTAGACTTTACCTTGAGTCATGGCAAGTGGGTACTTTTCGACCGCCTTTGTGAGAATCACTTTCATTAATCATTCTTATTGACATCTTGGTTTGTAAAGTTAATGATACAAAGTGAAGAAGGATGCACACACAAGCTGTTTAGGAAAGAATTGTTGCAGATGTAAAAACAGAAGAGGTTGTTGCACAATGCTTACTGTTTAGTGCTTAATTTAATAACATACTTAGTTATATTGCTTCCATTGCTCTCAAATTATTTCTCAGATGCATAAGCGTACTTTGGGAGACTATTGTGTAAAAGTAAGAGTAAGTGTACATTTCTGCTACTGATACAATTTCTGGAAGAAATTAGAAAGAACTGAGAACTTTGATTGCTGCTCACAGGAGCAGGTCATTTTAGTGAGTTAGATGCTTATTATCATTTGGTGTCAGTTGAAGTTTCCAGGTATTAACTGTCATGTACCTGAAATATCTGTCAACAATCAGGTCATCAGGTCAATGACAGCAAATCTTAGTAATACTGAGATCATTCCCGTTGCAGATGTTTTCTACTGAGTTTAATTAGAATTGATTGAACTCACATCAGAATTGATAAAAGAGGCAAAAAGAGATGATATCTTCTCACCTCAAAGGCATAGCTGAAAAATGACCCACTGAACAACATTGTTAAAAAATGGCCTCGTTGTCAGATACAGCAATATTACACTGGTCAGAATGTAAATGAAGGAATTTATGAAGTATTAGTAGTAAACAACTCATTGCACAATTAATGGTCCTACTTTGATTTTGATTTTACAGCTACATCTAGTACTTCAACTCCTCAGACATCTTCAATATTTGAACAGTCAACATCCACAACATCCACACCAGAACTGACAACTACACCAGAAACAACAACTACACAGAGTTCGACTCAGCCGTTAACAAGTGAGTCTATATCTACACCCTGAATAATCATGAACAATGTGACAACAACAGGAAATAGAAAGCATCTGTCATTTTGTGTCACAGTGCCTTGCTACTGATGATATTCAAAAGTATCCAATACACGGCAGATGTTGTGCTTAACGTAAAAGCAGATTGGGTCTATTTGGGTCAGGATCAAGTGTAGAAAAGTTATGGTGTCAGTATACACACCGAAAAGAGATGAGTTTGGGAAAAAGCAATGTTGTTTCTACCAGGATTAGTAAAATATAATTAAATCAGGACAGTTATGATTTATTTCTGGTTGGACATGAAAACATCATTTTATTCCACAGGTTCTGTCAAATGCTTTGATTATTCCTGCTGAAACATAAGTGCATAAGTTACAACTACCACACCTATCTTTACATCCACAACAGCATGAACAAATATATTAGAAACAGGAAACTCAGAGAATTCTGCCCAGGACAGTTGAAAGAGATGTTTCAGCACGCGGACCTAATGGTGTATATCAACAGCAAGGTTAAGAACATCAATCAGTTTAATGATGTCAGAAATGAATGAGCACCAAATCTTTTCTGTAGCAGAGATTCTCTTCTAATGGTAGGGAAAATAATTCTATTCCTGTTAAAGTGTTCAATGAATTTGAAACATATCACATTTTATTGCCTCAGAATCACTGCTGGAAAAATAACTGTGAGCAACAGCATTCTTAAAAATTGCCCTGAGTTTAAATCATGATGTAACATTGCTACATATGTCAATGTTACTCATACTGTCAGTAGACTTTACCTTGAGTCATGGCAAGTGGGTACTTTTCGACCGCCTTTGTGAGAATCACTTTCATTAATCATTCTTATTGACATCTTGGTTTGTAAAGTTAATGATACAAAGTGAAGAAGGATGCACACACAAGCTGTTTAGGAAAGAATTGGTGCAGATGTAAAAACAGAAGAGGTTGTTGCACAATGCTTACTGTTTAGTGCTTAATTTAATAACATTCTTAGTTATATTGCTTCCATTGCTCTCAAATTATTTCTCAGATGCATAAGCGTACTTTGGGAGACTATTGTGTAAAAGTAAGAGTAAGTGTACATTTCTGCTACTGATACAATTACTGGAAGAAATTAGAAAGAACTGTGAACTTTGATTGCTGCTCACAGGAGCAGGTCATTTTAGTGAGTTAGATGCTTATTATCATTTGGTGTCAGTTGAAGTTTCCAGGTATTAACTGTCATGTACCTGAAATATCTGTCAACAATCAGGTCATCAGGTCAATGACAGCAAATCTTAGTAATACTGAGATCATTCCCGTTGCAGATGTTTTCTACTGAGTTTAATTATAATTGATTGAACTCACATCAGAATTGATAAAAGGATCAAAAGGAGATGATATCTTCTCACCTCAAAGTCATAGCTGAATAATGACACACTGAACAACATTGTTACACAATGGCCTCGTTGTCAGATACAGCAATATTACACTGGTCAGAATGTAAATGAAGGAATTTATGAAGTATTAGTAGTAAACAACTCATTGCACAATTAATGGTCCTACTTTGATTTTGATTTTACAGCTACATCTAGTACTTCAACTCCTCAGACATCTTCAATATTTGAACAGTCAACATCCACAACATCCACACCAGAACTGACAACTACACCAGAAACAACAGCTACACAGAGTTCGACTCAGCCGTTAACAAGTGAGTCTATATCTACACCCTGAATAATCATGAACAATGTGACAACAACAGGAAATAGAAAGCATCTGTCATTTTTTGTCACAGTGCCTTGCTACTGATGATATTCAAAAGTATCCAATACACGGCAGATGTTGTGATTAACATAAAAGCAGATTGGGTCTAGTTGGGTCAGGATCAAGTGTAGAAAAGTTATGGTGTCAGTATACACACCTAAAAGAGATGAGTTTGGGAAAAAGCAATGTTGTTTCTACCAGGATTAGTAAAATATAATTAAATCAGGACAGTTATGATTTATTTCTTGTTGGACATGAAAACATCATTTTATTCCACAGTCTCTGTCAAATGCTTTGATTATTCCTGCTGAAACATAAGTGCATAAGTTACAACTACCACACCTATCTTTACATCCACAACAGCATGAACAAATATATTAGAAACAGGAAACTCAGAGAATTCTGCCCAGGACAGTTGAAAGAGATGTTTCAGCACGCGGACCTAATGGTGTATGTCAACAGCAAGGTTAAGAACATCAATCAGTTTAATGATGTCAGAAATGAATGAGCACCAAATCTTTTCTGTAGCAGCGATTCTATTCTCATGGTAGGGAAAATAATTCTATTCCTGCCAAAGTCGTCAATGAATTTGAAACATATCACATTTTATTGCCTCAGAATCACTGCTGGAATAATAACTGTGAGCAACATCATTCTTAAAAATTGTCAAAGAACATCGAACATAACAGCACAGTACAGGCCCTTCGGCCCTCGATGTTGTGCCGACCTGTCACACTGATCTGAAGCCCATCTAAGCGACACTATTCCATGTACGTCCATATGCTTATCCAATGATGACTTAAATGTACCTTAAGTTGGCGAATCTATTGCCGTTGCAGGCAAAGCGTTCCATTCCCTAACTACTCTCTAGTAAAGAAACCACCTCTGACATCTGTCCTATATCATTCACCCCTCAATTTTAAACTATGCGCCCTCGTGTTCGCCGTCACTAACCTACGAAAAAGGCTCTCCCTATCCACCCTATCTAACACTCTGATTGTTTTATATGTTTCAATTAAGTCACCTCTCAACCTTCTTCTCTCTAACGAAACAGCCTCAAGTCCCTCAGCCTTTCCTCGTAAGACCTTCTCTGCATACCAGGCAATATCCTAGAAAATCTCCTCTGCACCCTTTCCAAAGCTTCCACATCCTTCTTATAATGCTGTGACCAGAAGTGCACACAATACTCCAAGTGCGGCCGCACCAGAGTTTTGTACAGCTGCTGCAGAACCTGGTTTAAAATCATGACAAAGCATTGCTACCTATGTCAATGTTACTAATACTGTCAGTGCACTTTACCTTGAGTCATGGCAAGTGGGTACTTTTGGACCGCCTTTGGGAGGATCACTTTCATTCATCATTCTTATTGATATCTTGGTTTGTAAAGTTAATGATACAAAGTGAAGAAGGATGCACACACAAGCTGTTTAGGAAAGAATTGGTGCAGATGTAAGAACAGAAGAGGTTGTTGCACAATGCTTACTGTTTAGTGCTTAATTTAATAACATACTTAGTTATATTGCTTCCATTGCTCTCAAATTATTTCTCAGATGCATAAGCGTACTTTGGGAGACTATTGTGTAAAAGTAAGAGTAAGTGTACATTTCTGCTACTGATACAATTTCTGGAAGAAATTAGAAAGAACTGAGAACTTTGATTGCTGCTCACAGGAGCAGGTCATTTTAGTGAGTTAGATGCTTATTATCATTTGGTGTCAGTTGAAGTTTCCAGGTATTAACTGTCATGTACCTGAAATATCTGTCAACAATCAGGTCATCAGGTCAATGACAGCAAATCTTAGTAATACTGAGATCATTCCCGTTGCAGATGTTTTCTACTGAGTTTAATTATAATTGATTGAACTCACATCAGAATTGACAAAAGAAGCAAAAAGAGATGATATCTTCTCACCTCAAAGTCATAGCTGAATAATGACACACTGAACAACATTGTTATACAATGGCCCCTTGTCAGATACAGCAATATTACACTGGTCAGAATGTAAATGAAGGAATTTATGAAGTATTGTTAGTAAACAACTCATTGCACAATTAATGGTCCTACTTTGATTTTGATTTTACAGCTACATCTAGTACTTCAACTCCTCAGACATCTTCAATATTTGAACAGTCAACATCCACAACATCCACACCAGAACTGACAACTACACCAGGACCAACAACTAAACAGAGTTCGACTCAGCCGTTAACAAGTGAGTCTATATCTACACCCTGAATAATCATGAACAATGTGACAACAACAGGAAATAGAAAGCATTTGTCATTTTGTGTCACAGTGCCTTGCTACTGATGATATTCAAAAGTATCCAATCCACGGCAGATGTTGTGATTAACATAAAAGCAGATTGGGTCTATTTGGGTCAGGATCAAGTGTAGAAAAGTTATGGTGTCAGTATACACACCGAAAAGAGATGAGTTTGGGAAAAAGCAATGTTGTTTCTACCAGGATTAGTAAAATATAATTAAATCAGGACAGTTATGATTTATTTCTTGTTGGACATGAAAACATCATTTTATTCCACAGGTTCTGTCAAATGCTTTGATTATTCCTGCTGAAACATAAGTGCATAAGTTACAACTACCACACCTATCTTTACATCCACAACAGCATGAACAAATATATTAGAAACAGGAAACTCAGAGAATTCTGCCCAGGACAGTTGAAAGAGATATTTCAGCACGTGGACCTAATGGTGTATGTCAACAGCAAGGTTAACAACATCAATCAGTTTAATGATGTCAGAAATGAATGAGCACCAAATCTTTTCTGTAGCAGCGATTCTATTCTAATGGTAGGGAAAATAATTCTATTCCTGCCAAAGTCGTCAATGAATTTGAAACAAATCACATTTTATTGCCTCAGAATCACTGCTGGACTAATAACTGTGAGCAACATCATTCTTAAAAATTGTCAAAGAACACAGAACATAACAGCACAGTACAGGCCCTTCGGCCCTCGATGTTGTGCCGACCTGTCACACTGATCTGAAGCCCATCTAAGCGACACTATTTCATGTACGTCCATATGCTTATCCAATGACGACTTAAATGTACCTAAAGTTGGCGAATCTATTACCGTTGCAGGCAAAGCGTTCCATTCCCTAACTACTCTCTAGTAAAGAAACCACCTCTGACATCTGTCCTATATCTTTCACCCCTCAATTTAAAGCTATGCGCCCTCGTGTTCGCCGTCACCAACCTACGAAAAAGGCTCTCCCTATCCACGCTATCTAACCCTCTGATTATTTTATATGTTTCAATTAAGTCACCTCTCAACCTTCTTCTCTCTAACGAAACAGCCTCAAGTCCCTCAGCCTTTCCTCGTAAGACCTTCTCTGCATACCAGGCAATATCCTAGAAAATCTCCTCTGCACCCTTTCCAAAGCTTCCACATCCTTCTTATAATGCTGTGACCAGAAGTGCACACAATACTCCAAGTGCGGCCGCACCAGAGTTTTGTACAGCTGCTGCAGAACCTGTTTTAAAATCATGACAAAGCATTGCTACCTATGTCAATGTTACTAATACTGTCAGTGCACTTTACCTTGAGTCATGGCAAGTGGGTACTTTTCGACCGCCTTTGGGAGGATCACTTTCATTCATCATTCTTATTGTTATCTTGGTTTGTAAAGTTAATGATACAAAGTGAAGAAGGATGCACACACAAGCTGTTTAGGAAAGAATTGGTGCAGATGTAAAAACAGAAGAGGTTGTTGCACAATGCTTACTGTTTAGTGCTTAATTTAATAACATACTTAGTTATATTGCTTCCATTGCTCTCAAATTATTTCTCAGATGCATAAGCGTACTTTGGGAGACTATTGTGTAAAAGTAAGAGTAAGTGTACATTTCTGCTACTGATACAATTTCTGGAAGAAATTAGAAAGAACTGAGAACTTTGATTGCTGCTCACAGGAGCAGGTCATTTTAGTGAGTTAGATGCTTATTATCATTTGGTGTCAGTTGAAGTTTCCAGGTATTAACTGTCATGTACCTGAAATATCTGTCAACAATCAGGTCATCAGGTCAATGACAGCAAATCTTAGTAATACTGAGATCATTCCCGTTGCAGATGTTTTCTACTGAGTTTAATTATAATTGATTGAACTCACATCAGAATTGATAAAAGAAGCAAAAAGAGATGATATCTTCTCACTCAAAGTCATAGCTGAATAATGAAACACTGAACAACATTGTTATACAATGGCCCAGTTGTCAGATACAGCAATATTACACTGGTCAGAATGTAAATGAAGGAATTTATGAAGTATTGGTAGTAAACAACTCATTGCACAATTAATGGTCCTACTTTGATTTTGATTTTACAGCTACATCTAGTACTTCAACTCCTCAGACATCTTCAATATTTGAACAGTCAACATCCACAACATCCACACCAGAACTGACAACTACACCAGGACCAACAACTACACAGAGTTCGACTCAGCCGTTAACAAGTGAGTCTATATCTACACCCTGAATAATCATGAACAATGTGACAACAACAGGAAATAGAAAGCATTTGTCATTTTGTGTCACAGTGCCTTGCTACTGATGATATTCAAAAGTATCCAATCCACGGCAGATGTTGTGATTAACATAAAAGCAGATTGGGTCTAGTTGGGTCAGGATCAAGTGTAGAAAAGTTATGGTGTCAGTATACACACCGAAAAGAGATGAGTTTGGGAAAAAGCAATGTTGTTTCTACCAGGATTAGTAAAATATAATTAAATCAGGACAGTTATGATTTATTTCTTGTTGGACATGAAAACATCATTTTATTCCACAGGTTCTGTCAAATGCTTTGATTATTCCTGCTGAAACATAAGTGCATAAGTTACAACTACCACACCTATCTTTACATCCACAACAGCATGAACAAATATATTAGAAACAGGAAACTCAGAGAATTCTGCCCAGGACAGTTGAAAGAGATGTTTCAGCACGCGGACCTAATGGTGTATGTCAACAGCAAGGTTAAGAACATCAATCAGTTTAATGATGTCAGAAATGAATGAGCACCAAATCTTTTCTGTAGCAGCGATTCTATTCTAATGGTAGGGAAAATAATTCTATTCCTGCCAAAGTCGTCAATGAATTTGAAACATATCACATTTTATTGCCTCAGAATCACTGCTGGAAAAATAACTGTGAGCAACAGCATTCTTAAAAATTGTCCTGATTTAAAATCATGATGTAACATTGCTACATATGTCAATGTTACTCATACTGTCAGTACACTTTACCTTGAGTCATGGCAAGTGGGTACTTTTCGGCCGCCTTTGTGAGAATCACTTTCATTAATCATTCTTATTGATATCTTGGTTTGTAAAGTTAATGATACAAAGTGAAGAAGGATGCACACACAAGCTGTTTAGGAAAGAATTGTTGCAGATGTAAAAACAGAAGAGGTTGTTGCACAATGCTTACTGTTTAGTGCTTAATTAAATAACATACTTAGTTATATTGCTTCCATTGCTCTCAAATTATTTCTCAGATGCATAAGCGTACTTTGGGAGACTATTGTGTAAAAGTAAGAGTAAGTGTACATTTCTGCTACTGATACAATTTCTGGAAGAAATTAGAAAGAACTGAGAACTTTGATTGCTGCTCACAGGAGCAGGTCATTTTAGTGAGTAGGATGCTTATTATCATTTGGTGTCAGTTGAAGTTTCCAGGTATTAACTGTCATGTACCTGAAATATCTGTCAACAATCAGGTCATCAGGTCAATGACAGCAAATCTTAGTAATACTGAGATCATTCTTGTTGCAGATGTTTTCTACTGAGTTTAATTATAATTGATTGAACTCACATCAGAATTGATCAAAGGATCAAAAGGAGATGATATCTTCTCACCTCAAAGTCATAGCTGAATAATGACACACTGAACAACATTGTTACACAATGGCCTCGTTGTCTGATACAGCAATATTACACTGGTCAGAATGTAAATGAAGGAATTTATGAAGTATTAGTAGTAAACAACTCATTGCACAATTCATGGTCCTACTTTGATTTTGATTTTACAGCTACATCTAGTACTTCAACTCCTCAGACATCTTCAATATTTGAACAGTCAACATCCACAACATCCACACCAGAACTGACAACTACACCAGAAACAACAACTACACAGAGTTCGACTCAGCCGTTAACAAGTGAGTCTATATCTACACCCTGAATAATCATGAACAATGTGACAACAACAAGAAATAGAAAGCATCTGTCATTTTGTGTCACAGTGCCTTGCTACTGATGTTATTCAAAAGTATCCAATACACGGCAGATGTTGTGATTAACATAAAAGCAGATTGGGTCTATTTGGGTCAGGATCAAGTGTAGAAAAGTTATGGTGTCAGTATACACACCGAAAAGAGATGAGTTTGGGAAAAAGCAATGTTGTTTCTACCAGGATTAGTAAAATATAATTAAATCAGGACAGTTATGATTTATTTCTTGTTGGACATGAAAACATCATTTTATTCCACAGTCTCTGTCAAATGCTTTGATTATTCCTGCTGAAACATAAGTGCATAAGTTACAACTACCACACCTATCTTTACATCCACAACAGCATGAACAAATATATTAGAAACAGGAAACTCAGAGAATTCTGCCCAGGACAGTTGAAAGAGATGTTTCAGCACGTGGACCTAATGGTGTATGTCAACAGCAAGGTTAAGAACATCAATCAGTTTAATGATGTCAGAAATGAATGAGCACCAAATCTTTGCTGTAGCAGCGATTCTATTCTCATGGTAGGGAAAATAATTCTATTCCTGCCAAAGTCGTCAATGAATTTGAAACATATCACATTTTATTGCCTCAGAATCACTGCTGGACTAATAACTGTGAGCAACATCATTCTTAAAAATTGTCAAAGAACACAGAACATAACAGCACAGTACAGGCCCTTCGGCCCTCGATGTTGTGCCGACCTGTCACACTGATCTGAAGCCCATCTAAGCGACACTATTTCATGTACGT
This sequence comes from Stegostoma tigrinum, assembly GCF_030684315.1. Lineage (NCBI taxonomy): Eukaryota > Metazoa > Chordata > Chondrichthyes > Orectolobiformes > Stegostomatidae > Stegostoma > Stegostoma tigrinum. Next base: position 49,241,575 of record NC_081367.1, read on the forward strand.
CCATATGCTTATCCAATGACGACTTAAATGTACCTAAAGTTGGCGAATCTATTACCGTTGCAGGCAAAGCGTTCCATTCCCTAACTACTTTCTGGTAAAGAAACCACCTCTGACATCTGTCCTGTATCTTTCACCCCTCAATTTAAAGCTATGCGCCCTCGTGTTCGCCGTCACCAACCTACGAAAAAGGCTCTCCCTATCCACGCTATCTAACCCTCTGATTATTTTATATGTTTCAATTAAGTCACCTCTCAACCTTCTTCTCTCTAACGAAACAGCCTCAAGTCCCACAGCCTTTCCTCGTAAGACCTTCTCTGCATACCAGGCAATATCCTAGAAAATCTCCTCTGCACCCTTTCCAAAGCTTCCACATCCTTCTTATAATGCTGTGACCAGAAGTGCACACAATACTCCAAGTGCGGCCGCACCAGAGTTTTGTACAGCTGCTGCAGAACCTGGTTTAAAATCATGACAAAGCATTGCTACCTCTGTCAATGTTACTAATACTGTCAGTGCACTTTACCTTGAGTCATGGCAAGTGGGTACTTTTGGACCGCCTTTGGGAGGATCACTTTCATTAATCATTCTTATTGATATCTTGGTTTGTTAAGTTAATGATACAAAGTGAAGAAGGATGCACACACAAGCTGTTTAGGAAAAAATTGGTGCAGATGTAAAAACAGAAGAGGTTGTTGCACAATGCTTACTGTTTAGTGCTTAATTTAATAACATACTTAGTTATATTGCTTCCATTGCTCTCAAATTATTTCTCAGATGCATAAGCGTACTTTGGGAGACTATTGTGTAAAAGTAAGAGTAAGTGTACATTTCTGCTACTGATACAATTTCTGGAAGAAATTAGAAAGAACTGAGAACTTTGATTGCTGCTCACAGGAGCAGGTCATTTTAGTGAGTTAGATGCTTATTATCATTTGGTGTCAGTTGAAGTTTCCAGGTATTAACTGTCATGTACCTGAAATATCTGTCAACAATCAGGTCATCAGGTCAATGACAGCAAATCTTAGTAATACTGAGATCATTCCCGTTGCAGATGTTTTCTACTGAGTTTAATTAGAATTGATTGAACTCACATCAGAATTGATAAAAGAGGCAAAAAGAGATGATATCTTCTCACCTCAAAGGCATAGCTGAAAAATGACCCACTGAACAACATTGTTAAACAATGGCCTCGTTGTCAGATACAGCAATATTACACTGGTCAGAATGTAAATGAAGGAATTTATGAAGTATTAGTAGTAAACAACTCATTGCACAATTAATGGTCCTACTTTGATTTTGATTTTACAGCTACATCTAGTACTTCAACTCCTCAGACATCTTCAATATTTGAACAGTCAACATCCACAACATCCACACCAGAACTGACAACTACACCAGAAACAACAACTACACAGAGTTCGACTCAGCCGTTAACAAGTGAGTCTATATCTACACCCTGAATAATCATGAACAATGTGACAACAACAAGAAATAGAAAGCATCTGTCATTTTGTGTCACAGTGCGTTGCTACTGATGATATTCAAAAGTATCCAATACACGGCAGATGTTGTGATTAACATAAAAGCAGATTGGGTCTATTTGGGTCAGGATCAAGTGTAGAAAAGTTATGGTGTCAGTATACACACCGAAAAGAGATGAGTTTGGGAAAAAGCAATGTTGTTTCTACAAGGATTAGTAAAATATAATTAAATCAGGACAGTTATGATTTATTTCTTGTTGGACATGAAAACATCATTTTATTCCACAGGTTCTGTCAAATGCTTTGATTATTCCTGCTGAAACATAAGTGCATAAGTTACAACTACCACACCTATCTTTACATCCACAACAGCATGAACAAATATATTAGAAACAGGAAACTCAGAGAATTCTGCCCAGGACAGTTGAAAGAGATGTTTCAGCACGTGGACCTAATGGTGTATGTCAACAGCAAGGTTAAGAACATCAATCAGTTTAATGATGTCAGAAATGAATGAGCACCAAATCTTTGCTGTAGCAGCGATTCTATTCTCATGGTAGGGAAAATAATTCTATTCCTGCCAAAGTCGTCAATGAATTTGAAACATATCACATTTTATTGCCTCAGAATCACTGCTGGACTAATAACTGTGAGCAACATCATTCTTAAAAATTGTCAAAGAACACAGAACATAACAGCACAGTACAGGCCCTTCGGCCCTCGATGTTGTGCCGACCTGTCACACTGATCTGAAGCCCATCTAAGCGACACTATTTCATGTACGTCCATATGCTTATCCAATGACGACTTAAATGTACCTAAAGTTGGCGAATCTATTACCGTTGCAGGCAAAGCGTTCCATTCCCTAACTACTTTCTGGTAAAGAAACCACCTCTGACATCTGTCCTGTATCTTTCACCCCTCAATTTAAAGCTATGCGCCCTCGTGTTCGCCGTCACCAACCTACGAAAAAGGCTCTCCCTATCCACCCTATCTAACCCTCTGATTATTTTATATGTTTCAATTAAGTCACCTCTCAACCTTCTTCTCTCTAACGAAACAGCCTCAAGTCCCTCAGCCTTTCCTCGTAAGACCTTCTCTGCATACCAGGCAATATCCTAGAAAATCTCCTCTGCACCCTTTCCAAAGCTTCCACATCCTTCTTATAATGCTGTGACCAGAAGTGCACACAATACTCCAAGTGCGGCCGCACCAGAGTTTTGTACAGCTGCTGCAGAACCTGGTTTAAAATCATGACAAAGCATTGCTACCTCTGTCAATGTTACTAATACTGTCAGTGCACTTTACCTTGAGTCATGGCAAGTGGGTACTTTTGGACCGCCTTTGGGAGGATCACTTTCATTAATCATTCTTATTGATATCTTGGTTTGTTAAGTTAATGATACAAAGTGAAGAAGGATGCACACACAAGCTGTTTAGGAAAAAATTGGTGCAGATGTAAAAACAGAAGAGGTTGTTGCACAATGCTTACTGTTTAGTGCTTAATTTAATAACATACTTAGTTATATTGCTTCCATTGCTCTCAAATTATTTCTCAGATGCATAAGCGTACTTTGGGAGACTATTGTGTAAAAGTAAGAGTAAGTGTACATTTCTGCTACTGATACAATTTCTGGAAGAAATTAGAAAGAACTGAGAACTTTGATTGCTGCTCACAGGAGCAGGTCATTTTAGTGAGTTAGATGCTTATTATCATTTGGTGTCAGTTGAAGTTTCCAGGTATTAACTGTCATGTACCTGAAATATCTGTCAACAATCAGGTCATCAGGTCAATGACAGCAAATCTTAGTAATACTGAGATCATTCCCGTTGCAGATGTTTTCTACTGAGTTTAATTAGAATTGATTGAACTCACATCAGAATTGATAAAAGAGGCAAAAAGAGATGATATCTTCTCACCTCAAAGGCATAGCTGAAAAATGACCCACTGAACAACATTGTTAAACAATGGCCTCGTTGTCAGATACAGCAATATTACACTGGTCAGAATGTAAATGAAGGAATTTATGAAGTATTAGTAGTAAACAACTCATTGCACAATTAATGGTCCTACTTTGATTTTGATTTTACAGCTACATCTAGTACTTCAACTCCTCAGACATCTTCAATATTTGAACAGTCAACATCCACAACATCCACACCAGAACTGACAACTACACCAGAAACAACAACTACACAGAGTTCGACTCAGCCGTTAACAAGTGAGTCTATATCTACACCCTGAATAATCATGAACAATGTGACAACAACAAGAAATAGAAAGCATCTGTCATTTTGTGTCACAGTGCCTTGCTACTGATGATATTCAAAAGTATCCAATACACGGCAGATGTTGTGATTAACATAAAAGCAGATTGGGTCTATTTGGGTCAGGATCAAGTGTAGAAAAGTTATGGTGTCAGTATACACACCGAAAAGAGATGAGTTTGGGAAAAAGCAATGTTGTTTCTACCAGGATTAGTAAAATATAATTAAATCAGGACAGTTATGATTTATTTCTTGTTGGACATGAAAACATCATTTTATTCCACAGGTTCTGTCAAATGCTTTGATTATTCCTGCTGAAACATAAGTGCATAAGTTACAACTACCACACCTATCTTTACATCCACAACAGCATGAACAAATATATTAGAAACAGGAAACTCAGAGAATTCTGCCCAGGACAGTTGAAAGAGATGTTTCAGCACGTGGACCTAATGGTGTATGTCAACAGCAAGGTTAAGAACATCAATCAGTTTAATGATGTCAGAAATGAATGAGCACCAAATCTTTGCTGTAGCAGCGATTCTATTCTCATGGTAGGGAAAATAATTCTATTCCTGCCAAAGTCGTCAATGAATTTGAAACATATCACATTTTATTGCCTCAGAATCACTGCTGGACTAATAACTGTGAGCAACATCATTCTTAAAAATTGTCAAAGAACACAGAACATAACAGCACAGTACAGGCCCTTCGGCCCTCGATGTTGTGCCGACCTGTCACACTGATCTGAAGCCCATCTAAGCGACACTATTTCATGTACGTCCATATGCTTATCCAATGACGACTTAAATGTACCTAAAGTTGGCGAATCTATTACCGTTGCAGGCAAAGCGTTCCATTCCCTAACTACTTTCTGGTAAAGAAACCACCTCTGACATCTGTCCTGTATCTTTCACCCCTCAATTTAAAGCTATGCGCCCTCGTGTTCGCCGTCACCAACCTACGAAAAAGGCTCTCCCTATCCACCCTATCTAACCCTCTGATTATTTTATATGTTTCAATTAAGTCACCTCTCAACCTTCTTCTCTCTAACGAAACAGCCTCAAGTCCCACAGCCTTTCCTCGTAAGACCTTCTCTGCATACCAGGCAATATCCTAGAAAATCTCCTCTGCACCCTTTCCAAAGCTTCCACATCCTTCTTATAATGCTGTGACCAGAAGTGCACACAATACTCCAAGTGCGGCCGCACCAGAGTTTTGTACAGCTGCTGCAGAACCTGGTTTAAAATCATGACAAAGCATTGCTACCTCTGTCAATGTTACTAATACTGTCAGTGCACTTTACCTTGAGTCATGGCAAGTGGGTACTTTTGGACCGCCTTTGGGAGGATCACTTTCATTAATCATTCTTATTGATATCTTGGTTTGTTAAGTTAATGATACAAAGTGAAGAAGGATGCACACACAAGCTGTTTAGGAAAAAATTGGTGCAGATGTAAAAACAGAAGAGGTTGTTGCACAATGCTTACTGTTTAGTGCTTAATTTAATAACATACTTAGTTATATTGCTTCCATTGCTCTCAAATTATTTCTCAGATGCATAAGCGTACTTTGGGAGACTATTGTGTAAAAGTAAGAGTAAGTGTACATTTCTGCTACTGATACAATTTCTGGAAGAAATTAGAAAGAACTGAGAACTTTGATTGCTGCTCACAGGAGCAGGTCATTTTAGTGAGTTAGATGCTTATTATCATTTGGTGTCAGTTGAAGTTTCCAGGTATTAACTGTCATGTACCTGAAATATCTGTCAACAATCAGGTCATCAGGTCAATGACAGCAAATCTTAGTAATACTGAGATCATTCCCGTTGCAGATGTTTTCTACTGAGTTTAATTAGAATTGATTGAACTCACATCAGAATTGATAAAAGAGGCAAAAAGAGATGATATCTTCTCACCTCAAAGGCATAGCTGAAAAATGACCCACTGAACAACATTGTTAAACAATGGCCTCGTTGTCAGATACAGCAATATTACACTGGTCAGAATGTAAATGAAGGAATTTATGAAGTATTAGTAGTAAACAACTCATTGCACAATTAATGGTCCTACTTTGATTTTGATTTTACAGCTACATCTAGTACTTCAACTCCTCAGACATCTTCAATATTTGAACAGTCAACATCCACAACATCCACACCAGAACTGACAACTACACCAAAAACAACAACTACACAGAGTTCGACTCAGCCGTTAACAAGTGAGTCTATATCTACACCCTGAATAATCATGAACAATGTGACAACAACAGGAAATAGAAAGCATCTGTCATTTTGTGTCACAGTGCCTTGCTACTGATGATATTCAAAAGTATCCAATACACGGCAGATGTTGTGATTAACATAAAAGCAGATTGGGTCTAGTTGGGTCAGGATCAAGTGTAGAAAAGTTATGGTGTCAGTATACACACCGAAAAGAGATGAGTTTGGGAAAAAGCAATGTTGTTTCTACCAGGATTAGTAAAATATAATTAAATCAGGACAGTTATGATTTATTTCTTGTTGGACATGAAAACATCATTTTATTCCACAGGTTCTGTCAAGTGCTTTGATTATTCCTGCTGAAACATAAGTGCATAAGTTACAACTACCACACCTATCTTTACATCCACAACAGCATGAACAAATATATTAGAAACAGGAAACTCAGAGAATTCTGCCCAGGACAGTTGAAAGAGATGTTTCAGCACGCGGACCTAATGGTGTATGTCAACAGCAAGGTTAAGAACATCAATCAGTTTAATGATGTCAGAAATGAATGAGCACCAAATCTTTTCTGTAGCAGCGATTCTATTCTAATGGTAGGGAAAATAATTCTATTCCTGCCAAAGTCGTCAATGAATTTGAAACAAATCACATTTTATTGCCTCAGAATCACTGCTGGAAAAATAACTGTGAGCAACAGCATTCTTAAAAATTGTCCTGATTTAAAATCATGATGTAACATTGCTACATATGTCAATGTTACTCATACTGTCAGTACACTTTACCTTGAGTCATGGCAAGTGGGTACTTTTCGACCGCCTTTGGGAGAATCACTTTCATTAATCATTCTTATTGATATCTTGGTTTGTAAAGTTAATGATACAAAGTGAAGAAGGATGCACACACAAGCTGTTTAGGAAAGAATTGTTGCAGATGTAAAAACAGAAGAGGTTGTTGCACAATGCTTACTGTTTAGTGCTTAATTTAATAACATACTTAGTTATATTGCTTCCATTGCTCTCAAATTATTTCTCAGATGCATAAGCGTACTTTGGGAGACTATTGTGTAAAAGTAAGAGTAAGTGTACATTTCTGCTACTGATACAATTTCTGGAAGAAATTAGAAAGAACTGAGAACTTTGATTGCTGCTCACAGGAGCAGGTCATTTTAGTGAGTTAGATGCTTATTATCATTTGGTGTCAGTTGAAGTTTCCAGGTATTAACTGTCATGTACCTGAAATATCTGTCAACAATCAGGTCATCAGGTCAATGACAGCAAATCTTAGTAATACTGAGATCATTCCCGTTGCAGATGTTTTCTACTGAGTTTAATTAGAATTGATTGAACTCACATCAGAATTGATAAAAGAGGCAAAAAGAGATGATATCTTCTCACCTCAAAGGCATAGCTGAAAAATGACCCACTGAACAACATTGTTAAAAAATGGCCTCGTTGTCAGATACAGCAATATTACACTGGTCAGAATGTAAATGAAGGAATTTATGAAGTATTAGTAGTAAACAACTCATTGCACAATTAATGGTCCTACTTTGATTTTGATTTTACAGCTACATCTAGTACTTCAACTCCTCAGACATCTTCAACATTTGAACAGTCAACATCCACAACATCCACACCAGAACTGACAACTACACCAGAAACAACAACTACACAGAGTTCGACTCAGCCGTTAACAAGTGAGTCTATATCTACACCCTGAATAATCATGAACAATGTGACAACAACAGGAAATAGAAAGCATCTGTCATTTTGTGTCACAGTGCCTTGCTACTGATGATATTCAAAAGTATCCAATACACGGCAGATGTTGTGATTAACATAAAAGCAGATTGGGTCTATTTGGGTCAGGATCAAGTGTAGAAAAGTTATGGTGTCAGTATACACACCGAAAAGAGATGAGTTTGGGAAAAAGCAATGTTGTTTCTACCAGGATTAGTAAAATATAATTAAATCAGGACAGTTATGATTTATTTCTGGTTGGACATGAAAACATCATTTTATTCCACAGTCTCTGTCAAGTGCTTTGATTATTCCTGCTGAAACATAAGTGCATAAGTTACAACTACCACACCTATCTTTACATCCACAACAGCATGAACAAATATATTAGAAACAGGAAACTCAGAGAATTCTGCCCAGGACAGTTGAAAGAGATGTTTCAGCACGCGGACCTAATGGTGTATGTCAACAGCAAGGTTAAGAACATCAATCAGTTTAATGATGTCAGAAATGAATGAGCACCAAATCTTTTCTGTAGCAGCGATTCTATTCTAATGGTAGGGAAAATAATTCTATTCCTGCCAAAGTCGTCAATGAATTTGAAACATATCACATTTTATTGCCTCAGAATCACTGCTGGAATAATAACTGTGAGCAACATCATTCTTAAAAATTGTCAAAGAACATAGAACATAACAGCACAGTACAGGCCCTTCGGCCCTCGATGTTGTGCCGACCTGTCACACTGATCTGAAGCCCATCTAAGCTACACTATTCCATGTACGTCCATATGCTTATCCAATGATGACTTAAATGTACCTTAAGTTGGCGAATCTATTGCCGTTGCAGGCAAAGCGTTCCATTCCCTAACTACTCTCTAGTAAAGAAACCACCTCTGACATCTGTCCTATATCGTTCACCCCTCAATTTCAAACTATGCGCCCTCGTGTTCGCCGTCACCAACCTACGAAAAAGGCTCTCCCTATCCACCCTATCTAACCCTCTGATTATTTTATATGTTTCAATTAAGTCACCTCTCAACCTTCTTCTCTCTAACGAAACAGCCTCAAGTCCCTCAGCATTTCCTTGTAAGACCTTTTCTACATACCAGGCAATATCCTAGAATATCTCCTCTGCACCCTTTCCAATGCTTCCACATCCTTCTTATAATGCTGTGACCAGAAGTGCACACAATACTCCAAGTGCGGCCGCACCAGAGTTTTGTACAGCTGCTGCAGAACCTGGTTTTAAATCATGACAAAGCATTGCTACCTCTGTCAATGTTACTAATACTGTCAGTGCACTTTACCTTGAGTCATGGCAAGTGGGTACTTTTGGACCGCCGTTGGGAGAATCACTTTCATTAATCATTCTTATTGATATCTTGGTTTGTTAAGTTAATGATACAAAGTGAAGAAGGATGCACACACAAGCTTTTTAGGAAAGAATTGGTGCAGATGTAAAAACAGAAGAGGTTGTTGCACAATGCTTACTGTTTAGTGCTTAATTTAATAACATACTTAGTTATATTGCTTCCATTGCTCTCAAATTATTTCTCAGATGCATAAGCGTACTTTGGGAGACTATTGTGTAAAACTAGGAGTAAGTGTACATTTCTGCTACTGATACAATTTCTGGAAGAAATTAGAAAGAACTGAGAACTTTGATTGCTGCTCACAGGAGCAGGTCATTTTAGTGAGTTAGATGCTTATTATCATTTGGTGTCAGTTGAAGTTTCCAGGTATTAACTGTCATGTACCTGAAATATCTGTCAACAATCAGGTCATCAGGTCAATGACAGCAAATCTTAGTAATACTGAGATCATTCCCGTTGCAGATGTTTTCTACTGAGTTTAATTATAATTGATTGAACTCACATCAGAATTGACAAAAGAAGCAAAAAGAGATGATATCTTCTCACCTCAAAGTCATAGCTGAATAATGACACACTGAACAACATTGTTATACAATGGCCCCGTTGTCAGATACAGCAATATTTCACTGGTCAGAATGTAAATGAAGGAATTTATGAAGTATTGTTAGTAAACAACTCATTGCACAATTAATGGTCCTACTTTGATTTTGATTTTACAGCTACATCTAGTACTTCAACTCCTCAGACATCTTCAATATTTGAACAGTCAACATCCACAACATCCACACCAGAACTGACAACTACACCAGAAACAACAACTACACAGAGTTCGACTCAGCCGTTAACAAGTGAGTCTATATCTACACCCTGAATAATCATGAACAATGTGACAACAACAGGAAATAGAAAGCATCTGTCATTTTGTGTCACAGTGCCTTGCTACTGATGATATTCAAAAGTATCCAATACACGGCAGATGTTGTGATTAACATAAAAGCAGATTGGGTCTAGTTGGGTCAGGATCAAGTGTAGAAAAGTTATGGTGTCAGTATACACACCGAAAAGAGATGAGTTTGGGAAAAAGCAATGTTGTTTCTACCAGGATTAGTAAAATATAATTAAATCAGGACAGTTATGATTTATTTCTTGTTGGACATGAAAACATCATTTTATTCCACAGGTTCTGTCAAATGCTTTGATTATTCCTGCTGAAACATAAGTGCATAAGTTACAACTACCACACCTATCTTTACATCCACAACAGCATGAACAAATATATTAGAAACAGGAAACTCAGAGAATTCTGCCCAGGACAGTTGAAAGAGATGTTTCAGCACGCGGACCTAATGGTGTATGTCAACAGCAAGGTTAAGAACATCAATCAGTTTAATGATGTCAGAAATGAATGAGCACCAAATCTTTTCTGTAGCAGCGATTCTATTCTCATGGTAGGGAAAATAATTCTATTCCTGCCAAAGTCGTCAATGAATTTGAAACATATCACATTTTATTGCCTCAGAATCACTGCTGGAATAATAACTGTGAGCAACATCATTCTTAAAAATTGTCAAAGAACATAGAACATAACAGCACAGTACAGGCCCTTCGGCCCTCGATGTTGTGCCGACCTGTCACACTGATCTGAAGCCCATCTAAGCGACACTATTCCATGTACGTCCATATGCTTATCCAATGACGACTTAAATGTACCTAAAGTTGGCGAATCTATTACCGTTGCAGGCAAAGCGTTCCATTCCCTAACTACTCTCTAGTAAAGAAACCACCTCTGACATCTGTCCTATATCTTTCACCCCTCAATTAAAAGCTATGCGCCCTCGTGTTCGCCGTCACCAACCTACGAAAAAGGCTCTCCCTATCCACCCTATCTAACCCTCTGATTATTTTATATGTTTCAATTAAGTCACCTCTCAACCTTCTTCTCTCTAACGAAACAGCCTCAAGTCCCTCAGCCTTTCCTCGTAAGACCTTCTCTGCATACCAGGCAATATCCTAGAAAATCTCCTCTGCACCCTTTCCAAAGCTTCCACATCCTTCTTATAATGCTGTGACCAGAAGTGCACACAATACTCCAAGTGCGGCCGCACCAGAGTTTTGTACAGCTGCTGCAGAACCTGGTTTTAAATCATGACAAAGCATTGCTACCTCTGTCAATGTTACTAATACTGTCAGTGCACTTTACCTTGAGTCATGGCAAGTGGGTACTTTTGGACCGCCTTTGGGAGGATCACTTTCATTCATCATTCTTATTGATGTCTTGGGTTGTTAAGTTAATGATACAAAGTGAAGAAGGATGCACACACAAGCTGTTTAGGAAAGAATTGGTGCAGATGTAAAAACAGAAGAGGTTGTTGCACAATGCTTACTGTTTAGTGCTTAATTTAATAACATACTTAGTTATATTGCTTCCATTGCTCTCAAATTATTTCTCAGATGCATAAGCGTACTTTGGGAGACTATTGTGTAAAAGTAAGAGTAAGTGTACATTTCTGCTACTGATACAATTTCTGGAAGAAATTAGAAAGAACTGAGAACTTTGATTGCTGCTCACAGGAGCAGGTCATTTTAGTGAGTTAGATGCTTATTATCATTTGGTGTCAGTTGAAGTTTCCAGGTATTAACTGTCATGTACCTGAAATATCTGTCAACAATCAGGTCATCAGGTCAATGACAGCAAATCTTAGTAATACTGAGATCATTCCCGTTGCAGATGTTTTCTACTGAGTTTAATTATAATTGATTGAACTCACATCAGAATTGACAAAAGAAGCAAAAAGAGATGATATCTTCTCACCTCAAAGTCATAGCTGAATAATGACACACTGAACAACATTGTTATACAATGGCCCCGTTGTCAGATACAGCAATATTACACTGGTCAGAATGTAAATGAAGGAATTTATGAAGTATTGGTAGTAAACAACTCATTGCACAATTAATGGTCCTACTTTGATTTTGATTTTACAGCTACATCTAGTACTTCAACTCCTCAGACATCTTCAATATTTGAACAGTCAACATCCACAACATCCACACCAGAACTGACAACTACACCAGAAACAACAACTACACAGAGTTCGACTCAGCCGTTAACAAGTGAGTCTATATCTACACCCTGAATAATCATGAACAATGTGACAACAACAGGAAATAGAAAGCATCTGTCATTTTGTGTCACAGTGCCTTGCTACTGATGATATTCAAAAGTATCCAATACACGGCAGATGTTGTGATTAACATAAAAGCAGATTGGGTCTAGTTGGGTCAGGATCAAGTGTAGAAAAGTTATGGTGTCAGTATACACACCGAAAAGAGATGAGTTTGGGAAAAAGCAATGTTGTTTCTACCAGGATTAGTAAAATATAATTAAATCAGGACAGTTATGATTTATTTCTGGTTGGACATGAAAACATCATTTTATTCCACAGGTTCTGTCAAATGCTTTGATTATTCCTGCTGAAACATAAGTGCATAAGTTACAACTACCACACCTATCTTTACATCCACAACAGCATGAACAAATATATTAGAAACAGGAAACTCAGAGAATTCTGCCCAGGACAGTTGAAAGAGATGTTTCAGCACGTGGACCTAATGGTGTATGTCAACAGCAAGGTTAACAACATCAATCAGTTTAATGATGTCAGAAATGAATGAGCACCAAATCTTTTCTGTAGCAGCGATTCTATTCTAATGGTAGGGAAAATAATTCTCTTCCTGCCAAAGTCGTCAATGAATTTGAAACAAATCACATTTTATTGCCTCAGAATCACTGCTGGACTAATAACTGTGAGCAACATCATTCTTAAAAATTGTCAAAGAACACAGAACATAACAGCACAGTACAGGCCCTTCGGCCCTCGATGTTGTGCCGACCTGTCACACTGATCTGAAGCCCATCTAAGCGACACTATTTCATGTACGTCCATATGCTTATCCAATGACGACTTAAATGTACCTAAAGTTGGCGAATCTATTACCGTTGCAGGCAAAGCGTTCCATTCCCTAACTACTCTCTAGTAAAGAAACCACCTCTGACATCTGTCCTATATCTTTCACCCCTCAATTAAAAGCTATGCGCCCTCGTGTTCGCCGTCACCAACCTACGAAAAAGGCTCTCCCTATCCACCCTATCTAACCCTCTGATTATTTTATATGTTTCAATTAAGTCACCTCTCAACCTTCTTCTCTCTAACGAAACAGCCTCAAGTCCCTCAGCCTTTCCTCGTAAGACCTTCTCTGCATACCAGGCAATATCCTAGAAAATCTCCTCTGCACCCTTTCCAAAGCTTCCACATCCTTCTTATAATGCTGTGACCAGAAGTGCACACAATACTCCAAGTGCGGCCGCACCAGAGTTTTGTACAGCTGCTGCAGAACCTGGTTTAAAATCATGACAAAGCATTGCTACCTATGTCAATGTTACTAATACTGTCAGTGCACTTTACCTTGAGTCATGGCAAGTGGCTTCTTTTGGCCTGCCTTCGTGAGAATTGGTAGGAAACAACGCATTGCTCAATTAATGAGCATGCTTTGATTTTGATTTTGCAGCTACATCGAGTACTCCAATTACTTCATTAATCATTCTTATCGATATTTTGACTTGTTAAGTTAATGATACAAGGTGAAGAAGGATACACAGACAAGCTGTTTCAGAAAGAATTGGTGCAGATTTAAAAACAGAAGAGGTTGTTGCACAATGCTTACTGTTTAGTGCTTAATTTGGTAACATACTTAGTTATATTGCTTCCATTGCACTCAAATTATTTCTCAGATGCATAAGCGTACTTTGCGAGACTATTGTGTAAATGTAAGAATAAGTGAACATTTCTGCTACTGATACAATTTCTGGAAGAAATTAGAAAGAACTGAGAACTTTGATTGCTGCTCACAGGAGCAGGTCATTTTAGTGAGTTAGATGCTTATTATCATTTGGTGTCAGTTGAAGTTTCCAGGTATTAACTGTCATGTACCTGAAATATCTGTCAACAATCAGGTCATCAGGTCAATGACAGCAAATCTTAGTAATACTCAGATCATTCTTGTTGCTGATGTTTTATTATAATTGATTGAACTCACATCAGAATTGACAAAAGAAGCAAAAAGAGATGATATTTTCTCACCTCAAAGTCATAGCTGAATAATGACACACTGAACAACATTGTTATACAATGGCCCCGTTGTCAGATACAGCAATATTACACTGGTCAGAATGTAAATGAAGGAATTTATGAAGTATTGGTAGTAAATAACTCATTGCACAATTAATGGTCCTACTTTGATTTTGATTTTACAGCTACATCTAGTACTTCAACTCCTCAGACATCTTCAATATTTGAACAATCAACATCCACAGCAACCGCACCAGAACTGACAACTACACCAGAACCAACAACTACACAGAGTTCGACTCAGCCGTTAACAAGTGAGTCTACATCAACAACCTGAATAACAGTGACAGCAGCGGGAAATAGAAAGCATGTCATATTGTTTTGCAATGCTGTGCTATTGATGATATTCAACAGGATACAGTATATGCCCGATATTGTGATTAACGTTAAAGCACATTGGGTCTAGTTGACTCAAAATCAACATTATTAAATTAACAGTGACGACATATGCACCCAAAAAGTGGTAAAAAGCAATGTTGTATCTACGAGAATTGGTAAAATGCAATAAACAGAGGAGAATTATGATTTAGTTCCTGTTGGATATATAATCGTAGCGTCCTCTTATTATACATCCAGCACCAAATGCTTTAACTATTCCTGCTGACACCTATCTTTGAAGTGTTGAGGAAACAACTACCACAACAATCTTTACATCTACATGTATATCCGAACTGAGAAACACAGAGAATTCTGACAAGGGCAGATGACAGAGACATTTCATGATGTAAAACCTACCGAGCATATCTATAGCAAGGTTAAAACAATGAATCAGTACCAGGAAATCAGAAATTAATAATCATCAGTTCTTTGCTGTTGCAGCTATTCTATTCTGGTGGTCAGGGAAATAATTCTATTCCTGCCTAAGTTTCAAAGAATTTTAAGCATATTATATTTGATTATGACAGAATCATAACTGGCAAAATTATGCCAGTGAGCAGCATCATTCATAAAAATAGTCCAGATTGTAAATCATGACATAACACTGCTACATATGTCAAAATCATGAATGTTGTCAGTATCCTAAAGCTTGCTGTCATGGCAAATTAACACTTCTGGAATACATTGGGTCGAATTACTGTCATTAATCCTTCTTGTTGGTAAGTTGGTTTGTAAGGTTATTGATACAAAGTGGAGAAGGATATGCACACAAAGTGTTTATGAAAGGATAGTATCAGACGTATAAGTAGAAAAGACTGTTGCTTTGTGCGATATATTTAGTGCTTAATTTGCTGACATATTGATTTAAATTGCTTGCATTCCTCTAAAGTTTATTTCAAATGTGTGAGAGTCCTTTGGAAGACTATTGTCTAAAAGGAAGTACAAGTGTATTTTCTGTTACTGATGTCATCTGGCTAAGAAGTTGAAAACAACAGAGAAATTGGTTCACCGTTGACAGGAATAGTTAATTTTAGTAAGAAGGCTGCTCATTACCATTTGGTGACCGTTTTGATTTTCAGGTATTAACTGTCGTAAACATGAAACATCTGTGAGATTATAACTTCACATCCAAATTTATAACTGATGTCAAAATAGATGGTATCTTCCCGCCTGTGAGCCAGTGCTGTATAAATGGCACTGAACAGCACACAGTACACAAAGGCCTCATGATCAGACATACTGATTGGACATTGGTCAGAATGTAAATGAAGGTATTTGTGGATGGCTAGTAAGAAACAACTCATGGTATCATTACTGCGTGTGTATTGATTTTGATGTTACAGCTATGTCAAGAATTCCACCTGCTGAGATACTGACAACACTTGAACAATCATCAACTACAACATCCACACCAGAACTGACAACTACACCCATACCAACAACTACACTGAGTTCCACTCAGCCATTAACCAGTGACTCTACATCAACAACCTGAAGAACAATGAAAAATTTGACAACAACAGGAAATAGAAAGCATCTGTCATTTTGTGTCACAGTGCCTTGCTACTGATGACATTCAAAACAATCCAATACATGGCAGATAACAAAGTGTGGAGCTGGATGAACACAGCAGGCCAAGCAGCATCTCAGCAGCGTTCATCCAGCTCCACACTTTGTTATCTTGGATTCTCCAGCATCTGCAGTTCCCATTATCACCAATACATAGCAGATGTTGTGATTAACATAAAAGCAGATTGGGTCGAGTTGGGTTAGGATCAAGTGTAGAAAAGTTATGGTGTCAGTATCATACACTTAAAAGAGATGAGTTTGGGAAAAAGCAATGTTGTTTCTACCAGGATTAGTAAAATATAATTAAGTCAGGGCAGTTATGATTTATTTCCTGTTGGACGTGAAAACATCATTGTATTCCACAGGCTCTGTCAAGTGCTTTGAATATTCCTGGTGAAACAAAAGTGAACAAGTTACAACTACCACACCTATCTTTACATCCACAACAGCATGAACAAATATATTAGAAACAGGAAACTCAGAGAATTCTGCCTAGGACAGTTGAAAGAGATGTTTCAGCACGTGGACCTAATGGTGTATATCAACAGCAAGGTTAAGAACATCAGTCAGTTTATTGATGTCAGAAATGAATGAGCACCAAATCTTTTCTGTAGCAGCGATTCTCTTCTAATGGTAGGGAAAAGAATTCTATTCCTGTTAAAGTGTTCAATGAATTTGAAACATATCACATTTTATTGCCTCAGAATCACTGCTGGAAAAATAACTGTGAGCAACAGCATTCTTAAAAGTTGTCCTGATTTTAAATCATGATGTAACATTGCTACAGATGTCAAAGTTACTCATACTGTCAGTACACTCTACCTTGAGACATGGCAAGTGGGTACTTTTGGACCGCCTTTGGGAGAATCACTTTCATTAATCATTCTTATTGATATCTTCGTTTGTTAAGTTAATGATACAAAGTGAAGAAGGATGCACACACAAGCTGTTTAGGAAAGAATTGGTGCAGATGTAAAAACAGAAGAGGTTGTTGCACAATGCTTACTGTTTAGTGCTTAATTTAATAACATACTTAGTTATATTGCTTCCATTGCCCTCAAATTATTTCTCAGATGCATAAGCGTACTTTGGGAGACTATTGTGTAAAAGTAAGAGTAAGTGTACATTTCTGCTCCTGGTACAATTTATGGAAGAAATTAGAAAGAACTGTGAACTTTGATTGCTGCTCACAGGAGCAGGTCATTTTAGTGAGTTAGATGCTTATTATCATTTGGTGTCAGTTGAAGTTTCCAGGTATTAACTGTCATGTACCTGAAATATCTGTCAACTATCAGGTCATCAGGTCAATGACAGCAAATCTTAGTAATACTGAGATCATTCCCGTTGCAGATGTTTTCTACTGAGTTTAATTAGAATTGATTGAACTCACATCAGAATTGATAAAAGAAGCAAAAAGAGATGATATCTTCTCACCTCAAAGTCATAGCTGAATAATGACACTGAACAGCATTGTTATACAATAGCCTCGTTGTCAGATACAGCAATATTTCACTGGTCAGAATGTAAATGAAGGAATTTATGAAGTATTGGTAGTAAACAACTCATTGCACAATTAATGGTCCTACTTTGATTTTGATTTTACAGCTACATCTAGTACTTCAACTCCTCAGACATCTTCAATATTTGAACAGTCAACATCCACAACATCCACACCAGAACTGACAACTACACCAGAAACAACAACTACACAGAGTTCGACTCAGCCGTTAACAAGTGAGTCTATATCTACACCCTGAATAATCATGAACAATGTGACAACAACAGGAAATAGAAAGCATCTGTCATTTTGTGTCACAGTGCCTTGCTACTGATGATATTCAAAAGTATCCAATACACGGCAGATGTTGTGATTAACATAAAAGCAGATTGGGTCTAGTTGGGTCAGGATCAAGTGTAGAAAAGTTATGGTGTCAGTATACACACCGAAAAGAGATGAGTTTGGGAAAAAGCAATGTTGTTTCTACCAGGATTAGTAAAATATAATTAAATCAGGACAGTTATGATTTATTTCTTGTTGGACATGAAAACATCATTTTATTCCACAGGTTCTGTCAAATGCTTTGATTATTCCTGCTGAAACATAAGTGCATAAGTTACAACTACCACACCTATCTTTACATCCACAACAGCATGAACAAATATATTAGAAACAGGAAACTCAGAGAATTCTGCCCAGGACAGTTGAAAGAGATGTTTCAGCACGCGGACCTAATGGTGTATGTCAACAGCAAGGTTAAGAACATCAATCAGTTTAATGATGTCAGAAATGAATGAGCATCAAATCTTTGCTGTAGCAGCGATTCTCTTCTAATGGTAGGGAAAATAATTCTATTCCTGTTCAAGTCGTCAATGAATTTGACACATATCACATTTTATTGCCTCAGAATCACTAATGTAGTCATAACTGTGAGCAACAGCATTCTTAAAAATTGTCCTCATTTTAAATCATGATGTAGCATTGCTATATATGTCAAAGTTACTCATACTGTCAGTACACTTTACCTTGATTCATGGCAAGTGGGTACTTTTCACCGCCTTTGGGAGAATCACTTTCATTAATCATTCTTATTGATACCTCGGTTTGTTAAGTTAGTGATACAAAGTGAAGAAGCATGCACACACAAGCTGTTTAGGAAAGAATTGGTGCAGATGTAAAAACAGAAGAGGTTGTTGCACAATGCTTACTGTTTAGTGCTTAATTTAATAACATACTTAGTTATATTGCTTCCATTGCTCTCAAATTATTTCTCAGATGCATAAGCGTGCTTTGGGAGACTATTGTGTAAAAGTAAGAGTAAGTGTACATTTCTGCTACTGGTACAATTTATGGAAGAAATTAGAAAGAACTGAGAACTTTGATTGCTGCTCACAGGAGCAGGTCATTTTAGTGAGTTAGATGCTTATTATCATTTGGTGTCAGTTGAAGTTTCCAGGTATTAACTGTCATGTACCTGAAATATCTGTCAACAATCAGGTAATCAGGTCAATGACAGCAAATCTTAGTAATACTCAGATCATTCTTGTTGCAGATGTTTTATACTGAGTTTTAATATAATTGATTGAACTCACATCAGAATTGATATAAGAAGCAAAAAGAGATGATATCTTCTCACCTCAAAGTCATAGCTGAATAATGACACACTGAACAACATTGTTACACAATGGCCCCGTTGTCAGATACAGCAATATTACACTGGTCAGAATGTAAATGAAGGAATTTATGAAGTATTGGTAGTAAACAACTCATTGCACAATTAATGGTCCTACTTTGATTTTGATTTTACAGCTACATCTAGTACTTCAACTCCTCAGACATCTTCAATATTTGAACAGTCAACATCCACAACATCCACACCAGAACTGACAACTACAGCAGGACCAACAACTACACAGAGTTCGACTCAGCCGTTAACAAGTGAGTCTACACCAACAACCTGAATAACAGTGCTGGTGGTTCTGCTATAATGCGATATATGCATTGTAGCACAACTGTCATGTTGCAGAAAATTGCGCTATGTAAATAACAGGGCTGTTGGGAAATAATGGCCGAGGTGCTGCCCACCATAAAGCATCACTGAAAATGACGCAAAAATCTTTCTCACCACTCTCTGTTAAGTATTGGTACCTTGCCTGTCACTCTCGTGAGCCTTGACACTTATAATCAAATAAAATCTATTCACCTGCAACATTGTCTGCTTGTCTGCCTAGCCCATAGCTACTTTGACCTGATATTCCATCACCACAGACTCCTGGATAGGTTATCGGACATGTGAGCAGAGGAGTCTGACCTGTGTTTCCTATGTAGCTCATTGGTGTTGAAGTTAATTGTAGGATTAAAATGCATATTAAACCTGAGTAACATTGCATTGAAAACAGTGCCTGAAAAGAGCAGGTTGTTACACAGACAACGTTTGGTATAAATGATTTACATGAGCAAGTTCAAAAGTTCTTACATATTTATCATGTAACCACATCAAGGCAAAAATTTTGCACAGAAAGGTGTATGTTTTAGCAGCACTCATTGTTTTCAACTACACTTCGTTTTTTACTCATACTATCAATTTAGCATTGGAGTCCATTCTCCCATTTAAATGAGCAGAATTTTAAAATAATGTTGCTGGATTTAGTGTGTTCAGCATAAACTCTTCAAACTAAGTCTTCACATATTTTCCTAATATGTCCTTTGTGCGACATTATATTTGAGGTTTATGCTATACAATCCAATTATCTTTTTCAAATGAGCACATTATGACTTACTCTGAACATTTACACCATCTGAAAGGATCAAAAAAGGGAACTTTTCTTTTGACAAAGCCCACAAGTGATCATATGATGTTGACACATGCTCATTGGAAACACATTGTCACCACCACAAGTTCACATTTTAGAAATAGCGTTTCCTATCCATCAATTGCATTATCGCCAATTTGTGTTGTCAGAACAAACGATATTGCCCCTTCTTACAATATAAGTGCATTATGTTCTTTGTTGCGGAAATAGGTCTAGAAAAGCAACTCTGAACAACATCATTCTTCATATTAGTTCTGATTGCAAAGTGAAGTTTAATGTTCTTCTATATTTCAAAATTATTAACTTTTTGAGTGTGTTTTCCCTCGTGGTAATATCAAATGGATAC
Organism: Stegostoma tigrinum; assembly: GCF_030684315.1. Taxonomy (NCBI): domain Eukaryota; kingdom Metazoa; phylum Chordata; class Chondrichthyes; order Orectolobiformes; family Stegostomatidae; genus Stegostoma; species Stegostoma tigrinum. Next base: position 49,262,458 of record NC_081367.1, read on the forward strand.
TTTGTGAAGTTTTGGTTAGAATCACTGTCAGCAATCCTTCTTATTTGTGAAAACCAAAAGAACTGTGGATGCTGTAAATCAGGAACAAAAACAAAGTTGCTGGAAAAGCTCAGCAGGTCTGGCAGCATCCATGGAGGAAAAAACAGAGTTTATGTTTCGGGTCCGGTGACCCTTCCTCAGAACTTCTTATTTGTAAGTTGGTTTCGAAATGTGAATTTGTTGCCATTTTCGAGATGTGTTTGGGTGGACAGTAGGATTCAAAACTCAACATTTGAGGGGTAATTTCTTTAGATAGGACAGGGAGGCTGTAATAGAGGAGGCAGTGTTGTATTTAAAATCATAGTTATCAATTATTGCAGTAAGAAGGGACAATAACTTTGATGGGCTGTGAACTGAGGGTTTGTGACTAGAGTTTAGGAACAAAAAGGGGGCAATTACACTGTTAGTGTTGTGTAATAGCCTCCAAACAGTCAACAAGCAATTGAAGAGCAGAGGCATAGACAATTAACTGAGGGGTGCAAAATAATAATAGGTTAATTAGGCAATTTCAACTTTCTCAGCATTAATATGGACAATCATAGCATAAACTTTTAGAGAATGCAGATTTATTGAAATGTATCCAGAACAGCCTTTTGTATCAACATGGGCCCACAAAGGACTGTGCAGTGCTGGACCTAATTCTGCAAAACAAAGTTTGACGGATGTTTGCTGTAGCAGTGGAGGAGGTTTTAGTGATAGTGACCACAATATCAGGCGGTTTAAGTTTGTTATGGAAAATGAAAAAGCTGGCCTGTGAAAAAACAGTTTCGGACTGGGACAAAACAGATATAATAAAAAAAACGGCAGGATCTGGACAAAGTAGGCTAGGAATGGTTACTTGAGTATCAGTCTCCAGCAGTACACAGTGGATGGTCATTCAAAATGGAATTGGTGAATGTAGGATTAACTTGTTTCCTGTCGGGTGAAATGTAGGCGTGACAAGCTCTGCATGTCTCGGAATATTCAGGGCTGAATAAGAAAGAAAAGAGATATGTAACAGAGGCAAAGTGAGCATTCAATGGAGGCCCTGATGGAATACAGAAAGTTCAGGTGGGAAATCTTGATTAGCCAAATAGGAGAGCAAAGAGGGGATCATTAGAAAAGATAATAAAATGTGAGACTGGATGAGCACAGCAGACCAAGCAGCATCTCAGGAGAACAAAAGCTGACGTTTCGGGCCTAGACCCTTCATCAGAGAGGGGTTGGGGTGAGGGTTCTGGAATAATCATTAGAAAACATTGGCAGGCCAGGATTAGGGAGAATCCCAAGATATTCTAGAAATAAATCAAAAGGAAGAACATAGCCGGGGAAACAGTATGGCCCATTAGGGAGCAAGGAAAAAAAAATGAGTGTGATGTTGGTGGACATTGGCAAATGTCTTGTGAATACATCACAACTGTCTTGACTCAGGAAGAGAAGGATATAGAAATCAGGAAGACGGACTGTGAGATTCTTGACCAGATTGATATCAGGAGTGAGGAAGTATTGGAAGTTTGTGTTGGCTTATAGGTGGAAAAATTCCCAGATACTTGCAAGTAAGTTGCATCCCAAGCTACTGTTGGAGGCAAGTAGAAAATCACAGAGATCCTGATCCAAACTTTTAGCTTCCCTCTGACCAACACTGAGGCACAGAGGATTAGGGGACAGTTAATATGGTTCCAATTTTCAAGAAGGATGGTAAAGATAAACCAGGGAATTACATACCAGTAAGTCTCACATTAGTGACAACTACTTGTGTAGATGAGGGTAATGCAGTTGATATAACTTGTATGAACTTCAGCAAAGTCTTTGACAAGTTCCACGTGGGATCCATGGTAACTTGGCAAGTTGGATCCAAATTGGTTTGGCAGCAAGAGACAGAGAGTGATGGTAAAAGGCGGTTTGTATGACTGAAGGCTGGTTCCCAGTGGTGTTCCATAGGGATTTGTGCTGGGTCCATTATTGTTTGTGATATTCATAAATGATGTAGATGATGATATAGTGGGAGGGATGATAAGTCAGTTTGTAGACAACACAAAAATTGGCCTTGTGGTTGACTCTCTGGTCTCATGGTCTTATGTTACAGGAAGATATAAATGAGTTTGTCAGATGGGCAGATCAATGACAGATGGAATTTAAATGGATAAATGCGAGGTGATGCACTTTGGAAGAAGTAAAAGACAAAGGAGTATTCACTGAATAGGAGGACATCAGGATGAGCAGAGGGATCTTAGGATGTTTGTCAATAAATCTCTGAAGGTAGCAGGGCAGATTCATAGGGTGGTTAAGAAGGCATACAGGACACTTACCTTTATCAGTGGAGATATAGATTATAAGTCTGGGAGGTTGTGTTGGTTAGGCCACAGTTGGACTACTGTGTGCAGTTCTGTACACCGTGCTAGAGAAGTTGCAGATCAGATTCACCGGGACGTTGCCTGGGATGGAGCATTTCATCTATGAAGAGAAGCTGGATAAGATTGGACTGTTTTCTTTGGAGCAGAAAAGCTTGATAGGGGATCTGATAGAGGTCTATAAGATTATGAGGGGCATAGACAGATTAAATAGAAAGTAGCTATTTCCCTTAGTTGAAGGTTCAATAACAAAGGGGCATAATTTTACAAAGAAAGGCAGGAGGTTGAGAGGGGATCTGAGGACTTATTTTTAAACCTAGAGCATGGTGGGAATCTGGAATGCACTGCCTGGGATGGTAGTTGAGGTGTCCAACCTCACAAACTTTGAAAAGTACTTGGATGAACACTTAAAGTGTGATAACATTCAATACCAGGGGCCTAGTGGTTTAGTGTAGTTTTTGAGAAGATTTGAAGCTCAGGTTGTGGACAAGGTTGCAGGCTTGCTTGCTGAGCCAGTGTGTTTGATTGCAGATGTTTCGTTAGCCTGCTAGGTAACATGGTCAGTGCGCTACCAGTGAAGCGCTGGCGTTTTGCCCCACTGGTTATTTATATGCCTTGGTCTGCTTGGGTGGTTGGCATTACTTCTAGTTTTGTTCTTCAGTGGTTTGCATATCAGGTCCAGTTCAATGTGTTTGTTGACGGATTTCCAGTTTGAGGAAGGGTCACCAGACCCAAAATGTTAACTCTGTTTTCTCCTTCACAGATGCTGCCAGACCAGCTGAGCTTTTCCAGCAATTTTTTTTTCATTCTTGGTTTACAGTATCTGCAGTTCTTTAGGATTTTGTTCTGGCTTGATTTATGGGTAGGTAAAAACAAAACATGCAAGGATGGAATCAGACTCTAAAGTTATTGAACTTGTTGTTGAGTCCTCAAAGCTGCAGGGTCTCCAAGTGGAAAATGGGATGTTGTTCCTTGAGATGTGCTGTGGCTTACTGGATCACTGCAGCAGGCTTAAGATAAAATATTGATGTGGGAACACGGTGGTGTGCTGAAGTTATTGGCAACTGGAAGCTAGGGATAATTTTTATGGACAGTGTGACTCAGTGGTTAACACTGCTGCCTCAGAGCGCCAGGGATCCATGTTCAATTCCACCCTCAGGCAATTATCTGTGTGGAGTTTGCACATTGTCCCTGTGTCTGCATGTGTTTCATCCAGGTGCTCCGGTTTCCTCCCACAGTCCAAAGATGTGCAGGTTAGATTGATTATCCATGCTAAATTGCCCGTTGTGTTTATGGATGTTAGGTGGACTAGTTATGGGAAAGGCAGGATTACAGGGATAAGAAAGGGGTATGCCTCTGGGTGGGATGCTATTCATAGAGTTGGTGTGGACTTGTTGGGCTGAATGGCCTGTTTCCACAGGGTAGGGATACTATGGACTTAGATGTGCTACAAAATGATGACACAGCTTGTGTTTTGTTCCACACTGTGAGCAGTGGATACAGCAGACTAGATTGAATGAAGTGCGGGTAAATTGCTGCTTCACCTGGAAGGTGTGTTTGTGGCCTCAGATGGTGAGGAGGGAGGGGGTAAATGGACAGGAATTACACCTTCTGCAATTGCATGGGAAGGTACCGTGGGAATGTGTGGAGGTGGTGAGAATGGAGGACAAGGGTACCAGAGTGTCCCAGAGGGAAGGTCCCTTTGGAATGTTGACAAGGGAGTGGGGGGGGGGGGGGGTGCGCAATAAGTGGCTGGTTGTGGCATCCCATTGAAGGTGACTGTAAAGTCAACTTAAAGTCCTTTGAATGCGGAGGCTGGTGGGGTGGTAAGTGAGGACAACAGGGACCCTATTGTTGTGGGAGAGGATGGAAGGGAGGAGATGAAGGCTGAAGTGCAGAAGATGGGTCGGACTTGGCAGAGATCCCTGTCAACCAATGTAGCAAGGAATCCTCGGTTAAGGAAAAAAGTGGAGATTTCGGAGACCTCCCCCTGCAGAAGGTGGTGTCGTCAGAAGAAATGAAAGGGACACAGAGAAACAGAAGAATGGAATAGAGTCTTTACAGGAAGCAATGTGTGAAGATGTATATTTGAGCTAACCATGGGAATTATTAGGTTTGTAAAGAATATTGATGGCCAACCAATCACTAGAAATGGAAACAGAGATGTCAAGAAGGGAAGGGAAGTGTCAGAGAGGGGCTAAGTGAAGACGAGAGCAAGGTGGAAATTGGAAGCGAAATTGATAATTTCTTCCAAATCCAAACAATACAGGGAAGCAGCACTGATAATGTCATCGTTGTATTGGAGAAAGTGGTTGACGGGAAAGACCCAAGTAAACCAGAACAAGGAGTGTTTCAAGTATCACACATACAGACAGATATTTCTGGGGCCAATGCAAGTACCCATGGCCACATCTTTGACCTGAAGCAAATGAGAGGAGTTGAAAGGGAAATTGCTCAAAATGAGAATGAGGCTGGCCAGGCAGAGGAGCATGGTGATGGGCAGGGGAAATGTAGTTTTTCCAGGAAATAGTAGAGAGCCCTGAAATCACCCTGATTGTGAGTGGATGTGTAAAAGGATTACACATCCATAGTGAAGAGGACGTATCTGGAGCCCATGAATTTATAATTTACAATTCAATTACAAACAGATTATGTCTTGTTGTCTCAGAGACATGGCTAGAAAAATGACACTGAAAGACACCATTATACAAGTATTCCTTATTGATTAAAGCAATACTACGTTTGTTAGAATTAATATTAAGACATTTGGATAGGTTTAGTAAAAAACAGCTGATGGTATTATCAAGATTACAATTTGGTTTTATTTTTACAGTTCTATCAAGTGCATCAAGTCCTGAAATATCTCCAACATCTGGACAATCAACAACCACATCACCAAATATTACTACCACAATAGCATCAACAAGTACATCAGAACCAATAACCACTTCATCATTCATAACTGAAACTACTACAATCTCATTCTCAACAACAATAATAGGTAGGAAGCAAGAGAAAATCTTTTGTCCCAAAATTTATAGATTTTATTCTAGAAATATTCTATTTTATCAAAAGCATAAAACTTACAATTTTTAGTCTGTATTGATACATGGTTTCTGTGAGCATAGGATGGGCAACATTAATGTGAGGGACATCATTGACAAACATACCATTTTGACAATATATTGAGTTCTTGTCATATTCTAAATTGCAGCTGGAACAGAAAATAGCACAGTCCACAGTGTGCTGGATGTAGTATTCCATAATACTTTTCCAACTTCCTTCTATCAGCTACAGCAATCATTGCAAGAATAAAATTGATTGCAATCTCCAAGTATAGGTTTGTACAATACATTTAGGTGCATCTGTACCGACCACTACAGGTAGCAATTCATTATTGTATCCTTTCTTTACATGAAGATTCCAACAACTCTTTATTGACAAGAGCAATTCATTGTGAGCAAGGAGACCAATCTTTCATAGCTGCTTCATGTTCATGGGGCAGAGAAG